>NC_133932.1:102115826-102737070 GCF_031877795.1 Strix aluco | reverse complement strand
CGTGTTGAGGCCCTGCTTCCCAGGAAGTGTTTGGACATCTGCCTGCTGATAGGAAGGAGTGAATAAATTTCTCTTTTTGCTATGCTTTCCCTGTTACCCTGTCATTATTTCGATCCTTGAGTCTTGTCTTCTTTCTATTTTCTTCCTGTCCTGTTGGAGAGGGGAATGAGCAAAATGCAGGGTGGGTGTTTGACTGCTGGCTGGGATCAATCTACCATGTGCATACCGCAGATAGATAGACCCATATGTAGTAGGCCCAGCATTTCCCAGAAGTACTATACTTTTTGTACAGCAAGAACATGTAAAGTAAATCTTTCCTTACTGCTTGCTAGCATCTGAAATAAGCCTCTCTAATTAGTTGAACAATTCATCTACAACTCAACTCAATATTTGAGTTACTCTGAGCTCCTTTAGGAGAGGTCAGATGAATTATCTTGGATGGCAAGATGTGGCTATAGTTCTTGTTTTCAAAAACTAATAAATACCTTCCAAGATAAAATGTACTACTGTAATCCATTACCCAACAATACTTTTTTTTTTATAGTTTATGCATTAAATTTCAGAAATGCGAAGCAAATCAGCTTTCAAACTAAAGTCAGTAATAAACAATACTGAGTTTAAATGGAAAGACACAGGAATTCAAATCTTACTTTTTCAGAACATGTAGGAGTGTAAGAGGGTTGATCAATCCTCAAGGGTATAGCCTTCAAAATGTTATTTTCAGTTCTTAATTAATTATCCTTCGCTTTAAACTTATGAACATTAATGATCTCCATCTATGTGATCTGTAGATTTCTGCTGAGAGTCCTTCCAGGACACCTGTCCTTCCTCCTTGTCCCATAGAGAACTTAGTTTATCAGTAGTGTATTCCAAGGATCAGAAAATGTATGTGTAACATATTTGCCTGACTTGAACATATTGAACCCTACTCTAAATATGAGGGTACTTACATGCAATTAATAAAGCTATCCTGAAACATCATTAACTTTTTTTAGGAAATTATGACTTAAATATGTTTAAATTATTAATCTCCAAATATAGGTGTGTGTATCCTATAATAAAGCTGACACAACCTACTTCAAAGACTATGGAGGATGAAAGGAGAGGGGGAAAAAAAGACAAATTCATTTTGTAGACATAAAAAGTCAAGTGTGTGTAACGACTAGTCAGCTGAGACAATGCTGACATTTTAGGTGTACAGCTTCTGAGGCCTTGAGCCAGATATTCAGAGGAACAAAACATCCACAATTCCAAATGATGTCATTAGGAAATGAAGCTATATCACTGTGAAAAAGGCCAGCCTAAGGGAGCAAGACTCTTGCAGTCCTTCAGATGAACAACCAGTGTTGGATTTGCTATGATGTAGAACTGTCTCTGATCTGCACAATGTAGGAAAAGAAAGATTCTAGTCTTCACTAAAATGTCAAAATTTGCCGACAGAGTACTTGCTATACAAAAGCTATATTTTCTCTGGAAATAAACCCAAACAAACCCCACATTTGGCTTATCTGAAGTGTAATATAGTGATTATACAAACTGCCAATTCAACAATGACCACTGTACTAATGTTTTATAGGCAAATGCCAAGGCATTCTAATTTTGAAGGAAGGATGATAGCAGCTGAGGGCCAGAGCACAGTGGAAAGTGAAAGCAGGTACTCGAGACAACCAAGCATGCATTATGTTTGGTTTGTTAAAGCAAACAACACAAAAAAGAGTTGAAAGTAAAAAATAATAAAATAAGGATCTAAAACCATCCTGTGGGAAAAAATACGGACACATATTGCTTTTGTATAATAACAGTGGTGACCTGCAAACTAGATTAGGGCCTAACAAATGTCACATCAGTGGAGAACAACCAGAGGAAAATAACATTTGGATGTTTCTGAACAAAGTACAAACAGCTGATGAAGCAATTCAAGCAACCTCATCACCAGGTCTCTGTAGACTTGACCTTGGAAACAGATCCATTGGCCCCATATGACCTCATCTTGTTTATCTTCTGTGACAGTTTGGACATCAAAAATGAGCCTTTACCTTAAATCCTTTTACTAAATGCTCTTTTATCCAGTTTGTGTCAAAACGTTTTATTGCACTCAATTTTTTTAGTTCTTTGTCATAAGTTTTTCTCTGTCCAGTCAGTGGTTATCAAATGGAAATTTTTTACAAAGACTGGTTCTCAGCATGGAGCCAATGATCTGAAGGAGACAACATTGTATGTAGCTGTATTTCTTCAAAAGATAAGATACACACAGAATATTCTGAAACAGCATATTCTGGTCAGGCAGTAGAGTGTCTATTGATGCTAATACATCTCTATGAAAGGAATGAGTAGTGAATACACATCTGAAATGATGAATTAATTTTTATTCATCCAGTTCACTTTAGATGCTCACATTGTAGATATCTACACATGAGCAAACTGTCTAGATGCTCTTTATAGTCAATAGGGAAAGAAGTACATCTAGAGCATAATTCATCTGTCCTCATCAACTGTACAGTGTCCCTTCCTTTCTCAACAGCAGTTCACTTATATATCGAAGGAACCAACCTAAATAGTTGGGCTGCATCTCTGTGCACAATACTACATTCACAACTGTACATCTTTTTGCCATCTAAGTGACAAAGAACAAAGAATAATCTTTGCTTACACTTTCCTGTAAATAGAATTAACTGACCCAACCTTATTTAATATCATGGATAATGTCTACCTCCTTTTGTTCCTCTGTAAATCAACAGTATTTTGTTGAAAAGCAAGAGCTTTAAGGATCTTAAAGCAAAAAAAGAAACGCAACCAAAACCCCACCTTTAAATTCTATAGCTCAATGACACCTCTTGGACTTGCTAACAGAAAAAGTGTCGCGGATGGGAAACATTAATTTTTCAAACATTATAAATGCTTGGAAAGATTGAAGTGAGTGTTTTTCAAAGTCCATAAGAGAGATATCAGCTCTTCTGTTTTATACAGAAGCTTTTCACATCTCTTTCTTCTTACTGGTCTTTGATAAACTTCTCTAGATGACTTTGGCAGTTCACAGTCCTTTACAAGCAAAGAACAATATACCTTCTATAAAGCACCCAGTGGCCTTCACAGCAGCTCCTGTGCTATCGGATTCAAGATAAGCACTGTTGTATGTTCTTTAAAGCAAGTAAAATATCTCAATGTATAACACATCTATGGTTCAGTCCTGCAAAGCTGCTTTTATGGGACTAACACCACTTAAACAACTGAAGGGTTATTTCCATGGTAGAGCTCTAAGCTGAAAGTGGAATCAGCCTGCACCAATCAGATCCATGTACCAGTAAATTGTAACATAGTCACTGTTTTTTTTCAGTGGCTTTAGTTTATTGCAAACAGAATAAAAAATGTTAACGAAGAGATTAATAAAAGGAGAAGAACATTTTATTTCTTGCATACTCCTTTTGTTATTTCGTTTGGTTTTCCTTCCCTCTATTATTTTCCTGTTTTATGTCTTTACAGATGGTGGATCCACAGTCATGTTGCTTTGGTTTATGAAGTTATCAATCGCCAGCTGCTGTGTAAGACCTGTCTGTGTATATGCTGTAAGCCTGTAACAAATGAAATGTAATTCAACTTGCTGTAGCATGTAATTGAAGGAGTATAAATAATATGAAAATACATTATGTTTTTCAAGGGCTAAAAATGTTCACATACAAAGAACTGTCATGGCTTATGTGATGTGTGGTAACTTGTTTACCTGTAGTAGTTTGACAGTGTGCCTGAACTCCAGCACTGCCTTATTCTGAATTTTTTGAGTTAAATTCCCTAATATTTACTTCCCCACAAAAATTCCACTTACACTGTTAGGAGACTATAATCATCAATATTGGATTTAGCGAGTTTCCTTTCAAAAGTTGTAGGTCATTTCTGTATGTCCTTGTTGGAACTGGATCTGTGTGTTGCTTCCCACCTTTCTGATTCCTTTGGTGTTCTTTGAAATTGCTGAGGTGTTTCCATTGTTACCTAATGCAGAATGTGCCTGTTGTTTCATACCTCCTACTTTCATCTGCCCTTGCCAACCACAAAATTACTATCCTTTCATTCCACACTTAGGCTATAATTTCAAGTAATTTACTAGTGTTCTTTTCATTATGGAACAGAAAAATAATCAGAAATCTAATTATTTTCAGGGGTAATAAAAAAAGCTTTTGAATTTTGTAATGTTGTGGTGCATGATATGTATCTTATATGTCACATCATCTGTGTTATATGTAATTTTTTTTCTTTTTTCCTGGTCCAAATTTGCTATTTTACCTCCCTCTAAATGTGCTATAAGGCCTTATGCTGAACAAATGAGTAAAGATATGATTCGTTGAGATCTTCCATTCAAATTTGAATGGTTTGTGAAATTCATGCCTCATTCACAAGTCACCACTTTCCCAGTGGAGCCTGAGTGCTTCTACAGTTCTCTAGTGTAAAGCAAGTTAGATCAGATAAATTATTTTAATTTGTACTAAAATGGCTCACAGAGCTCATTTATTCAAATATCACAATTCACTGGGAGCATGGTGACTTCCAAGCAGTGTAAGTGGGACTCAACTTTATAAGGCAGTCAGACTGAATCAGAAGAGCATCTCTTGGCACACCTAAATAGCCAACATGAAATGGTGAGTTTGATACTGCTGGAGATGTCATTACATGAAATTTTGTGACAGACATACAACAGTAAAACATCTAGTTTATGTTAAAGTCACAAAGTAAAGTAAAACAGGCTTCCCTTGTATTGCCATTCATGAATGTTCACATCTAAGGAAAAATTGTCAACTCTGTTGATAATACTCCTCAGCCTGACTTCTTTCTAGAAATTACGATCAGAAAGAAACATAAAGCAGTAGCTGAATGACAAGAAGACTGAGGCCTGACTGAAAGACACTGAAAAGGATTTTTTAAACTTCTTTCATTTGAGGAGCTGTAGAAAACATAAGACCTGTCTATTATCTTGAGGTAGGAAAGGGTAGCAAGAAAAATGCTGTTCCACTGAAACATATTGTGTTAGGACAAGTAATAGAATGTTTTCTCCTTAGTTGCCTGGCTCCTGTAGCTAAGAAAAAGAACCAGGGTTTTCCACTGCTGAGGTCCCAAATTAAATCCATATTGGACTAAAAAAACCTTTCCAGCATTTTCACCCTCCATCTGAGTTCAAGCTGTTCAAGTGTGAGTTTTTTCTAGTTTCCAAGATATTGTGTGCTGTGAGAAACTGATATTTTGTTGTATACCTAGAAAATAATACCTTCACTGTAGTATAAATCATGCTGATGACACAGAACAGGACAAAACTGCTCAGCATTATCAATCACTGTCAAACAAACAAACAAAATTTTTATCTGACAAACATAACTACTTAATATTTTTTTTCTTACTCCAGAAACATGAGCAGAGACATAATGGGGGAGCTTTCCAAAAGCCTGTCACTGATTTCTAGCTCCAGATTGCCACTGAAAATAAAAAGGTGGGTGTTTGACTTCCACTGAGCCACTGAAAATTTCCTCTAATGTGCTTCATGTACTTCTTTGTGCTTCATTCTCAATCCAATACAAAATATATAACTCACCCTCAGATACACCCTTTTGTTTGTACCAAAGTAGAAGTAGGAGAACATTGTAAAATATTTACATGAATATTATTTCCTGTTCTTAAGTGTGTTACTTCAACTATTTTCATGCCTACTTTGTGCTTGCTTCCTATCAATATTGCAGTGATCAAGCTTTACTAGTGATGAAATTCATGAAAGCTACCTTCAGCTTGAATGCTCATTTGCCAAAAGTAAATTCTGAGTTGCATAACCAATATCAGTGGTGTGAATTTCAAATATCTAAGTCAATATTGCACTTCAAAAAAGTACCTCAGCATGTCATTTAAAGTTCTTACAAAATGAAATTTAGTTCTTTAGTGTGGAGCAAGACAAAGCCAATTCATTGACTGTAAATAAAAGTTAAATGGACATCAAGCAAAGACAGTACTTTGAAACTTACAATGTAGATATTAAAAGATATTTGGACACAGATCAGGTTTATGGTTTACATTATCAGATCAAGTGATTACCTTTATTGTTTTCACAGGAGGTTTAGACATCGAATCAGATTACAAATTTGCAAAATTACACTGAACATCTACCTTCATCTTTATGCACTCAAGATGGGATTAATCTCAGAATAATTTCTAGTCAATGGAGGGACTAGAAGGGAAATTGACCCTGTCTCTTTAAGATATCTGAGATGCGATGAATCCTCTTGCTGCATTGAGTACATGTCATGACTGGTCTAGACTAGTCATCTCAAGGCAAAAGTTATATTTTACAAACCCTTGCATGTATCTTGGTAGGATCATAAGATGAAGTAGGCTGAAATAACACAAAACCTCATGGTTCTACTAGTTACAGGATGAAAATACAAATATATCTTTTCATAATGAAAATTCTTGATGTTTTCTTGAGCTAAACCCAAACAGTAGTTTAAGCAGAAGAAATTGTAAAGCATGTTTTCCTATTTATATGTGAAGATTGAAATAGTGTGAATGTTGATATCTGTGTATATCCTCATGCTGTGTTAGATTTTCCAGTAAGATCATTATTCAAGATCTTCACTTACCTGTATTTGCTTGATGATTTTCACTTCTATTAAAACCTTATCACGCATTTTTTGGTTGAAATTGCAAACTATTGAAAAGATTCTGGATTGGGACAAATTGAGCGATAATACAAGACTGCCTTTCTTAGGAAACTAAACATCAAGATGACCCTCAATGTTATTTCTGTGTATCTCGCATTGTTTCTCATTAAGAATCACAGAAGAAAATCAGATTAAAATTTAATACTTCTGTGTAGTCATCATCTGGGTCCTGCAAACACTGTCAAGGGCCCCAAACAAAATGTCATAACTTAGAATGCTCAGGGTGAAAACCTGGCTGCAATGAAGTCAGTGGTAAAGTTTTTACTGATTTCCATGTACAAGGGACATATTGTAATTATAAGCATAAATCAATAACAATATATCATCAAAATTTTTTAATGTGTAAAATAAGTAAAGGATACAGACAAATTTTCTTTCTTTTTTTACATTACCTTTAGCTATTATATGTCCTCCTATGACCTCAGATTTGAGCTTCTGAACAGTTCTAATTATTCAGAGCAGACTTACTGTAGAAAAGGCTTACACATCTGTCACATTCCCCTAAAAGGCAGATTTAAAGCCTATACTGTATTTATTATGCTAATTCATTTTGAAATCTATGGTTAAGGTGTCTCATGCCTTTCAAACTGAGTTTGCATAGTAAATTTAGCATGAGTTACAGTGGCCCACAAACATCCCTGAAGCAGCTTTAACAATTAGCACCCTAAGAAAGTGTGTAGCACACACACTGTGAAATACACACACAACGAGAAAAAAGGTAAAAAAAATAAGTACTTCTTTTTTGTGCTCTATGCTTCAGTAGTTCTGGGTTAGGGTTTCTTTATTTAATATCTTTGGTTGTTATAATGATGCTTTCAGAAGAAAAAGCACTTAGCAATTGTGCTGCTAATGTGGTCTTTCCATAAAATGGCTAGCTTTTATCAGAATTAACCTTTTCCAGACTTAAGTGTTAAAAGTTGTTTTTGTTGTTGCCGAACAGGCTATTTTCTTCTGAAAAAATACCCACCACCACCTACCATCAGTGACAGAAAAAAGAAAAATAATACGTGTTTAATTCAGTATTCTGGTCTTTTTAACACCACTATTGACTGATGAAAAAGGTCCTAAAAATTCAGAGGTTTTTTTAATACCTGTTAGAGTAAACTATAGTCAGCTTGAAAAATGAATATGCCTCCCGAGTATATGCAAAGTGCTATTAGTTATTTTTCTGGTTAAAAAAAGTACAAGAAAATGAAGTTCACGTTCTCTGTACATTCAATACCTAAGTGTGAAAATGGTAGTGGAATTCAGCAATTATTTTTCCCTGCCAATCATTACAAGCCATATAATTTTAAAGTTAAATTTAAGAGAAATATGAATGTGTTTTAAGTATACAAACGAACAATTAAGGAAGACAAACACTAATGCTGCTCTATAGTGGCACTTCTGGCTACAGCATAGTAGTCTGTTGTCCCAGGTTAGATTAAAGTGAATTTAAAGATTTGAATTTCTTTCAATTTTTTCCAAATGAGTCATTAAAAGGTGGGTTTGAAGTTGTTTTGTTGCCTTAAATGCATTTCAATATCAATATCACAGATATTTTGTACACATAAGAATTCACAAAACCTACTCTGCTGGTCTGATTTGTGATCTTCATTGAATCATTTCCTTGCTTTACTCCAGATGTCTTCTTTAGACTTCTAGGGGATGCATGGTGATAATGAACACAAATAGAGTTTTAATAGCCCCTGGGTTACACTGTTTGTAGTGTCTCTTATGTAGCAAGAAGACCATCAGATATTATGAGACAATTAATGAGTAATTAAAAAAAATAGTATATGTATCCTTTAAAAGTTCTTTTATTTGTGTTTTTTACAAAACCTTCATGCACATTTCACATAGCTATAAAAATCTATACCCTTTACACAGATGGTGACAACATTTGAATAAAAAAAAGAAACAACGTTCAATGAAAAATATAAATATCAGAAAAGTCAGACAGGAACTGCAAACAAACAAGTGTTCAGAAAACTAAAAAGCAAATCTGAAAATAGTTCTCCTACAATCATTCCATAGCTTTTACATGTGATATAATGAGGTGTTACATACTTAACATACATGTATTTTCAGGTCGGTTCAGTTTTTCTCTCATTCTTTGTCTTCTAAACTGAAATCAAGGTGAAAATTATGCCCTTTATCTTGGATTCTTAATGGCTTTCTTAGCTGTCATACATAACAATATGGAATAGGTATTTCTTTTTAATTACCATGGAAATGATCACACTTAAAATACAAGTGAAGGCACCAAGTCTGAGTTGAGGCTTACTATTTAAATTTAGTTTATCTACTGTTTTACATTAGAGGAAGTGAAAAGAGAGCAAATTGTGTTTAGCTTACATCGTCATCTCTCATGATATAGCAATTAAAGTGTATTCTGGAAAATGTTATTTCAATCATCAAGAAAGCTCATCGTGATGACAAATTCGATGATGTTTATACATCGAGATATAAAGAGGATGATGTGAAGGAAAAAATATTTAATCTTGGGCACTGAAAGTACATAGGGAAAGATCTTACATATTTTCCACATTACTTTTGCCAGTTTTAATTTCCATATATCTATATACATGTGTATGGAACTGTATGTGTATATACATATGAATGTGTTTATGGGCATGTCTAGACAAATAAATTAACAGAATTCCTCATTTAACAATGAACATAAAATAATAATTTCATTATAAAAAGTTCTTTTCCTTAAATTACAATCAGTCCTGCAAAAAATCATTAGTTTGCTGTAAACGTTATTTATACAATAAAAGGAGTCACAAGGAGTTTTAATGATGTACAAAATATGTTGTTTTACTGTATATTACAACGTCTGTAAAACATTTACATCCTCAGAAAATTGAATGTTTTTAAATGTAAATTTATTAAAAGAAAAATTAAAGACTTACTCATCATGAATACAAAGAGATGAGGGATTCTGCCTTGAAAAGCCACAGAATAAATGCACGCAAGAGTGATGGGCTTCATGGGCTGTATGAAGGTAGGGAAGCCATTTAAGGATGTGGCTTCTGTAGGGATGTACTGGGAATCACATTGCCTCATTGCCATCTTATCAGTGACTGCAGAGCATGTCTCCAGCAGCCCAACTTCCACCATTTTTTACTTTTTCTATCTACAAGCTTTCTGGTTGTATCAGGTTTGTGTGGCAAAGTTTGGTAGCAGGGAGGCTACACAGGGGTGGCTTCTCTGAGAAGCTGATAGAATCTTCCCCCATGTCTGATAGACCTGATGCTATCTGGCTCCAAGATGGACCCACTGCTGGCCAAGTCCGAGCCCATCAGAGACGGTGGCAACAACTCTGGGATAACATTTAAGAAGGGGAAAGAGAAAATTGTACAACTGCAGCTGGGGAGAGGAGTGAGAATATGTGAGAGAAACAACTCTGCAGACACCAACGTCAGTGAAGAAGGAGGGGCAGGAGGTGCTCCAGGCACCAGAGCAGAGACTCCCCTGCAGCCCGTGGTGCAGCCCATGGTGAGGCAGGCTGTGCCCCTGCAGCCCATGGAGGTTAACGGGGAGCAGATCTCCACCTGCAGCCCATGGAGGACCCCATACTGGAGCAGGTGGATGTGCCTGAAGAAGGCTGTGACCCTGTGGGAAGCCTGCGCTGAAGCAGGCTCCTGGGAGGACATGATCCCGTGGGGGACCCATGTTAGAGCGGTCTATTCCTGAAGGACTGCATGGAAAGAACCCATGATGGAGCAGTTTATGAAGAACTGCAGACTGAGAAGGATTCACTTTGGAGAATTTCATGAAGAACTGTCTCCCCTGGGAGGAACCCCACACTGGAGCAGGGGAAGAGCATGAGGAGTCCTCCCCCTGAGGAGGAAGAAGAGGCAGAGACAACAGGCGATGAACTGAAACAACCCCCATTCCCTGTCCCCCCATGCTACTGCAGGGGAGGAGGTAGAGAAATTGAAAGCAAAGTTAAACCTGGAAAGAAGGAAGGGGTGGGTGGAAGATGTTTTAAGATTTGGGTTTATTTCTCATCATCCTACTCTGATTTGATTGGTAACAAATTAAATTAAATATTTTTCCCCAAGTCCAGTCTGGTTTGCCCATGATGGTAATTGGTGAATGGTGTCTCCCTGTCCTTATGTTGACCCACAAGCCTTTTGTTATATATTCTCTCCCCTATCCTGCTGAGGAGGGGGAGTGATAGAGTCGCTTTGGTGGGCACCCTCATAGTCAACCTACTGCACTGGTTTAAAGGCAGAAAGAAATTGTCTGATTTTTTAAAGGGATTTAATATTCATGACTTGAAAGATCTTCACTGGCATTTCATAAGATATGTCTCCTGGTTCTACATACAACTTCCAAGTCTACATTGAGGAACAAGATTCCTCTGTTCTTTATATTGGGAAACACTACTGAGCCCCTTTAGGTCTTGCATATCCCAGTAAATTTGTTTCTGGACACAGCAGAGCGAAGTGATGTTCAGAGACCTGCCTCTGAGGCCATCTGAGAGAAAATTACATTGCTTATGGCTTTGGAGTTATTTTGTCTATAAAGTGTCCTCCATAAAAGAGTGTGCACTTACCCTGAGTATTGTATCACACCACAAATAATAAGATGTTTTATCTTAGGCCTCTAAATATGAATTTTTAAGAAGCCCATTTTAAGTAGAATATGTTGGAAAAGTGAGCCCGTCTCTAAATTAGTTCTATAAGAACAGAGTATTATTCATGTAAGTGCAAACACTCTAGATGATGGCACAATTTCTATATGCATCTGAAATGTATTGACATTTCAAAATTACCTCAAACTTCAGTATCATCTTGCAGAAGACACAAATGAAAATGCTACTTCTGCTAGTATTGGATTCTTCAGAATTTTCTTACAAGGAGCTGGACTATTTCATATCAAAAAACCATGTCTGCTTAGACTATATATCTAAAGTAAAGAAAAATAAAATTAACGTGAACCCAAACAGTCTTTAAATTTTCTGGGAATCAAAAAGGTATGTTTAATAATTTATATAATAAATTATTTATATAATATATAACATAATTATATATAATTATATATGTAGTTATTATATCATTATTGTAACTTATACTTACAAATGTAATTATAGATGTAGCTATACATATTATTATAATTATTATAAAACCAGATTAATTGTATATAATTAATCAAATCTAATAATATTCACAGCTGGAAATTTTGAAATAAACTTAGATGTTGAGGAGAGGGGCTTCAATAAATATGTGCTTAGATAAGTGCTTAGATAAGTGCTGAGGAGAGGGACTCCGAAGAGGAGGACAGTGGCAGGGGACCCTTCTGAAAGTGTCAAAAACCCTGCAGCAAAACCACAAGTCAAGAAGGCAGAAGCTCAGGGAAGAGGCAGTGACTCAAGCCACCTCCCCCCTGAGTGGGAAGAGTGAGCTGGGAACTAGAGCAGCGGGGACTCAGCGTGGGTGGAGACGGGAGTGACGGCGCCCAACGCCCCTCAGGTACGAGAGCAGCCCCCAAAGAGCACGTTGACCAGGATGGGCAAAAAGGGCGTGGTGCATCAGAAAGGTGAGGTGCGTCAGTTTGCACATCAGTTTGTGCAGGCAGGGCGAGCGGACAGGGCACAGTCCATCTCCTGGGCCTAGAACTTATCAGAGCTAGTTGACATCTTATCGTCCTCCATGAGTAGACTGAACCATGGTCTCCACTCGGGTCAGAACCACCACCAGAAAGAATGTGGCGACCCAGACAGAGCTGCCACGCAAACATGCAGCAGTCCAGGTCCCAGGATGCAGGGAGTGCCTGAGCCTGTCAATCCTGCCAGAGGGCAGCAGTGACAACACCTGTGTGTGCTGTGATCAGCTGGATGACCTGCTCAGCCTGGTGGCTGAACTCAAAGAAGAGGCTGAAAGATTAAGACAAATTAGGGAGTGTGAAAGGGAAATTGGTGGAGTAGCACCTTGGCACCCATGAAGCAAAAGGAGCAGATGGAGACCCAAAAAGAGGCAGGTGATCCCTCACCCACTTGCTCCCAGGCAGAAGGAGGGGACCTAAGAGATGGGGGAGACTGGAAACAGGTCCCTGCTCAGGAAGGCAGGAAAATCCCCTACCGACCTCCAACACCCTCCATGGTGTCCCTTCACAATAGATACAGGGCCCTGGAACTTTTGAATGAAGTACAGAAGGATGAAGAAAATGAGACAAACAAGGAGGAAGTTGAAGGTCCACCAAGGCAGGGTCGCTCTAGACCGTGTATTAAAACCAGTTCTAAAAAGAACCCCAGAAGGGTCATTGTAGTGGGTGACTCCATTCTGAGAGGTGTTGAAGGCCCAAAATGCAGACAAAGACCCACTTCATAGGGAAGTCTGATGCCTCCCTGGGGCCCGGGTAAAGGACCTCATGGCAAAACTCCCCACTCTAGTGAGACCTAAGGACTACTACCCTATCTTGGTTTTTCAGGTGGATGGCGATGATATTACCAGGAGAAGTTCAAAATCAATGAAGAGAGATTTCAGGGCCTTGGGGAAACTGATTAAATGGTTAGGGGCACAAATAGTGTTCTCCATCCCATCAGTGGCAGGGATGAATGAGGAAGATTATGGGAGAAGTCAACACATGAACTTGTGGCTCTGAGACTGGTGTTACCGGCAGGGCTTCAGATTTTCAGACACAGGTTCGTATTCAGGACGCCAGACCTTTTGGTATCAGATGGGATGCACCTGTCCCAGAGGGGGAAAAGGATCTTGGGGCAGGAGTTAGCTGGGCTCATTGAGAGAGCTTTAAACTAGATTTGAAGGGGGAAGGGGACAAAACTGGAACTCCCAGATATAAGCCCCAGGGAAGATTACCAGAGTTTGTGGGCTGTTGTGCCAGCAACGACCCTCACCCTGCCATCTCAGTGGAGGCGAGGGATGGAGACATGCAGCACAACAGATATGCAAGGGATATTGATGGTTCAGTAACTGTGGTAACACCTGTGAAAGATCAGGCTGGACTTAGGACCTCTAAATGTAAAAAAGGTGTTGGGGACATCAGCGCATCTGAAGTGCATGTATATCAATGCACACAGCATGGGTGACAAACAGGAGGAGCTTGAAGCCATGATGCAACAGGAAAATTATGATGTAGTGGCTATCACAGAAACATGGTGGGATGTCTCCCATGACTGGAGTGCGCCAGTTGATGGCTACAAGGAAGGAGAGGTGGTGGGGTGGCGCTGTATGTTAAGGACTGTTATGATTCCTTTGAGCACAAGTATAGTGAAGACAGGGTGGAGTGTCTTTGCGTTAGAATCAGGAGGAAGGCCAACAGGGCAGATGTTGTAGTAGGAGTCTACTATAGGTCACCCAACCAGGACAGAGGGGTGGATGAAATATTCTATAGGCACTTAGGAGAAATCTCATGATCGCTTGCCCTTGTTCTTGTGGGAGACTTCAACTTCCCAGACATCTGCTGGAAATACAACAGAGCAGAGCGGGACCAGTCCTGGAGATTCCTGGAATGTGTGGGAGACAACTTCCTGACACAGCTGGTGAGAGAACTGACCAGAGAAGGTGCCCTGCTGGATCTCCTCTTTGTGAACAGAGAAGGACTGGTGGATGATGTGGCGCTTGGAGGCCGACTAGGGCACAGCGATCATGAAATAATAGAGTTCTCTATTCTTAGAGAGGCCAGGAGACGGGACAGCAGAACTGACATCCTGGACTTCCAAAGGGCTGACTTTGTCTTGTTTAGGCACCTGCTTGACAGAATCACTTGGGAGATGGTCCTGAAGAGTATAGGGGTCTAGGAAGGCTGGACACTCTTTCAGAAGGAAGTCTTAATGGCACAGGAACAGTCTGTCCCCAGGTGCTGTAAGAGAAGCTGGTGCCAGAGAAGACCACCCTGACTGAACAGGGAGCTTTGGCTGTTACTCAGGGAGAAAAGGAGAGTTTACGGCCTTTGGAAGAAGAGGTTAGCTACTCACAATGATTACAAAGATGCTGTGAGGCTATGCAGGGTGGAAATCAGGAGGTCTAAAGCCCAGCTAGAAATTAATCTGGCTTCAGCAGTCAAGGATAACAAGAAATGTTTCTATAAGTATGTCAACAGCAAGAGAAAGACGAGGGAGGGCCTCCACCCCCTGCTAGGTGCAGGAGGAAACATGGTAACAAGTGATGAGGAAAAGATGGAGGTGCTTAATGCCTTTTTTACCTCAGTCTTTAATAACAAGTCTAGCTGTACTGAGGGAATCCAGCCTCCTCAGCCAGAAGACAGAGACTGGGAGAACAACCCCTGCAATCGAGGAGGACATAGTCAGTGACCTGCTGCATTACATAGACACACACAAGTCTATGGGACCGGATGGGATACACCCGAGGGTGCTGAAGGAGCTGGCTGGGGTGCTCGCCAAGCCGCTTTCCATCATTTACCAGCAGTCCTGGCTGACCAGGGAGGTCCTGACAGATTGGAAATCGACCAGTGAGACACCCATCTATAAGAAGGGTCAGAAGGATGATCCAGGAAATTACAGGCTTGTCAGCTTGACTTCGGTGCCCGGGAAACTGATGGAGCAGCTCATCCTGAGTACCATCAAACAACACATGTGGGGCAACCAGATTATCAGGTCCAGTCAGCATGGGTTTATGAAAGGCCGATCCTGCTTGACAAAGCTGATCTCCTTCTATGACAGGGAGACCTGCTTATTGGATGAGGGAAAGGCTGTGGATGTTGTCTACCTTGACTTCAGTAAGGCCTTTGACACCGTTTCCCACAGCATTCTCCTGCAGAAACTGGCTGCTCGTGGCTTGGATGGGCACACGCTTTGCTGGGTAAAAATCTGGCTGGATGGCTGGGCCCAAAGACTTGTGGTGAATGGAGTTAAATCTGGTTGGTGGCCGGTCACGAGTGATGTCCCCCAGGGCTCGGGTTTGGGGCCACTCCTGTTTAATATCTTTATTGATGTTCTACATGAGGGGATCGAGTGCACCCTCAGTAAGTTGGTAGATGACACCAAGTTGGGTGGGAGTGTTGATCTGCTCGAGGGTAGGGAGGCTCTGCAGAGAGACCTGGACAGGCTGGAGTGATGGGCTAAGGCCAACTGTAGGAGTTTCAATAAGGCCAAATGCCGGGTGCTGCACTTTGGCCACAACAACCCCCAGCAGCGCTACAGGCTTGGGGAGGAGTAGCTGGAGAGCTGCCAGTCAGAGAGGGACCTGGGGGTGTTGATTGACAGCCGGCTGAACATGAGCCAGCAGTATGCCCAGGTGGCCAAGAAGGCCAATGGCATACTGGCTTGTATCAGAAATAGCGTGGCCAGCAGGGACAGGGAAGGGATCTTACCCCTGTACTCAGCACTGGTGAGGCCGCACCTTGATTACTATGTTCAGTTTTGGGCCCCTCACTACAAAAAGGACATTGAATTACTCGAGCGTGTCCAGAGAAGGGCAACAAAGCTGGTGAAGGGTCTGGAGCACATGTCGTACGAGGAGCGGCTGAGGGAACTGGGGTTGTTTAGTCTGCAGAAGAGGAGGCTGAGGGGAGACCTCATCACCCTCTACAACTACCTGAAAGGAGGTTGCAGAGAGCTGGGGATGAGTCTTTTTAATCAAGTAACAAGCGATAGGACAAGAGGGAATGGCCTCAAGTTGCAGCAGGGAAGGTTTAGACTGGATATTAGGAAGCATTTCTTTACAGAACAGGTTGTTAGGCGTTGGAATGGGCTGCGCAGGGCAGTGGTGAAATCCCCATCCCTGGAGGTGTTTAAGAGTCGGGTTGACATAGCGCTGAGGGATATGGTGTAGTTGAGAACGGTCAATGTTAGGGTAATGGTTGGACTATGTGATCCTCAAGATCTTTTCCAGCCTGAAATATTCTGTGATGCTGTGATTCTATGATTCTCTGAATAGAATAATCTTTAACCAGAAGACAGTGCAATAAAAAAACACTTTTTAATACGTTGACATATTTTTGTAAACCTAAGAATTTAAATAATCTTTCTGAAAATACTGCATTTAATGTATTAATTTATTATTTCTGCCAAAGTTATACTGAATATTCTGTTTTTTTCCTATGGGGGAGTGTTCATATTAATTATAAAAATGGTAGAAAAAATATCTGGACCAAAGTTAAATATAAATAATTTGTATTACTTTAAGGAATTAACTTTTTAAAATTTTTTCAATAAAAATTTTAAACTACTAATGCAAAATGGTACAATGGTGCAATTCAACATAAAAATCTCATAAATACTGCACCTCCATAAAACCTACCAGTTGCATATATCCCAACTACATACATTTTTAATAAATTTTATATAAAATCTATGACAGCAATAATTTTCTTGTTACAAACAAAAAATATGAAAAAATAACCAAAGTGATTATTTCTAGGCCTCAGGTGAGTATGTTCTTTCAGTCTTATCTATTTACATTTGCCTATAAACTATGGATTTTAAGGCATATTTTTAATGAGGATTTCACATTTATTTTCGCAAACAGAGGGGCAGATATAGAATAGTTTATACAGTGTAATATTGCAGTCATTTCCTGGGTGCAAAAATCGAAGACAAGGTGAAGTTCTTTTTGACATGTTATTATATTAGAATATAAAAGCCCCTTTGTTAAATTAGTTGGCAGTTCCATTTTTGTTCTAAACGAAAAACCAGATAATGTACATCTTTATCTCTCATACTTTCTCAGCTTCCAACAATCATCTGTTAAGGTCTGCCTACCTTGGAAATTGTCCCCAAATTGTTGTGTTTAAAAGACATTGATTGTCCTATGCCTCATTAATTTGTCTAAACCTTTTAAAATTCATTTATACTTTCAGTCTCCACAACCTCTGCTTATGACACATAAGTATGTACTGAGAGATACAATATTTATATTTTGTTTTTCTGACATAGCAAGAGTTTCCTGTAGAATCTCTCACTTTCAAAGTACTTCCTAATTCTCCTTTTATCCATCTGTAACTTACTCGTTTCTCATGTTTTATCTTCACATTCCTTTGTACCATATAATATCTGTCTGCTCCAGGGAAGCATCATTATCACATCCCAAAACGTCGGCATCAGATTCTCAAACGGCACTGACCAAACTGTATTCGTTATCTTTGACAATTTAGGATTTCCAATGGCAAACAAGTAGCATTAAATTTATATGAGCTTTAATATCCTTTTTCATAGCTATTGCATTGCTTTTACAGATATATACATTATACAGGAATTTATTCTCCTTCTAACAAACAACCTCATCAGTAAGTGTTGTGAAGTCCAAATGCAACTTTTCAATCAGAAATACTTTTTTCTCACGCAAGTTTTATATCATCAGCAAAAATCGTAACCTCACTATTCCTACCTTTTAGAATACTCTGAACAAAAGTAACAGCACAAATACCTGAGACTGGCTGTCACCGTTAACTGATGAAATAACAGTTTATTTTTATAATTTATTTTCTCTCTCTTAACTATTACTTAATGCATGAGAGGATCTTTTCCTTCTATTTTGAGACAGCTTAATTTCTCTAAAAGCCTATTATAAAAGATGTCTTGAAAGCTTTTGAAAATCCAAGTACACTAAATCCACATGAATAACCTCATCATGCTTCTTGACTACTTTAAAATAATTCTAATAAATTTGTGAAACATAATTTTGTTCTGAAAGATAGTTCTTTTGTTCACTCCTCATGTGAGTTTCCCCCTTATTTTATATTTCTCTACTAATTCTACTAGTAACTATAATTCTACATATTTAACATATATTGAGGTCAAATGGACTGATCTGAAATTTACCAGATTATCCTTTTTTTTTTTGAAGACATCCTTTTTTTTTTTTTTTTTTTTTTTTTTTTTTTTTTTTTTTAACAAGTTACGTAACAGACATTCAGGAGTTTTATATTGCAGTTCCTTCAGAATTCAGGGGCAAGCAACTGCTTTCCTAATATCATTAAAACTGCAGTATGGAAGATAATTATAGAAGAGTCAATGACAGGTCCTGCTTTCAGAGAGGTGATGCTCTCTGATCTCCAGAAATTGTAGAAACCTTTTTTCCTCATCACAGTGTTTGTTTGTGTCTATTGGAGAATTGTCACAATGGAGCTGGCTTTTTTCATGAACCCATTAGTCTCATTCATTCAAAGTGAAAGGCATCTGGAATAAATCCAGTCATAACAGACTGGACCTCAGGCTGCCACCACCACTCCTCCTGATATTACCCTGACATGTATATGTGGAGGGGCATGAGAAGGTAGGATCCTCTACCCTCCAGAAGAAGAAAGACTTTGCAACTAAATAATCATGAAGTCTTCAATTATTTGCAAAGGCAGAAGTATGGTTTTGCCAAAACTCATCAGTTTGAGAATATCAGAACATTACACAATGATCAAACAGTTAAAGCCAGAGATCCAACCAGTGTATATTTACAAGCAGTTCCTGCCAAGTAATTTTCCAGTGTTTCTCACCAGCTTGCCAACTCCAGCAAAACTCAGGCTTCCAAGTCAGCCAGTCAGACAGCCTATTGCCATGAAGCCCATAGAAATTGCTGTGAATATTATCTTCTTTTTGTGTTTCCAGGACTTGTACTCCCAAACCATAAGAACCATTATGTCCCAACTGTCAGGATCACAAGGACTACAAAAATCCATGTTTCCAAGGCTACAACCAATCAGCCTCACACAGTCATCACCGTGTAATGGTAGATTTAAACATCTTCCTTTTTGTTTCAGTTTCTAATGAGAGAAAAACTAAATATCAACTACTGAATTGTTTTACCAATCAAAATTTCTTCTTTCTTACTGAAACCTCATACCTTTTAAATAAAGTGAGGTCAGAATTATATTCATAATTTATGATGCACTTGGGGCTTTTTTTCTTGTAAAAGCAAATTTCTATATCTCAGTGAGGAAAGTAAAAGTATTCAAAACAGAAGGAAGATGTAGATATGAAGAAATAAAAAAAAAAAAAAAAAAAGAAGCATACATTACCAGAGTAATTCCTAACTTCAGAAGATTTTTAATACATCTACTCGATTTCACTGTAATCTCTACAGACTTCATAGATCTCCACAGGCATGTCTCAGGCTTTTTCCCTCGCAGATCTCCTTAGAGAGTTCATGTGAGCCTCTAAAATAAATGTTCATAAGGGGGATTGTGTAATACAGTACTTCATTTTTTTTTCCAGTCTCCCCGTATCTCAGAGGAAAACTAAATTAATCTCTTTTGCCTATCTGCAGCTATGTTTTGAGAATATCTTACCGGTACTCCACCACTGTGCTGTTATATAAATAAATTACCATAATATCAGAATGTAGGAAGGAAAAAACAGATGGTAAGGTGAGAAGTGCTAAGCCACAGTAAAATACTGTACAGGCTCATAAAGCTTTTGCCCAACCTTTCTCCTTATTTTGTTTGACAGATTTCTGTATTGGAGCTGAACATCTACAAGTTTATGTCACGTCCCGCTCAGACGAGGGGGACAAGTGACTCAGATTCGCAAATCCCCAATGGAGCGGACAACAAGTCTCCAAGTCTAAACATTTATTAACTACTCACAATGTACTAATTGAACACACGATAGTTGGCTAAGTATATAGCAAGTTGTGGCGAGCAATATAATATGCCTTGCATTGCTTAATAGGAAAGGGAAAAGAGGGAGATAGAGGGAATGGGGAAATACAGATCACCGGTCTGGGTTTCTGCGCAGCTCCTGCCGACGAGGGTTCCGGGAGGCACGGGAGACATCCGTCTTTTTCGCTGGCATCCGTCTTCTTCGCTTCACTGCACTTTCTCTCCTCGGGGCCGCGCCACCCCCCCCACCCCCCCTTCTTGATTTATACCCGCTTTCCTTGGGTCCATCCCCTAGGTCGACCCACATACCTACGTATCCCATGTACGGGGAGGGGTGAGGTGTTTCATGGGATGATGTAATTAGCATGATCATGTTAGCCCTCGTTAGCATATTGAGGGGTGTTAACTTTAATATGCATTTCGTGGATAATGAAGCAAAGGTCATTCACCGGACAGATGGCCCTTGAAGTTTTGGCCAGGTGCACCAGAGCAGAGCCGTCCTGTCTTCACAGGGCTCCCTCCTCCAGTCCCATCTTGTGTTATTCGGGCAGCCTTATCAGCTTCGACCTCCACAGAATGCACCCTGTGACTCATAGTTTTGTCTTGCGAGTGTTTGAGGCATTTCTTCGATCAGCCTCAACTTTTGCTTTCTCAGGCTGTTTTTCTTAGTTTCTCACAGGCCTGGTTTCTCGTCTCTCACATCCCACCCCGTGACTCAAACACTCCAAGTTCTTCTTTGACCATTGTGATCCCAAAAAAGTATAGGGAAAAGGAAGACAGAAGGTGAGAGAGCATATAGCTAATTGCTGCAAGGCATACTATTAAAAGCAAAAATTTGCATAATATCACAATACTAATATTTACAAGCCATCCTCCCCACCCCGTGAGTCCTGAGGATCCCAGTGATGTGACCCATGACCCAGGGTTCCATCCATCAAACTAGTCCATCAGTCAATAAAAAGGTTCTCACTTCCCGTTGTTGATCATCTTCATCATGGCACGGTCTCCTCTATAGAGGTGGTGGCATTGTGGATGATGATATAGCATTCTCCCTCAGTTAGATTCAGCACACTGCACAGTCCATGTTCCTTCAGCAATGCTAGCCAGATTCTGCAACGTCATCTTAGATGCTTGTTGGGTCTGCACCTTTAATTCCTTAAAGGCATATCTTGTTAGTACATATAATTGCTAAGTTAAATTTTCTAAAACTATTTGAGGTTACACAATGACATTATCAGGTCTATAGGGATTTAAATGGGAATACAATTTAATATTCAGGTACAATTCATTAATGCTTAATTTGTGGGATCAAACCCCTTCAACTAGTCTTTGATGACTGCATCTTGCTGTTGATGGATGTGGTGTTGTAAGGACCACATACAGTTATATGAGCTAGCACTGTAATCTGTTTGGTATTTGCAAGCACCAGTTTGCAGTCACAGGTGGCTCACAGGCTTCCTTTATTTTGGAGGTGATTCCCAATAAGGTAACTTAAGGCACAACTCCAGGTTAACCTTCTAATAAGTGAACTCATTAAATGTACCTGTAAAATTTCCTGGATTGTTGATTGTAATTGATTGGCAATGATTTATTCCACACTCAGCAGGTATGATTCCACAAATTATATAATAATGTAAGCAGATTACAAATAATAACTAGCCAATAATGCCTACAACCATTGAAAGTGCTAAAAGTAACATAGGTCTCCCGTTGTCCAGGATCAATGCTCTGTAAAACACATATATACATGACAAAACAATGATGGTTAGAAAGAAGGGACAATCCACCTGGTATTGATGCGGTGTTCTTTCCCATGGGCATCAGTAGCCACCCATGAACAAATATTGATGGGAGTTTTTAGGGTTAGGGGTACTTGCCCCACGGTGGGCAAGTCTACTAGAACAGGTTGTCCAGGATAATGGAGCGGGTTTGCAGGGTCTTTAGTCTCTTTTTTCCTGGCGAGTATGGACAGAGGCTTAGGACAGAACGCGGTAAGTCGTGGGCACCCATTAATTCCCCACCGGCTGTTTATCTTCATTACTGCGTCTGACACCCGTTGTGGCCATCCTGGTTCGAGGGGTTTTAGGGCCTGCTTTAACAGTCCATTGGTGCGTTCCACAATTCCATTTGCTTGGGGATAGTATGGAGTATGGAAAATCCACTGAATTCCTTCATCTTGAGCCCACTCCTGAACCACCCCAGCAGTAAAGTGATTACCGTTGTCTGATTGGATCGATTTGGGCTTAGGCAAGTAGCTAAACCAACGTTTTAACCCCTTCACCGTATTTTCTGGGACCATAAAGAACATATCTTTCACATCAATAGTTGCTAAGATCTGGTGGGCTTGTTCCTGTATGGTTGCAATCAGTTCAGCTATGTTAGGCACTGCAGCTGTTAGAGGATCTGTATTGGCATTTAATCGCCGATAGTCAATTGTCAGACGCCACTTTCCGTTAGGTTTATGGACTGGCCACACTGGGGAATTATAGGGTGAGTGAGTTGGAACGATTATCCCTTGCTCCTGCAGCTCTGCTATTACCGGAGTGATCCCCTCCCTTGCACCTAACGGTAAGGCGTAAGGTTTCACATTAACAGTTTTAGAAGGAGGAAGCGCAGGCGCTTGCTGTAGAAGTCTTATAGAGGCAGTTGGGGACACAAATTTCCATTCCCTTCCTTTTGAATCCACCCAAGCTTGTCCCTTCAATAGGTCAAGTCCCAGGATATTTGTGGGGAAATTTCCCGGGATCATCATAGCCTCTGTTGCAGTTTCATTCCCAGGTAACCAGCATTTCACCCGAGCAGTCGGCTGTGGCTTAGAGTCCCCAAAAACATCTGTAACCCACATCTGCTTTTTGTCAGCAATTATGCCATTCCGCTTGGCAACCTCAGTTTGGAGTGCTGAAATCTGAGCACCCGTATCTACTAGAAACGTAACTGGAGTTTTAAAGGGACCGAGCGGAAAGGTAATCAACAAGTCTCCTTTAGTATTCTCTGTGAGCCTCCTTAAGTGGACCCACCCACCATCCCCCGGCTCACTTACTGGGGATGGCGCATCCAGTTTCCCGACCCTAAATCAATCAAGTCTTCTTCAGGGGCAGTTGGTGTTTGAGAAGCAATTACCACCATCTCGTTAGTTTCCAGCTCTGTCCCTCCCTTTGCTCGAAAGGTCTGCTCGGTTGAGGGGGGCAGCTTTCTTTTATCTTTCCAGGCTCGAATGAGCTTTTCTAAAACTGTAGTAGGCATACCATCCATTAACTCTCGGGGAATCCCCTGTCCAATTCCCTCAGCCCACAAGAGGTTTCTCTTTGCTCTTAAAACTTGCGGAGGGGAAGGAGGCGGATTTTCCTGCTGTTCCACTCTGCGTACCGAGGGCTTAGGTTTACCCGTTCCCCTGGTAAGGCCCATTCTCCGGCCATAATTTATTAAGTCCTGAGCTATCTCTCCCCAGGTCATGGCTTCTCCCCCCGCCCGTCTCCCCCCTCGCGGGGCTAATGCATTCCGCAAACGATCTTGTAATTGTACTGCATGTGATTTCAAAGAGTCCGGCAAACCCCGAATCAGGGGAGTCATTTGATCAGGGTTAGCAATTAATAG
This sequence comes from Strix aluco, assembly GCF_031877795.1. Classification (NCBI taxonomy): domain Eukaryota; kingdom Metazoa; phylum Chordata; class Aves; order Strigiformes; family Strigidae; genus Strix; species Strix aluco. Next base: position 102,713,281 of record NC_133932.1, on the reverse strand, counting down.
CATTGGGGAAGGCTGCTGCGGAACCAAACGCCTGTCATGCATTAATTGGAGACAAGCAGCCTTCTGCAGACTTTCAGTCAAATGATTTACGGTTGGGGTCTCAATACATACTGGATCCCCCCTTTCCAAGGGGTCCAGACCCCCAGCCCAATAAGCAGCTCGTTGAGTTAACGACCACGGCTCTCTCTGGTCATCAGTAACTAAGAAAACCCCTGGCCCCCAGTATCCCTGGGCCTCATCTTCTGATAACAAAATTCGGTCGCCACCAGTCAAAGATACCCTCCACACGTATTCAGTCTCAGTTTCCTGAGCTTGTCTGGTATATTTCTCCTGAATTTTCACAAGCTCAGTTGCTGGATATGGTGTAGTTCGAATGGTGACCTGCGGAGCTCTTCCACCCTGACCCTCGGTGGTCTCCGTTTTAATTAATGGTCTTAAATTTGCCCCCTCATTTTCGGGGTAAAAAATTTCTCGGCTTATCTCTAAATCCTTTGTTGGATACAAGGGTCTGGCTGCTGCTTTTGCCAGACTCGTAACTCCCTGTTCACTATCCGGAACAGAGCCGAGATCTGTCCGGTTGCAGGTTTCTTGTTCATTCCTCTCTTTTTCAGACCGTGAGATTTTTTCTCGGTCCAAGGCATCTAACAGAGCCATGTGAAATCGCTGAGAGGTGTTACGCTCATCAGCTAATTGGCTTTTCAGAACTTCAGTTTGCTCTTGCCAGAGTTTAGCTTTTTGTTCAGTAATTTTACGTTCCTCAACCAATTGATCCTGGAGAGCTTTTACCAGATCTTGTAAGGATTTGATCATTTCCCCTTCTAATTGTTTCTTAACATGTTTATCTTTTTGGGCTGCAGTCAGTGCTGCCCCTAATACAGCGCACACTACAGCTTTTCCTTTGCCTGGTCGCGACCCTTGCAGCCCCGCAAGTGCACTGATATAGCTTGCCACTGCTTCTGGATTATGCCAATTATCGTGGGCCCAAACCTCTACTAAATGAGGAGGACAAGCCTTATACTCCTTCAATTTCTCAAAAATAGGGGAGCAGTCAAGCACCGACATTTCCTGGCCAGTCATGGCTTGCCACTGCTCGAACCTCTCCTGGCTTAGAGCTGAGAGGTCACTTCCCGATTCTCCCTGTCCTTATCGGATAGAGAATCGGTATCCCTCCGACCCTTTCCCAGCGTATAGCTGAGGGGCCAATTCCCAGTTCTCCCTGTCCGAGTTGGTCGGATAGAGAACCAGTATCTCATAAGACTTTCCGACACCGAAGGGGATCCTGCCGACTACGCCAATTTTAATGTCACGTCCCGCTCAGACGAGGGGGACAAGTGACTCAGATTCGCAAATCCCCAATGGAGCGGACAACAAGTCTCCAAGTCTAAACATTTATTAACTACTCACAATGTACTAATTGAACACACGATAGTTGGCTAAGTATATAGCAAGTTGTGGCGAGCAATATAATATGCCTTGCATTGCTTAATAGGAAAGGGAAAAGAGGGAGATAGAGGGAATGGGGAAATACAGATCACCGGTCTGGGTTTCTGCGCAGCTCCTGCCGACGAGGGTTCCGGGAGGCACGGGAGACATCCGTCTTTTTCGCTGGCATCCGTCTTCTTCGCTTCACTGCACTTTCTCTCCTCGGGGCCGCGCCACCCCCCCCACCCCCCCTTCTTGATTTATACCCGCTTTCCTTGGGTCCATCCCCTAGGTCGACCCACATACCTACGTATCCCATGTACGGGGAGGGGTGAGGTGTTTCATGGGATGATGTAATTAGCATGATCATGTTAGCCCTCGTTAGCATATTGAGGGGTGTTAACTTTAATATGCATTTCGTGGATAATGAAGCAAAGGTCATTCACCGGACAGATGGCCCTTGAAGTTTTGGCCAGGTGCACCAGAGCAGAGCCGTCCTGTCTTCACAGGGCTCCCTCCTCCAGTCCCATCTTGTGTTATTCGGGCAGCCTTATCAGCTTCGACCTCCACAGAATGCACCCTGTGACTCATAGTTTTGTCTTGCGAGTGTTTGAGGCATTTCTTCGATCAGCCTCAACTTTTGCTTTCTCAGGCTGTTTTTCTTAGTTTCTCACAGGCCTGGTTTCTCGTCTCTCACAGTTTACACGATCAAGCATTTCAATAAAAAACCAAGTCCGTATCTCACAGCAGCTATGCCATGCTAGCCGTAAGTGCAATGAGGTCTGCAATGCTGAATATTCTGCCAGGTCGTTCATGTGACTGTTGCTCAGGAATGTTGCTACCTTCATTCCTGGAGGAAGCCTCTGTGTCACTTGGACCTTCCTATCCCCTTAACTAACTGCTAATTGGTATTTAAGCTGGAAGCTAAACAGAGGGGTGTAAAGGAAGAGAAAGTACCCTTGAGATAAACCATGGGATGGGACTTCTCAATAATCAGGTACTTCTCCTATCTGTTACAGGCAACCATGTATTATGACAGTTTTCAGGTTAAAGGAATGAACACTTAGTTCTCTGTGTGCCACAAGATTTCTCCCTCTTCCTCTGTACTGAAGAAAAGAAGAAAGGCATATTTGGAAGATGTGTGCTGCATAAGATTAATGACTATCCTACACTTCTTGCACAAGACAAGCTTTAAGTCTCCATGTATTTATTGATGATATTCTGTATTCAAATATTTATTTTAAGGTAGGTTTAACTTTTACAATATTACCCTGTCAAACTCTTTCGAGGCCTCTACCTAATAAACACTTAAAAGGGATGCAGTGGTTCTTTTTTTCACCATTCTGCATCAACTAAAAAGCTGACACCTTAAAATCCCTTTGTTATGATGCAGTGAATGATCAGAGCAGATAAACACCCACTGAGTGTCCAGTTATGAAGTAAATCAGAAAGAGGAACAGATTGAGTGACCGTCTTTTCTAAGTAAGACTAAGTAAATGTCTAGAGAAGTCAATATGAGTCATCAGCCCCAGGGCCCTAGTAAAACAGGTAACAGCATCACATAACCTTTTGTGCAGACTGATCAAGCTTTGCCTTCAAAAAAAATAGGTTGTGCCTTCTCCTGCTTCTGTTTCAAAAGCTTGCTGCTCTGATCAGTAAAGCCCTTTAAATTTACATCTTATCTTTACATCCTTATAGCCAGTTGTTGTGTCAGAGTGCCTATAACTTTTACCTTCAATAGGTCATAGATACATTTTAAATAAGATCAGATCCAGGACTGCACTGAAGTGTTCTGTGTGTAACTTTCCTGGAGTTTTTCATACAGATATTTTCCACACAATCCTCTTTTACTTCTTACTCACTTCATCTTTAGCAATTTCATAATTCCAACATCAATTCTTTCTTCCCTAACCTCATACAATTTCATGTGTGAAATCACAACATTTCTGTCATAATTCTGAGTAGGCAAGACCTACTGTGTTATTATTGCTTAGAACATTTTATCAAGGAAAGCTATGAGTTTAACCTGGCACCTTCAAACTTTGGTAAACTTAAATCTAATTTTTACTTCTGAATTAATTCAAAACATATAAAAAGCTTTGGACAGTGTGGAGTTCAAATTAATGGTCATTGCAGATGACAAAATCACATAGAAATGTCTTACTGAAATCCTGTTGCCCAGGACTTCTGATTTTGTATACTACCTTTTTAAGGAGGGTGGGGATTCATTTAAATGGTGATGATTGCATGGGCTAGTCAGCTTTATTTGTCTGAGATTGGGATATGGAGAGGAATATGATATTCCTCGAATTTTCAACGCTAAGTGTTACATGGCAGTGATGGCGCAGCATAAATATGTAGAAAATGTCTCTAGTTTCTGTACTCTATCATCTTTCACTATATGATATGAGTCTGATATTTTTTCAGACATAAATGTATTCAGTCTGTTACAAAAAAATGCTTTAATTATAGTACTACACATAATTACTGGACCCTTTTGAACATGTAATGAGAAATATCAAACCAGAATAACTTATTTCACTTTCCTCCTTTCTTTTTACATTATGTTCTCAAAACAATATTTATTAACATAGTCCCAGTAGAATTCCTTTCTTTTTGTCTTAGATAAAAAAGAAAGATATAAGATGATGCATGACCAGGAATATGATGCTGTCAATAAGAAGCATTAATTAACAAATTAATTAGACACAATTTGTTTCTTTCCCTCATGAGAGAAGAAAAGAGTCTTCTATCTTGCTGGAAAGCATACTAAATAAGGAGAAACATGCATATATTGGTCCCCTAAATACTGTAGCCTTAATAAACTTCCTCTAGGATTTCTTTCTCCAGGGTAGACACAAATTGTTTTCTTAGACTGGCTCACCCATCCCTACTCCACAGTTTGCCAACAAAATTTGCTTCAGCTTTTCGTGATGTCTTAGCAACTGCAGCAATAATACAGCCCTTCATGGCCCTCACTGACATCCAAACCAAAACCATTTTGATGCAATGGAATAATCTGTGTTTAGTTACATTTCCTCAGACCTGATGGATAGTTTATTAGATGCCCTGACCTCTGTACTGAAAGTGTCTTTCCATTTTAAATAAACACTGCAAATGCCTAATTCTTTCCTGTTTTGACCTGGGTCTCTCCTTAAGGTTAAGTGTGTTTGTTTCATAAGGGAAAAAAAAGGATGTAAGCAAGCAAGCAAACACACACAGTTAAGAATGTAGCTCATTTTCCCACATGCTTTGTGGTTCTTCACAGAAAGCATTTATTTTGCAGAAACATGAATGATGTGAAGAAATCTTGTAAAGTATTACTTAAGTGTCATCATTCTTTGAACTTTTTTTACACCATAATTATCAGACAGTTACAGTGCACTGTAAAATCAACAGTAAAATCAACACACTTTCCCTCTCCCCCCCCCGCCCCCTTAAAAATGCATTTCCTTTTCTCTCTTATTCTCTTTCACTTAGATTGTCAATATTTTTTTTGAAGGAGTCATGTCTTGAGTAAAATTAGTGAATGACACTGTTGGCAATGCTTGTCTTTCAGGAGCTTCTTTAGTCTTTGGAAAAAGCCCCTACCACACAGCAATTAATCCTATTACAAAACAGACACTGTAAGATGTTTAAGGTAATGGGATGAATCGCCCTCTGGAGATGCCTATTTATCGCCAACTATCAAGAAGCCCTAGATAACTAACTTAGCCTAGGCACCAGCTTGTTCTCAGCTAAAGTGGGATGACATTAATCTCAACTGAAATGTTATTCTCTGGAACTTTGTCCTAAAATAAGAAATACATCTCTGATTCTGAATATAAAGTATATAAATTTTTTTAATAGATAATGAATAACTATTTTGTTTGACCTGAGGAAGAAAATATCTGATCTTACAGTTGAAAGAATATGACAAAATATTAAGGAGAAATAAATAGAGGATTAAAAAAAAATGCTAAAGTGAAGAGAGCAGGATCAAAGAAGCAGCTGTTTCTAAAATGCCACAGAGCTTTGCCACTTTCTCTTTGCAATATCTAAATAATCATTAAAAATTACAATGGAGAAGAATGTGGCTGATGACTGTGGAATTATCAGTGTCAGAACCAATCATGCGGTCAACTATTTTATAACTGTCACTTAATAAATTACTAAATTTCTACAGATTAATCCTATTCTTTGTGTCTTTGCGTTTCCCTGTTTACTACTGATTTTCTCTTAATAGAGACTGACTGTAAGAACCAGGAACAATGCCAGAATATTACAAACAATACAGCTTTGAAGCAGATAATGCAGCAGAAGATCAATTAAAGAAATAATTAAAACCTAATAAGGTGAAAGTTAAAGTAAGCTGGTAAATACATTAATTTATACCTTAAAGACAGAAAGGATATCTACCTTTCTCCCTATATAATTAGCCTCACCAAGGGAAGACCAAATAATTTGTTCCTACCTGGAAGATGCTGAGCTTTTTTAATTACTGTATGAGGTAACTGGATAGTCACTAATGAAAATATGAAACAACACAAAGCCAGAATTAGAAATTATATATCATGGTATGCAAAAATAGCTAAACAAAATGCTCAAATCTTCTTGAACATTTCTGTATGGAGCCAGCGGTTTTATTCTTATATTTTTCCTTTTTTTTTTCAGACCAAAATGTTTCCTCTAGCTTTTCCATAAGTGCATATGATGTCATGATATGATATATATCATGATATGTTTTCACATGATTAGTGGAAAATAATCATCATCATCATCTTCAAAGCCAAGAACTGTATTTTTCACTTCAGAATGTAGTCTATTTTGTGTCTAAAATAACTTGACTCAGTAAATTTTCACCATAGAGGTAAAATAGTATCCACTTATGTAACCCTGATGATTGTCAGGTGATAAGCCAAGATGAAAGTTCATTCTCTAACAGCTTTTCCATGTAACACAGCCTTGCCAGCTATGTAAGCAGCATGCCACTGCTGTATTTACTGTAATCAAATATCTCTAGAATAGCAAGTTTTTAGGGCTATTAAATGTCTCAACTGGAAACCTCCCATATGGTTAAATTGAAAGGTGGCAGCTAAACAGGCTGAATGAACATGTGCTCATTTAAGTAATGTGCCTCAAATGCTTCTATCATCGAATATACAGTTTTCAAGATCACTTGTTTACTGAGATTTATTCTGAGCTACCATCAGATTTCTCTTAAGGTTTATGTTATTTCTCCTTATGCTGAATGCTGCAAAAATGTCACTGCACCATCAGTCAAGATGTTCAGGTTCAAGTGATCTTCAGCTGGGTCACAGACCCAATTATGCCCTGAAGTCCAGAGTTGGGCTTCCTTTTCACAAGCAACATTGCTTCACTAAATAGCACTGTACTGAATCAGCCCTCATCTGATACAACTTAATGGGAAGAACAGATGCCCTAATCATCCATTCCTTAAAAATGAAATAGAAGCAGTATTTTATTTGCCTAAATAAAAATCTCTTAATCTAAGGAAAAAAAGGATATATATGTTCTCTATGGTTTCTTTAGTTTTGAAGTCTCCTTTGGCAAGTTCTTATAACCTGGCCTTTAACCTCACAGAGAGAAGTTTATACAAGAAATAATGTATTTTTGTAAATTTATAGGTATCTTTTTAAAGAATATCACTACTTGCAGTTGGATTTTGTTGTGTTGGTTTTTTGGGGGTTTTTTGTTTTGTTTTGGTTTTTTTAAATACATTTCAAATGAAATCAACTATGAATTTTAAGAATCCAGAAATATAAATAATAGTTTAATTACAAATATGCTTCACCATAAACAGATAAGTTCTTCCATTTAGGTTAATTCAGTGTGATAGTTCAGAACCTGTATTTTTACCGCAGCATGTAATGAAACATAAAACGTCAAAAGCTCAGGATGCTTCATAGAGAATAAATTCTTGAAATAAATCTTGAGATGGCTCATATGACTCTTGCTGATACATAATGTTCTAAGAAAACTGATAAATTTAGAGATCTTTTAGAAAATTAAAATTGCCTTTGTAAATTGAAGCAAACATCAACTGAAATTTTTAATATTTACTTAAAAGTAATAAAGTTGATTTTTTTTGGTTTTTATTGTTATTAAAAGTGTTCTATATGGCAGCTGTTTTGAACAGATTCCAGATAACTTTCAGGTTGTATTCACAACTTTATGGTCTAGTTAAGGAGGATTACTATTGCCCTTCTCTGACATCCTGAAATGACCTCTTGCCTTCTTTTCTCTCTGCATTTTCTTGTCTCCTGGAACATGAGGTTAAAAACTGGGTCTCATGCATAGGCTAGCTTACATCAGGTTCTCTAATGTGTGGCAATCCCCTCTGTTTTGGGCTGTGATGTTTCTTTCTTTCTAATGATTGTGCGTTTTGGGTTTTAGTTTTTTACATTCTAGATTATGGTGCATTAAAATCATTAGCTCTTGGTTGTTGTTAATGATCACACTTTTTACTGATGATCTTTGCTTTTAAATTTGACCTTTTCTTGCTGTCTGCTAAAATTTAGAGAACTGTGACAAATTCACAATAGCTATTTAAGCATCAACACTAGACTCTGGAAGGTTGGTTTTAACCTGCACAAAGCTTTTAGCTTTTTTTTTTTTTTCTTCTTTTCTCTAGTATTTTTTCTGCTTCTGCTTGAATATATTTGTGTGATAGTGGACTGAAGATTTGTCAGGTTGAGTCATTCACTAATCTTTACCACTATTTTAGAGTAATTAAACTAATATAATTTAGGTGTATTTTTAAAAGAAAAAAACACATTAAAAACCTCTAATTAAGAGTAAGACTGAACTCCTGTACCTTTTCAAAGTCTCATACATATCAACAGGATATTTTAATTTGAACAGAGCATAGATATAAAAGGTGAAAACTTGCCTTTTTGAAGTAAATAATGAACTTTCTACTGACTTCACTGAGGCCAAGATTTCATTTCCAGGTCAGTTTGGAGAAGTTTGTGAATTAAAAAAAAGAGAAGTCTAAACTGACAACTGATATTACTCAGAATGAATAATTCAACCAAGTCTGTTTAAGAGAATTGTCCAGGAAAGATTTACGCCATTCATTTTAAAAGAAAGAAACAGAAAATTGTAATAAATGAGGTGGTGACTTTTCTGAGCTATAGCTGTATAAAAATATTTCCCTCTGGATAGAGGTGTTACTTTTATTGTGCAATAATAGTCTTCAATCTTGGGCTTCAGGCATTTTATCAGGATCTCAGTAAATGGTCTACCTTTAGGACAATATTTTATCATGATTGCCCTTAAAACTAGTTACTATTTATATGACAGAGCATTTATAGTTTTGATGGTTTGGCTCATTGGACATAGTCATGCTACTGAACAGCCAGTGGTGACAGAGACAGTTTCTTACATCAAACTACTAAAAGAAAAAGCTGGTTTAAATGTAAGAAATTGAGTCTTTGCTATGAATGCTAATCTAGTTCAGCATGCTGTTCCCCGAAACTCTAGATTATCCTATATTCCTAACTCCAATTTGAAGAACAGAAAATAGAAAAAAAAACAGGCAACGGAGAACATTTTCCAGTTATATTCATTTGATTCCTCAATGAAAGTGGGTAGGAAATACAAGTGCTAAGTAAATAAAACCGAAGAAACAACTTGTGATATTCACTCCTCTATAGAATTTACCACTCCTAACAAGTCTTTTCAGAAGATATATATCAGCCACTATAAAAAAAATAAAGTGTTCTGAAGTGCTAGTATTAAAGATATATATTTATATGAAAAAGGAGTATGATGTTGTGACAAAGTGAAATGTATTCTACTCATATGTCAGTGCCTACTTAATATGTAGAGAAAAATATCAGCAACAAATATGTAGCTGTGCCATTGTATTGCTACTTCTCTGATATTATGTAACCAGTTTTAGAACTGTAGTGAATCAATAATGTTCACCAAATCCTGGGGATTTTTGTCATTAACTTCTTGACTACAGACTTCTGGAAGTGACAGAAGGTATGCTGATTAGTCCTTTGTGAATACAGCATTTAAAATTACTGTATTAATAGATTTTTAATTATTTTCCTCTGTTTTCACCCACTGCATATCTCCTTTTCTTACTATTACAATCTTGTTTGGAGTGCAAAGAAGAAAAACCAGAGAGCCAATAAGGACAAATTTTTTAGGGGATTCATTTAATTAAAGATAATGAATCTGAAGGGAGGAACTTGAAAGAAGAATTCCTTCAGAGAAATTTTATCCACAACAAAGGTTTTAAAGCCAGTCTGAATACTGTATGTCACATATGATATCATCAGAAAAAGATTGTATCTCATAATCTGTGTAGAATAATCAGAGTTTCTGTGTACAGAATAGGTACCAGGTACATTCAAGAACAAGGACTCATCTAACCTAGCTTTAGACCTCTACTATGCAGCTGTCAACATCTAAATTAGTCATCCTACAGCTGTATTGGCAGTCAATGAAAAGAAACAAGGTCCTTTAGAGTACTTTTGGCTTAATTTATTTGACTGAGGATGAGGTAAGGGTTTCATATGTCACAACCCAGACTGGGAGTCCAGAGAGTCATAAGGGGTTCTGTGGTCCCCTCAGGTTAAATAGGTGAAAGGACACCAAAAAACTGGTTAAAATGTTTTACTTGCGTTAGACAAAACTTAAACTTGGAAAAAGATAATAAGCAATGTGGTCTTTTATAAATCTATAAGAAAGAAAAGAAGGAAAAAGAAAGGAGAGAAAGAGGCAAAGAAATCTGGTCATCACCCCATGATCCAACATTGTCTCAGGTCCAGTAATCTTGGGTGGTGGGTGCACACACAACAAAGTTTTCTGTTGCCTTTTAAGTTCTTTTTATCAGCTGATTAGCATACTAGACAAAGAGAGGCAGGTATTCCATGAACTCATTTCCATGAGAGACAGGCAAAAGTTGGAGCATGGATTCTGCGCATGGCGGGGAATGGGGTATATTAACCCTTTTAACCAATTGTGTTGGCAGTCGTGATCTTCCCCTACCACCTTTAACTTTTTCGCAGTTTTTTTTTTTCTTGGGCAATTATCCAGTCAATAATTCCATCTGGTGTTGGTTGTTTATCTCTCTTATCACTCTTTTAGTTCTTCTTTGGCTTACTTAAGGAATTTGGCTATACAACTGCAAGGGAGCAGAGCCATGCACCCTTCAATACACTCTATGCTTCCCTAGGCAGATAATTTATTCCTTAGACTAATCACAAAGGCCACAATTTGTCCTTGAAGTTTTCTGTGTCGATGAATATTTGAGGTATCAATTCCTTCAGTTTCTTACATCACAGAGGTGCTCACATCAACTATACAGAGGTGAGAAGGATTAGCTCAAGCAAGTTCCCAACTGTCTTTTGCCGAAGTTTCAAGCCGACACAGACACTATGTGAGAATAGCATAACAGAGACTGAACTAACAACTGTAGAGCAGTAGTCTCCCAACTTTTTTGATTGCACACCACTATCAGTAAGAAATATTTGAGCATCTACCTCCAGTACATGTATATTTGCTTATTTATACATATGTCTTAGGTTCACACTCTAAGGTTTTGCTCACAGGAAGGTGTGCTACATGGGGGCCTCTTTGAGGTGAGACATGGGGCTGCCTCCATGTCAGACAGAGGTGATTCCAGCTGGCTCCAAAATGGACCCACCATTGGCCATGTACTAAAATATTATGTACATTATAAAACATATGGAAAAATATAATTGAAGAATGGATAAGATAAAGATGCAGAGGATGAAATAAACATTATTTTCAAAATTTTATTTCATTTGACTTATTAATGATACTAAAAATACTTTCATCCCCCACCCCAATGGATTGTCTTGCACACCCCAAGGGGTGCACACATCCCACTTTGGAGACAGCTGCCTTAGAGAGTAGTTCTCAAGTTTTACAACCTGATTTAATTTTCTGTTCAGTTTGTGCTAATAAGTAACAGAACAGTATAGGAATATCAATAGTGAGGTATATTTCCACTTGTTTTTAGCCACTAGTTTATCTGTAGATTTTGTGATTGGATGTGAATTTGGCCCTTTCAAAATCTCTCAGGTTCTCACAATGAAACCAAATCCTTTTAAATTTTGTTCTGAGCATACACCTCTGTTAATCCTTCTCCATGTTTGAAAAGCTTTCTTTCTGACTTATGAGAAAAAACAAGAATATCAAAATTCACTCACATACTATTTTCAGTAGTTTTTAATAACATATATAGGAAGTGGAATTTCACATTCCTTCCAGTACCTAAGGGGGGCCTACAAAAAAGCTGGAGAGGGACTTTTTACAAGGACATGTAGTCATAGGACAAGGGGTAATGACTTTCAACTGAAAAAGAGTAGATTTAGATTGAATGTAAAAAAGAAGTTCTTCATGGTGATGCACTAGAACAAGTTGCTCAGAGAGGTTGTGGATACCCTGGAAGTGTTCAAGGCCAGGTTGGAGGGAACTTTGACCAAAGTGGAAGGTCTAGGGGAAGGTGTCCCTGTCCATGGCAGGGGTTTGGAACTAGATGGTCTTTAATGTCCCTTCCAACCCAGATCATTCTGTGATTCTATGATTCTATGGTTAAAAATAATCCAGTTGTGTGTTTATTTAAGCATTATACTGACATTAATTTATTTATTTACCATTAAAGAAATTATGTTGAATAAAGAAAGACCATTGGTCTTTCAAGAAATTTGGGAGATTTTGTCATTAGAGAGAACAGGAACAGAAGGAGTGTGGACTTGCTGAACTGGGATCAGAATATTGTTTCAGCTTCAGGATCTATTGTGGAAAAGGTCCCAGAACAGAAAAGAGTAGGAACATTTGAGAAATCTTGAGAGCACTCTTCCTACAGTGAAAGTCATGAGAGATGTAGACCATAGTTATGTTATGGAGACTACCAAGATGGAAAAGGCCTGGGTCTTGACAGCATTTCAAGCGTCTCCTCTGCAGAGATGACCATCTTCTATCAACTCTGTAGGAAGTCCTGGGGAGTGAGATCCTCAGTCAGCTGCAGGTGACATGAAACCCCTGTAAATGTTTAATGGTGTGGTCAAAAGAGAAGTGGAAGTCTTTTCTTTACTCTGTCTCATTAAAAGTAACATCATTCATTTTCAAACTTGAAATACGTCTGTCACATAAAACCTTGTTTCTCTGCTGCTTATTGCTGTGAATTACTGATGTTATTTGTCACACATTATAAAGGCCAACATCACACAGTTGGGCCTTGGCAAGATGAACATTGTGCTTGCAGAGGGAGCAACAGTGCATAATGCACATTTGAATTTGGGAATAGACAAGCTCATCTCTTTATAGAAAGCTTTCACTCTTGATGGTTTATTTATTTTGTTGAAGTAGATATTTGTAAGGTCAAGGAACAAACTGTACAAAATGTCCTGCCACTTTTTTTTGGATAATGTATGCATGAAGTTTCTGTTGAAGAAAAAATTAAAATTAAGAGTTAAATGACAGTTTAAAATGCACCTTAAAGGAAAATGCAGATTTGTTTATCTGAGGTATAAAACCCCACCTCTACTAGAACTAGTGTGTACTTTCCCTTGCTTTATCTGTAGATTACAACTTCAGTAGTACCTCCGGTTTGATTTGTCGTTTTTTTCCCTAGTCTTAAAAACAGTGTTACCCATATTGCTGTGTCCCACTGACTTGCCCAGCCTGTAATTTTTCTTAAATAGATAATCGTTTATATCATCCATTGGAGAAGTAAGAAAATTTCCCTGCTGAGCTACGACATCTATCACCATGTTTGTCATTTCTTGTCATCAGTGATGTTCTCCTACATAGTTATTCACACATTTCAAAGGATCACTGATATGGTAGTTACTCTCCACTTTGGTATTTAGTGGCATTCAAAAGAGCATTTGCCGTTGACACATCCTATGCACTGTAGTGTAAACAGAACATTAAATAAGGCTCATTTTAATGAAGAGACATTTTAAGACAGCTTAAGGGAGAAATAGTAGATATAGTTCCATTTATGAACTACACAACTGAAAACATCTGCTAGTATCACTGTAATGTTATTTTTCCACTGGCAAATCAAAGGTCAGACTAGAGCATGAATATATTTATATGGTGTTATTGTAATAGCCCTGTAGTTTGTTAATTGAAGTTTCCAGCACACATCTCTGTGTCAGCACTTACGGTGACAACACACTGGTGAATGCAATATAGGTACAGGAAAAATAACTGTCTGATACTGTGTCCATTTGCATATCAGATCTGATCAGGACCTCAGTCCTGTTTATTTTAATTTCTTTTCCAGCAGTATTGAGGTATGCAAGGAAGAACAAAAATGCAAGGGGACATTTTTGTTAAACTGTTTTGTTACTTTGCTTTTCCACCTGCATTCAGTTCATTTTTTTTTTCTTGTCAGCTTTTGACATATAACATAAAATTTTCAGAAGTGCCTGAGGGCCATATTAAAAAAAGGACTGAGGTATCTGAAGTGGGACTTATTTTGCAGATATCTACAATGAAGAGTGTGATCCTGAAAAGCCCTGTACAACCTCTATAGGCACATTATATTCAAATGTAAAGTTTTCTGGGCACTAGAAATATATACCCAGAAGTTCCTAAATCCTCACATGGTTAAATTCAGCATCTGAGTTTTTTACAGAAATTAGGTATTCTTCTGCTCAAATCCCTCTGGAGTTGGCTCTGGGAGGTGATCTCAGAGTATGCATAATACAAAAGACACAGAACTGATGTCTTTCAAACTGCCTTAATATTTGCCACTCTCCTTTGAAGCACTGGTGGAAGAGAAAGAACCCTTTAGTTTGTATATCCTGATCAGAAATTTCACAAGGCTGCTTTGTTCCCTGTTGCCCCTGAAGGACTTTGTATTTCCCTTTCTTAGCTTAGTGAAGCAGACTTATACCACTAGATAACACACTAGGTGGGGAAATCACCTTATCTTCTTCTTTATAGAACCCCTGCCACAATTCAGACTTAAATTCATTTGACTGGAGAGGACATAAAAGAATCTATAAGCTAGCAGTCACTGTGAGGGTGAATCCTTGTTTCCAAGGTCTGTTTAGTATTTTAGATTAGACTTTCCTGGCCTCTTAGTTGATTTCTCTGAATAATCAAGCTTCTTTTTGCTCTTTCTTAAGCACTGAAGTGACATCTTTTTTTTAGATTTTAATGACTTATGAGGGAATTAGTTTAAAAAATCACTTAGGGACTTCTGAGTGTTTACTTCTACACTGGAAATTATGCGACAGTTACTTCTTTCACCATACTATCCCTTATCAAAGAAGATGCTGTTATACTGAATGTAATAATAATGATCATTATTTATAAGGTATATAATAAATGTATAATAAAGTACTGGATCTTTTTTTGAATCTTAATGATGATTTGTTCTAGATCATTTAGGCTATCTTTCCACTTGTTTTGCAATATTTTTCTGCTAATGGCACAAGAACATCACAGAGTGAACCCCAGACTGCTTGATGCTGCACAGGCAGCAGCAGGAGCTCCTAACCATTCCTTTTCAAGAAGATAAGCAACAGTCAGATTACTCATCTTGACCACAGAACTGGCAATATCTACTGCCTGAGTGTGTTGTCTACAGGTGGAAAACAACAGACTGATATATTGTGTGTGTGCAGGGTGATGTAGGGGGGAAATGGACAGGGAAGGGGACATTATGGGAACTGCCTATTTCTAGCAGTGTATAAAGCATATGAATGAAGATTGTGCTAGCAATAAGCTTTTGAGCAAAGCAACTTGAGTTGTCTTGTCCTAACAGAACTGCTCCTACAGCTGAGTCATTACTGAGGTTTTTACAATATTGAAGAGATTATTCACTCAGGTATTTTTCACCCCAGTAAAGCCCAGAGAACTATGCTTGACATCTAAAAGCAGTGACTCAATGATTTTTATCATTCCTTAGTGTCCTGAATTAGGGGATAAGACCTCCTGTACCAAAACTGGTATAAAGCTTGTCCTTTAACTTTTCTTTTTTTTTTTTTTTTTTTAATAATACTCAAAGATGTGTTTATTTTCTAATAATGAATGAGAGTTAAAATGTTTTCCACAGCAGGAAGTCATGCACAGTGGAAACCTTTTGCTAGGACTGAAGCTTTCATTTCAAAGAAGACTTCTATTCTTTAATACTGTCCATGTAAGTGGGGGGTATCCATTACTGATAGTGAAGTACAACAAGAAGTTTCTAACCTGGGTGCAATCATTGTAAATACTAATAATAAAAAGCAACAACTCTGAAATAAAAGACACGTTGTATTTGTACTTTTTGATAGCAAATTTTAGTGTGAGCCCCTCAGGATTCACATGAGCAAGACCAATATAAGATTACTGCTGAGATTTGACTGCTCGATGGCTTCAATACAGCAGGGAACCAATTTAAGGGGGAAAATGATTTCAACAAAAAAAAAAAAAAAAAAGCAATGAAGTCAGGGAGTTTGAGAATGAAATTTACAAAATGATTTCTCATACAGTTCACCCCGTCTCACTCCCTCCCTTGAGTGTCAAGCAACATTATAGAAGGTGTTGCTATAACAACGCTAATTAATTATAGTGGTATTTCATGTGTGGCAGTAAAAAGCCAAGCCACAGTACTCCTATTTTATGCCATAGCCAGTGGTGTAAGACAAGAGTTATATGATATTGAGATCAAACATAGTGCAATAATTGTCAAGGCCAGATTGTGTTAAGGTAATACATACATATCTATCCTTATGTTTTGGATGCATGAATGACCCTCAAAAACACTGTCACTTTTCACACTGTATATTAGAAAGTAAATTGAAACAGTGTGAGATTTGTGCAAAATAGTAATGACATTACAGAGCTATCTCACTTTCAAAATCACTCATGTTGTACACCTACACTTGTGCTGAGTCTTAGTCAGAGGTTTAGGGCACAGGAATTTTGAGGTGACTATGAAATTTACCTTATGATTTCTATAAGCTTGAAACAGCTGATATGAATTATTACATAGTAGTGAAAAAACACCTGAGAATAGAATTAGCAGGGGCTTTGATAAGGCTTGGCTATGCTGTTACTGTAACTATGAAGAGGAAAGATTCTTCAGGGAAAATTGATGCTCCTTTTCCATGATTGTTAACAATGCATGTTTTTACTTTAATTTGTTTTCTTTTTCTGAAAAACTTGTGATAGGACAGCTTCAGTTTATTGTTCATTAGAAGGATTAATGTTTGTTAAGAGATCATAAATTTTAGTTACTCAAAAAGACTACACATTTTTAGGAGAGATGTTTGACATCAATGTGTCTACGTTAAATGTTCAGAACTGTCCAGAAAACATTTACATGCCTGAGCCTCAGCACTGAAAGGTAGAGAAGAAGGACTATATGAAAACTGTTATAACAAATTGATAAAATATATTTGATAAAGTGTAAACATCTCCCCCTAAAGGATACTCTAAAGACATTATGCGTTCAATTAAGTTTTATTTCTTCTTTAGCATGAATGTCTAGATTGATCTTCCCAATTATAGGAACCTACATTTTCACTTGTTCAAAGCAAGAAAAGATGTATCCTATCCTAAGTCCTTTTTCATGATAACATGAGTCATAGTTACTCTGGAACAGAAACAAGACAGACACCCATATGCTTGTTTGTCCGTTTCCTGCAATCTCATTAGACAGTTTTAGGCACATTCTTAGATGCAACCTTTACAGCATTACAGCCTAAGTTTTTATTCACACTAACATAAGAGGGAGAAGTTAATTAAAACTGATTAAGCAAAAATAAGGCAGAAGCCTGTAGAACAACATTCTCAGTTTTAGTGCTTTTTTGGTTCTGTGTTGGGTATTATTACGGGCTTGAACCATTTTCACAAATGATGCATACCATTTTGATCAATGCTAGCTTTGAATCATTTTGTAAGTTCTTACCACTGAAGAGGCAAACAAAGGCTAATGGGTATAGAAAGACACTGGCTAAATGGAATTAAAACCTCTGAGGATCACTGAGAAAATCTAGACTAGATGTCCAATATGTTACAAAACCTGTAATTTTTGATTGTCATTGACATTTCCTGTAATGAGCTGTGTTTTTCATTGAAGTGGCATCTTTCAGCTTTTGTAAAATCATGCAGGTATGGGGTATTCTGACTGTAAGTCTAATCTTTTATGTGTTAACTGGCAAGAGAAAATGCTGCCAATGCTGGTCCCATCATAAGTTTTTGTGAATGATTATAATAGCTACAATGCTTCTTCACGGTATTCAGAGTCATCATACAAAGAGTAATCATTGGATTTACATCTAGAACTGTTGCTTTTTCACATCATTAATGACAAGGTGCAATGCTTCATCTCACCAGGTGGTAAATTTCACCTATTTCTCCAGCTGATGACACAACATACAAATCAGTTTATTATATGTTTGTATCAGACTTCAGATCTTGATCATCAGAACCACTGACAGATCTAGGAAAAATAAATATATCCTGGATGATCAAAAGGCAAGTTTCCAAAGGCCTGCTAGATATCTAAGATTTTCATTTTGCTGGGAGAAAAACTTCTATAATTCATTAATCCATTGGCCAATACCAATGTTGTCTGGATGCTCTAAGGTGGCAGAATGCATTATTCTCCAGTGAATATAGTTAGAAACACTGACCAGCCTGAAAAGTACACTGATTTCCAGTAAAGATTTACTTTCTGAGACCAAACTATGGAGCAAGGTCCTTTTGATGACAACTACTTTCAGCAAAACTTAACAGATTAATCAATTTTCTGGACTTCACAAATGCTTATGACATGCTAAAAGACTCTAGTCTTTTGATCAAAACACCTGGACTTTTTTTCTAGTGAAGAAGGTATGAAAGAAACTCATGGATATGACAAATGAATGGTCTCTGTGCTGTCACATGTTATCCAACTTGTGCATCACAAACTCTTTGTTCATTCGTTCAATGACCTCTGTCTCAGTATCCATGCTTGGCCATTCTCAGAATTAAACACACGTTGAATACCAATGCTTAATGTGGTTTCATCTTCAGCTAAGGAAAACGATACCAAATGTGTTCTTCTTGCCTAATGTTTCCACTGTCATCCAGTTTTAAATGCATTTGAATCATAAGATACATAGGTATCTTGTATTCTGAGATTTTACGAATGCTTAAAAAAACTTTCTGTCAATGTTAAAATTGACAGTGAACTTCTGAATAAACCAGCTGGATGAGCATGAAATAAATATGCTTGCATGCCCCAGATGTTCTTATTTGCCACTGATCTTTCAACTATCGTGATCTATCGTGGTACCATTGTTGCAAACACATCCTACCACAGCAGGACAACAGGAAGTAACACTGCTGCAAGGAAAGGCTTTGGGTCTTCTGTTTATTTTTTGTTGTTGTTGCATGTTTGGTTTTTTTTCCCTGTAAGTGGGTTCTTTTTTGTCTGTCTTACTGTATACTTTCCTGTGTTTGACCTTCCACACTATCAGTGAGTCATGATGAACAACTCATGGATTAGGACCCATTTTCATAAAAAGGGGAAATAAGACAACCTGCCCTGCAGCTTGAACGAAAGAAATCCATAAAGAAGCACTTTGTAGGGAAGTGCCCTCTATTGAGTTTCAGCAGCATCCAGTTGACATTGAACACCGCCAGTGAAACACCTGCCACTTGGCTCAACAAGGCCTGTATTCACCAAGTACACAGATAAGCCTGGATGCAGTGTTACACTATAGATGGTATTTTTCAATCTGCAATATATCAAATGCCAAGATGCAAACTGATTTGCTTATTTCTGTTTAAATTACCAACATTTTAATTTCTTTCCATTTTCCTGTATAAGGAATTGTTTTATTTTCTGAAAAGTACATGTTCTGGCATGGATTGATAACTCTGCTACACACAAGCAAGAAGCCCTAGGTGACCCATTTACCCTTCCCCAGTAGGGTACCAGCTGCCAATTGCCCCCACTCTGCGATGGCTTGTCCTTCTTCTCACCTTGTCATCAAGCCAAGACTGCACACTGTAGGAGCACAGGTAAGCATCTGCCTCTCTAATCACTGCCAACAGCTCTCCATTATCAGCTGCCAGGGGTGCTTCAAAGAACTGTGCACAACTTCCTCCAGATGTATATACCAAGTGTTTTTATGTCTGCATCAAATTCTGCCTTTGCAACATTTGAAATCTCAAATGTCAAATCTGTTTCCAAAGTTGCATTTCAGCTCACCATGAAACATAATACATGTTAGTGCATTTTTTTCCACCTTAACTCATAGGCATTCCCAGCTGGACTAAGTATGTCTAAATAATAGAAATATCTTTTCTGATGAGATGATATTCTGCAACACAAAATTAAAGGGATAAGGTCAGCATTCATTGGTCATCTTAAAGAACTTGTCAATTTTGCCTTTGATAAATGGAGAAGGCTACTTCATGATTTGCCACATCTCCTCATGGGCACCCTTCAATTTACTTCAGATATTGAGAAAAATACTTAATTATGCAAGCTGTTTTATTAGTCTGTGATCATGTAAATATGGGGGCTCATGTATTCCTTTCTGCTTTCAGACAGTCCTATTGACTTCATGCAACTGTAAGGGCTAGTGCCTGGGGACTGCTGTGCAAAATACAGGACTTTGATGTATTAAATAATATTAAAATACATTTCAAGCATCTGCTACTTTTAAAAACAAAAACAAAAGAACATGCCCCCCCCTGATAACAACAACAACAAAATCCTCAACTCCCCCAAAAGTCAAAAATAAGAAAACCCAAGTGATCAGAATGTTTTCGTTAGATTTTGCTGAAGATCCTGGCTTCAACCTGATAGGGATTGAGGAATAGATAATTTTTAATTTATCTATGAAAAAGAATAATTTTTAATTTATCTATGAAAAAGAATCTCAGGAAATACCTTAGCAATATTTCTACTGATTTCAGTGTTTGTTATCCAGGGAAAAGTCAAACTGAAATGATAATTTATCCTAACCTAACTGTTGTGCCATTCTAGTCATTTTTCAAAAGTAAAATGAAAATTTTTGGGTGAAGGAGTTGTTAAAAGCACTTGTGCAAGGACATGAGCAATGTCTTTATTTCCAGCACATAGGAGACTATGACCTAGCAGTCTTCCTCATCATATGATGTAAAACATTTTACTTATCATCATCATGATTTTCTTATAACAAATAATACATCACTAGGACTGACTGTAAACCATCAAGAGAAAATCTTTTGACCTTTTGAATAAACTAATGGAAGCTTACAGAGAAAGTTTGATTTTTGCAGAAATCTGATCTAAAGGTTTTATTTAGTTTTGTTTATATACACATTCTTCTCTTTATCTATTTTATCAGTTGCAATATCCCATAAGATATAGAGTTGTTGGGTCTTTCGGTCCTGTTTCTTACCAAAAGACAAATCACATGATCAGTACAGTCTGAATCATCTTGATGTTTTGCACTTCAGGCCAGCAAATTTTCAGATACTTACTTTGATATACTCAAGATGATTGGTAACATTTGATGAGAAGTTTTAGTACTGAAGTTGTCAACATTTGAGGCACAAGAACAAATGCAAGAAAAATTTTCCTTGTAGGAATTTCAGAATTTGGCTACATTGCAGAATGAGCAGGAAGATGTGAGATTTTGGCTTTTTCATTCTCCATTTTACAAAGGGGCCACCTTTCTAAAACACTTGAAGCCTGTACCCTTCATTCTGGTGTGTTTCTTTGCTATATTTGGTGGCCTTGGCCTTGACACACTGACTGCTGTTCATGCCTGATTAACTATCCATTTGAAGTACAGAGGATCTTGGTATTGCACTAACAGTGAATTTCACTCTCAGAGATTGTTGCAGATTTTCATTATTATGAAATCAAGGATTATAGAAGATAAAATCCTTCATTGATTGGTCAATTATTCAGCTTTGTGGGGTGATATCAGTGGTGAATATCCAAGCACTTTTACAGTATGCCAGGCTACAGTGCAATGTAAATATTGGGTATAGACAATTTCCTTATCATTTAGAGGAAAAAAAAACATTCCTCATGAAGTTTTGAAATGTTGGAAATATGTTTTATGGACTACAAAAGATGATTAAAAATCACTTCATGTTTTCCTGCTTTCCGTAACTTGTAGGGGCAAAAAGATAAATAAATTTCCAAATTTAATCTCCTTTAAACAAAATCCTTGTTTATAATTGTGAATATACAGTTATATTTGCAGCAAATTTAGAATAGCCCTGCATTTTTTTTACTACACTTCCTTTTTTATTTCCTGTTTGATTAGAAAATGAAAATTATTTTCTTTTAAAAAAGCAACTCTCCTTAACTCTTACAGATGCTGAAAAAAAGCCTAGAGATTCTCAAAGCTCTTATCTCTACCTTGAGTTTATTATTTCCTGTACAAATAGATTAGTATCAATAGGTAAGCAGGTGTAATGTCTCTGTTAAAGATATGGATAGATGATATATGCTTCACAAGTTTCAGCTTTTCTAACGGGAGGCAAGTGGAGCTTGGGAAGAACTGTGTCTCTTTTATTATTTCTGTATTACTCAGAACAACAGGTTTTTTTATCCCTCACCCCTATATTTCTAAGCAGAAAGGTTAAGTTGGCATAGTATCTGCCTCTTCAGAACTTTTAATATTGTGTTAATGCTTTTAGTTAAAACCAGCTAATAACATAGGAACTCAGTATCACTGCTTTGTTTTTTTCACTCTACTCTTGAAATACAGGTAAAGTGTGATCGGCCCAAGACAGTTTTCTTTGCTTACGAGACATGAGAGAAAAGACCATTAAATATTTAAATGAATTACAGTAACTCAGTAAAATACCCATGCAATTATAATGGCATACTCCACTATTCATTTATCTTTAATTCCTGCAGAAACAATAGTTCATAGGAAAGTATATATGAGACATACGGCTTCCGCTGATGGACACAGTGGTTTTCATTGATGTTATTTGACTCATAAGAATTATCCCATGGGTTGATAAATTATTCTTTTGTTTTAGAAGTCTCAGAAAATGAAGAGAAGAGTATGTCTAGTTCTTTTATACAGTTAGGCTTGGGTTTTTTTTAAATTTATTATTTTTTATAAGGTGATAGTGAAACGAACAAAAAGGCAGTAATTAAAGTCATGTAAGAGTATCTTCTGATCTTTATTACTCATACTGTGTTGTTGGCAGCCTGCTTCAAAAGAAACAAAACAATATTACATGAGGGAGTATAGCCAAGTGACATTACATCATCTAGGCAAAGGTGGAAAGTTCGGTCAGCAGCACTCGGCAGGATGGAGACCAGTGACTGTGGACGAAAAATAATGTGTGTCAAAAGAGCAGAAAGGCAGAAGGGCAGTGTTCAGACAAAGCCTGGAGAAAGAAGATGTCTCAGTGAGTAGGCAATGAATTACTTGAGCAAGGTTCAGGCCAATGCAGCTTTTTTGGCTTATGTACACATTTCAGAATCCATGTGCATTAACAAAGCTGTTTAAAAATGTTCTTCAGAAAAGTAAAATGTAGAAATTTAAAATCAAAGGTAGCAATTCTCTGATGTCAAGAGCTAGATGGAGTGTTTTTCTTTTCCAGTATCTTCTTTGGTCTTTGTTTTAGTAATAAAATACTCAGGGTGGGATTCATTTATTTTCTTCATTGCCAGACCCTCTTGTTTGCTTGAATGTTTTCTTCATTCATTATTTACAAGAATTAATACCCAATGGTTCTTATACAGCAGAAAGGTATGAAGACTGATAGACAGAACTTTGTCAGGTGGTGTAGGTGAGTTTGCTTCTGCACACACACCACAACCAGGCAAAATTATAAGGAATGATTATTTTACCTCTTCAAACAAGACATCATTTCTGGTTTTGCACCCCCTCTGACAGCTTTATAATAATCAAGTACTCGAAAAGAAATGATTCATTTTCTTTTTTTTCTTGGAAAATAGCTCACCATTTCTCAAGCATGAATTATCAGTGGCCCTGCTGTTTTCATGCATTCATCTCAGAGATATCTTAATGAAACTTCCTACACAGTGTTTTTTCTTATGCTGTACTCTATATCTACTCATATTTTTCTTCTGTGGATGTGTTTATTAAAGTATTTATGCATTGTCAATTTAAATTTCGTAAAGACAATAAATGCTTGCTATCACTTTTTTAAGCAATAGCTATGTCATTACACAGATCATCAAAATAAGAATCACTCTCTCGGAAAAACATTTACTTTCTCAAAACCAATTGTAATTGTTGTTGTGCTTTTTCCTAACTTGATTAGTATTTTGAATTCATATTTCTAAATAACAATATGGAAAACAAAAATACTAATTATATCAGGTCAGACTTGGAAGTCACTCACTGTTTATTAAACTCACTGTTTATTAAATGTTCAACAGAACAAGACTTAGGTATGTTTTGATTGTACCCTTAGCAAAACTGTGAGGATGTGGCCTCTACTAAACATGGAAATGTTACATGGAACAGAATTAGTTGTCACCAGTTTCAAGGGAATATCAGAGGTAAATCATGGTCAGCCATAGCTATGTGGTTACCTATGTAAAGTTTGTTTTGTTTTTTTTTTTTAAATTCATATAGGAATTTCTAGCTCATATTGCATCCTATCCCTATGATCTGTTCTCTGGTGAAATAAGACCCAAATACAGTACTATGCCTTTTGTCCAGGGAATCACAATTCATCTACATAAAGACTTTCACAGGACTGGGGAAAAAGCTGAATTTTTGATAATTTTTTTGTTATTTTTTTTCAAGCAGTGCCTAGAACAATTATTAGCTCAGCACTTTGGTCACCAATTTGGGCCAAATAATATCAATAATACTAAATACATAAATAGTAATGACAGTAATAGAAACAACAACAACAATCATTACTGCAAGTGATGAAAAATAATAATAAAAAATAATAGTAATAAATGAACACATATCTCATACAGGTGTCCCAATCCAATGTTGGGGGAGGTTTCAATACGATCCCAATAGCAAGATTAAGACACAAACGAGGTCAAATGTCACACAACCTTTCAAATTTTATTCCTGTAAAGAGAGGTAATAGTGATAGGACAGAGGGAAGCAGAAAAGGTCAGAACAGCTAAGCAAGCAAATGGAAGAGATGCAGCCAGCTGTTACCAGCACGACGAATCCAGAGGTGTCCCATTGGTTGGGTCTCAGTGCAGGTGATGGGGAATCCCTCGAGAGAAGAGTATGCAGCCCTTTTATCATCCCAGTCCCCACAATCAGTCCGCCCATTTTCACAGAGCTCATTATCATATTCACTGCCCCATGTTCCTTCATGCGCACATGCCCAGGTGTTCATGGTGGTTGTACTGGGGGGGGGGGGGGGGGGAGTGTCAGCCAGCAACGCCTTCAGCCTCTGCAGGTCCTCCTCATCCCAACTTCTTCCCTTGGCCCTGTGCTCAAGCACAGCTTGGTAGATGTTACAAAAGATGTCGTTGTTCCAGCTGCAGGCAGACACTGTGGGGTTTTGGGGGATATTTTTGTCCTCTTCAGGGCGTACTCCTTCACAGCAACGGTATGTTGAGGCTCAGTTTAGTCAGTGGTGCAGTGTTGAAACAGGTAGCTGACACAGTCCGACAGTCTTACACCACCCTGTGTCTCAGGAGATGGCAATGGTCCAACAGCAATGCCGAGACAAAACAGCTGACACAGTTCCTTACAACAGGTTGAGAGGTTTGCAACAAGAATCATGAAATCAGTACAGAGTCCCTTCATCATTTTAACAAACATCTAACTTGCACTTAAACAAAATTAGGCTGTGTAATTTATATAGATTCTTTTTTTTTCTGTGGCAGCATTTAAAAACTGCAATTCTATACCATGTCCCTAATGAGAAAGACACTGAATATACAGGAATGGAAAAAGACAGCCCCTATCTATAAGAACTAAAGATTAAGAAGGGAAATAAGCAAAACAAAACAATAACAAAAGCCCTAGGTAAATAATACCAGACAAAAGTATATATGATGATAAACAAGTGGCATTGGTCAGTATGCTAAGTTCTCTGCACAGGCAGTCTGTGATTTTGCCTAGTGATTTTTGTCAGGCCAATTTTTATTCTTCCCTTGTTACACCTTCTTTTGAAATTGTAGTTCTTGCATTTGTAATTGAGGTAGCAAATATCTCATTTGGAGGCTTCAGAGACTTTGAAAACACAACCTCAGTTTTCTAGCCTTTCTCCTTTTCATTGAAATTGTTACTGTCACATTTATTTCCAGAGCAGTTTATTCTAAATTGCTACTCTGAACATTTCCTATTCTGTCTTCCTGAAATCTGGTCAAAGACAACTGAAATCTGATTTTCATGAGGTGCTGCAGCAGGTCACTTTGAGGTATTAGACTTTTCAGCTTCTGAAACAAAAAGAAATTTTCTGTATTCTTAATTTTTTTCAATCTTTGCTCATGATGAATCACAGAAAGCAACTTGAAGGAAAAAGTGTATTGAATTTGAGTGTAAGGCACAATCCAATTATTTCTGCAAGCACATGTCCTCAAGACATTGTGTCAATGAATGACTGAAGGAATGATGACACAAGGGATTGGTAATGACATCTAAAATCTTCTCCTCAGGTTAACAGTTCCAGCCCACTAGAGTTTAGTAGTGGTGAAAATTGTTAATTACTACAGGTACTTTCATTTCCATAAAGTAGTTCTCTGAATCTGTTCTTGAAGATAAGTGGCTTCATCACAAAAAATTAATTCCCATCTTTAAAGGCAGTGTTAGCAGAGGGCATGGGGTGGACAGGTGTCCACAGTGCGGGACTCCAGAGCTGTCCCAGCTCCCAAGTTCATCTGCCTGTACCAGTGATGTCACGACTTAACATCCCAGGGACAGCTTAAGACCAAGCTGTCTCCTGGGCCTTGCTTTCTGCTGCATGGTGTGGACAGAACACAGCAATATTCCTGTATGTTTCAGTCTGCTTCCTTCTCCTGGTGACTGAGGAAACATGCTGCAGCAGACACATCTTGCACAGCTGCAGAGAAGTCTGAGCTTTGCTCACTCAAAATCAAATTGTGGTAGTGAGGCTTATATTCATACTGCCCTGGGAGTAAGCTTGCCTTGCCAGACAGCGGCATGCTGAAGGTTCATATGGGGGTATCCACTGCTGGATAGACTTGAAATGTTGGAAGGATAAAAAGAGGACTTCAGCACTTTGTGTTTTAGACTGCAAAATCCCTTATTGCCTTCCCGTGTTATTCCTGCATTTCGAGCAGAGCTGTATCTGCACCCCACGAGGCAGCATATTGGCTCTTCTATGCTACAAGGGTTTTATAAGTGGAACTGATCAATATTTATGTGCTTATTTAAAAACTTTTTTCCATTTAAAATGGCCTTTGTCTTCAGGCTTAACCTTTCTATGAGGAAGGCTTTTAAGATTTGTTTGTATATGTATGTGTTTTTCCAAGCTTTTGCTTAAAAAAGTGAAATAGTACACAGTGCTTTTCAGCAAGGTCTCAAAGTCCTTTTCAAAGGAAGGCAGCATTAGATGGGCTAAACAGGGAAAAAATTAGATGAAATAGAAAACATGTATTTTGAATGTCTCCATTTATTTCCACAAATAATTGAGTTTTTGAAAAAAACATAGCAGAACAGATATAAAAATATGATACTTTTAGATTTTTTTTTCACAAATCACCCTTCTCCTTCCCCAATATATTTGGAGTAGCTGTCTTTTTACCTCTTAACATGCCAAAATAAATTTGTGTATGTACTTACCTGAGAATATATAGAGAGATATATAGGAATGTTATATATTATATTCAGTGCAATATTGTAACCACTAACAATTTGCTTATCTTCAGCTTCACAGTTCTTCCAAAGCTTCAGTTTGAAATTGTGGCTCTGTAGAAGTCCATGGGAGCTTTGCTGTTGAATTCAACAAAGTCAAGATGTCAAGCCTCTTGAGCTGGGAGATGGGGAGGGGAAGCAGATTGAGGTCAGCACAGTTGAAGAGGAGGTGGTCAGAGACCTGCTACACCACTTGGATGCACACAAGTCTGTGGGACCGGATGGGTTACACCCAAGGGTGCTGAAAGAGTTGGCAGATGTACTCATCAAGTCTCTTTCCATGATTTACCTAAGTCATGGCTAACTGGGGAGGTCCCATTAGACTGAAGGGTGGCAAATGTGACACCCATCTACAAGAAAGGCAGAAAGGAGGATCCAGGGAACTATAGACCTGTCAGTCTGACCTCGGTGCCAGGGAAGGTCACGGAGCAGGTCATCTCGAGTGCCATTAAAAGTCAAATAATGGACAACCAGGGGATTGGGCCTAGTCAACGTGGGTTTATGAAAGGCAGGTCCTGCCTGACAAACCTGATCTCCTTCTACGACAGGGCGACCTGCTTAATGGATGAGGGACAGGCCGTGGATGTTGTCTACCTTGACTTTAGTAATGCTTTTGACACCGTTTCCCACAACATTCTCCTGGCGAAACTGACTGCTTGCAGCTTGGATGGGCACACGCTTTGCTGGGTAAAAAACTGGCTGGATGGCTGGGCCCAAAGAGGTGTGGTGAATGGAGTTAAATCTGGTTGGTGGCTGGTCACAAGTGGTGTCCCCCAGGGCTCGGTTTTGGGGTCACTCCTGTTTAACATCTTTATAGATGATCTAGATGAGGGGATTGAGTGCACCCTCAGTAAGTTTGCGGATGACACCAAGTTGGGTGGGAGTGTTGATCTGCTCGAGGGTAGGGAGGCTCTGCAGAGGGATTTGGACAGGCTGGAGTGATGGGCTAAGGCCAACTGTAGGAGTTTCAATAAGGCCAAATGCTGGGTGCTGCACTTTGGCCACAACAACCCCCAGCAGCGCTACAGGCTTGGGGAGGAGTGGCTGGAGAGCTGCCAGTCAGAGAGGGACCTGGGGGTGTTGATTGATACCAGGATGAACATGAGCCAGCAGTGTGCCCAGGTGGCCAAGAAGGCCAAAGGCATCCTGGCTTGTATCAGAAATAGCGTGGCCAGCAGGGACAGGGAAGTGATCTTGCCCCTGTACTCGGCACTGGTGAGGCCACACCTCGACTACAAAAAGGACATTGAATTACTCGAGCGTGTCCAGAGAAGGGCAACGAAGCTGGTGAAGGGTCTGGAGCACATGTCGTACAAGGAGCGGCTGAGGGAACTGGGGGTGTTTAGTCTGGAAAAGAGGAGGCTGAGGGGAGACCTCATCGCCCTCTACAGCTACCTGAAAGGAGGTTGCAGAGAACTGGGGATGAGGCTCTTTAACCAAGTAACAAGCAATAGGACAAGAGGTAATGGCCTCAAGTTGCAGCAGGGAAGGTTTAGACTAGATATTAGGAAGCATTTCTTTACAGAACGGGTTGTTAGGTGTTGGAATGGGCTGCTCAGGGCAGTGGTGGAGTCCCCATCCCTGGAGGTGTTTAAGAGCAGAGTTGACATAGCACTTAGGGATATGGTGTAGTTGGGAACTGTCAATGTTAGGTTAATGGTTGGACTGAATGATCTTCAAGGTCTTTTCCAACCTCGATGATTCTGTGATTCTGTGATATATATCTTCAATATCTTGGACGGAACAATTGTTTTCAGTGCAATTTTCATCAATGTTTGGTACTATATAATTACTGTCCACTTGCCCAGGGAGATTTTGGGCAGGTTTTTATGAGGCATTTGAATTTCAAATTGGATTTTTTACAGGCTAGAATTTCAACAACTGAAGTTTAATTAGGTGTTCCTCCTCCTTCTCTCAGACATTGAACAAGAAATTATTTTTTTCTTTTCTTTAGAGGAACTACTTTCAGTAATGTGACTTCTTCAAATCTGTTAAAAAAGTCTATATTTTCTGCTTTATCTCTTTCTTCTCCTCTTTCTTCAGTGTTACCTGAAAACTGGGGTTGCTCCTACTGCCTTCTGAAAAGACATTATTTTACTGCAGCTTCAGTGAGTGGTTTTGTGGGGTTTTTTCCTGCTCTGACAGGACAGAAATCTCTAATCCAGACTAAGGACCACCTGAACATGTCCAGAAGGTAGGGCAAGACTTTGTTTTGTTAGAGTTCCCATGGGAATGATGACCAGAACATTTTCTTTCATTTTAGAAAACAACTTCAGAAAGCACTGATGTGGGAAGAGTCATTAAGCTTGCATGAGATGAAGGTCTAGATGCTGACAAAGAATAGAGTGCTTCAGTCTCCTAGTCTTTGCCATCGCTATTTTTACGTGGTTTGTTATGCTGAAGTTGAAATACTGCCAAGAGCTATATTCAGTTTTGTTGTGGTAAAGCCAGTTACTATGTGTAGTAATGTCTGTAGTTTTTAATTTTGTATATTCTCTACAGAGTTTCAGAAGCTGAAATATTATAGGGGATGAGCGGATGTTATTTCAGCACAGATTTCACAGCCGAGCTAAAGAAATTCATGCTTCTGAGTTGAAAGAATATAAGATACACACAAGCATCAAAATAGGAGAGAGATGAGAGAGAAATCGGCAGGAATAGATCCTTGAAGACAAGAATAAGGATTTAGAGAGTGACAGCAGAAGGAAGTCAGAAGTCACTGTGGGACTCAGGTAATAGAGTGACATCATGGGGAGATGCCATGAAGAAACAGCTTCTAGCTATAAAATATTAGGACTTAAGGGAGGGAAAGATGTGAGAGTTAAGAAAGAATAAGTCTGCAGGGAGAGAAAGCACTCAGATATTGACCAAAGATTAACAATAGGGGAGGTGAGCTAAAGATGGACTTTTATTGTTATTGAGAAAAAGAACTGACAATACCCCTTTTTCCTTTGCTTTTCTGTCTCCTATGATCTCATCTCACTTACTCCAAACAGAGTTTTGCCTTGAAAGGATATGAGAGATTTCACATGGCCTGTGAGCTTCCATTATTATTATTAGGAAAACACTCAAACATTAGAGTGAGGATCTTCAGTACAAGGAGATGTACTAAATATCAACATTATCTCAACAGAGTAATGCAACTATGAAACAGGCTGAAATAGGGAGCAAATTGAAAAGGAGAATGCTTCCATAAACTAGACAAACTTAGATTTAATATCTTTCAGACCTTAAAGAGTACTATGTAAGGCTTCCTCATTTAAAACTATCTGGGTATCTCCCCAACTCAGGCAGGGGGAAAAAGGGAGAGTCCAAATTTATGAGCTAATCAACAAATTTTGTGTTAGTTTTTTGAGTAATTTCATTTGCGTAGACATGAGCAGACTCATTTGCAAAGGCAGTGGCCAGATGCTTGTCAGGCTCATTTAATTGCCTGAGTGTCAAGTCTTCAGCCAGGGAGTCATGTACAACCACACACACTATTTCATATCTCTGGCAAGAGCATGGATTGAAATCTTCCAGTTTCCATTAATCATGCTGTAATTCACAAACAGTTCACCACACTCATAAATCAGATATATATGTGCAGGGCAATTTGCAAAGGGTAAATTCATGTACCTTATTTGATTAGTCATGCTAAGTGTGATAATATCAAATCTCCATTTTTCCTCTTTGTAGACACTTTTCATGAGTGCAAACATGTCCATGGGATCACTGTGGTCATCAGAGTCTTAGAGAAAAGCGCATATTGCTTTTTTCTGCTGGAAAAAGGGAAGAGTGATGATGTAGAAGCCCACTTTTTGATGGGCTGTCTACTCTTTATATTCTAATGTATCTTGCCATGTGAAATTTGTATATCTATATAAGCTTTCAGTTTAAGGGTCACTGGCCATGGAAAGATGTTCAGTTCCAGGTAATCAGCTTTGATTAAAGGTTCTAAACTTTTTAGTTGTTGTTTTATCTTGCTCATTAGTTTTCGCTGTCACAGAAAAGGGAGTCCTCCCATTATATTCTAATGTATAAGTGGGCCAGTAAGCCAGTAGCCAAGTAGTTTATGGTGAACAGCTTCTTGAAACTGGAGATTGAGCTGTGCAGAGACACTCACTGTACTGTAACATGTTAATACAAACCTTCAATGGACTTTTACAGATGAGTGAAATGGTGTGTAGAGGAAAATTTTATCAGGGTTACATTTGTCATAATGCTATGCAATTTAGATGGACTGCAAATGAAATTGCTTTAAAAGGCAATATGGAAGGTAATAGTTTATTTTAATACTTACTAGTCACCAGCCTGATATACTGAAACCTTGCTTGGAAGCAAGCCGTGTCCCAGTGCTCTGAGAAAGATTTCTTAAATCATTATTATTCATACTGTCTCTCATCCTGTGATTTCTATTATTTCAAAAAATAATGTTGTTCGTTAATTTTATTTTTAATCTCACTTTTCAAATTCTTAACCTTGTCAGTGGTTCTGACGTGCTTACCTCATAGGAAAAGTTCAAACAGACACACCTTGGTGCTGTCTAGTTTGGGGTCTTTTTCACATTCACCTACCAGCAATGCATTTGAGAGTCTGGGCAAGTGGAGTTGTCAAACCTTCAGAAAGACAAACTAAAAGTAGGGCTTTATTAACCTTGGCAGGTCAGACATAAGAGGTGCAACATATTTAAATTTAAAAAACATTTGTCTGATACTTCTGAAAAAGGAAAACTGGTAACCTCTCTCCCTCACTCAATTCACCCCTTCAACAGGTTTGTAGAAACAGGTTCCCAGTGAGCAGAATCTTTTAAGTGTGAAATTTCCTGAATCTTCAGAAAAGAACCTGGAAAGAAAGCTATATTGTAACATATTGAATCATACTAGGTTACACTAATCACCATAAGTGGCAACCACATCCTTACTTCTTAAAAGGAATTTACTTGGATCACATCAAAGTAACAATCCCAAATGAAGATTGATCTGTGTAACTGTGATCCCTGTACTTTTCTGCTTGTCATGCTTTAATCCCATAAGCTATGAAGATGCAGCAAACAGATCAGCTGTCTGGTTACATTTTACCTGGTTATACTTACTCATATGATCTTCATTTCTGCTTGACAGCAGGTAGTCTATAATTTTATCAAGGTTGAGAATATATAATAAGTAAAACCAGGAGATGGGGGCTAAGTTCTTAAAACCAGAATGACCTCTTTAGTTCTCATCAGGCATTTTTCCCCTTCTGTTTAAATAGCTTACTACCCTTCAAGTTAGGAAATTAAGTGGTCGACAGATGAATCATGCTCCTTGCAGGTACTAGAAATATATACACTTGAGATGTGAAGTTATTAAAATATCTGCATGCTACTTATTCTTCTGAAAAGTGAAAAAAATCTGCTCAAATGCATTGGTGGTTTTAGGAAAGCCCAGATTAATTAATAAAGACTAATCATTTAGTGTATATGCCAAATAGTAAAACCTAGGTTTGAATTTTTATATACTGCTTTTATTTCCTCAGTAAACCAGCAGTTTCATCAATGTTCACAGGTGGACTGTTTTGGAGGTACCGAAAGATGATGGATATATACTCTAGAGATGTCAGGTTATTAAAACCACAGCAAAATGATGAGCCTGAAGCCATGGACACTGCTATTGCCTGGTGTGTTTTCACAGGCCTTTGGACTCTGCTTCTCTCAGTTGTACCTCTGCTCTTCCTCCTATTTGTACATCTTTGCAGTCAGTTGCCTTAAAACTTTTCATTTTCTCCTGGTCTACAATCATTTCCCTTTTTTTATGCTTTTGTGTTGGCTTGTTTTTTTATCCTTTCTCTCTGCTTTTTAACCTTTTGCACACTTTAATGTTGGAAAAACAAAACCTTGACATGATACTGTACTACACACCTACATTCATGACTAATGAAACAAAAGGAAAAAATAATATTTTTCCTGTTTTTTGCTACATTTCCATGAACACTGAAAGTGAAGTGTAAATTAGACATAAGTTGGTTTTGTTTTTTCCCCCTGAGTTTTCTTCTTTATTTTTTAATGGGTGCCTGCACATTTGCCTTCAGACTCTGAGACTTCTGCTTAGTGAAAGCCAATATGGAATACTTGATTTTTGGCTGAGCAAATTTCAAAGAGTTTAGAGAATTTTGACAAAAGTCAAAACGAGCAATCCAGAGAAGGAAAAAGAGCAGCTGAAACAAATAATGTTACTCCTATATAAAATTAATTCTTTTTAAACAATCCTTCATTACTCTCTGAGTTCTGCTTACATCTCTATGCAGAAGAATGGCATCAGAACACAGATTGTATGTCTTACCAAAGTAAGATATCCTTAGGCTGTAAGTAGGTCTCTATCAAATGGATTAATTTCTCTTGCCATGTAGTTATTTTACAGCCTTTTTTTCCACCTTATGATGTCACAAATCAAGTATTATATTCATATCTACACTGCTTAACCATCATGTGAAAAGTTTCCAGTGATGCCTATGTACAGCTTGTAGATGTTACAAAGACCCCAGAACCACATACAGCAGAGGTATGATGCTGAGGGTAGGGTAAGATCTTGGATCAAGCAAAACAGCAATTCTATTGTATTGGCAGGACTATGACAGTATCACTGAACAGCATGACACTGTCATATGACCAGCAGTGGCTTAAATCAGCATAAAGCTGAACATTTTTGCAATAAGGTCAGATTCATAGGCCTGTGAATGTAACGTTAATGTAAAGTCACTGAGGACACTTTCACTTCAGTAACTGCTGACAATGTCTTTTTTTTCTGCTCCTTTTCACTGAGGTTAAAGTCTGGAGTTGTCCCACCTAAGAACTACTCTCTCATGCTGTCTTTTGCTCTCCATTTACTACAGGGGGAGGTAACTGCTTTCCTAACTTAGAAACCTCAGATGAGTCCTTATCAATGGCAGCCTTATTGCTTTTTAGAAAATTTCAACTTGTTTTAAAAAGTTTTAGTAGAATTGTGCACGTGTCTGTGTCTCTATGCACACACGTAAGACAATGGAGTTTAAAAGTACAGTATCATACAAAACAATATGGGATAATCATCAACAAGAAAATACTAGCAAGATGAGTGTATTTAGATCTTACATGTTGAAAAAATGACCATCCTTGTAAAACATCTTTTAACTCTATCCTGCATGTCCCTGCTCAGCCCAAATTGTCACTTGCCCCATGCTGGGAGCTTGGTGGTATTCAGGGAAATCCTGCCACTGTGCAGATGCAATATGCTTCTTCTTCATTCCTGCTGGGGCTGTTGCTGTGGTGGGACTGGTGCTAGTTTAAAAAAGGAAGGTAATAAGACTAAGAAAGATTTTAGAGATGGTTATAAATTTCTGGTGAGATCCTACTAACTCCTAAGTGAGAGCCTCACAGACCCCTTACTTTCTATCCCTTTTGTGTAATTACAATCCATGTAAGCCACAGAGGTAAAAGGGAGGGGGAACTTAGTTCATAGGGCATGAAGCCAGATGTAGGCAAATTTAGTCTTCTGTTAGCTACAGTGAGAGATAAAATACACATCCCAAATATCTATGTATGTCTAGTATAAAGAAAACAAAAGACTGTTTAGCTGCTTCCCAGAGTGCAGAGCTGTCCAATCTGCTGTTAAAAAACATAACCACAACAAAAACAATTAATATTTTTGTTTCCAGTGTGAAAAAGTATTTGTTCTGGATGTTAAGTGGTTGTCAACAATAACAAGCATTTTTGCGGTTCAGCCAGAAAGCATGCATCTTCTCAAAAGTAATAGCTGATGCAGCTATTGTGCTGCAGTCATGACAATGACTGAAAAAAGGCCTTGTGATTCTGGAAGGCAGACAAAAGAGTCTGAAAAATTTCCTGAAAGACCTAATCTCAGAACAAAAATACCTGAGTCAGGCAAGTCTATCCTGAGACGTTTCTGATCCTAGAATATATTGATATTGATTCTTTGGATCACTTAATCTTCCAAAACTTCAGTTGGAAATGTATAAAAATAATAGTTATCAAAATTTCAGCTGCTTTTAGAATTCCTCTCAATTGAAGTCATATTTCCCCACTTGACTGCACAACAGCAGATGCTTTAGTCTCTGTGAAGTTTCCTGACCTCAGCTGGGATTTGCTATGTTGCACAGATTCATGTCCTTGTGTCCATTTCCAGAGATTTTCAGAAGAGCATCACAAACAAACCAAGTCTTTTTCCCTCCCTCCCTCCCTCACTCCCTCCCTCCCTCCCTCCCTCCCTCCCTCCCTCCCTCCCTCCCTCCCTCCTCTTTCTTTCTTTCTTTCTTTTTCTTTTTCTTTCTTTCCTTTCTTTCTTTCTTTCTTTCTTTCTTTCTTTCTTTCTTTCTTTCTTTCTTTCTTTCTTTCTTTCTTTCTTTCTTTCTTTCTTTCTTTCTTTCTTTTCTTTCTTTCTTTCTTTCTTTCTTTCTTTCTTTCTTCTTCTTTCTTCTTCTTTCTTTCTTTCTTTCTTTCTTTCTTTCTTTCTTTCTTTCTTTCTTTCTTTCTTTCTTTCTTTCTTTCTTTCTTTCTTTCTTTCTTTCTTTCTTTCTTTCTTTCTTTCTTTCTTTCTTTTTTCTCCTTCCTTCCTTCCTTCCTTCCTTCCTTCCTTCCTTCCTTCCTTCCTTCCTTCCTTCCTTCCTTCCTTCCTTCCTTCCTTCCTTCCTTCCTTCCTTCCTTCCTTCCTTCCTTCCTTCCTTCCTTCCTTCCTTCCTTCCTTCCTTCCTTCCTTTCTCCATCCCACACCCCTAGGAAAAAATGATGTGCTCAGGTAGTGCCTGCAATGTCACTTAGGTTCATGTATATTTTTTTCAACTAAATCAACTCACATCAACTCTCAGAAATACTCTTTAAGACACTTAAAATATTCACTTGTGAAGCAACATAAGTACTATGTTTACATGATACACCTGGAGCTCATATTGTCGTCACATAACAGAACTATTTTAGTCTATCAATGCCTAAAACCCAGTGTAATGGTACCATGGAGCTGTACAGCTGACAGTGATCCCTCAATGTGCAGCTGCTGTAGTGTGAATCTGAAAAGACTTCTCTGTTCACTCTGAGTTTACTAGTAGTCATATGCTTCTAACTGGGAAAACATATTGCCCAAACTAATATCCCTGAGCTCCTAGTAGCACAACACTATGCTACACCTCGTAGCATGTCTCTAGTTTGCTTTAAATACAGCTCATTATTTCTTTCCCCTACAATTCACATGAAGATAAAAATTGTCTTAAAGTCCTCATAACATTTGCCAGTTGTAACTAATGCAGTAAATTTGAACAGAGTCATGTCCCACTGACAAAAATGCACATTTTTTTTCCTCTTTTAATACAGTTGAGCAGTGACTGTTATTAGTTGAATGCATAGAGCCTTTTCAATACATGGAGGAAGGCTTTGTGCTGTAACACCAAAGTGATACTGATGGCCCATGAGAGATACCTCTACACTACGCCCAGCTTTCCCTCATGAGAGAGAGAGACACACACACAGAAATTCAAATGTGGGCATACAACATTTTTAATAGCTTCACTTGCCTTTTACTTTTGGTAGGATTATTCTGTTTGTTTTTTCCACTTGACATTTTTCATTTGAAATATATAACGGATTTTAGTTTATGGAAGCTTATCGAAATTTTAGTGCAACACAGTATTTTGGTACCTCCATTCCCAACAGTTCTCTAATATTCTCAAACAGTCAGCAGGATGTCTGGCTGTCTACAATATGAATGGCTGAACATTTCTTGTAAAGAATGGAATGCACTACGTTGCTGGAATCGCATAAAAAAAGTCTTTAGTGATATGGAAAAAGACTCTGGGACCTTGAATGTCAGTTCTAGGAGAGATGAATTTATAGGTAGAGCAATCTCTCTCCTAGAACTGACATCCGAGGTCCCAGAGGCTTTCTCTGTAACACTAAGGATTTTCTTTTTTTCATGCATTTCCAACAATATAATGTACAGTGCGTGTAGTGTTTTGGACAATTTCACACTCATAGCAATAATGACAAACTTGGCCTTAGAAACTGTCCACCCCCCAATATTACTGAATAACTTCTGGTTTTAGCAGTAATTTACTTAAAGCAGGAAGAAACCCTTTGAAATGAATGGCAAAGGAGATCCGAGTTCAAAATCAAATGGTCACATCTGCTTTTTATTGAAACCTCTTCTATGTGTTCAGAATAAGTAAATGAGCCAGTCTTGAAAACTAAGCAACATGCATCTAAATTAGACTTTTTTTCCCAGTACATCACCGTTTTTATGTCTCCTTTCCATTTCACTTATTACAGTAGCTTTCTTATCATTACCTACACTTCTCAAAGAAATTGCCCAAGTCTACACCTTCTCCCTCAGAAAATACTGTGAATTTGCTGCATCCCCTCAACAGTCAATATGAGTTTACAGGACTTTGCCATTGATTTGAATGGAAACTTAGCTTGGTATCACTGATTTGTCATAACCTGACTATCTCACAACAACCAATACTGACTGTTTCACGTAAATGAAGAGGGAAGTCCACACAAAAATCTCTTCTCTTTCCTCCACAGATGCTGGCTAATTCTAATATGTAGGACTTTATACATTTTTCATTGCGGAAGTACATCCTTTAATGAAATTTATTATTAGGCAGTTAGATTCTGAACACATTTGGAGATGGAACGGTAAAAGTAATTTTTATGTGGAAATTCTCAGAATTTGCAACTCAGTCCAGCCAAGGATCTTAGTTCTTACAAAATCCTTAACTCTTAAAAAGGACTGTTGTTTTAATGTCCTTTTTCAAGTGCATAACTCTAAAAGGTACATCTTTCTGTATTATAGCAGAATAATAAAACAGGTGACTTCACAGATTATTTAGAGAAATAACCATGAGTGACTTCTATAATAATTCAATTAGTTATTAGAAAACAATTTAAGTTATATGAAAGCATTTGAATTCAATTAGCATAAACAACAATACATAGGCATCTTACATTTTTCCCATTAATTAAAAAAAACCCCAAAAATCTGTTGGCACTGATTTGCCATACATAAACCAATGTCTTAAAAGGTGTTTTGGTAGTGGAATAAATAACATTAAAAAACTCTGCCTCCCATGTGAAGGAAATAATTAGCTAGTAAAAAGTTGAGAACAATGATGTAACAAGAAGACACCTTCCACAGTTTAATCAACCTGTTTCTTTCTTTTTTGGGGGGTTTCCTGCAAAGCTGGATTATTGTCTTTATCATATGTAATGTATTGTATAGCCATATCAGGCAGTGTTCATGATGAATACAAAGATAATGTACTATTAAAATATATTAAGATATTCTATTCATTATTATCATTCTGTCTCCATGCAAATGAATATGTGAATCAATTATTTCAGATCAGTTATCAAATGTGTGGAAAGAATAGTTTCAGGTCATCACAAAACAGTGCTGCAAGTGTTAGTTGAAGTGGTATTTCTCTCAGGGAAGTAACTAAAAGTAAATGTCTGTTCCAGGTACAGAAGCATATTTTTCTAGTCTGAAAATAAAAGATTTTTTATATATTTTATTATTTTTAAAGCTTTTTGATGCTGTTCATATTGTTGTTAGTTTATACTTACTTCATTAAAAGTGAACAATTAAATGTCAAAAGATCCAGGCTTTCTTAACTCATAAGCTTTTTTTGTTGAAATTGTTCA
This sequence comes from Strix aluco, assembly GCF_031877795.1. Taxonomy (NCBI): domain Eukaryota; kingdom Metazoa; phylum Chordata; class Aves; order Strigiformes; family Strigidae; genus Strix; species Strix aluco. Next base: position 102,674,434 of record NC_133932.1, on the reverse strand, counting down.
GAGAATTTTATATGATTTCAGAAATTATTTGAATCCTATCTTTTCCCTACCCTAATATACATTTATTTTGCAAGAAAAAAATATTCAGTAAAAAAAGTGCTAATAAAGACTTTCTTTCTAGTAGTTGAAAGCTGATCACATTTGTCCCTAACAGAGTGGTAGACAGCAGTAAAACCTCCTTTATATACATAATGTTGCTGGAGTATCAGTGTAGTTTAAGTTCAAATGCTAAAGTCATCCTTCTATAATGCTTTTGAAGTCACTTAAATCATGATCAGGTTTTAGCCATGGTGGTTAAGGAGGCAGTTGTGCTTTGATCTTGCAGCTTTTCATTACTTGGAAGTTCACAGTGTTTAGTGTGCCTGTAGCGTAGTATAAGATAGAAAGCACCACTCTTCCACCCAGCACACTCAAAAGTTTTGTCTCTTGTACTGGGGCAGCTGCATTATCTTCAATGAGACTGATGTAAGTGAAAAGAGAAACTAGACTAAGAATCACCCCGTTGCTCATACCTATCCTAGTTGTGTATATTTATCTGTGTCTGTAAAACGCATCACCTAAAAATGTACAGCCTGGCAAACAGTGATATATAGTGTCAGCTTAACGCAGTGCTTTTGCACTTTGTATTCCTCCCCCTGATTCCTATTTAGGTGGCAATCACTAGACTTGGATTCAAGATAAGAAAGAGATTTTACTGGCAGCGATGCCCATTTTTCAGCAGACTCTGTGAGTAATTGTGTGGGCGGCTTTCAAGTTGCCTGTGGGTCACTCTCATGATTAGACTGTTGATGAGAAATCCGAGCTACCTTCTACCCTTGCATGTCATTTCCTTTTAATTCACTTTGATTCAGGGAACGTATATTTTTTTTTTAATTTAGCTATGAATAAAAATAAGCTCCTGTAAATCCACTTACTGAAAGTGTACAGAAACAGGCCTGTTGTAAGATAGTACAGGAATATGTGTATATCACTACAAATGTACAGGTTTTATCAAGCTTAAGTTATCCCCTACTTTTGATGTCTCCCCCCCCCCCCCCCCCCCCCTTTTATTTTGATGTGTATAGCAGTGGTAAATTGCACACACTTTTTCCTTTGATCATAGGAAGGCACACATTCATTTTACATGAATAGAATTAAAATTATTTTCTTTTTGAAAAGACCTTGCATTATGGTGTAAAAGCTGTAATTTGGAAAGGTCACAATCCTACATTTGGAATTATTGAAATGTTAGTGGATAAAGATCATTTTTCATCCCCAAAGTTTTCATTTGTTGCTTTCAGTAATAATATTTGCATTTCCATTCTGGTGGAAAAAAAATCGTCTCTTTCAGTAAAATGGACAGAGATAGGAAGCCAGATAATTGCTATGTGCTCGTACCTAACAAAGAGGGACAATAACAAAATGCAATCTTTTTGAACCAAAACTAAAATTATTTGTGAGGAATACTGTTGTCAGGAGGAGGATGCAGGATGATTTCTGTATTTGCTTTTGACACCATCAGTTTTCAGGGCAGAACATGGCATTATCTGTAAAAAGGTGAGGTCTCTGCCTGGAGATCACGGCAGTTTCAAGTGAGCTTAGTAGCCCTTGATGTGTGGTTTATAAATAGAAAACTTCTTTAAAAGAGTGTGCCAATGTCAACACTGCTTTCTGTGGTGTCTCGTGGTGCTGCTGAAGATTCACAGCACCCATCTCAAGGTCCTGATGATCAGGAGTGGATAGTCTCTGAGGAAAGGCATGTGTGAAAGCAGGATAAGGATGGTACAGTTTCTGATTAATTATGAAAAAAAAAAATAAAAGGAAACTGTACATATTCACATTCCACTATAGAATGTATATACCTAGAGTGGAAGGCACAAACTGTATAGCCTTGAGTCAAACACAGGATCTATGAGGTGATCGATAGTTTTGCAACTGGCTTCTGTTTGCAGGTTACAGAAACACCTAGGAATGTAGAGGCCAGTGTTTCAGTTTTTCATCTTGAGATTTAAGGTTGTTGGCACCCCATCTTGGGTGAGCAGAGTCTAGTGTTTTTAAATGACATAACTTTTGGCAGAAATGTTGAAATCTTCTGCTTCCCGCATCAATGAGGAAGCCTGACAAAGAAGTTGTTCCAGTTCTTTGCCATCAGTTCAGACTCCCTTCACAGTTTTGAACCTCTGATAGTAATCTGAATTCTAATTTATCTTCAGCTCCCATTATCCTTTAAGCTTTAAATGTCATAAAACTCTAGGACTTTTCTTCAGAAATCCCTTAAAGGTATTTCCTCAAACACCTCTGTGTTGTCTCCTACACTCCTTTCTCACTACAGCGACACTCCCAGTGGTTCCTGCTTTCCAACTGATCCTCCTTTAGGAAAGTATTTCTGCTCTCTACAGGTCCTCTCTCTGTATGTACCATTCTGAGGGATGAATTAGCTTTCTTCTACAGGTGGCACTTTTTTATATCTTGTTATATAATACTTGATCATTCAGCCTGAAGACTAGACTGATACCTGACAACTGAATGATTAGACATAGTTGAGATTTGAACCCTTAAAGATCCAGTTTGTGCAATTCCTTGTGGGATGAATGTATACATTCAGCAAGGAAAAAAAAATCTAAAGTGTTCTTGATTTCAGTTGTTCTAGAATAGCAATCGGATGAAATCAGTAAGCAGCACTAAAAGCATGATCAGTTTAGGACACTGTTCTGTAAAAACCACAGCTGAGTGACGTGTACTCTTGGTGTCTGTGTGAATCTTCAATAATGAGGGGTTTTTTGTATTGTTTCGGTATTTAAAAATGTAATATTTTATGCATAGGAAATCTGCAATCTGGCAATTACTCAGGACAGGAGGAACTATTGTTTTATAAGCTTTACAATGTTGCCCAACATATGTTTGAAAATCAAGAAGGGAAAACATATGTTGAGGGATTCTGTATTGCAAAAAGTCTTATGAAAGGGAAAAGATTACAAGGAGACTGAACAAGAAAAGGTATTAAAATAAAAGGAATCCCATGAATATTCAGTCAATAACTCTTGTCAGTACTGATGTGCACTAAGAGCTCCTGAGTACTAAGCAGTATGGGTTAGGTGAGACAAAGGCAGACCATACATCTCTTCACCCATGTGATACCTGGGCACAAAAAGAATACATTAAAACTTAAGAGGACATTTTCAAATATATAGCACATTGGGATCCATGCTTGCCTTCAACTTGTGTTGCATAGGATGGGCATAATATTACTACAGATCTGAAAATATAATCAAATACTATTTAATTTTTTCAAAGTCAGCTTTAATACTTCCTTTAAAACTCTTTAGCAGCTCCTGACAAGAAAAGGTACCATTCTACATCAAATATATATCTCCTGTCAGAGATAAAAGTTCAAAAATATATGGCAATGTCCACTGAATGGAGTGAAGATTAAATTCTAGCAGGCCTGGCTATCTGTATCTTAGTTCCTGTGCCAAGATCCTGCATTTAAGGATAAGAAGAATTTAATGGGATCTCTTATTTTCCTATTTTTAAAAAAGTAAATATCTGCAACACAGGGTTACATTTACTTTCAGGAATATTGTCATGCTTTGCACCATGTCTGTAGAATCATATGCTGCAGCTATTATACAGAATAAATTTATTTGACCTAGACAATTAAGTTATTTTAAAAACATTGTTCTTCATACATAAAAATAGAGTGTTAGCTATTTAATGAACCATATGAGGATATGAAATTTCTGCTTCTCTAACAATAATGCCTTGCAATTGCCTATCTGAAAGACAGGGAAAAAAAGTCAAGAGAAAAGGTTAGTGCCTTTGACTGAAATATTCCTAAGAGTAGATATTTCTAAATTTAACTGAGAAGGAAAATAAAATAAAAAAATCAGCTTGAGGAGAGACAAAGCACATGCAAGATATGACTGTGAAATGGCAAGCCTTTTACAGACACTTCTGAATACCAGGGAATACAAGTGTCTACAGTACACTCCAGTACCACAATGTAAACACCAGTTTAGGAAAAGCACAAGCTAACACTGTAGAATTATTTAATCTTTTGAAAGGTATCTATAGTAAAGATGCAATGAAGTGTAGTCTTGGGCTTAACCTTCCTGCCCTCACCAATACTTTACCTGAAGGTGTTGCATCTTGTTTCAACATACAGGAGTCTGGTGGGGGCAGTAGGTCCACACACATACATGTTTTATATAATCTTTTTTACCTGAAGCAACATGCAAGTGTATTATACAATAAACACACACCATTAGATGTCTCATAATAAAATAAAGTAAAATAAGCACCTAAGTGTAATTTTAAAACAAAAAAACCTCTTTTTTCTCTCTCTCTGACAAACCACTGAAAATGGGGAATGAAAGTATATATTCTGAAAAATTTCACAGTGTAATTTTTGATTTATGCAATATCTCTAAAAATTTAATCTGGTGCTAAAGCTTTTGTAAAAGCCTTAAATAGAATCTGTTTTTCCTACACAGCAATAGACTAAAAATTTGTAGTAAAATACCTCTTACTCTTTTTTCAGAACAAGGTAAATATTTGAGGTGGTAGAATTTATTATGTAAACACAAGCACACATAAATGCTACTTGATCTGAGATAAACAAATAATATACAACAACACTTGTTTTAGTTCTCCATTATTTGTTGTAGCTTAGGCTGAGAAAAATCTTTAATGTAGTATGCCTAGAAATAAATAAAAGCATGTGTTCTGTAACTCAAAGTTATCAACCATATAAAGTCACAAAGCAAATAAGAAAAAAAGAATCCCATGAACTCAGTAAAAAGTAAAAATATTACATCAATTATACATCCATTTTTCTGTATACATTGAAAAGTGGAGGTAACATGCTTAATTTATAACATCTGCCAGGATATCAATATTAGGTATGATGCTGGTACTGAAGAGATGATGATTATAAATGTATGAAATTCAATACTAAATACAATACCAAAAATGATTAATCCCTAATTTTGCTATCACCTGCTATGTTCTGTATAGCCTCTGGCTTTCTAAACCCATTTGGCAGAGCTGTGTTTCTTTCTGCTCTAGTGCTGTTAAAAGAATGAACTGGGGAAAGCTTCTTTCTTTGTCCTAGAGCTGTTTTCCTTTTCACTTTCAAAACAACAGACCAGAGCATAATTGTTGTGCTTAAAGTGCTAGCAGGGTCTGTGCTGGGGTATCTCCTCTTCTATCCCAAAAGTTGGCAGGAAAGGGAAAGGGAATTTCAGCACCAACAGCGCCAATATATGAGGCAGCCTCCATCATGGGCTGGAAGCCTCCAGCAAGAACTCCAGCTTCCCTACGAGATCAGATAACCCACAGAGAAGGAGGTAGCCAGGAAATACAGACCTCAAATCATACTCCTTTCTCATGAAAAATTTTTAATAGTACCACAATGTTTGCTACTACTGAGACAGTTATTTTGATTTCAGTAATGTGTAAGATACAAATGGTGTTGCCCATCACTTATACGTATGTTTTCATGTTGTTGTCAACTAAAAAGAGTACTTACTAATAGACACATAAGGTATACTTAGGTATGTTAATTAGTACGTGTTTATGCCTTTATCTTTTGTTCCACTCACCTAGTTGCAACAATAGCTGCAGACTCAATGGGTACACATTACTGGAACACATGAAGATAATAATTACCAGTAATTTCTCAAATGCATTCTTGTCTGACTCACCTGTATGACACCACATAGTAGGATGTCAGTAATACCTTTCATCTGAATCCTTAAAGTTGCATAGATTTTGTACTAGTCAAATCATCACACCAAACCTTAACTGACTGTTGAAGAAGGCACCACTCAAAATGAGGTAACCAGGTTCCCACACAGAGCATGCTGGGCACAGGCAACCTGAATCAGGAGTGAAATATGAATAAAAGGATCGTATTTACACACACAATTGCGTATAAAAAAAAACAAAGAGAGAAGCATATACCTTATTACACATATGTCTCTTTCACATGAAGAATCCTTTCATATGAACTATGTCTTGGAGCTAGCCCAGTCAGTTGCACAGTTATATCATCTTGTAGAGGAGTAGACAAAGAATGAAGCCACAACAGTTAAACAGGTTTTTTACTTGTTTCTGTTGTTGCTGCTCACTGCAGCACCAGCAATTATACAGTGCTGATCAATTCTAGCCACTGAACACAGCAAACCTCTCTCAGTCTTCTCAGCTCTGAGTGATTACTGAACACAGGAAAGCAACTCACCCATGTGAATAGGGAGCCAGTTGTTTAGAGCCCAAGCAAAGAAATGTGGAGGACAAACAGAGAAAACTTAAACACACCTTCACTCTGAATTTAGAATTAATGGTACAAGTCAAAAGAAAGCTACCTCAGAAAACTTTTTTGCTGGAAGGAACCTATTTCAAATGTTTGGGGTTTTATGCAGTTTTCCTTTAACTCACATTTTTTTACTCAGACTCCTATGAATCCTCTAACTATCGTGCAGAAATTTCAACAATATGCTACTGCAGACAAAAATGAAACCTGTAAAACACATATCTCTTTTAAAGAGAATACAGAAATAAGTTGAAAACAGAGAGTTTCATACATGCTCTACAAATATATAGCACAAATGCTAGGGAACTGACGCTTTCTGAAAAATGTACAACTTGACCTGCACATTAGCGTTAGATCTGACGATTCCCTGAAGCATCTTTACATCATTAGCTTGTGAACGTGAACTATGGTCACCCAAGCAATCCCCAAATGACAAGTGGCTGGCCTGGAATTGATGACCCTATTTAGTATCAAGCTGGTTACAGGTGAACAAGAAAAGGTGCTATCAGTGAGGTCAATGACCAAAAAAAAATCACAAGTGATGAAGATAAATTAATATAACGCAATATATTAAGATGTATCCTCAGAAGAACTGGATAAATTAGAAGTATGATGCATCTCAAAGTGGAAGAAGGAAAAAAACCAATATACCTCATGGAGTTAAAACCGTTGCAAGTCCTTGGTCTTATAAGTGGAGTAGAAGAGGGCTTGAGGAAGCATGTGATGATTTCTCCATGGTTAAGAGAAGCTCTTGATAGAAAACAGAAAAGAACTGAAAGTACCCAACAGACCTATGCTTCATGCTTCTGGGAAAGGTTTTCTCACCTTTGGAAAGAGGATAAGAGAAAACCTACACCGGTTCATTGTTATGGGAGTCATGGAATGAGCAAAAGGAGAAATAAGGTGTGTAAACCCACTAATCATTGTAGGCAAAAGTAAACTAAATAAAATGATTTAATTTGTGCAGAACCCCAATGAATGTATATACATACATACGTACTACATATATATATACACACACATACATATGAAAAGCAGCATTTCTACTACCTTCAAGGATGGAAAACAGAAAAGATGTAGAGGCCAACTGTCCTCCTAAATTTCTTCCAGCAAAGTAAGTACATGCGCACAACCAGCACTTAACAATGGATGACTTAATGAGCAAAAATTGATCCAGGTACTAGGAGGTGTGCTGTCCTTTCACCTAATAATGGCCTTTATCTATCTTAGACAATCATGCAGAGCCACCCCTGCAGCCCTGCCACAAAAATCTTGCCACCTAAACTCAGTACAGCTATTGGTGTGTGTTTTGCATGGGTGGGGGTAATGTGTATGCATGCAGCAACATGATAATTCATGCAGAGCTGGCTTATTGAATGCTGAGTAGTTTATATCCTTGAGAACCTGATTCTTCCTCTCTATTACATGGTTCTAAAAAGTTTTAGTTCCTAAAGTCCATTTCCAGGAGGTCATACATGGTACTGTATTACTAGAGATAACAATAATACAGAAATAGAAAACAAATCATCCATACGTCATCTCAACTTGAGGAAAAAAATTATGTGGTTAGAGTAAACCATTTTTTTTTGTGGAGGTTTATCTCCCATTAGTATACTTTATGAATGTAAATTTGAACACTGATTCCCAAAGCAGAAAATTCCCAAAGTAACATCAAAATTCATCAAAGCCCTCAGACACAAAACAGAAGGTATAATATCCTGATAAATAAACATCATAAATAAAGTGAAATGAAAATGATAAAACTGAGTCAAGGGAGCTTCTGATGATTTATGCCAGCTGAAGGTCTTGTTCATATAATTGAAGAATTCACAGTTAGACCTAAGTATGTTTTTCTCAGGTGGTATTCAAGCTATTTTTCCTCAGAATCTCTGAACTGCAACATGTCACCTCCAACCACAATTCTACAGACATTTTCACCTGAGGATGGCCTTTGCAAAGATATATATTCATACCTGGCAAGCAACCCCAGCTCCTTTCAGAAAGATTCTTATCTTCTGTTTAAATGTCAAAAGAAACCTACAAAACTGAACTGTTGCCAAACCCAGACTGTGTGAATGTCACAGCGATGTATGCTACATACATACTGTTTGCGTACTTTTTATGCGTGTCAAATTCTGTCAGTTTCATCTTAAAGAAATGCTGTATTTCAGAAGTAGCTACCTGGGGCCTACAGTAAAATAATATTTATGCTCTGTATGGGTCAGTAGTTACCAGAGTTTGCCACCATCAGGATGAATAAACGCACTTTGCACATCTCTGTTTCCCAGGTTTTAACATGTTCCAGTGTCTGCTATAACAAAATGGCCTTATCAGCCATATTTCAGCCACATTTATCAAAATTACTATTTGTCTTACTTCTACATGCAGTTAACATGGGGCTTTGTTTCTTGATTTTTGATATTCATTTGGTATACCAGTATTCATGATAATTCCACAAAGTGAAAAAAAAAAAATTATCATAGCCATGTCTCTCTACTCAGGAGATATTTTTTGAATGTATGTGCCTTTGGCTTCTCCTCCTCTGTTGGGGTTTGTAAATTACTGTTTTAACTTACTTCAGTTGGCATCAACAGAAAGACAAATCTTCAATCAGGGACATTTTAACCGATTTTTTTTTCAACCAGGTTATTCCAAATTCAGGAAAACATACTGACTTCAGGGTCAATGTTTGACATGCTTCATTTCCAGTTGTACTTTCTCCTTTATTCTGCATATACTACTTCAGATGATGATTCATTGCTGATTCATTGTTGCTCAACTAACTGCTGACAAAACTAAGAAATTCTCTTACAGCAAGATTTTTTTCATAGCTACAACCACTGAAATAACTGTCCATTTACTGTATTTAGGCTAGACTAAAACTTGGGGACCATTAATACTCCATAGAACAGTTATGATTAAAAGGATTTTTATGTTTTGTATAAGATATGTGTTCATGGTATCAACTGCCAACATTATGGAAAGATATATTTAACACATAAGAAAATTGTATTAATGTACAATCATTTTATTTTAAGACATCAGTGCTACTGCCCATTGACTTCTGGCTAGTTGTACTTACCTTTATGAGGTGGTAGCTAGCTCTTACATTTGTAGAAAAGGACCATTTTGTTTCCTTATGGTGGAAAGTTGCCAAATAGTGTAGTAGAATAGACACCACAGATATGCTTTTTTACACCTTGCCAGATTTACAAAACTGACTTTTTTTTTTCCTTCCAGCAATTAGTTTTAAGTCCTAGGAATTAATCTACAAACACATTACTGGAAAGTTTGAGTTAAATTAAAGGTCTAAAATGAGCAACTGTGGCAGTTGTTCTTTTCATATACATAGGCATTAGGTAATCCACAAGCAAAATTCACAAGAGACTTTATGAAGACAGTACGTGGTCACCAACAGAACGGCATCTTATGTTCAAAATCTTGTTTATGGGTAACGAGGAAGCACAAGTTATACATAAAAGAGGCCAAGAATTTATTCTTAATACAGTGGAAGTCTTTACATTCTAATTCAGGACTCATCATTAGTCTAAATCTAATTATTAGAGAAAAAAAAAAACAAAACTCCAACAGGTAGAATACAGAAAAAGGTACAAACCCAGCAATAACTAAAACAGAACACATATACTTCTAGTTTCTACCCTTTTCCTGGTGTTGTGTTCTCCCTTCTACTGCTGCTCTGGGTCCTAGGGTCAGTGGTTTCACCATGGTGTTCAAGGTGGTGAGGAAAATGCTACAAGTTGCCATCATCTAGAGAACCTTTGTTGGGAGGAATATGGTACTCATGTTGATGACTTCCTCTTCCAAAGTTTTGGGGGTTTTTTGGGTTTTTTTGCCTTTTTTTTTTTTTTTTTTTCCATGTAGGGTCTTTTATAACTTTTTCTTTCTTCAGCTCCAGGTTACATCCAAGTTTACTATGTATGGTGCCTTTTACAGATACAGTCAGATACTGTTTCTTTGTTTTATTTGTTACCCCTAAACCAGTTTTGTCCAGGTCTATTTCTGCATTATTTTTTAATTCACCATTACTGAGCCGTTTATAGCTGTGGGGTCTCCAGTACTAGGGGAAACTCAGCTGGACCTAGCAACATAGACGAAGTAAGGCTGTTGCAGCTCAATGCCCCCAGCTCCACATCCCCAGCTCTGCCAGTAGTGAGGTTGAGTGGAATGAGCCTGGATGTGGTGTTTGTTCCTCAGGAGTCTGAAATTTGGGTTCCTGCCTCCATTGCGACCCTGTGCTTCTCTGAGCTTGTGGAGATGGACTTCTGACTGGCCGATGACTCCTGTGATGGACTGGGGAGGAGCAAGAGCAGAATTTGAGCTCTCCCATCTGCTGTTGTCTCTGTCCTCCTTTGTGGGGTGCAGATGAGCTTTTACTACATAACCTAACAACAGCTTGTGTCTCATTCCTTACCATCACGTACCTATGCTGTCTGTGCTGCATCCTGTGTCTCTGACTCTGAAAGCCTCTGCTGCCCTTCCAGGTGCGTACCTCTCTACATTCTTATGTTAGTCATAAATATCTCTTTCTACCTAGAAAAACTGCTTGTTACTGCTATCTATATAAAACTACAGCACCACACAAAGATAAACAAAAGTAAACCAAACTAGATATGGACACCTGGTCAGTTAGAGAAACTGCTTCCACAGCAAAATCAAGTAAGATCTGAAGGTAGGTCAAGGAAAAGCCAGTTAGAGCAGGCCTCACAAGCCTCTGTCCCAAGGCTATGGAAACTCAGTACAAAGCTTATAGTCTGTTACTAGCACTGGCAATACCATATTACAGGGTTGTGCAGTTACACTTCTCCACAATCAGGTGATCAGGAACAAAAAGTCCAGACAGCCAGACCACATCTTTCAGTCCACATTACATAACGACCATTTGGATACGCACTCAAGAAAGACTTCTATCTGTGTAATCAACTATTAATGACTTTCCAACCTAGGGACTCTCAGAGCACTGTTTTGTGATATGCATAGAATTCCTGAAATCTCCTGGATGTTGTCTTTGTCCTCTGTACCTTCATGGCGTATAATCTTCTCCATGCACTGTAAACGCTGTATTCCCTGCTGCACTGTGGCCACTGGAAAACAGATCTGCATGGATGGGTGCAGACAAACATGAATTCCTCTACTTGTACCAAAGTAAAGGAGTATGAACCAGCACCTGCTGATTCAAAGCTTTGTGTCTTCATCAGTGTAGTGCTTTACTTAAGGTAAGAAAATCAGAGTATATTAATGCCAAAGAATCCCAAAGAATCTCACTAAGAGGTGTAAATCTCTCATACTAGAGCTGAATGACATGCTATTATTAGACACCCTCATCTGTTTTCACCTATCCATGTAGACAGATGGGGGTGTGTAGGTGCATAGGACTAGGATGTGTCTTTCTGTCAAATTACATCTCAATGTGAGCTTCTGAAGGACTATGACCATATCTGGGCAGTAGACAGAACAATTGGGGATTTTTAAATCACTATTTCATTCCAGTAGATCTTGCAAAAATCCCATGTTTTCATCAAGATGCCTACAGAAATACAAACAACTGCAGTCCTGGTCTTTGGACAGTCACAAAGATAGCAACTACTATTTTTAAGATTCTCAGTGGCCCAAATATTAAAAGAACAGGTCACTATACAGCTAATTGTTAGTAAGGAGTCCCATACTTATTCCCTTCCCTATTTTCTCAGTATTTTTCTTCTCGAATAGTGCTGCTGGATGATATAAAATGTTAGACAGAAAAGTACATGGCTTGTAGGAATTTGTAAAACATCTTCCTACTTGCTAAGAATGTCTATAAGAAAAAAGGTTTTAACAGCAGAAAAATAACACAGTTGTCCAGACCTGGAAGAAGGATTGCAATTCCACCTCTGCACTTTTATAATATAATGAAGAAATTTATGTAAGAGTTGATACCGTCACTTGAACTTCCACTGGGAATTTGTATTTGCAAACCTTTTTGTCAGTCAATAAGCCTTCTCAAAATAAGCACTGATTATTACCTTAGAAAATAGTTGCACAAGTAGAAATAATGTAATATCCTATAGAATGTCTAAGAACGAAGTAGAAATTGAATGTTCTATATAAAATAAGTGATTTTTTTTTTAATGTCTAGGTCTGAACCTTATAGTAGACTGTCATTACTTTGTCACAGAATTGTAAGAAATTGACACATATAAGAGGACTTGTTTAACTTTTCATAAATAATTTTTGAACAGATTTAAAAATAAATTAAAATATAGCCACTTTTTTATCTTTAAATAAGTGATACAACTTGACATTTTCATCTGGTTTGGTCAGGTCACATCAAATTATGTCACATCACAGAATATGTTTAACCTAATGCAATGTGATACAAGTGCAATGTCTGCATCAAAAATTTAAAGGAATAATTTAAAACAAAATGTAAAAGAAGTGGAAGGAAGTAAGAAATATAATACTTGGATCTGCTTATTCCAAACATATCTCTGCTTTCTTGTGATAGATGCCCCTATGTTCTCAGAGCCAGTAGCGGGTAATTCATCCCCAGCTAGTTACAAAAATTATATATAAAAAAGGATGATTTCATTGAAATGCCACTTACTTTTTTCTTGTAATGGGTCTTGACAAGAAAATGTTCATGCTGTGTGACTTTGAAAATGCCCTTTTCTGGCAGGCAGCCTTCCTGCCAGTGCTACTGTTTGCTGGCTTTAAACAACAGGAACAGGGGCCAATTTAAAGTCCAGGAATCAACCAATTTGAGATGCACAGGTTCCCCATGAAGCAATTATTCCCTTGGATGGACATACTGTCTTCATTATTTCATAAATTTTGCAGAACTTAAATATTCAATCACTGATGTACATTCTTTGCACTGTCGGTAACATATGTGGTGTGATTGTCCAAAAAAGAAAGCACATCTCTGTCTCAGAATGCATAGTGTGACATTCCAGCCCACAGGGATGGTAGTGGAGAAAACATACATATATTCTAGGATTAAATTATGTCCTGTGGTGATGAGCTGGACAGGTTTAAAAGAAAGAGAAGTTTTCAATAGTCTTTGAACAGGATAGTCTAAAGATGTGAGTATATGCTTTATTCATCTCTTGTTCAAAATATGGAGATTCATTCTCTGCCTCCTTTGAAGCATTTTCATATTTCCTACCCTCCCCACTAGTTGGTATCTTATTTTTGTTCAAATTATTGGGTAATCTCAGTACTTCTCTCTCAAGCAGTTTGCTTAAGTGTGCTAACAATAATGTTATCTTTTAAATAGATTTCATATTTTTTATTTTAACAATGGGAGAGCAATAGAAGACCAGGAAAAAAGGAAAGGAAAAGAAAAATAAAGTCAACCTCTTATGTTTCATAGATCTATGAAATTATTCACTGAAATTCATTTGGAAAAAAAGAAAAAATATTTTTAGTTTTCTCTACTGTAAATTTGTTTTATCAGTCAGTCAAAGATTTTTTTTATCTAGGTTTCTGCTAGTACTACACACTCCTCCTATAACGTGAGGATCTAGCAGCTGGTACCTTAAATTCTGAAGCTGGAACCCTCCCGCAGATAAAGGCCAGTACTAAAACCAAAAGACTTAATCAAGGTCATGATGCTCTATCTTTAATATTTATTTAAAATGTAAAGTTTTATAGGCTAAAACTGTAGCGATGGGAGTGGTTTAAGTAGGAACAAGATCAATCCCCTAAAATTTAAGCCTTATATGTGTTAACTAAATTTGTGTCTGAACCTGTTTTCTAATCTAGCCTTGTCTTCCATCCACTATGCTTCCTCATGAGCATGGATTTAAGCTAATCTGCAGAGATGCCTGAGATGGAAGAGTCCTTACCAGTTTAACATCTCTAATTTATGATCTCTGCTGAGCACAGGTAAAATCATGGAAAGCATGCCATCCACCAGTGTGTCCTAAGTACGGCTCTTTCAAAAGACTGCAAGAAACCTTACAATTTCTTCTATATCCCTTCAAGAAAATATATGGAGTCTTTCAGGAACCTGCAGACCCTCTCTTCTTACAGAGTAGAATTTTCTCAACTTTTATTATAGTGTTTGGATTATAATTTAATCTATTTTTTCAAGTATAGAAATAGGACGGACACTTAAGGCTAAATCAAATAGGGAATGAAAATGTGTATTACAATCTAAAAGTATTTTGGTTGGACAAAAGGCACAATTTCCAGTGATTACTAAGCCAGACTCTACAGACACTTTATTAAAGAGGAGAGATGGAGGAACAGACATGCAGACCGACAATTTGATAAGCCTGCCAACTGCTTCCTCACGTCTTTTAATAACACCTAAAGGTAACAATCTGCGGTCTAGCTAACAGTATCTAATTTCATTCTGTCATTTTCTCTATGGGTGTGTGGTATCATATTAAAATATTTAGAGTATATCTGTGGTCTTGATGATCTGTGTTTGATTCTGGGACCCCCAACACAAGAAGGATGTGGACCTCTTGGAGAGAGTCCAGAGGAAGGCCACAAAGATGATCAGAGGGCTGGAGCACCTCCCTTATGAAGACAGAGAATTGGGGTTGTTTAGCCTAGGAAGAGAAGGTTCCAGGGAGACCTTATAGCGGCCTTCCAGTATCTAAAGGGAGCCTACAAGAAAGCCGGAGAGGGACTTTTTACAAGGGAGTGTAGTGATAGGGCAAGGGGTAATGACTTTGAACTGAAAGAAGGCAGATTTACATTAGATGTAAGGAAGAAGTTCTTCACGGTGAGGGTTGTGAGACACTGGAACAAGTTGCCCAGAAAAGTTGTGGATGCCCCCTCCCTGGCAGTGTTCAAGGACAGGTTGGATGGGGCTTTAAGCAACCTGTTCTAGTGGAAGGTGTCCCTGCCCATGGCATGGGGGTTGGAATGAGATGATCTTTAAGGTCCCTTCCAACCCAAACCATTCTATGTTTAAAAAAACCAAACATTTTGTGGTGCTGACATGATCAAGATACCTCCTAGTAAATCATTTATGGCAACAGAGATGACAAAGTTCTGTAACTGAAGCTGTAGAAATAAACTAGCTTTACAGAGAAGGTTTGAGTCACATTATGTTGGTTCTGATATCACAGAATCACAAAATAATTGATGTTGGAAGGGACCTCTGGAGGTCTGGTCTAACTACCCTCCTCAAGGAGGGCCACCTAGAGACTGCTCTCCAGGACTTTGTCCATACAGCTTTTGAATATATCCAAAGAGGGAGACTCCACAACTTCCCCAGGCAACCTGTGCCAGTGCTCAGTCACCCTGACCTCAGTTACTTTTCCACAGTGAAAAAGTGTTTCCTGATGTTCAGATGGAGCCTCCCATATTTCAATGTGTGCCTATTACCGCTGGTCCTGTCACTGGGCATCACTGAAAAGAGCTTGGTTCTATCCTCTTCACACCATCCCTTCAAGTATTTACGCACATTGATAAGATTCCCCCAAGCCTTCTCTTCTCCAGGCTATAGTTCCAGCTCTCTCAGCCTTTCTTTGTATGTTGGATGCTCCACTCGCTTAGTCATCTTTGTGGCCCTTTGCTGTACTCTCGCCAGTATGTCCATGCTTCTCTTGGACTGGGGAGCCCAGAACTGGACACAACACTCCAGGTGTGGCCTCAGCAATGCTGAGTTGAGGAGAATATTCAGACAATGTTGTATTAAAATATTTTGGACAAAGAAATGGACTTGAAGCTTACGTGGCAACTTCAACAGTTCAATAACTTCTGTTACACAGCATAAATGTCCTCAGAATTCCTTGACAGTTTTCATCATTGCCAAACAGTGTTTTTTAGCCCTAGCAAGTATATCCAGGCTGTCAAACAACATAGTTCTCCATTTTTTTCCCACATTCTTAAGCTTGGACTTGTTATTGTACAGCTATTAATTTTTCCCCTGACTGTCTTTTGGACTGAACCATTCAGTTGCCTCTCAAGACAAGATCCAGGTGAATTTCTGGGATTCAGAACAACTCATTTTCATGTTCAGAACAGCTTCTAAAACATGATAAATGGGTTGCTCCACATTTGCCTCTCTTTGTTCTACAGAATCCTTCAGCAGTGTCTTGGAAGGCTTTGAAATCTCAGAGATGTCTATATCTTACACCTTCAGGTACAAATGGTATACCCTAGCTTTAAAAAACACCAGTCTGGTGGGATAGAATACATTCCTGCATTATTTCAAGCACTTGGAACTAAGATAAAACTTCCATGTGGGTGCCACTATGCATCTGTGTGTTCCTATATGCATACACATACACTCATATGACTGTATGTCTCTCTCCAGTAAACCACTTAATGAACTCCTGGATAATTTCAGCTAAGCTAAATGGTGAAGGGTTAAGGTATGAAATTAATATGCTGCTTGTGAAAATTGGCTCTCAGTTACGAGACAGAAGCTGTTGAATCTCCATTATGTCTCCATGGAGTCAAAGGCTGAAATCTGAGTAATCCACACAACAAAGTGAGACATTAGGAATGCCCTCACTGTAGGAACATTTAAAAAAGAAAACAAACACCAAAATGCCAAAGGGTTAAAGTATGAAATACGTTAAATACATTGGTAAACAACTTAAATAATTGTACTGCTTATTGAATTCTCTAAAGGAAGAGATTATTTTTTCTCTTCTCTTTATATGTTGACCTCTTGCTGGTAATCCCTACCACCAGAATACACATGCACAAGTATTAATATTTGGCTGTTCAAGGTTTCAAGGGTTTCAGGAGGGCTGAGGTAAACAAATTCTACCTGGCAATTTGTATTAACTAGGTGTCTGAACTTCCTCTACAGTCAGCAGAGTGCCACTAACCAGAGAGAGATTAATCTAAAATAGGCGTGGAAGTTGTCATTTGCAACACTTTCTAGAGGTTCTTATTTTTTGTAGAAGGAGCCTTCAGAAATTGCCAAGAAGCTTAATTTTTAGATGGTTGAAAGATTTTAAGATGATGATAAAAGTTAAGTAACATTAATCTCATTCTTACTTTTTGCTTGGATGTATCATGCTTGCCACAAGCATCTGTATGTAGAGACAGAACTAGGAGAGGTCTCAAAGGCTACAGTGTCCCTTCTTTTTTTCAAACCACCATATCCTAGAATTTGTTTTGTTACCAAGCCCTGAACAACCCAAATAATTCAATGCATTTCATTACTTCAGGATCTGATCAAAAGCTCAAAGAAGTCAATGAAAGATATCCTATCAATTCAATGGGCTTTAAATCCTATTAATATTTCTTCTATAATCATCATTGCTTATTCTCTTGTTTGGGATACCAAAGACTGGAAAACATTTGTTATCTAAAATTACTATTTCATTCCTCTCCAGAAAATAGCTTGAAAAATGATAAAATTCATGGGTTGGATTTCCTTTTTTTTAGATTTTCGTTTTGAAGATGATCATAATATACCCACATTGACAGTGATAAAATGGAATAGAATACTTTCTTTGCTATGATAAATAGTTAGGGACTCAAAAATAACCTTTTAGATCAGAATTTTTTCACTAAGACCAGAAAATTTACTGATTTACTGATTAGAGGCATTATAAACTATCCATGTGTACTTTAAATGGATAAAGGTCTGGCTGGTATGCTATAGTTAAGATACTGTTATATCTGCTAAAAAATCTTTTTCATTAAAAATCCTTTTTCATTATCTCCTGTCTTGTTTTCACATTTGAACCAACCGTTTCTTAAATAAGCCAGGATTTTCAGTATTGAAGTAGAGTCACAATTACAGAGGAGAAGTATGTTTGGACTCCATTATTTCTCCACATACATTTGGAAGAGAAAATCCAAGGCATTTTAGCTCGATTTGAAACTCAGGTGTTCATGTGATACAATGTTCATAGCACTCCTGCTGAAATCAAGTTATACTGGTGAGCCTAATGGCAGATCTGTCTTTAATTTATATTTCCCAAGCTATTGATAATACAGCACTTTTTTTAATAGATGAAAAGGTGAATTGCTTAGCTTTGTTAAGTTTTTATTCATAAAAGTCTGTTAAGGTTGGGAAAGGCTTTCATCTTTCTTAAAGAAAGTGAGTATGAGTCATGGATTGTAAGATTAAAATATAGTGATAAAAAGTTGATAGTATTTTCTGTAAGCAAAAAGAAAATACAGTGTGAAATAAGAAAAAAATATTCCAAAATGCTTAAATGACTTAGGAACCTAAAGTCAGTGTCTAAATATACATAATTATCTTGGATTCTATATACCTGGAAAACAAGAATTCTCACTTTTTGCTGTTGGTCTCTTAATAGTCATTCTGGATTCCCTGAATGGGACTCATCTCATCTTCCTTAAACATCTACATTGAATCTGAATTAATCAACCAGGGCTCCCTTTATAGTTGGTAGAGAATAATAGGCACTCTCAGGGTGCAGTTCATCTGACCTACTTCAGATGCCTATTTTAGGATAAGAGGAATTGTGACCTAGAAGTGCCTGTTTCTCTCCTTTAACTACTAGGGAGCCTAAAGTGATTAGCTCAGGTGCAGGCATTCACACTCTCAATGTGTACATTTAGCCAAATGAATACTTTATTTTTTCTGTGTGATTTATATCTTAGGGAATTTTACATAACAGAATACATATCCATACTTTATCTGCTTTTTCTTCATGAAAAATATGTATCTGTGCAATAACAATTCTTATGTTAGCACTTGTGTTAGTGCTTAAGCTTTCATCTTATTACCAAAAATATGCTTAATTTTCAAAGGGATAAAATATACCTATATATTTCCATATTTCTTCCAGTGAACAAAACCTCTTAAAATAAAATGTGAGATATAGGACCTCAAAGGCAACATGACATTCTAAGTTAACATTAATACAAATAAACTAAGCACCCAGCTGCAGGTTTTCCTGGAGGGGATCAAGAAGAATTATCTCTCTTTTACCCAACTCCTCATTATCTTTCTTAGCTCTGGTTCCCAAAAATCACATGCCAAAGGCTATATTAAGAGCAAATACTATATATAAAAAAAAAACCAAACCAACCAAAAACCAGCAGGGGAGAATGTACCTATCTTGTGGGGAGCTGTACTTGCATATCTTTCATTCATCAAGTGATGTGGTGGAGTTGTGGTCTCGTCTCACTCTGACACAGCAGAAAGCGGCACTTGTGGTGCCCTTTCACTTCAGGCTGCAGCTGTTCCTAGGAAGATCTGGAAGAAAAAGCCACAACAGGGAGGTGAACACTGTTTCAGTGAAGAATTAAAAGTAACTAGGTAATTTTCCTTGTGTCTTTCCTCATAAACATACCAATGTTTATATCCTACTTCCACTGTTTTACCTGATGTTTTAAAACTGTGTGCACATAACATGAGAGAAGTAAGCTGTAGAAGCAGAAGCGGCAATGAACTTCTGAGGAAGGATGTGCTACCTATGTCAAGCAGCATGTTTTACCAATTAATTTGTCAGCTTTTACAACTAACTAACTATCCTGAGGAAGAAGATCTCTGACAGGACTTTGTGTATGGCTTTTTAAAGTTGCTAAACACCACTACTTAGTCAATACCTAAGTTCAAAGTAAGCTATTAATTAACAAAAAACAAGCAGACCTAGAAGACTTACAAAATTCAGGAATATTTCAAATAATGATAGCCTGCTTTTCTGAGTCATTCTGTTTCAAACTATTTTTATCCTTTTTTTTTTTTTTTTCCCTTTTTAATAATTTCTATCTAATATTCATGTGTCTTTCTCCCTCTTCTCATTTCGAGTTTCTTTCCCTGTGCTCAGTTTCACCTGCTTGCTGGAAGAACATGCTTAGGCTTGCCTGTGTTACTTCCGTGGCTTACTGAGTCTTGATTATATATTGAATGAGATCTGACCACAGGACAATGTTTTCCACCCTGCCCTGGTTTCCTTGGAAAGGAAAGCATGGCATGTGAGCTGAGTGGGGGCCATTGGACTCTCCAAGAGTTCAGTCTACAACTCAGAATTTCCTATTTCAGCAATGTATGTGGCCAGCGAACAAAGAGAACAAGCAGAGAACAATCTGTACGTCCTTTCAAGAAAAAAATTTTTTTTGGCAATTTCCTCTTTATTCGCTGCTTGCAGCTAATGCTTAGACCTTTCAGGCCATGTAGCTGTGATACGAACTGGTACTTAATTTTTATTTTGAAAGAACTTGTTATACCCAATCTTTATTTGTTTGGGAAAGGTAAATACTACAGCTTTTTTTGAAGATAAACGTACTGCTTTGTTATCTGCCCCTGGAATGCAATAGAAGTGTTTATGTGCTTTCTTCTTTTCTAATACAAACATATTTGTTGAAAAATGTTATATTATTTTAATCTTGAATAAAATAACATAATCACAATTCTTTGTGATGTATAATAAAATGTATGTACATGCATTGTTTCTGTAAATTTTTCTGAGATCAGAGGTTTTATTTATAAAAAGGCCAGAAGACTCTATCTGTTGAAAGTAAATAACATAAATCTGAGGCTGAAGATTTCTCTCTCCTTGAAATCATGAATAATAACCTGTAAATATAGTACAGGATTCTTATATGTACTTATAGAATAATTACCTGCAGATTCCAGGCAGAATACTTGCAGGACATGTTCCTCTGGAACTTCATCCTTAGGAGCCTTCCTTTGCTCAGCACTGATTTCTATCAATAGCATCATTAAGGAAATATATCAAACTTCTCCTTGTTTCCACTTTGAAGCTTTAAGCTAGATTCCATATGAATGATCCCTTATTTTCCAGAAAATGCAGTGATCTTTATCCTCTCGAGATTATTAGTCCAAAGTTGATTCCAGTTCCAGTTAAACAGAAGACTGCTAATTTGAGAAGTAGAAGAAAACTGTTATAATTTGCTTGCAGTGTACTTATACATATTGCCTTGGGAAACAGCATTTTTGTGAATAATCAGGAAACAGGGGGCAGTGGTTAAATGTCTTTGCAATGAACCTGTCATTTTTTTGCCTCCTGAGTTTGTGAACCTCCTGCTTACAGTAAGGTGCTGGTAGATGTGGCCGGTTTTTGACCAATCTCAAAGATGAGTCTAAATATCCACAAAAAAAGTTAGAGCATTTATTGGAGATGAGTTGGCAAACAAAATCTTCACTGAAAAGTCTTATCTAGCCTAGCCATTCAATTACATTAATCCTTAGGAAATTCTTTTAATGAGGTAATTATTGCTATTATAAACTGGGGAAAAAATCTGTGTGCAGAGTTGGAGACAATGTAATCAGTAATGAAACCTGCATCCTGCATCCTTTTTTAATCAATGTTGAAACTCAAGGGAAAGAATAAAGCAGTATCAGTAACCATATATCAAATGCACTGCTAAATATCATTATTCCTTGCCAAACTCATACTGCTGGTTTTTATTTAGATATTTGTTCTATGACTAATTGGACAGCCAATTTAACGTCTTTATAAATGAGATAATTTAGGATGTCTGCTTACTGCTTAGAATAAATAAAAAATAAAACCACTTTTCTTCTTTTAATTGAACTAAGTAAATGTCTCAACATTTTACTTCAAATGCTAAATAAACAAAATATTTTAGGTGATAACTTCCTATATTTTCATTTTTTTGTGAATAATGAATTACTAATTCATATATTACTTCTTAGACTTTCTACTGTATTTGTATTTTTTATTTCTTAACAGCTTCTTTGGAATTTCATCAGTCTTTAAAAAAAAGATACTGCATTTGTCAAATATATTGCATTTGTCCTCACTAAAAAGATGACAACCAGTTTCTGTACCATTGCATACAGTTATTCCACTCCAAATGCATGACTTTGTGTCTGCCTTTATTAAATTTCATAAGGTTCCTGTCAGTCCATTTTTCTAGCCTGTCCAGGTCCCCTTGAGTAACAGCCTTGCTTACTCATATTGACTGCTCCCCAAAATTTGGTGATATCTCCTTGGAGTACACTCATCCTATCTTACACAGCATTAATAAACACAGTTCGGCCCCATTATCAATCCCTGAGGGAAAACACTGTCAACTGGCCACCAGTTGGACTTTGTACCTGCTACTTATTACCCCTTAAATCTGATTGCCAGTCAGCTCTTACCCATGTGCTGTGGTTTAAGCCCAGAGGGCAGCTGAGCACCAGGAAGCTGCTCACTCACTCCTTCCCCCTCAGGGATGGGGAGGATAAAATAAAACAAAAGGCTCGGGAATCGAGACAAGAACAGGGAGAAATGACTCACCAATTATGGGCAAGGGCAAAAGACAGATTCCATTAGGGTAGGAAAGAAAGAACAATTTATTTGAACACCACCAACACTAATTTACCAATCAGAGTAGGACAGTGAGAAAAACAACCATGTCTTAAAAAACACCTTCCCCCCACCCCTCCCTTCTTCCCAGGCTCAGCTTTGCTTCTGATTTCTCTACCCCTTCCCCCCCAGTGCTGCAGGGGGACAGGGGAAGGGGGTTGTGGTCAGTTCATCACCTGTTGTTTCTGCTGCTCCTTCCTCCTCAGGGGGAGGACTCCTCACACTCTTCCACTGCTCCAGCATAGGGTCCCTCTCACAGGAGACAGTCTTCTACGAACTACGTCTGACATGAGTCCTTCCCATGGGCTGCAGCTCTTCACAAACTGCTCCAGCATGGGTCCCTCCCATGGGTTGCAGTCTTAACAGTGAAGAACTGCTCCAGCGCAGGCTTCCCTCAGAGTCACAGCCTTCTTCAGGCACAACCACCTGCTGTGGCATGTTGTTCTCCACGGGCTGGACATCTGCTCCACCGTAGACCTCCATGGGTCCTGCCCTCTCACCACGGGCTGCATGATGGATAGGCTTCTGTCACAAACTGTAGCCCATCGAGAGGACCCCATGTTGGAACAGGTTTTCTGGCAGCACTTGTGGCCCCTTGTGGGACCTACACTGGAGCAGTCCATTTCTGAAGGACTGCACCCCATGTTGAAGCAGTTCATGAAAGCCTGTATCATGTGGGAGGGAGTCCATGGTGGAGCAGGGGAAGATTCTAAGGAGGAAGGAGCAGCAGAGACAAAGCGCTATGAACTGACTGCAAGCCCCTTTCTCCATCCCCCTGTGCTGCTCAGCTGGGAAGAAGGTAGAAGAGTCAGGAGTGAAGTTTAGCCTGGGAAGAAGGGAGAGGTGGGGAAAAGTGTTTTTAGGTTTGTTCCTGTTTCTCATGATCCTATTTCTATTAATAGGCAATAAATTAAATTCATTTCTCCACAATGAGTCTGCTTTGCTCGTGATGGTAACTGTTAAGTGATCTTCCTGCCCTTATCTTGACCCATGAACTTTTTTGTCATATTTTTTCCCCCTGTCCTGTTGAGGAGGGGGAGTGATAGAGCGGCTTGGTAGGCATCTGTTAACCAGACAAGCTTAACTCACCACAAGCATTTTTGAATCAGCAGAAACTTCCTCTAACAGCATTAGCCTTTCAGAGATCATCATCTCTGAAAAGCAGTTGCAATGACATCAGCCAGCTCCCTCATCGGCTTTGGATGCGTCCCTTCTATTCCCATGGACATCTATATGTTCAACTGTATTAAGTGCTCTCTGATTATATCTTGCTCTAAGAAAAACAATGCTGCATTCCCACAGACTCTGATTGCAGCCTTGGGAAACTGGAAGGCCAGATGGCATACCTTACCAGTGAAAAACAAGGCAGGGAGAGAGGGAAATGCATTAGCTACCTCATCCTTTTCCATCTCCTTGGTCACAAAGTCACATGCCTTCACATTCATTGCTAATTTCAGCTCCAGCTGATCATTGGCTTTCCTAACTCCAACTGTCTGCATTCAAGCAGATGACAATGTCTCCTGCTTCCACCTTCTGTGTATTTCCTTTCTGTGTTAAAACTCAGTTTGGTGGTCTCTGTTCATCCAGGCTGGCTTTCTGCCATGCTTACTTGATATTCTGTCCACTGAAAAAGACTGTTTTTCTGCTATAAGGAGACTGTCCTTGATGATCAACAAGCTCTCTTGGGGCCTTTGACCTCCAGGGAGGTCTCCCATGGAACCCTGACAAGCAGATCCTAGACTAAGTTATAATCTGCTCTCCTGAAGTCCAGCCTTGTGATTCTGCTATATGTCTGGCTCACTTATCCCAAGATCTTAAACTCTATTATCTCACAGTCACAGCAGTCTTTCCTCAACTTCCATATCTCTGGTCTGTTCTTTTTGCCCAGCCATATTGCCCTCCTAGCAAATATCAGGATGGTTAAAGTCTTTTATTAAGTACCAGGGCTGGCAATTGTGGAGTTTCTTTGAGGTGTCTAAAGAAGACTTCATCTACTTGCTCTTCTTGATCAAGCAGCCTGTATCAGACGTTTACCATAACAGAGCAGTGTTGGTCTGTCTTCTAATCCTTACCATTATCTCTCGACTGGCTCATCAACTATCCCATGCACTTTAGATGCTCCTTTGCATAGAGTATTAACCTCCCTCCTCACTTTCCTCACGTTCCCTGTCTTTCCTGGAAGCCTGTGTAAAGAGGTCTCTCCATTTGAGGTCTCTAATGTATCAAATATGGCTTCCAGCTGCCAGACCAAAGAAATATTTCCAGTGAGACTCATATGCCGGATACACAAGAACACCTCAAATGACAATATGGGTCTGTCTGAGGATAACTGAAATCAGCATTAGATGTATACTGCATTCTTTTCTATTCTTTATTAGAATCATACAATTCTAGTTTGGTTATATTAGTTATATAGTTATTTTGTTATTAGTTATATAGTAATTAGTTATATTACATTTTACATTTACTGTTATGAGATCATGGTAGCTTAGATGTCATCTCATGCATAGACTTTTACATATAAAGACCTAAAAAGAAGGTCTATCCACATCTAAATTGAACATCCGAAACTTAGCTAAAGGAGGGAAATAGACACCTTTTCATCTGCCTATTTTAGTTATCTACATCAGGATGTGCAGCTCTCTCTTTTAATTACAGTGTGATCTAGCTGATTATGTTTAGCTAGCTCAAATATCTATGACAATATAGCAGATATGTAACTGTAGATAAGATTAATTAAACACTGATGTGTTCACAAACACTTGATTTTGTAACAAATTCATAACCTGAGTCCTGAACATGTGACTATGCCAGTGGCTGAGCTCGCTGGGATGATTTGCCCACTTGAGACTTTTGACACCTTAATCTGGCAGTTTTCAGACTAAATCTCCATCAGTAGTGGCATTTTATCTGAGTAAAGAATGAAGCATTAAACACAGTTCTGTGCCTTAAAGCTGAAATTTCAGTGACAAGTAAACAGACTAAGAGAGACTTAGCTATGCTATATGAAATGACAGTCACCTAAAGGTTCAGCATTGATGACAATATCAACAGAGAAAAGTAACTAAACTACCAAAGTCTTTGGACTGAGAATAGATTAAGATGAAGACCAAAACCCTCAGAGATAGTTTGTAACAAACAAGTACCTGCAAAATAAAAAATAAAACTGGAAATCTTATTTCTAGTAGAGAAACAGCTGATATGATTCACAGAGGGTTGCCATAAAGGGTTAGCATAGAAAAAGGAAACAAAACAAAAGAAAGGTGAATTAGGGTTAAAATCTTTCATTATTAAGTTGTTTTCTAAATAGACAAGCTGTCCTGCAGTTGTCTAGTCATGAAGAACTTTCCTATCTTTATGTGAAACATGGATTCTAGCCATTACAGCGATGGGATCTCCAGGTGATACAAATGGGAAGTATGATATCTGTAAGGTGCTAAAAACGATATTATGAATTAAGATTTTTAAAAAACAACAACAAACCAAAACAGAACACCACCACTCCCAATTTATTCTTGTAATTAACATGTGGGTATTATTATTAATAATTTAACAATTGCATCAAGAATAAAAGAGATAATACATGTGATGGATACACTTAAATTTGAGGTTCTGCAGAAGCAGCCTACGTCCTTATATATGCAAGTTAACTCTATCTAGAGGAATATTATGAGTCCATATATGAGAGTAGTGAATTACTAAAGAGATGATGTTGCCTGAAAGCAGCTGATCTAAGTCAGTCAAGCAGTAGCAAATCTGGTGAGTGACTATCGCCTAAAACAAAATCTCCATGGTGAGACTGAGACATCTACTTTCTTGCTTAACCAATTCTATGGTACACTCATTTATAGTTGCATGAGGACAAGCATAGATACAAACTGAAAATGTATGTGTGTGATAAAATGATTTGTATTCACATGAAAAACAGATAGCAGAAGACCTCTCTTTCAGTGGTTTTGAATGGTTTCAAAAATGGAAGAGGGTACATTTAGATTGGACATAAGGAAAACATTTTTTATGATAGGGGTGGTGAGACACTGGCACAGGTTGTCCAGAGAAGTTGTGGCTGCCCCATCATTGTAACTGTTCAAGGCCAGGTTGGATGGGACTTTAGGCAACCTGTTCTGTTGGAAGATGTCCCTGCTCATGTCAGGAAAGTTGGATTAGATGGTTTTTAAAGGTCCCTTCCAACCCAAATCATTCTACGATTCATTCTATGATTCTACGAAATTTCAATTCAGGGTTTAGTTTTTTTTTTTATCAAGTCTCTAAAAAGTCCCTTTGTGTTGCAAATATTTGATATTGTTATGACAAAATTGAGGCTTTGTTTCCATTAAAGCTGTGTCATGGTTTGAGCCCAGAGCGAAACTGAGCACCACGCAGCTGCTGACTCACCCCTTCTGTGATGGTCTGATGAAATCCCAGTTAATGCCTCAACCATCCAGTAAAGAACTTTGACAAAGGAAATGGTTCCTATAGAAACGCCTGGGCTGTGCAGGGGACGGCAGGGAGGTGCAGCAAGGGGAGGACGTCCTGCGGAGGTGGGACCACACTTTTTGGAGACCGAACTTCCTTATCTTGAGTGACTCTGTGAAGAGCCAATAGAGAAGCCGTTTTCACAAAAGGTCAAACAACGGTCACACCTGCAGGGAGGGGGGCGTAACTCCCCAATGACCCCCGAGCCCACCGACTCATTTCCAGAAGAATCTGAAGGTATTAACTGTGCACGTACCAAAAGCAAGGAGAATTCTAGAAGCATAAACTGTGCATGGTACCTAATTAGCCAAACGAGTCCAAGTGCCCACCCGGAGGAGGGGCAAGGAATTACAAAAAGACACAAGTCAAAACCCCGAGTGGCTGCACCCCGCCGGAACTGGATCCCTAGGCTGGCTGGACCAATGATGGAACCAGGACTGGTGAAATCTTCCTTTTTGACTTTCTCTTCTCTCCCATTCTTATACAGTATGCCCGCAAGGCTTGTTTGGGCATGTTTAAGGCTTATTCGGGGCATGTTATAACATCTGCCACTAGTCAGTGTAAGTTTAATGCCTGTTGTAGAGGATGCAAAGATTACTGCCAAAGTTTCATGTCAATTATCTGTTGTGAGCGAATAAAAAATGAGTCTTGTGAATTGAAGAATCCTTGGTGTTGTTTCACCTTAATCCTGACCTGGGAATCGGCGAATCTGAGTCTTCATCCCGAGACATTGGGACGTGACACCTTCCCCCTCAGGAATGGGAAGAAAGAAAATAAAACACTCAGGAATCGAGATAAGGACAGTGAGGGCTGATTCACCCATTATGGTCACAGGCAAAAGACAGACTGCTTAGGGGAATTAAAAAAAAAAAAAACCAAACAATTTAATTCAAACACTAACCACAACACTTAACAAACAGAGTAGGACAGTGAGAAACATCACCACATCTTAAAAACACCTTCCCCCATCCCTCCCTTCTTCCCAGGCTCAGTTTTGTTCCTGATTTCTCTACCTCCACCCTGCTAGTCGTACAGGGGGACAGGGAATGGGGTTGCAGTCAGTCCACTGCTCCTTCCTCTTCAAGGGGAGGACTCCTCACACTCTTCCCCTGCTCTAGCATGGGGTCTCTCTCACAGGAGACATTCCTCCACAAACTTTCTCCAACAGGAGTCCTTTTCGCAGGATGCAACTCTTCCTGAGATGCCCCAGTGTGTGTCCCTCCTGCATGTTGCAGTTTTACCAGTGCTGAATGACAACAGTCGGGGATTCTTATAGAGTCCTGGCCTTCTTTGGGCACAATCACCTGCTCTGGTGTGGGGTCCTCCACAGGCTGCAGGTGGGCATCTGCTCCACCGTGGACCTCCATGTGCTGCAGGGGAACAGTCTGCCCTCTCACCACGGGCTGCAGGGGGGTCTGCTCTGGCGCACCTCCCCCCCCACCTCCTCCTTCCAGTGACCTCAGTGTTTGCATAGGTGTCTTCTTCACAACTCCTCCTCAAAACTCCAACTCCTCTTCCCACGTTCCCCTTCTTAAATATGTTATCATATTTAAAGCATGGCCACCATTGCTAACTGTCTCAGGCTCGGTGCAGTTGCAGGTCCAACTTGGAGCCGGGGGAGCTTCAAGAGGCTTCTCAAAGGAGACACCCCTGTAGCCCCCTTCCCTGCTACCAAAAACCCCACTACACACACAAACCCAACACAAGCTGACCAGTTGTAAGTACACACCTCTGATACAGAAATGTTAACTAGGTGTTTTTATATGTACCTACCAGCTGTGGTATACTACATGGAAAAAATGAGAAATAACAGAATAAATGATGAAATTATCTGTAAAATCAGCTAGCAAAACAAAAATGCAGTTCTAACTGGTGGATCAAAGGCCTCTTTTGTGACAGATAACATTCTGAAAAGAAATGTATAGAGAATAAAAGAATGAGATTTTTCTACAACTGGAAGCATTCCAAACTGATATATTAGGTGATTTTCAATACCCAAGTTGGATTAGTGTTTACCATAATCCTCAGAAGAAAATGATACTTCAGAGATATGGTAAAAGAAAAATTACAATAGAACTTTGAGAAACAAAAGAACAAAGGAAATCAAAATTACTAATATGAAGCAGATATTTAACAGTCCTTCTGTCTGAATACTGAAGTTTATCAAAGCACAAGGCTAAGGAGATGCGGAAAGAATTACAGATGGAGGATCAGACTCTTCCTATGCCTGCCTTCTCTAATGGATATAGCACTAGTTACAGATTTGGCCTATAAAGTTTAGGACTGCATATGAACAAAGAAAATGAATTTAGAACAGCTTGTAGACCTAGATAGAAAGTTTTTCTGGCATCTGAAATTTTAGTGAAAGAAGAGCTTTATCAGTGAATGATGTAAAATGGACAATAAAATACTTGGAAAAAAATATTCTGAGGCAAGGGCAGCAGGAAGAATAACACTGGAAGTCTGATTTTTGAATCTTTTTTTGACAAGTGATTTTTCATAAACCTGTATTTTCATATATCAGCCTAGATAAGTAACCTGAATAACTGACATTCTGCTTTTGACCATGACCAATACCAGTAGAAAAAAATACAAGTGAACCTTACAATTTAAAAACCAATTATGAATAACAGAAGAAACATTTTTCTCTGTCCCCTTTTGAATTCCCAAATTACTCCGAAATTAGTTTACTTAGCTAATATGTGATTCAAACTCAGAGCTAAATCTCGTGAAAATTAAAAGAGGAAAAGTAGTTTAGTAAAACAAGTTAATAAAGATGGTCATGCTCATTGGAGAGTTTCAAGAAAAATGTGCTGTTCGATAAAGAAAACCCTTAAACTATTTTGCCTCTGTGTTTGGTAACTAGATTTTATGTGGCTGAGAATCACCAATATCTTAAAAAATCTACTAGCATTTCCAGGAGGAAGAAAAAGAAAGACAAGCTGCTTAGTTTTACTGTGCCATTTAATTTTTTATTTGTTATTTTTTGCTTGATTTAGAATTCACGTATTTTAAACTTTGAATTTTAATCTGGGCTTAATATGGAATTCAGCTAAACCAAGTTTGCATAGTTTGCAGCTAGAAACCTAAATCCTCTAGGAATATAACAAAAAAGGGAATTTTCTCAAATGTAATCTGAAATCATCTGAAATTGAATAAAAATCACATAAAATCTTTGGATAAAATAATTGATTTTTTTAAATTCAGTTGTCTATAAGGTATTTTTTCAAGTTTCAGAATTGCTTTGTAAATATGTGCTCATCATTATTTTTTATAGTGTGGTTGAATTCAAATGAATAGAGCATGAAAACACTTCAGCATGATGGGCTTTTCAGAAAATAGAAATTCATGGATATAAACCATATGTCCAATAGCATTAGAGAAAACTAGAGGATGTCATTCTCAGATCAGAAGGTGGAAGAAATGTATAAAAGACTTGGAAAAGCATTGCAATAGGTAACATTTTACTCTGGAAAAGGTAAAAGGAACAAAGAATTTCATATGGAGAGGACAAGACATGTAGACTCACAGGGATGTGGTAGAAGCTGCAGAAGTATAAGAAAACTCCTAAGTTTCATGTCCATCAAAAGAAACAAAAAATTAATCTGAAAATCAAAAAATGTGCTATTAAAAAAGGAAATATGCAGTTTTATATCACTGTCCTAGAAGTAGAGTTAACAACTATTGCAACTTCATAAGCATATAAGCTTATGTAAAATTTCAAATACTCTTTGAAATGACCTAAAAATTAAGTTGGTCATGTTTTGGGTTTTTGTATTGGTTTTTTTTTTTTTCATGAAAGGTCATGGCTAAATCCACCAAACTGATGTAGTACTCGAACAAAACTTTGGGACACTGCAATAGGCGTATTGAGCAGCAAAGAATACATGTCTATTGTCACACTGGCTTGGCTGTGTAGTGATTCTATCTGTGTAAAATTTATATGATTTCTGTTTATATGCCAGAAAAGTTTTGATTTATGGTAATTTTTTTTTTAAGATAAGCCTGTCAGGAAAGGCAATATATAGTCAACAAAGAACATATAATTACATTATGACAATAAATACCAGCTCACAAAAGCTTACTTGATTTACAAATAAACTCAGGTATTGGTTACGTTCAACCTGAAGTTCTGTGAGAAACAGAAGTCATATTATCACTGAAAATATTGTTTTTATGTTAGTTGAATTTCTAGATGACCAGATGCAAGATTTAACATTACTATCATCCACCAGAAATTCAATAAAATGGGTCCATTGCCTCTCTCATCAGAGTATCATATTTCATAAATAATGTGGCTGATACCTCTTTTCTACCTATTACAAAACTGTCTGATACTTTAATTCAATTATCGTCTCTTTTATGGGTTTCAGGCACTCACTGTTCCTCCATAATCCTGTAGTTATTAGGAATGGAATCTTGTTTCAAGTGTCAGAGGGATGCTTTTGGCATATGCAAGCCATAAGCTGCAGCAACAGCAACAGTGAAGTGACTTTTCCATGTGGTTTGCTCTTCAGTAGGAAAGTTCTGCTTTGGATATAGGTTGTTTTGCAAGATGACAGCTCAAAAAACCTAAGGTATCTTTCAATACTATTTAAGAAATAAAAGTTGATACAGGTTTGGTTTTGTTGTTGTTGTCGTTGGGGTTTTTATGTCACATGAAATAAAACTGAAACTTACACACACAGTTCCAATAAAGAGTGACATTACTCTCTGAGTTAAAAATCTGCAAGTTCAAGCAAAATCTACTTTTGAACTCTACTCTTCTTGAACAGTTGTTCCTGTGAAGTCCCAGATATGGACACCATTTAAATTACTGTAGACTTAAACTTTACGTAGAGACTGCAGCACCACTTATTTTTTTGAAGTTTTCATATGCGATGGTAGGTGCTTCTGCTTCCCATCTCCCACTGAAGAGCCTGTTTCATACAGTGCCTGAAGCTGCTCCCTGCTGACAATACACTTGGTAAAGTAGAGAAGACTTCTGTGAAGTTACCTGTCGTGCTCTCCAGTTGAGCCTTATGACTGAGAAACACAGATTAAATGAAAAGAACAGAGACCCTGGGAAAAGATGGAAAGAATAAGGAATTTGCTATATACAGAAGACATGTAGACTCACAGGGATGTGATGGAAGTTTGAGAACGATAAAGAGAACTTAGAGTGGCCTGTTGAAGTTCAACAAAGTGACGGTTGAAGACTAAGGAAAGGCAGGGAAAGAGGAAGATGCTAATTCACAGAAGTTAATTAAGTGAAGAAGATATCTACTAATGGGTAGAAGTAGAAGGGAATAATCAAAGGTAGAACTGACAACTGGATACAGAGAGCCATGATGCTAGGAAATTTTCACCTATGTTGTTGCAATATGGACTTTGATTTGATTGATAACAAACATGTTTGGTATGAATTTATTGTGAAATGCATTTTTTTGATACTGTACATGGTATTCATCTTACCTAGTTTCAGAAATCTAAAAGTAAGACAGTAAAGTGTCACTAATTCATCCAGTGTCTACTTTCAGTCAATGAAGAAACATAATCATGATTGAAGTGTGATGCATATGTTCTATTTGGGATGCTTGTCTTAGGATGATACAAGTCATCTTTTCAAAGTCTTAAGTGTTTTTAAGTCTAAAATGAGGCCAGAGGAATTTTACCCAAGAAAACAAGATGTTTAAATAGGCAAATGACATGGATAATTTAGTAACTAGCTAAAATTGTGTCAAATCAACTACCTTAAACCTAGTAGTAAGGATCACTGTACCTCTTTGTTGATCAAGCTCTATTATTCAGTCTGAACTGTTGACAATTCTTTCC
Source organism: Strix aluco (assembly GCF_031877795.1). Classification (NCBI taxonomy): domain Eukaryota; kingdom Metazoa; phylum Chordata; class Aves; order Strigiformes; family Strigidae; genus Strix; species Strix aluco. The sequence goes on along the minus strand of NC_133932.1, from coordinate 102,641,614 downwards.
ACAGAAAGTCAGCTTGTATCTCATACTGTGTTTTCATTCTACTGTAAACAAAGCTTTAAATATGAAGCAGTAAGTAACCCCAGGTGACCAGCTTTAAGGAGTTTAGAGTCAAGCATAGGACTATGTAACACAAGCAGACTTATTTTTCATGTCTACAAGCAACACCAGTTAAGGACTTTAAAAGTGATTTTTCTGCTCATTGACCTGAACATGTTGAAACCCAGCTAATACTGTAAAAGTGATATGCCTACCAGTTTTGTAGACCAATATAAACCAAGTCAGAATAATAATTACAGTTCTAGAAAAGACTCAACAAAGGCATTATTTTGTTCGCCTCTTTCAACCCTATATACTGATGTGAACAAAGAATTGACTTGTCATATCAACTATCTAGTGGCAATGCCATGACAGTTGGAGTCCAAGGTTGGGTCTCTTGAGCTATTTGCCATTTACTATTCTTCTTCTTGAGCCTCAGAGCATGGCTACATGAACAATGGGAACAAATCTGCACTTGTTATATTTGTAAGCTCCCCAGAGAGCTTACATGAGGAGCCATGCTCTGTCTTGGCTGGAAATACATTTTCTCATAATGTGAAACCTTGAAAAGGTTTGTGGGGAAGAAGCAAAGACAAGAGGAACAAAGGGACTACAGAAGAACAGTCCTTCCTATCTTGTACTATGACAACCTAACTTGCAAGAAGAATGTTTACCTTTCTCAATGAGCTGTGCAGCAATAATGCTTGGCTTTGCAGTCAATGTTTTACTCTCACTGCAGTGATAGTGCTATCAGAGTACCGAAAGTTTATACTGAAGATTCTTGAAGATTGTGGGGGAGTTGTTTTTTGCTTTTTGCCACTTTTGTTGTTTTTTTCTGTTTCTTCTATTTTAAAATTCTTCCATGATTGTAGTGCAACAGTAAGAAAAGGCAAAAATTTGGGTCCCTACAAGACAAGATACAAAAACTCTAATAGTAAAAGATAGGTGAAAGAGGTAACCACTGACAATTATTGTCTAATCCTCTGCTTATACTAGAAGAACCTTGAAAAAACATGATAAAAATGTATTCAATGATTCTCTACTTCTATAAGGGAAGCAGAAAACCGAAGCTAGTGAAAAATGGAAATCCCCTTTGTATCTTATGGCTGGTTTGTGTAGGAAAAGAAGAAATTTACTTTATGTGGAAGGATATCATGTGTTTTGACTCTATTGAAATACTTATTTCAAGGAAATTTTTCACATGTGAAAACACTGTTGCTGCAATACTGTCAAAGTCAATGTCAGGTTGGATTTTCCGCTATACAAGATTCACTCAGGCAAATTAGTTCTGCCATAGGGGCTAGCCTAACCTGGACACTGTTTTCTGAAACCTTTTCCTTCCTGAATCAGCATTTATTTTGTTCACATGGCACATCCTATCTGTTTCTATCCCTTTCTTGCTATTCCCATTTTTAACTTCATGTCCTCATCTGATTGACATGTAGAAAAAAGATCTGCTTTCTTAAAATTTTTTATTTAAGATACTTACTTAACTCTCATTGCCCCCATTTAATTTTCCCTTTTAATGCAGTTACTGCCACAACACATCTGTGAAATAGGGGGTATTGCAATCACACACTTACAAATGGGAAATTTATGCATAGTGATTACATGCATATTAACAGATAACTGGGAATACAGCAAATACTAGGTACTTCCTGATCGTCTTTGACTCAACATCACTTAGTGAAAGAGATACAAATACACCAGATTTTTTCCATTCCTTCATCCTATGTGAGCACAAGGTTTCCATTAAATCCTTAAAACAATTGAAATTCACATTCCTAATCAACCAGAAATATATGTTAAGTAGGGGGAAGGTGTATGTGTATTGACTCTTCCAGTCAAAGCTGGCCACAGAATGATTAATAGATGGAAGTGTGTTAAAAATAAAGGGTAAAGAGCATGGCAGTTGTACAAAAATTTGTATGGCAATATCAGGGGAATTCATCTACGGGAGGGCATCTAAGTTCATGTTTCCACTTCCATTACAATTACAATTACAATTTTGGTTTTGTCAGATAAATTTAGTGAAAATAAATATTTTCAAGAAAATAAATCTGACAGAGACTTCTACTTTCTTCAGGTTCAGCTGGCCTGCATTTAGCCAAATAGGTCAGTGAGCCCTCCATTCAGTGAAGAAAACAGCTCCTATGATTAGTAGTAACTCTTACTGTACTTCATGAAGAGTTCCCTGACTATAAGGTTTATTATTATTTTTGCACTAAGCTTGGTAAAATTACACAGGGCATGGTTCTGGTCCCTGTGTGCATCTTCAACACAAAACACACCTGTCCCACTGCATCATTCTTGTGGTATATCCTTAGGGAGAAAAGAGAAAACTGGAGAAGTTGCAGGAAGAGTTGTGGTTGAAGGACTGTTCATTACAGGTTTTTCCAGGCATCTAGTCATACTGCGTAGTACTATCATCATACTGTGAATAATAATGTTCTCTGAAATTAAATTTCTGGTTCGTTTTTAAGATAATTATTCATAATCTAGCCGTAGATGCTGACATATGATTAGTAATCTGTTCACAGTGTCTGGCTTCACAAATCTTTCCTCTTGTGTTGTATCCTCTTCCCACCAAAATCCATGAAGTTTTCTATAGGTATGTCTCATTCACTTTAAAATTCTGTCCTTTTCCCAGAACAAGGTGAAACAAACTTTTAAAGCAATTTTTAAGCCCACATGGTTTCTAAAAGGCTGGGAAAGACTCTCTACCAGATTTCTCTTTCCAATTCATAGTTAACTTTTTCTATAAATTACAGCTCTGTGAAGCAAGATGAGTAGATTTAGTGCATATTTCTTACTGGGTTATTCACAGACCTCCTTTCAACCTTCCTTTCATCACTTCTCCCCACCCTGTAATAAAGTATATAATTATATATGTTTACATTTGGTTCTGGAATACCTTGATTTGCTTTAACTTTGTCTTGAACATAACCTAAGCTCTCACTATCAGTATATTTCCCAGCAGTCACTTCCTTTGAAATAGACTTTATTCTTCTTCTTTGTCTGCTATGAATATCAGCAGTGTGGTGGTCATCAGCATACTAAAATTATCATGGTGCCAGGACAGATATATTTTTTCTCATTGAACACAGTCCACTTTTATTTTCCTCCACATGGCCTTCTTTCTGTTTTAAAGAGATCCTGACTTTGTGCGGTGTCAGGAAGATGCTGTTATAGGAAAGGCAGGATGCAGGCAGGGTGTCAATCCTGTTGGAGGTAGAACAGCCAGGCCCATCCCACTGCCCCAGTCAGGCGTAGGGCAGCCAGGTGAAATACACCAGTGACAGCCCCAGCCTCAAGCTTTGGGCACCTCCCTGTGGATGGGGACAGGCCAAAACCAGTCTGGGCCATGGGCCCGTGGGTGGAACCAGCCTGGGGGGCCCATGGCCAGGCAGGGCAGGGCTGTGGGGAGCTGGAGACCGGCCTTGTGGTGGTGTAACTGGGGCAGGGGCTGGTGGCCCCAGGGAGCTGTCATGGGGGGTCCTGGGACATGGGCAGGGTAGGGGGAGCCACTGGGAAGCTGGGCAAGGCCAGTCAGACTTGTCAGTGCCCTCAGGACCATGGCAACTTATTCTGTATTGAAAAAAAAAAAGATTTGGTTAAAACCCAAAATTGTTACATATGATAATAACCTTTTTCACTGAAATCAATTACACAAAATTAGAGAGCATGTTCTCACAGAGAGCAATATCCGAGTCATTGACAAAGTATTGTTGCCTACTACTGTGTCATGTTTTCTCTCAGGAGATGAGAGAAAAGAGGAGTTAGTTAGGATACCTGTTCTAGAAAGGGGACTGGATTAAGAAGAGTCTGAAATAAAAGGTCAGCGGACAGAATATGGAAGGTAGAACCTGGAGGAACTATACCAAAAAAAATATTGCCAGACAGTAGACAATAAGGGGAGTGGGAGAAAAACCAAGGCATGTACATACTGAGAGAAAAATGCAAAGTTAAAAACAGTGTATTTTGGGATTTTTATAACTTTAACAAAGTATGATATTAAATTACATTTTAGAATGCCTTCTTCCAGCAGAAGACAGGCCTTGGATAACTGTATTTGCTGATCACCCACAGGGTGTGTTGTATATTATATATATATTTTTTGCCCTAGATCAACTTGACTAGACACATATGTGCAGTCATTTTATGTAAATTAATCTGAAAACATTTTTAGGCTATAAAATGCAATGCTTAATGAAGAGAATTTAAGTATGAGAGCCCTCGGTTGTGCGTTTGTGGATTTTATTGAATAAATAATTTCAGTAGGGAAACCATGCAAATGTATCCAGCTCTGATCATTACAGATAAAGATAATTTGCTATATTCGCAAGAAAATTTTTTTTTAATATTTGTCAGCAGGTTTCACTTTGGGATCTATGGGAACTGAAAAATGTTGAGATCTAGAAATGTGTTTGATGTTTCTGCCTGATGAAATACATTAACCACATCGTAAATGTCACCATTTATGTAGCTTAAATTTTACGATCTGTCTGCTTTTCATGTTTTCTATGGGTCATATCTAGCCTCTCTAAAGCAAAAAAGGATTCTTAATAATATAACAAATTAAGCCAGTAGCACTTTCTGCAGATGGTTCCCCTGTGGAATTAGGGAAGATACCGAGCCCAAGGATTAGGGGAAATACTGGGACTGAAAAGGCAGAGTGTTTCTATGAGAAGGAATCCTCTTGCTAGACCTCATGATTCTTTTGACGGGATAACTCCTGTAAGATCTGTTATGTAATGAATGATAACATTTAGTTTGAGTGTCAGGAACATTATTCCCATGTATGTTCTTTTTAGCAGCATTTGCTTCTGCTAGAATTTTTGAAGTGTTCTACAAGAGTGGAAGAAAATCATCATCTCCTTTGTCATGAGTTTATCGTTCTGAAGCCAAAGTCATTCAATATCCAGGGTTGCAAAACAAATTCTGAAGAACCGAGGGCAATACAGTTGCATTGTAAACATCACCATATTAAAAAAAAACCCACATCAAACAAATAAAGCCCATCTCAAGATGTACAGAATTCTTGAACAGGGGACCTGCTTGTCTAAATATCTTGTTTACTGTGGGAGTGTCAGCTCTGCGCAGCTGTGGGAGATTCAGTAATTTAAGAGCCAAGTCGAGATTGGCTGGTGAGCTCTGCCCTGGTGAGCTCTGTTCTGTGCAGGCTTGGAGAAGTGCTGGTCAGTCCTGCACTGGCTCGGAGAAGCACCAGCTCCGCTCTGCTCCAGTCCAGAGAAGCAGAAAGGCTTTGAGGAGAAACAGGCCTTGGAAGAAAGGTAAGTCAGCTCTGCGCAGGCCCGGAGAAGGAGAAAGGCTTTGAGGAAAAACAGGCCTTGGAAGAGAGCTAAGAAACTGCCAGGCTGTGCTAAGGTGGATGGAACTGTTTGTGGGAGAGAGGGTTGATGACTTTTTAGTTGCTGACTTGCTTATTATGAAGTAAGAGCTTGAATGAGAGCATAAGTATGTATTATTGTGTAAGTATGTATTAATGTAAGAAGAAAAAGAGAGATGTAAAGAACACTTTAATAAAATTTAATACAACTTATTTCAACTTAATACAATTTAATATAATTTAATACAGTTTACCTGCTCTCCTCTTTCCTTCTGTTGTCTTTCTCCCTTCTATGCTGCTGGTAGGCTATATGGGTTTCTGAGCCGGAAACATGGGTACACTACAATGTTGTGTTTGACTGTGTGAGTCCAATTTCTGCCCTTTTTGACTCACGCCTCACCCATCTACCTGACTCTGTAGGGCTGACAGAGAGCGATATATTTGAACTCAATTTAAAAATATGAGTAGGTTATCTGAGGGAGTTGAAAGGCTGAATGAAATGTTGTAGTTCACCAATAGTTCTATTCTATTGTTCACCACTTAAAGGAAAAGTCAGTTTTTATGGGCAGCTGCCTTCTTTTCTCAGCTCACAAAGCCTTGCGTTCAAATTACAGATTCTCACAGCCTTATAGAATTAAGAAATTCTTACATATAGAAATGAAAAACAACTACCATATCTATTAATCCTTGGAAGATCAGAGGGAAAAAATATTTTTTATTTGTAATGGTTCAAAAGTATTCTTATGCATAACAACATAAAACAAATTAGATGAGTATAAACAGATCAAAATTTATATGTGATAAATCTAAGACAATAAACCTTAACTTTCAGATTACACTGCACATGTTACTTACAAAAGAAGACAGTTAAATAAACAAGTCTGAATATGAGAGACAATGCATGGCTACATTAGAACACATAGGAATTTATATCTTTGACTAGAGTTATGCCCATGGGCTATGATCATCTAAGATGATGACTTTTGCTGCAATGCACACCATATATGTTAGAGCATAACAGAGAAACTAAGTTCACTTTTACTTGTCCTTTCTCTGCTTCATTGTTTTTGAAACTCAAGGTAACAGCCATACATAAGTGTCTATTCAATGGGCATCTAAGAGGGCATGAATTAAAGGAGACATAGCAGTCTGGTTTCCACTCTGGACACTGACTGACTTTCCAAATGGGGTTTATGACATCTGAGAGAAATTAAAATTCCATAGCATAAGAGTGGGAAGGAGTAGAGAAAAAACTTCTGACTTTGTGAGCCAAGTTGTTTTTGTTCAAAAATGATGTCATAACCTGTATGGTACACTGCTAACTACATGTGTCTGTCATAAGATTAATGCCTATTCTGAAGCCAGCAAAATATTTCTTTCCAGAAAAAATAAATCAAGCATAATTAGAATAAAACAAGAGTAACAACAAAAGAGCTTTATAGTTGCTTTGATAAGAGGAAGATTGCCGATTACCTGACAAACTACTTTAATGAAACATTTCAAAAATAAACATGTAAAAGCCAGGAATTTAAGCAGTCAGTCATATGAGCATAAAACATGGTCAATATATTAACAGGAAAACAAATTTGCTTATTAGTTAGAATGTCAAAAAATAAACTGAACAGTTATAGTGCACTTAATTTCATAATTATATAGCTTTTAAAGAATAAACTTCTTTAAGAGAAACCATATACCTTAAATCCCCACATTATTTCCAAGACTTTTACAATAGTATGTACTTAGATTTTTTTATTGGAATTATTTTTATTTTCCTCATCGAATTTTACAGTTCTTGTCAACCAGAAAAGTTCAAAGTTACATGTCAAAAATAAATAATTATGTTTATCAATTAAATATTCTGTAATAAAATTAGTAAACAATGTGGCTATTCTGTATAAGCCATGGACATACAATTCACAGAATCATCTTGGTTGGAAAAGACCTTGAAGATCATCCAGTCCAACCATTAATCTAACATTGACAGATCCCAACTACACCATATCCCTAAGTGCTATGTCGACCCTACTTTTAAACACCTCCAGGGATGGGGACCTCACCACCTCCCTGGGCAGCCCATTCCAACGCCTAACAACCCGTTCTGTAAAGAAATGCTTCCTAATATCTAGTCTAAACCTTCCCTGCTGCAACTTGAGGCCATTACCTCTTGTCCTATCACTTGCTACTTGGTTAAAGAGACTCATCCCCAGCTCTCTGCAACCTCCTTTCAGGTAGCTGTAGAAGGCGATGAGGTCTCCCCTCAGCCTCCTCTTCTCCAGACTAAACAACTCCAGTTCCCTCAGCTGTTCCTCATATGACATGTGCTCCAGACCCTTCACCAGCTTCACTGCCCTTCTCTGGACACGCTCGAGTAATTCAATGTCCTTGTTGTAGTGAGGGGCCCAAAACTGAACACAGGAATCAAGGTGTGGCCTCACCAGTGCCGAGTACAGGGGTAAGATCCCTTCCCTGTCCCTGCTGGCCACGCTATTTCTGATACAAGCCAGGATACCATTGGCCTTCTTGGCCACCTGGGCACACTGCTGGCTCATGTTCAGCCAGCTGTCAATCAACACCCCCAGGTCCCTCTCTGACTGGCAGCTCTCCAGCCACTCCTCCCCAAGCCTGTAGCGCTGCTGGGGGTTGTTGTGGCCCAAGTGCAGCACCCGGCATTTGGCCTTATTGAAACTTCTACAGTTGGCCTTAGCCCATCGCTCCAGCCTGTCCAGATCTCTGACAATATTCTTTACATTTAAAAAAAAAAAAAAAAAAAAAGTCAGTAAGTTTTCTGGAATTAAAGTTTCCAAATTTATTTTCTTTTAAAATTAAGAGATTCTGTAGATGTAAGTAATTCCTTTCTTCTCTGTTTTCTTGTTTTCTCTTGCTTGCTTGTTTGTTTTCTTGCTTATTTGCTTTCTTGCTTTCTTACTTTCCCCTCTGTATAGCTGTGTTAGGAAAGGAGTGTTTTGAATTGGAGAACCAATTCAGAAACATTCTGGCTTTACATTCTGTTTTTCTAAAGATTGATCTAAAAAAGCATATTTTCTGTTATATTTCTTTCCAATATTTATGACCTAGCTTTCAGTGGTGTATTTCACATAATCTAGTTTAATTATTTCTGAAGTACTGACAATATTACTTCTTATTAGCATTTTTAGTGTAAGGATTGTGAATGTTAATTTTCAGAAGTTGGTGCATAAATCTATTTTCTGTCTTATACTACATGCCTACATCTCATTTTGTATCTAAGTATCCTAACTGGAAGCAGCAGAAGACTTTTAAAAATAATAGCACTGTTACTATGGTGGTACAAGATGTGGTTAATACTGCTTCTATCTTCAGTCAATTAAATACAGAATATTTTAGAACTGAGAATATTTAGGAGAATACATTTAGAATGTATCTGGTATTTTCAAACCACCTTTTAAAATATGTTTGATATATGTTTATATTATCTGTTTAATATACATTTATATATGTAATACATATGCGGTTTTTACCTATATAGAAATGTAAATATAAAATTGATCTTTTGAGAACCTTGAGTTCTAAGGGAGGTGGACTAGTGCTGATCTATATCTCTCAATCTGAATCACACAATGGTATTGGTTATGCTTATAATTGTAGTACTTTAAAAAAGTTTACACGACCTCTGAATTTTTTCTAAATTCAGAAGAAACACAAATATTAGGATGTTTAAAATACTCCTCCAAATAGTGCTTAAGAGGTGAGCTAAAGACCCAAAGGACATATTTGCAGGGACTATTTCATTTTTAAGATAAAAGTGATATTTTTATCAATAATATATTATAATAATGAGCAACTGCATTGAAGAGTTCCGCTTATATGCCAGGAAATACAGCTTCTCATTAACTGTTGAGTGAACTGCAGTCTAAGCACATTCACTACTTTTATGTGAGCGCGTACAGAATCTTCATCGCCACAGCAGCTTGACGATAATGCCTTTACTCTTACCTCTACAAGGTAGTCCTGTTTCATTCAAAAAGAAGAGCTGGCTAAAACAGAGTCAGTAAATTATCCAACATCACAGTGGAAGCTAGTGGCAAAACTCCCATGTTTACTAATCTTCTGAGTCACAGCTTCATGCCTTAATCACAATGTCATTTTTCACCTGCTTCAAAAAATGCCCCTTCACACACTGCAGAGGTGTAGACTAGCAGTGCTTTTGTAAATCAGATTGGAAAATTTGTATTTTTGAAAGAAGTTTCCCATCCTCCCTCTTCCTATATATATTCACTTATTGGAATGGAAACTATTTATGAGGAAAATAGTGTTTAAAAGAATTTTCCATTTCAAAAGCTTTTTTAAAGGAAGTTTCAAAATTGTTGAAGCACCACATTTTAATATCTTACAAATGAGAAAAAAAATGTTCATTTGAATAAAGTCACCTTTTAAAACATTAATTATAATTAACAAGTAGAAAAAAGAGAAAAAACACATAAAATATTTTCAAAAAATTAGATGAAACCATTTGATTCATTCTATCTTTTTTTAGAGAGAAAAGGCCACTTTAAATTTTGAAGATTCTTATCATTTTAATGGGACGCCTTAATGTTTACATCTCCATATTTCTTGTGGGATAGAAAAACTATTTTCTATGAACCTTTAATTAAAAAAATTAAAATCCCCCCACATTTGCTGTCCTTTCCCCCACTTGCCAAGAAAATTACATATTTTAAGCAAAATAATGCCTACCTTTCCCTTGCCCCAGATTATTTGAATCTCTTGAATTGATTATTGACTACAGATAAGTCAAGAAAGATATGTGCTTAGGAACATGGTATATACTGCAAACAAATAAATTAATACTTGATATATATTTCTCTACTGAAGTATATTTTATTTATATATGCTTTTATGTATCACTGAAATGGCTTATTTCCTTTTACACTAGACTGTCACTTTTTCTCTACTGATGTAAGATATGCACTGACCTATGTAACTGATACTACATCACTGAATAGTTGGAGACATTAGGATTAGGATTTTAGGTGTTTCTCCACAGATGCCAATGCGTCCTGAAGACCTATTAGTTGTGATGGGGCCACTCACATACAGTTTTAAATTGCTGGAAGTTCCACTTGCTAAAGGAAATTAAAAAGAAAAGACAGTGATTGCAGAGTTGTCAGCATGGGTTCCTACAAGTCTCCTACATCAATATTGATTTAAAAACTACAGGGAAGAAAACTATGATAGCACAGCCACTTGGAAATTAAGGGTCATTGCAGAAAAAGGTTTCCCAAACTTATTTGCTGGTTCTCTAGTCTATATATTTCTTATATTATTAGATATGGAAAAAATTTTTTTTTTTCTTAAATTAGCCATATTGGATAATGTGCCAGATGCTGTATTTATGTTTCTTACCATAGAGAAATCATCATAAGAGTGAAGAAAAAGAGGATATATCGTTTGAGTCTGCTTATTAAAAAAGAGGAAATATTTTATTAAGAAAATTTATTAACAAAAGGTTCAAGTGCAGTAGATATGAAATTTTTATTCTATTATTTTTCTGAATTGTAGCGGAGACAAGAAATGATAGTCAGAAAACAAAAAAAATAAAAACATTTTACCAAGATTTTAAATCTAAGCATTTTAAGTAAGTGATCATTTTCTTATTTCAATAAGAGTTTAAAGACATGACTCTTTTTAAGGTGTGTTTTTGTATCAATCTTTGTAATGGACTGAATCTGAAAGACCACCATTCTTATTACTGTATAAAGAGATGGCATATTTGCTATGGTGTGTAGGCAAAGTTGCTTGACAAGATATTCAGGCACAGAGTCATAGAACTTGGTGCATACATAAAGTGTGTTCTATCCTATTACACTCTGAGCAAGTGTTGGGTTGAGTAAGACTTAGAAATGGGCAATATTTGCTCATTGAACTTCTAAGTAATGCAGACTACCATAATGAAAGACCTGGAAAAATATGAAATAAAGCTGTAGATGGCTCCACCATACAAAGGATCTGAATCCTTTTTGTCACTCAGGTAGCATATACCTTGTTAATGCCCTAGTTTTCTTTAATTGATGCCGTAGTTACCATTTCAGTGGTACAGGTATGGAACTGTATTCTTTTTAAGGTATGTAAGAAGTCCAAAGTAAAAAACCTTACTATATCTTATTTCCTTTCATCAGACGTAAAAGTTTCTGATGTATTTTCAATATTAGTAAGTAATGGGCCAACTTCAAACATGAGGTAAGCATACACTCTACATTGTATTTGCCAATATTTTGTCTTAATGGTACTTGCTTTCCTGCCTTACATGTTCTATTGAAGGTGTACATGCAGTATATGTACTGATATATATATAGCACAAAACTACAGTCAAAGTTTAATAGCTTGACGTATCAACAACATAAAGAATCAACATCCCATGGAAAAGAGACCTTTCAAAATGCGAGGTGTATACAGAACAGGCGAGATCTCCATGAAATGATGATTATTTGCTTTTTGTTCTCTGCTGTAGAGAAACAAATGTTTCCTTATTAACAAAAGCAGGTCTAATTTTATAATTAAGGCATGTACATAAAAATCACTAACTCTGTGCAAGCACATTGGTGTTTAAATGTGCAACTACAGCTTATGTAGGCAAATATGAGGTCTCTTGAAAGCAGTCAGCTTAGACTCTAATAGCAGTATACAAGAACAGCTGCCTTATCTTAATTTCCTTGAACAAGTGTAACTTCTGCACTTTAGGACTACAAGACATCAGACATTATCCTCTGAATACTGATCCATTATTTCATAGTGCACTCACTTTGGCATCTGTGTTGTCATGACCAGACTGCCAGAAGTATCAGGGTTAGCTGGTTTTTCTTTTTTCTCACATGTTTACATGAACCTCATTTGTACCTCTGAAGTGCAATATAGACATACCTTTAGAAAGGAATAACCTGGAATAGTACCAGCCTTTCTCTGAAGTAGTGTTGGAACCATCTTAATCTCAGAGGCTGTGAAATTCTGTTGCCATATAATTAGTTTTTGAAAATGTAATTAGTTTTCATAACAGTATGGGATTAAACACTAAATGCTGCATTAATATATCAAAGGTAATTGTGTTTTGCATAGTAAATCAGGATATTTGAGCATTCCTACACCACAAAATGCAGTACCATATAAGGAATGTCCAGACAACCTAGTATGTATCTAAAGAACTGTGCAGCATTATAAAGAGATATACACTTGGGTCTTGGCATCCGAGTAGCCTTCTAACAGAATTAATTGGCTCTAACACAGCACAATGTTGGCACAACAGTACTGCTTCTACTTCCAGATCCAGCTTGTGCTGGGGTAGTTTGAATATCTCTGTATGGGACTGAGTGATGCAGTGTAGATCTCTACAAGTCATGAACCCACTCTTGATTTCTATATATGAAGGTACAGTTTCTTAAGTGATGTAACAGTTATGCTATTATACTGTACCTGTTTATAACATATTTATGTATACATACTGAAATTATTTATTGTGTGGTGGCCAATAATGAGCTTCCAGCAGAAACCTCTGGGAGAGTATGTTTCACCTAAACATTAACTTCATTAGAAAGATTCAGCTGAATGTATCAGTACATATTTTTCTAGGAGTAGTTTAAATGAGAATGAGTTGATTTCTCATTTACCTAAAAATTTAAGAACAAAGTAAGTGTGGCATTTTGTGCAATCCACTGCTGTATTCTTAGCTATGATATCCTGTTTTGTTTATTATTTTTGGTGGGAGCTAATTGAAAGTTTTCACTCTTTCCCCCTGGAACAGCTAGAATAATTGCATTCCTTTATAAAAAAAAAAAAAAAAAAAGAAAAAATTCTAAAAATTTTAAAATCTAACAAAACCACATGCAGACTGTTTTACTGCAGTGGTAAAGAAAACATCAACCAAGGCCATACATTGTGAATAAAAGTATGGCCATATAAACAAGATAACTTAAAGGTGTCTATGTAGTCAACCAGAACAGTTAACATGTTAGATAACTAACCACTCTTTAACAACATTTAACAATGCATTTTCTACATATGAGGTACCTGATATGTGAACATAGATGAATAAGCTATATCACATTTACTATATAGCTGGATTTGCCTATAGCTTCCTATATTTGTAATTAGGTATAACACATAGCTAATATCCTCTTGATTCAGAATTTTGGCTTGCCTCATGTTATTATAGTAGCTACATGCTAAAAGTCAGACCTTGACTAGACCTTCATATAAGAACTTGCAATCTATTCCTGGTTATCTTATTGACTGACCATTACATTTGGATCAATCATCATAAACCTGACTAAATGGCATCACACCCAATTTGCAAAGCTGAATGTAAAGGATTCAAAACTTTCCCTAGTTCACAGTGTTGCACAGAGGAACTGAACTGAGGTACATTCCCCTGTTCTTGATTACTGAGTTCCAGAAAGGTCTAGTAGCTACCCCACTCCTCAGTGGATTTGCAGCTAATGAAATTAAGTCTTCTTATGCTTTAGATTTCTGGCAATTCTTGACAATAATGAGACACAAGCCTTGCTTTAATCTATTGCCTCTAAAATGACTTTTTGTAGTTGCAAATGTCGATCATCAAATAAATATCAGTGTGACTGAGTCCTTAGCATATATATGTGGGGCAGCTGAGTTTGGAAGAGTATGTTTTACATGTGCAGTTGAACTTATCTGAACCAATGGTTCTGATTGTCCTTTGCCATTTTTGGAGGGAGAGGATTGAATTTAGAAATGCAGTGTGCATTTAGTCCTGTTAACAACTAAGACCTGCGTGACCATTGGTAATAAATTATTTAATTCTTATCTCAAAGGAAGGCAGATCAAACAATGCTTTTTTATTAAAGAAATGTTAGTGACTGAGATGTTTGGTTTGTTTTATTCTGAATATGAAGAGAAATAGTATCTTCATTATTATATCTTTAACTGTTCATTGTCAAGAAGGTCATCTTGTCTCCTGGTGACAATCTCAAAATTCTTCAGTAGCAATTTTAGCAGCAGAAAACTCCAGGCATGTCCTGGAGGGGAGATTTATACTTGTGCAAATAGATTTGGAAAATACAGGTCCTAATACATTTAAATTTAATACACGTTTTTAAACACCATTTAAATCCACAACAGGCAGCATATTTCTTTGTAATCTTTGTTTCTTTGCTTGTTTGGCTGATTTTTACTCTTTATGTTTTGTGATTTGTAGCAGACAGTAAAGGCTGCATAAAAAAACAAAACAAAATGACCCCCCCAAAACAACATGTGATAGAATAGCCAAAGGAGGGAATAGCAAAGCAAATCAATAATAATGGACCAGTATGAAAGCCCTGCTATTTTGAGACTTCTACCCTTTTTCCTATTCCTCATTCTTTTTATTGTTATTGAGACCCGAAAACCCTCAGGGCAGAGGAAATCTAACAACAAACTTGTAAAAGTGGTTACTGTATTTAGGATCTTTATGTTGTTTAGATTATTACTGGCATTTAGTATCCAGCTTCTTTTTATATATTTTTTTAACATTTTTCATATCAAAACAATTAGTTTCATTTCTATTCAGCAACAAGATAGGTTTTTTTCCCTGTTTTGATAATGCTGTATGTGTTATGAATGTGTATCGGTGGCAAATATCTAGTAATAGGACTATAACATGAGCAAGTACCTGTTCTACTGTAGAATGATACAGTGATAATTTAATACAAATAATCCTCCCAGTGTTAAGAAATCAAACAAATCAAAATGATGTTGCTATCTTGAAGGCCTCTCAACAAGCACTCTTTAACCTTTGTTAAACGTCTCATGTTTACTATGCATCAGCTTTAAAGATCTAGATAAATGAATTAATTCACCTTTATCCCCTTGAGAAACACTATTGATTTTTATGAAAATGAATTAAACATTCACTATCAATTAAGTTCTGTGTTTGCTTTTTCAGAAGACCTATCTGCTCACTGAATGAGAAATTTACCTGCCAGCAAACACAAGACTGTTGCACTGTCCACATATTGGCATACATGTTGGATAAACAAAACCTGCTTATACTGCATCAAGATCACACATTATGTTCAGACCTCTTTTTTCAAGGAACAATGCCCAGCTGAGTTGCATCACTTATCCTGGGTTTCTTTATTGCTTAAACATGTAGAAAATTAAGTTATTGAGAAACTTGGTCTTGAGAAAAAATAATAAAACAAGAAAAAAACCCAACTCTTTTTGGCTAGATGTGGTCCATGTTTTATTTTTGCTCACTGACCACATAAGTTTCCCTTTGCTATTTTCTGTGATGATAAGTAGCTTATTTGGACTTTGCATTATGAAAATATTTTTTCCCTAGAGCTGCCTTGGCAGCAGTTCTGAAGGACTCTTTGGGACAATCTTGAGCACTTCTTCCATTTTTTTCTCTCCTTTGATTTACACTATTAAATTTCATCCTAGATGTCTCTTTTGCTCATTATTGTGTTTGAAGGAATAGTGTGTAGAAACCTGGATGCAAAACAGAAAAATAGTATTGCTTTAGAGAGCAGATGATTAATACAACCTGGACTGGAAAGAGACCACATCTTTTCAGAAGAGGAAATATATTAGGAAAATCACACAGCTCCTATAAGCAGACGAGACAGTGTAGTCTCAATGAGTGACACATGCAAAGAATACCTGAAGTAAAATCTCTTGGAATGAGTAGGTACTGAATATGGACACTATTACCTAAGCTGTTTTCAGAACTACTGACCTTTACAAGTAAATCTTTTAGTAAGTAATTTACATAATCTACTCTTCTACTTTGACTTATCCTGAACAATCATATTCTCCCATCTATTGTAGTAATTTCATCTCTTTTTGTATCTTGCTTTATTCTACCTACATTTTTTATACTGTGTTCACTGTTTATTTAAACATTTCCATTAATGCACAAAGGAATAAAATTAGTAGGTTTCACATCTTGTGAATCACAAGATGACATCATTTTCAATATTCAGGGGCATATCTGGGTAGAGAAATTTTACTTGTATTTGTGGTTTGATTTTTTTTCACTTGTTTTAAAATGTCTGACATTTGTCAAAGCAAAGATGAAGAGATATTATGCAAAACCAGCACAATTAATGAGGCTGATAACAGCCATTTTTTCCCTTCCCTATTGTCTTCTAATTATTGAAAAAAAATTTCTCTCTCACAAAATTAGTCTCCACCTTATTTATGTACAAGTCCATTGTACCACAGAGGTGTGATCATTGACTGCAGGTTTAAAGCTTTCTGTTGTCTTTCAGGGTACTCCAGTAATCACTGACATAACTCTTCACTCTTTTATAGTCGGTATCAAGGATATTCTGGGTGAGAGTTTAAGAAGAAAAACTAATGAAATTTTGGCTTCTGAAAGACCTCTCAGCATGAATTATGGAGTTCAATGAGTCTCCTAACTTATTTGTTTCAGATTAGTACTTAAGTCATGTGAAATCTAACCTGGATCATCTTATTCTCACAATTAGTTCTTTCTGCTTTAGGGATGTGCTCTGTTCCTGATTTAGTCTATGGGTTCTAGCTGTAGTCATGAATCAGAAACAATTAATCCTTAGCTTTGTTCAGGATTCAAGTACATGAGCTCAAGAAAACATAGCAAAAATTCCTGCATGTTTATGTATGTTCTAAGAGTTTTCAAATTGTTGGTATTTCATTCAGTTGAGTGTGTATCTCTTGGGGACAATTCTGTATGAACTTAACTATAATTAGAAAAAACCTAAGTTACTCACTTTTCTGAAACAATGCAGAGAAAACACATCTGTAAACACGCATCAATAAAGTAAGCAAGCATTAACTAGAAGATATTCTTTGGTCAGGTAGAGGTTAAAAAAGATCTGTAAATTACCCAAAACACCAGTTTTGAGATGTTTTGAAATAAAATCACCAGTTAATAGCTGCATAAATTGAGATGTAATGCTCTTGTTAGAGAAAGCAAGATTCACAGTTGTGAGAGTTAATAAAGTGCTTTATTTCATAGGATATCAATTTAAGGGAAACAAACCTTTGTAAATATCTTTTCAGAGATGAGCTCCTTTTCTGTGTGTATGCCACCCTTCCCTCTAGAATTGGTTCTAAATCCTTAAACTTCAGATTGTCTTATTCTATGTGCTTACATATGACTGAACAAGTGGAAAAAAATCCGAACAAATCAGAGATCACACTCACGTGTGATTGTCTCCATGACCCACAATGGAGATCCCTCTAAAAGAGATATGTTAAGAAAAGCAACTAAATAAATAAATAAATGAATCTGGTTATGAAGAGTTAGAAGGTTAAACGTGTTCTTCAGCATTGCTCTTTTCCTCACTTCATAGAATGACATAATAATCAAAGACACAACTCCTATTTAGTCCTTCTCCACAGGATCCATGTACATCACTTCTTAATCTTTAAAAAATTATTCTATAGAGTAAAGCTTGTACTTCTTTTCTATAGCATTACCCAAAGAAGAGTCGGTTTTGGTGCAAAGTGAGAGGACACAAAAATGTGAAGACCATTCACTGCCCAGAAATACATTTCTATAGAAGAGAATTTTCAGCTTTTTGCTACATCTGTGTGAAGTTCATTTTACCAAGCTGCAGGAATCAGAGATTCCGGATGGATGTGGTTGGAATTAGTAAGATAGGAAACAAAGGAAGACAACTGACAGACCCCAGAGAGAATACTGGGGTTTTTAGTTTTCTTTTAGCTCTTAGAATATCTTTTAGGTATTGAGGCAGTTCAAACTATTGGATTTTTCCTAGTGTCAGACTACCTATTTTCCTTATTCTCCAACCCACTGAAACTACAAAGAGAATTTCTACACAGGTTATTTTTTTGTATTTGGTAGGGTAGGACATTGATCTGTTTAGTGTTCATATGTTTTGTCATTTATCCACACAACTTTATTCTTTCTGTTTTCTAGTGACCTATTAAAAATGCTACTTCTGTCAAAAGAAAAATGTGACTCTTTTCAGTGGTTCCTCTGTTTCACATTCCATGTAAGTTGTTACGCAAATCAAGTCACTTATATCTCTAACAAAATAATAGACTGTATTTGGCTAAAATTGTTGGCATGGTACAATTCAATACATTTGATTAAAATATTAACTGTGCATCTGGTTGGTTTCATTCAAAAATTTCTATAGGAAAAAAATGCCCCACATAATAGTATTAATTTCATATATGATGTTACAGATTCTAATAGAAGACCAAGAAGGCATGAAGGGATATGTATAAATTAATCACTATTTAAATCAATGTTCAAACACATCATATAGGGCATATATCTCAATGTGAATAAGAGTGTTTTCCTTAATCATGAATTCAACAGAATATGTAAAGGTGAATAAGTCTGATGCTGAACTTTGGAGACTGGGAAAAAAGTAGGTAGATTAATTCCTCATAACATTTAGTTATGTAGTTTGCCTTAAATTCATATAGTTTGATGAACTTGTCCCAGATTCTTGCAATTTTCTTAGTATTTGAATTCTAAAGCAGTCTTGGCCATACATATAATCTATTTCAACAGTATTTTAAAAAAAAATCCATCAGCTTCTGAAGATAACATGCTCTTTGGTTCTAAAATGGAGTCATTATTATTTTCATGATTTTCTGTATTAGGGTATTTAAGGACATAAAGAGAATTGCCTTGCTCCAGGAAGAGCTACTGACTGAAGGAAAAATGATACATTCTTGAAGACACAGTGGAAAATGTTGTCTTTCTGATCCAGTCAATGACTCCTGTGTCTGAATGGTTCTGCAGGAGTAATAATCCTGGCTCCTCCTTCTCAAGGTACTGTGTATGAGAGTATGGGGAAGAATTAGAATATGAAGTAGAGAGGTTAGAGTAGTAACCCTCATAGTAATCTGCTTATTTTTGGCCTTTCATCCCATAGATAGAAAATTTAAACAATATTGTAGCTTCATGTGAGCAAATCTGTATATACTGGAAAAGAATGACATAAATGGCAGGTAGTAGCAAATATGGATAACTGTGTTTCAGGCTAAGAACAATTAGATCTTGATCATTACAGGTAACTATTTATGTTAATAATCTTATTACATGATATTCTGGATAAAATAATAACCATGATCATTCTATTGGAACAGTTTATGGTGGCATGGCTTACTGAGGTTGGATCAGATGACCTCCTGAGTTCCCTTCATACTTAAATTATCCTATGATTTGTAATCAGTGCTTAACAGGAGGAGAAAAAACAGCAATAACTTTTAATTCCAATTCATATAAACTTTACAAATCATGCTGTTGATTACCAGAACAAAAAATGGTACAACCAAGGAAAGAGTTGAGTCTATTTTTACACTGATTGCATTCAAAGTCAAGACTTTAAAGAAGCTGCAACCTACCTTCAATTGGATGTTGATCAATTTGCCACTGTATCTCAGAAGGGCTTTTCAAATAGCTACTTGAAAACAGTGTGAAGGTGTAATTTATTCTTCACAGAATTCAACATTGTATTTTTCCCAAATTTACTTTTAGTGAAATCTTCACCCTCGCAGTTTATTTTTCTCATATTTTTGGGAGCATGTAAGTACAAGTTCATCAGGAACTACTTTTTTTTACAGCAGTAATTATGATGGGAACTGTTAGATCAGTCCTACCAAAAATACAAAATATCATGTTCTTCTCTTTTTCTGTGAAGCCAAAAGATTAGCACCTTGCAATCTATGATATAAATACTTTGCTAAGAAATTGAGGTAGTTCTTCATTTTAGCAAATATTTTCAGAAGGAAAGAAAAACTTTTAATTTTGAATCAAAGCACGTAAACTTTAATTACTGACCCAAGACAACAAACCAAGCCAAATAAAATAAACTAAAATTAGTAACAGGCTAACAGCTTGACCATTTCTTTGGGCAACATGGATGACAGATGATGTGGTGTTTGGTGACAAATTCTGATCCTCTTTCCCACTTTTAAATTCTATCCACTGAGAAAAATTAACAATTTTATCAATATCATCAACAGTAGAATCACTCAAATACAGAAGCTGTTCCTAATTTAAAAGGAGTCAGAGTAGGAAATGCTTATGATTCAATATTTGTAATCTGATATCAGTGATATACAGGTGGTAGTAGAGGTAATAGTCAATGCTGATTTCATGACTTAATTGCTCATTATCACCTATCCTGATTTGCATTCTGGATCAATGATCCTTTATGATATACCCTACTGGAAAATAAAACAATTGTTCTTCAAATATTACCTCATAAAATTCTGTAATTTCATTCATTTTCTTCAATAAAAATTAGAAAATATATTTATTTATATATATATATATATATTTGTTAAGAGAACTAGTCCCAAATAAACAGCTTCAACTTACTTTATCCAGTTGTTTGGTCTGTTCCCATCAGATGTTTCTCTGCTTATGTCTGATTGTATTCTTCCTTCTGAGGTTTCGGCATACTGAAATATTTCCTCTTATTGTATGGTATTTCAAGTGAACGCAGCTAACACGGTGCTCTTTTGTCTCCTGCACTTCAGCATACAGCTGTCTTTTTTATCATAAGCAATCTCAGAAGTGGGAAAGAATTTTATTTTATGTGATGAATATTATCTATTATTTATATCATGGGACTGATTCAAGGGCCGGGTCTGTTCTGCAAAGAACTTCTATGCACAATAGTTAATGAACCTTGGCTTTCTACACATCTGTGTCCTTTGCTTTCATCTTCCACTGTAAATATCTCTCAGCCTTGCTCCTACTAGCTTTTGACTTATGTCACTTTCAACGACAAAATATGGCATGTTTGTGGCTTGTCTAAAATGGTATGCATGTCTGCTGGTTATCTGGCCTCTGCCAAATGGACTACATGATAGCTTAGCTCTGCTAGTCTCTCCTTCAGTGCAGATATATGAGGAATGAAATTTACTATTTGGATTTCTCTTCTCTACTCAACTAAAAATTCTTAGTGCAAATATTTCTGATATTTTGCTTCCTGTCCTATTTGATTGTTATGGATCAATAGTTTAAAAGTATTTATGTATAAACATATATAATTTTGATTTTGCATGTAGATATATGAAGACAGGAAGAAGGCTGAATATATGGACAAAAAATGATTGGAGGAACACAGAGAGAGCATGATACAGGATTTTTAATTTCGAAATTGAGAAATTTTCATATCTATAGACATATAGCCCTGATTCTGCAAATTCATACATCTGTGCTTAATATACTTATTGTGACTAGTCCTATTTATATATAAATTTCATAAGGACCTTAGGGTCTTACCGATTTGTACTTTCTTCTTACTTTTAGAATGTTGATAAGTGTTACACAGCTAACACATTTTTTAAGTCCTACTGGCTCCTTAGTTTAATCTTTTGCTCCCAGAAGAGTAGAAATTTGTTGAAAGGAGACAAGAATCTAGATGCCCAACTTCCTTGAAGTCAAGGAAGGTTAGATAACAAACCGTCTGTTCCTCCAATCTTGTGTACTTCAGAAAATGGCTCTGAAGTGCCCAGATTATTAAACTGTTTGCCAAAAGGCTTCAACGATTTTGCCAAAAGGCTTCAACATAATTTTTAAAGTTAACCTCATGTGTATAAAAGAATTCAGAATAAATTTCCTTTCATAACTTAGGCTCTGTGGCTACCATTTTTACATAAAAATAGACAATGAAATAACAGTGTAGCCCCATCTAGAAAAAATACATGATTCTTAATACTCAGGTTAATGGCTTATGAAATGTCAATGGAAGTTTTACCTATCTATGGCTATAATGCATTTTATATCAGTAACAATTTCTCAACTGATTAAGACTACACTTAAATTTTTATTACACAAAAGAATAAAAAGAATTACTGTGGTAATTCCTTCTTTCTTCACAGAGAATACATTCCTGTATTCCTCATAGCAAGCTAAAACATGCAAAAATCGCATGTCTTGCCAAGACCATATCATGAGTCTGTGGCAGAGCAAGACTAGTAGACTAAATATCATGAGTCATGGTACAGTGCTTTAACCTTAATTTATATAATAAATATAAATTTAAGCTTCATCTTTCAAATAGGATATAAAGTTATATCCGGTTTCCTGAGAATCTGGGCTTAAAGTTGTTTTCTCCTAAATACTGTTCAGTGCAAGCCCATCCCTCCCCTTTCAGACAATTAAATCCTCATGCTCTTTTGCATCTTTAAAGAAATACATTTCCTTTTAATTTTCTTCTTGTAATTGAATTCCTAAAAGTTTTTGAAAATGCAATTGAATGTAGGTTTAACTGCAAGTCAGGTATTTGCTATTCAGATCTTTCAGTAATTAATGACAGTTACAATCATTCATTGCTAGAGCTACTGGCAGATTGACAAGTAATCCCAGTAGGTTTTTTCCCAGCCTCCAACTAAATTTTGTGAATCCTAACATTTTTTAATTGCTTCTAAGATTTTGGTTTTAATGACATTCATGCAAGACAACTTTATGAAGAACAAGAATGTTCAAACAGAATTACAGGTACTTGATTTATCCAAAAGACGTAAGAACTGTTCACCTAAAGATCGCTGTTGTCAGTAGTGAGAATCCTTAAATCACATAGTTTGGAATTCGGCCCTGAGAGACTCTGTGGAGGTTGAGTGTAAAACAAACACAGTGAGAGTAAAAGTCTGATTTAGACGGAAATTAGACATTTTGAATGTTGTCCATTCTTTCACTATCCTCTCAGCCGTCTCAAGTGTATGCAAATGTTTGCTCATTGCTATCCATCCTCTGAAGTGACAACTTTCCTCTTTTTTTTTTTTTTTTTAACTGAACAGAAGACTCTCAAGCTATGCATTACATGTCAAGAAATTCCTCAGTAAATAAAAAACTTGTGTGAAAAGAGAGCTTGAAGAGTACTTTATGTTCATCCAAGATATTTCTCTCTTTTACATAATATTTTATTATGATCTAATGGCACAGCATGTAGAATATGAAACATTCTTGAAGAATCTCTTAATGACCCCCCTAACAAATGCATGTATACATCTGTATTTTTATTTAATGCTATCCTCCTTGAGCCATAATCAGGTGTGCAGAATATATTCTCTACTTTGTAGGCAGAATAGACAGGCTAATAAAACTTACTGATGACAATAAATTTTGAAACAGATCAAGAATTTATCTTTGAGACCAAATCTAAAACCTGATGACAATACAGAAGTCAGAATATATTTATTCAGCTGTACTATTGAGATATAAGAGAAAGAACAATATATTTTAAACAGAATATAGACTAGAACATTATCCAGAATCAAGAAACATTTTTAAAATGAACACACTACTGAGTTGCATTAATTACTTTAACTGCTTAGCTAATTATTATTTGTGAAAAACTGGTAGCTGTGTCTGTGAAAACAGGGGGGAAGGAGAAGCAAGCTTCACATAATTTTATAGCTGTGCCTAGAGTTATGTTTAACAACTCCTGGGTAGACTGGGGACACAGAGCCACAGCAGCCTCACGTCTCTTGGGCTGGAACAGGAGGAATTCCCATGGATCCTAAAGCTCACCACCATTCGGCTACCTCTAACATACACCTATCACATATTCTCCAGACACCAAAAAATCCACTCAACATTTGGAAGGCATGAATTAATTTTCCTCCTCTGCCCTTAAATAGTCTGAGGCAACTTTTAGAGGAAGATCAAAACCAAACAGTTCTCTGAGGATTACTCTTTCTCACCCAGTCCCAGCCCAATACTTAAGCTATTCTGCTTTGCATAGAATATTTTTCTCCTCAGTGGCTGAGAGAAGAATAGGGTCTCTATGACAGAGTAGTCTACTGAGAAGACTCAAGCTATAAAGAGAAAGAGGACAAAAAATTAATTTCTTTCAAAACATGGTTCGGTGGGAGACACTCCAGTCTTCTGATACTGTGATGATGACATATAAAAGTATCTGGATAGCAATACCTCTCTGCCCTCCCGCGTTCCTTTTAGGGTTTGAATCCTCACACCTTATTCATGTCAGTGAACACTTAACCCCCCACCAAGTCACACTGTGTGGGGGATTCTGACCCTGACTCTTTGTTTTTCTGTAGTTATTTATTTATTTAAACATAGAATATTTTATTATCTTTCTCTATTGTATTCATTCACATTTCTGAAATACAGCTTTTGTGGTCTATCATGATTCCTAGTGTTCCTTAATGGCAAACAAATTCTTTTATTTATTTCCTTTTTTTTTTTTTTTTTTTTTCCATTCTACCCATGGTTTTAGTGCTTCCTCCAGGGATTCAAACTGCTGTGACTACTCTTTGCTTTATTGACAGATGATCTGACCTTGTTTTTTGAATCCTAGAATGGCCAGAAGAACTGCAGTGGAGCACTGGGACATGGTATCTTCCTCAGTACCACAACTCTGCATTCACTGGGCTTTCAGTGAATTTGACAAGGTGTTATATTGCATTTAGATCACTCACTGAAATGTGCTGAATGTGCCAGTGAAAATGGGATAGAGTTGCACACTCAGGTCATAAATTCATATATGTTATTCTA
Organism: Strix aluco; assembly: GCF_031877795.1. NCBI lineage: Eukaryota > Metazoa > Chordata > Aves > Strigiformes > Strigidae > Strix > Strix aluco. The sequence continues at coordinate 102,616,745 of NC_133932.1, read as the reverse complement.
GATATATGCCTTCCTAGAAAGAAAAAAAGATAAATCATAAGTAAATCACAGAGTAAGAGATGGTAAAAGCTTTTGTGAGAAAATAACTGAGACATTAGAACCTGTATGGGCTACAGCAGAAGTGTCAAGTAACAGTTAAAAATGGATAATTGGGAATCTGGAGAGTTGTCCCCTTTCAAAGTAGATGAGACATCCTTAAATTTTAGGGATTAAATTCAAGTACATTTTGTTTCTAGATTGTGTAGTGCAGTAAATATATTATAGTCCTTCATTATTTTTTCTTCTGTTATGTTGGGTTATATTGCTTAAGTAGCATCTTGTATACTGATGTGACACAGCATAATATGATTTAATTTAATATGACAGTTACAACTTACAAGAAAACCTATTCTGAATCAGATACTTACCATCCATTTCAGCCATGAGTATCTGAACTGATTTGCTGAGTATGACAGTTCTGAAAGTTTGTGAAGTGCAGATCTTTGTGGGTAGCCATGATAATCCATGAACAGTAACGCTGTCTTCTTATCCGTTGAGGCCACTCATGGTGCACTCAATGACATTTCTACCTGTCCTGGTTTCGACCAGGATAGAGTTAACTTTCCTTGGGCTAAGAGGAAGCACAGCTAGAGGGCTGGGCCCAGTTTGGTCACTGGAGTATTCCATATCATGTGGCGTCACGCTCAGTATATAAAGGAGACGCATGGTCTCTCATTTCCTTTTCCCGGTCAGTGTGGTGGGATTTCTGGTGTGGTCGGGACCGCTGCTGGGGGTGGTCTGTGTACTGGTCGCCGGTCAGTGAGCAACTGCATTGTATATTACCTGTTTGGACTTACTATTGTTACTGTTGTTTTGTTACTATTACTAAATTTTTTTTATTCAACCTACAAATTTCTTTTTTTTTTTGTCCCTCCCCTATTTCATTGGGGCGGGGGGGGGAAGTAAATGACTGGCCACGTGGTGATTGGCTACTGACTGAGTTCAAACTACTACAGTACCATACCTATTAGCTTGAATAACTGTGGGGTTTATGAGACAGAGAAAATAAATAAACTAACACCAGTAATGAGCATCAAATCTGTGAGATGAAATGAAGCTTTCCCTGCACTGTCAGAGAGACATGAAAAAATATGAGATTAATTGTCCTGGAGGTCTTTAGAAATAAGTGTAAGGTCCCAGTACTGTAGAGTGATTACCTTTTACATCTATAATGGACCCTGGAAGTAGTATTATCATTAAAGAAATTACAATTTTTCTCATGTCAAAACATGAAGGTGAAGGGAAGCTAAAGATCCACATAGTGATTTTTTCTGAAAGGGAAGGAGAAAGAGGGAGGACTATTTTTCCCTTTTTTTGCAACGACCTTGAAACAGCACTACATCCTGTAACACCATTTTCTGCAGAAGCTGGATCTTCTCCAAGGACAGCTGGTACTGACCTAAGCCAAATGTGCTTAATGTGCAAAATGGTAGCATTTGGGGTTTTTTGCCCTGAATTCTGTTGACTGAACGGTACCATTGACTTGTATACTGCAAAAATATGATGCTTCCTGGGCATCACAGCCTTCTACCACTATTCTGAATCACCTTTTTAAAGAATTGATTAATTTTGGGGGGCAGAACCACTTATATTTTAGATTATCACAGGAAATTTTATTGCCTCCAGATTAAATATAACCTATGGAAAATGGATCCAGAAAATACAACACTATTTCTGTGTTTGTCTACAAGGAGCTTTTCTTTCTCTGTTCTTTGTTCCCCAGCTGACATAACTGATTTCTAGTAATCATCACCGGAATCCTGGTGTGTTCTTATTGATACTCTCTAATGCATTTCTTTGCTTTGCTGTATAGATATGTTCAAATTTTAATGCTAATTTTGAAAACCTCCAATTTAATGGTAAAAAATAGTCCCAGTTATGGGTAAACCAAATCTGGAAGAGTAACAAGTAAGAAATAGGGGATGATATTTTACTTTGTCAAATAGCCCATCCCCTAAAATTAAAAATAAATCTAAACTTTATAAAATCAGATTTTTTAAAAAATCCAACACTGTTCAATATTACATTTCTTAGTTTAGTTACTTAATTTAATGTTATTTTCTGCCCAGAGATATTAACTGTATGCAAGGAATATGTGTCTAATGGACAACTATACAGATCTGGTACCTGTGGTCTCCACAGGTCTTCTGTGTGGACATACACTGACGTCTTAATAGCTCTAACAAGGAAAAAAGAAAGAGGCCAAATCAAGTGAACTGATAAGTTCACATAGTAAGGATGAATGAGCAAGGACTTCCTTTGATAAGTGTCCTGGAAATTATAAAAGACATCTCTCACAAGCTTCTTTTAGAGGAACAGAATGGAAGGAATGTTGCTACAGATAGGGGGTGGGGGTGGGGGAAGGGGGAAGAAAAAATTTTATGTGATACAAGTCACATATAGAAAAAGAAGAAAGTATAAAGCATCCAGAAATACCTAGGTGACTTGCTATTATCCAAAAGAGAGGTTCAATAGGAGACAGAAATTAATTTCAGTATTGTGACATGCATAGGTGTTTTATAATTAATATGCATAATTTTTTTTTGTTCTCTGTAAAATACGATGCAAGATTTTTTTGAGACAGCCTTTCAAAGTCTCTATATCCCTTTACTTCTGCTGTTATGTTTCCCAAAAGAACAGATAAATCTAGAATTTAGTTGGCACAATTTATGAATCTAGACTGCAGGAGAATTAGGAACTCTAGAAAAAGATAGGATTAGGATTGTTAAGAAAAAGCAGTGGAGCTTCCACAATTATGGAAGACTTACAGACTGGAGTGTTTGCATCCAGAAGCCTTGGATGAACTCACTCAGATCTATGTAAGTCCTCAGCTGAGTTATCCAACAAACAGGTTAAGCAGACCAGATGCATGAGATAAAAAAGAAAAATGTTCATGTAGGGAGTTATGCTACAATCCATCTTTAGTATTTGTTTCCTTGGGCTGTTGTGTTCCAGAAGAACACAACCAGCGGAGTGTCCTCTTTACAAGGTGCTGACAATGTTCTAAGCTGAGTTAGACCCCAGATAAGTGCAGGCTGCATTATTTCTAAAATAACTTTCCTCACTGCATAGAGGGGGAGTTCCTACACAACTGCCACAGGTTCAGATTTCATGCTCCAGGTGTAGATTTTTTATGTACTGGACCTTAGACTTACTGAAAATTTGTCAAGCCTGAGATGATTTGAACAGAACATTTTGGCCCAAATGAGCTAACAGTTCTGGTGCAGGTAGCAGGAGTGGATGTACTTCACAGTTCAAGTCCATCTCTTTTTTTACTCTCTTCTGAAGAAATCTAGAGAAATAAGGCAGGAATATCTTCAAGCTTTAATTATAAAGTCAATGACAAAATTGGCAGGGAGAATAATAAAACTCAATTGTGCTGTCATTGCTCTGGGCTCACAACTTTTCCCCCTCCTGATTAGTTTCACTCTCTTATAATAAAACAATTCAATCTCCACATACAAAAATACGATTATTGGCAGCTTTCAGGCTTACTTCCTAGTAAAAGTCATGAAGGTAAGTTAAATAGCAGCGAGATCACACACTTTTTTATGCAATTCCATTTTAGGTCTTCATTTACAGCTCACTGACATCTATTCCTTCATTGCCTTCAATATTCCTCTCTTAAGTATGATACTGCCTATGTATGTTTGTTTACATAAGAACTCCTTTTCTTTAGGTGGTTCATTACACCTACCACTGAGGGTCATGATCTGGAGAGGATTCTTCCCCACTATGAATACAGGTCTTTGCTATTTGAATAAGAGACTCGAAGGCACACTGGCTTGAGCTGTTCCTTTCCCACCCTGTTATTTTCATCCTATCTTCTCTGAGATTTGAAGGAGGCTGGTTTGCTGCATCTCACCCAGAACTTCAGTTCCACTCTAAACTTTGTTGAATAATAATAATAAAATCAAGGGAATGGTGAAAGAAAAGAAATCACTAAGGGTTTAAAATTGCTATTGTAGTTTATGGTTTATGGCAATTAGATTTTGCTTTCATATTCTAATAGGAACAAAGACATGGTAATATTTTGTCAGTTATCCCATATTACATTAGTCTCAAAACCAGAAAAGCTGATTTACAGAGCCAAAAGCTTTTTAAAATCAGTATATCATAATAAATTCCCTTTGTCTATTACATATTAAATATGTAATTTATTGTGATGGACAAATCCCTTTTGGTTTAATCTTTTAGGAATTTTGGAGCTGAGAAGAAAATGTATTTGAGCTCAACACTGGGAGTCAAAAAATTGTCCACATTAACATAAAGAATATAAATACAAATGCTGCAGAATTTGCGTTAAATGTTAAAAACCTCCATTCATCTGTTAAGACTAGATGTACTGTACCTGACAGACTTTTGGCATTGATGAGAGCTGCATCTCAAGTCATATCACAGGTTAATGTTTGGACTGCAGTAGGGGAAGAATTAGTAGACCCACTGGAGATTACAGATATGTCAACTTTGTTCTGTTCAACCTCACAGCAACCTCATAAACAGGATAAAAGCAAGGTTCATGTTTTTTAATGGTCAGTAGGGCACACATTAATTTATAAATCTCCAAGAGTTGTTTTCTTGGTTAATGTTCTTAATGTACTGACTTTTATGACCTGAATCAATTCTCTCTGTATTTTCTAAAAGTAGAAAGTGAAGGAAGTCCTTGTATTTCCTTAGATGAGGTTTTTAGAGTAGATAAAAAATAGCACAGAAACAAGAAATTTACATGTCTAGCATATAATATTGTGTTACAATCTTAAATTAGTATTTTATTCCTGGTAGATAGAAACTACTTGTTGTATGCAATGACTATTTAATGGGTTGGATTGTAGAAACAGATATACCTTTGCCACAAGACTAGAAAGCAGAAACTATCTTTAAGAACTGTTAAGCCATAAAAAGGATGCACACAGTCAAGTAGATCTCGGTTGAGGTAGATGCTGATTCAACATGTAGAATTCAAAAATTATTTCTCTGTTCTGTGGCTTTCTGGGAACCCACTTGGTGAAAATGTTTATATCATTTGTTGCTCACATACTAATACAGAAAACATTTAGAAAAACACAAGTTCATATCTCCAGTCCATTTTTTCTCTGAATTTTGAATAAAGCCAATAAGTCTTGGAACATGCTTTTTAGCATGGTTTATTTGCATCTTGTATTTGGTTAGTGATGTTTATGGATTTCCTTCTAGAGTATAAACAACTGTCATTGATGTGTACTGTGTGTCGCTCGGACAAGAACATTTCCAAAGAGGACCTGACTGTCTGGAAGTTGTCTTTTATTTATCCATTTGTAAATAAAAAAATATATAAGTGGACCACCTAAGGCCTTTTACTTAATTTCATTTCTGTGTTTTCTGTTGAATGCTCATCTGTGACTCTTGGGGATACGTTATTTTGAATTTCCAGGTGGTGTTCCTAAAAAGGTGCAAGGCAGTTCTAGGTTTCTTAATGTATCTTGAAAGCCAACATAAACTTCCTTCATCCTAATATGATGAGGACTGAGTATAAGTACTGCTGATACACTGTCAGAGAAGATGAGCCAGGCATCAAGGGGGAAGAGCCAGGGCCAGCAGGCCTTGTCCCACAGGACCCAGCAAGGTGAGAAGGGCAGACTCAGAGAAGGTGGCTAGGACCAACCAAGAGTGTGGATCATAAGGACATACCATAATGATGAGGCAGGTCTGAGGTCAAGTTTGAAAGTCAGTCTGTAGGTCAGAACTAGAATCAGGTCTGGTGGTGGCCAGGCAGGTCCATAGTAACAGCGAGGGCTGACATCAGACCAGGAACTCAGCTGACAGATTGCAGTTCGCGTCAAGGGATTCCGTGATCAGGCAGGGCAAGGCTGTGGCAGAGCTGGAGACCAAAACTCCTGTGGCATTGTTGATGCAGGGGCTGATGGCTCTGGGCTGAACTGAAATGGGGCTCCTGGGTCCATGGGTAGGGTGTGGTGGGGATGGGCAGAGGCAATAAGGCCTATAGTGCCTTTAGGGCCCTGACATATACAAAGAGAACAAGAGTCAAGAGAACTAATTTGGGAATGCACTATATTCTATAAAAAAGAGAATAGCCATTATGTTTGAAGTTTCTCATTTTTCAGGAAGCAGTGACAATTTTTAGAGTTTTGGTGAGGAAAATTATGATGGAGCTGGGACCCTTCAAAGTTAAAGTTGGCACTAGCCTTCCATAAACCGGGTGAATTTTCAAATGTCTGAAAAAGCTCAGTAAAGCACTTGCTTTTGTTTTCTAGGGAACAGTATTGTCATACATTTTTAATCTACATCCACACAAAGAAAATATTCAATATGCTTTCTCTTCATGCAGTGGGTGCATGGGCAATCTTCTGACATATTGTATGTGACATGGTGACCTCTAATAAAACCCCTTATGGTCAGCAAATCAGAGTCTTGCATTTTAAAAGGGAATTATACCTGCTTCTTGTAGAAGTCTTTCAAGCAATGATCTCAAACTATTAATAATATACAATACACTTTGCTCATTGAGATGCTTTGAATATTAAAGAATTTCCTCTAATCAGGCTGAAAAATAAAATAAAAATAAATGCAAAGGTAAGCAAAGTCTCTTGGCATCTTATTCACCACGCATCTTATTTGAATGGTATATATTAAACTGTTATTTAAATTTGCAGCAAGTCATTAAAAACAAAGTCACAGGTTCACCAGTACTCTGTATCTACCCATTCTGAATTTATTAACTGCTCCCTTTTATTTTAAAATTATTTCTGTATTTCCATCCTATAGCCTCCTTATTAACATTTGCAGATCAAGAGGAACAACTCTCTAACTAAGGTGAATTAAACAGAGTGAGAGTTGTACATTGCTCTTACCAGCACAGGTCAGAGCTGCAACTCAGCAATTTTATGCCTCTGTTGCTAAGGCAGTTCTAATATATGGTGCACTCTGGAGAGGCATGGGGATAAATCTTTGTGGTTTGCTACTCTCGGTCTTTTCTCCTTCAATAATTTTAATCATCTACTCTCACTTAATAAATAGCATAGACATCATCTAAAAATTAGATCAGTGTTGGAAAAAGCTTAGGTTGTAGTCACCACGTCAAAGTTGTGTTTGTTGTCTCATGCTTTGGAATGACATGGGAAGCATAAAAAGCACTAGGTAATAAGGGTAGGATTAATTTTACTTAACTTTAGCCATCTAATCATCTAATCTAACAAAACTTTCCAGTTTCACTTTATAGCCACAGGACTGTATAAAGGAGCAGTCCCATGAATCCTTAAAGGTGATCCATCTGACCTACTATAGTTTCCTCTCTCAGAATGAGATAAATTGCTCTCTCAAAGTAGCTACTTCTTTCTACTGACTATGAAGGAAGTTAATAGAGACCAACTCAGACTCAGAAATCCTATTTTTCTTTTTAAGGAGGAAGTGAATTTAATCTTACCTTAAGTTAATCTTACCTTAAGAAAGGTTGCATAACTTTTCCTGAGTTTAAGGTCAGAATTTTCTTTTTATCTGCTTTTCATCTCCATCCCAAGCACTTATGTGGAAGAAAGGAAAATGCTCACATTTTGGCTGTGGTGTAGGTTATCACAGCTTTCAGGATCAGATGACTTATTCGGATTTTACTTTGCTTTTGTGAAGTAAATGAGCTGGACAGCAGTTAGAAGGGAACGTTCATTGTCATTTTTGATTAGGTAATAGAGTAGTTATCTTGAATTTAATATTAACATTATGACATGCAAATGATAATCCTTTGTGAAGGGAGATTCAAATTACCTGATTGTAGTATACTTCTTGCATTTTCAAATATTCATTGTAATTGCTGTCTTGAAGTCAATCAAGAAGGCAAATGATTATTTCGCTCTTAAATGAACAATAACAAATACATATCAGAAGCATTTTAATATTTTCATAGTTTGAGGCACTACCAACTATGCCTTTTTAAACAAAGTCTTCAACTGAAGGAGGAAACAATACTTTGTTGACACTAAGAAAAGTCATGCCAAAATGTAGAATTCATCTATGTGTGAATGCAAGAATTCATCTCTCTGTAATTTACTTTTACAGTTAAATACTCTACCTGAATGACCGTGGGCAACACTATGATATGCTCTAGTCACTTCTGCTACAGCTACCTTACAGGTGCTATTTTTACTAACCCATATGAAATCATTTCTCAATCCAGACACTGAAAAGACTGTACTGAGTTTTAATGGACACATCTTCATTTGATGATGGAGTATTACCCAAGTAGTCGCTGTCACACTCATGATCAATTTGTAGATTGTAATTTAAGAAATTGGAAAAGCACAGATGACTTCAACCTGACTTTCTATTACAGTGCCTCTGTAGATACTTTGCTAACTAGTCCATAGTGTGGCAGGTGCACCCACCCAATGAAAATAGGGCTTCTTGGCTGCTGAAGTGTAACAGCTACTGATTGCCTTTGTTCTCGGGGCTTCACGGTAGATGGGGCCTTTGGCCAATAGGAGCTGCTATTGACTACAGGTCAGATTCAGCCTGGGTATAAATGGAGGCCCCTGGGGGAGCCATTTTGAGCTCGTCCCCTGGAGCAGCACGCCGCGGTCTAGGACTCTCCCCTTGGGTTGGGACACTGCCCAAGGAAACTCCTCGAGGTGACTTGGGTCAGGATGCTGCCCTGAGAAATTCCTCGAGGTTGAGAGCCCTCACTTGTTAAGTGAGTGACAGAGCATTTTGAGTTGCCGTTAAACTCTAGGGAGTGGTGCTTTGTTCTGCTTTGGGTTGTCACTAAACCCTAGGAAGTTGTTCTGTTCTCCTCTCATGGACATTTGAACCTATAATTTGTGGAGGGCTAATTAATTGTGTTGACAATAAATTTTTAGTTTTTGGGTTTTGGTTGTTTATTTGAGAGCCTCCCTAACACATAGTCATTGTACAGAAGTTCTACTTACTACAAAGATATATGTATATAAGATAATTATACCTGTACCCAACAGGTAAATTAAAGCTGTTTACAAAATATTTTTCAAATTTACCTTTTTTTCATATTTTCTAGACATAAATGTAATTTCTATACATAGCTTTCCAAAATATGAACAATCCCTTGCTTCTAAAGCTTTGCATAAACTATAAAGCACACAGATCTCTTCTTTGAGTGTTGCTGAAGATTGATTAGATTTACTTACTCAGACTTTGTTGGAGTGTGATTACTCATACCACTTTCCTTAGAGTCGTTCTGAGATCTTTCCTTCATCCCAGTATCTGCACAATTGTCTCATATCTACATATGAGAAAATATTTGTGCCTTTATTTATTTATTTATTTATTTATTTCCTTATAGGAAGAGTGTCAAATCTGTTACCAAAGCCATTTTTAAGCTCAGAAGGTAACTATTTATCTTTCATGTTTCACCATATGACTTATAGCCTTTCTTTGGAAATCTTTTCAACTGAAAGAACAATATCCATAGGATTATGTTGTTCATTTTTTCAGGGTCTAGTAAAGCTAAAAGTGCTCAGATCATGAATGACAGTGCTGTCTTGTCTCTATGATGTAAAAGTTTATGTTGTGCATTTTCTTCACCGAACTCTAGTTATAACACACAATGAGTTGGAATTCAGATGCCCATTCAGTTGCCTGCAATAAAGATAAGATGGGTGTCTGAGTTTCCATTATAGTTATGGAGTGAGTCATATGAGCAAAATCGCAATGTATTAAGTTGCCTAAACACCGGTGTGCAGTGTGGGACTACATTGTCTTGGAATCCAGCTGTGACAGTTGAAAATGTCACAGGTTTTTATTTATACTTTCCTCATAGGCACTCTACCTGCCATTTCTGTGCAGGTAAGTGTTGTGGTTTGAACTCAGCTGGTAGCCACTTGCCACGTGCCCATTTTTTTACTTCCCCCCACCCCCCCTCCCCAGTGAAATAGGGGAGGGACAAAAGAACAAACTCGTAGGTTGAATAAAAAAAATTTTGTAATAGTAACAAAAACAACAGTAACAATAGTAGGTCCAAAATGGGTAAAAATGCAGCAGTGGCTTACCGAGCGTGGCGACAGGTATGCAGCCCACCCTGCCACAGCAACGATGCGACTGCACCAGAAAATCCTGCCACGTTGACCCGGAAACCGAAACGAGGCATGAGAGACCACACGTCCGCCTATATACTGAACATGATGTCACATGATATGGAATACTCCAGTGATCAATCAGGACCTGGCACTTCAGCTGTGCTCCCTCTCAGCCCAAGGAAAGTTAACTCTATCCTGGCTGAAACCAGGACAGTCTCCACCCCTTACTCCATATCATTGATGTTACGCTTACGTTCCAAATACATTCTAAGGAATCACCACCCCTTTCCTAGGTATCACAGATATCATTCCCTCAGTCTATGGGCCATCCTTCCAAAATGTCTACTGAGTTCATTTAGTACATAACTTTGGGTTCCATCTGTCATGACAGTCTTTAAGGCTGGATGAATGAGGCGGAGTTGGCTCAATCGATGGAGCAGGAGGCTTTGGATGTCTCAGGAGGATGTTGTGAGGCACGAATTGCAATAACAGGGTTATTTGACAGTTTGATTTGTTGACTATTTTCACCTAAAATCAAATCTCCTTGAGGCACACATCGAACTTCTCCATCCTTCCGCATTACCCACCAAGGGCACCCAGGTCCTTGGGCAAAAGTAATGCCACGCATGTGTTTACCTTTACCCAATGCAGGAGTAACCCAAATGGCCTTCCCCAACATATTCCTCATGTGCACTATGGGGGCTTTATCCCCATCTACAGTATGTAGGAGGTTTGATTGAGCAGGGCCAGCTTGCTTGACAGATCCTCTGGTATTGACTAACCAGGTGGCTTTTGCTAAATGCACGTCCCAGTGTTTGAAAGTTCCACCACCCATTGCTCTCAGTGTAGTTTTTAGCAACCCATTGTATTGCTTAATTTTCCCAGAGGCTGTTGCATGGTAGGGAATGTGATATATCCACTCAATGTCATGTTCTTTGGCCCAAGTGTCTATGAGGTTGTTTCAGAAATATGCCCCATTATCTGACTCAATTCTTTCTGGCGTGCCATGCTGCCATAAGGCTTTCTCCTCAAGGCCTACAATGGTGTTCCGGGCAGTGGCATGGGGCATGGCGTGTTTCCAACCATCCGGTGGCTGCTTCCACCATTGTAAGCACATAGTGTTTGCCATGCCGAGTTTGTGGGAGTATGATATAATCAATCTGCCAGGCCTCCCTATATTTAGATTTTAACCATCGTCTTCCATAACAAACGTTTTTTAAACGTTTGGCTTGCTTGATCGTAGCACATGTCTCACATTCATAGATTACCTGTGCAATAGCATCCATGGTTAAGTCCACCCCTCAGCCACGAGCCCATCTATATGTTGTATCTCTTCCCTGATGGCCTGAGGAGTCATGGGTCCAGAGAGCCATAAATTGTTCACCCATATGTCGCCAGTCCAGATCTACTTGAGACACCTTAATCTTAGCAGCTTGATGCGCCTGTTGGTTGTTCTGATGTTCTTCAGTGGCCTGGATCTTGGGTACGTGAGTGTCTACATGGCGTACTTTCACAACTAGTTTCTCTACTCAAGCAGCAATATCTTGCCATAATTCATCAGCCCAGATGGGTTTGCCTCTGCACTGCCAGTTGCTCCGTTTCCACTGCTGTATCCACCCCCACAGCGCATTTGCCAACATTCATGAGGTAGTATAGAGGTAGAGCACCGGCCACTTTTTTCGCTCAGCGATATCCAAGGCCAACTGGACGACTTTCACCTCTGCGAACTGACTTGATTCACCTTCCCCTTCAGCAGCTTCAGCGACCCGTTCTGTGGGGCTCCACACAGCTTCCTTCCACCTTCGATGTTTCCCCACAATGCGACAGAACCCATCAGTAAACAGGACATATTGCTTCTCATTATCCAGTAGTTTATTATATGGTGGGGCCTCTTCAACACACGTTACCTCTTCCTCTGATGCCGTTCAAATATCTTTGCTTCCTGGCCAGTTTGTAATCACTTCCAGTATTCCTGGATGGCTGGGGCTCCCTATTCAAGCCTGCTGTGTGATTAATGAAACCCATTTACTCCACGTGGCATCAGTTGCATGGTGTGTAGAGGGGACACTCCCTTTGAACATCCAGCCCAGCACTGGCAGTCGGTGTGCCAAGAGGAGTTGTGCTTCAGTACCAATCACCTCTGAAGCAGCTCGGACCCCTTCATATGCTGCCAGTATCTCCTTTTCAGTTGGAGTATGGCGGTCCCCAGATCCTCTGTATCCCTGACTCCAAAACCCCAGGGGTCGACCCCAAGTCTCCCCTGGTGCTCTCTGCCAGAGACTCCAGGTAGGGCCATTCTTCCCGGCTGCAGTGTAGAGCACATTTTTAACATCTTGTTCTGTCTGAACTGGCCTGAGGGCTACTGCATGAACTCTTTCCTGTTTGATTTGTTCAAAAGCTTGTTGTTGCTCTGGGCCCCATATAAAATCATTCTTTTTCCGAGTCACTTGATAGAGAGGGCTGACAATCTGACTGTAATTAGGAATGTGCAGTCTCCAGAACCCACAACACCCAAGAAAGCTTGCATTTCCTTTTTGTTAGTTAGTGGGGACATAGCTGTTATTTTATTAATGACCTCCATTGGAATCTGACAGAGTCCATCTTGCCATTTTACTTCTAAAAACTGAATCTCTTCTGCAAGTCCCTTGACCTTACCACGCTTTATGGCAAAACTGGCTCTCAGAAGGATTTGGATTATTTTCTCCCCTTTCTCAAAAACTTCTTCTGCTGTATTACCCCATATAATGTTGTCATCAATGTAAGTGTTCCAGGGCTTCACCCTGTTCCAGTGCAGTCTGGATCACAGAATCACAGAATCATCTAGGTTGGAAAAGACCTTGAAGATCACCTAGTCCAACCCTTAACCTAACATTGACAGTTCTCAACTACACCATATCCCTAAGCGCTATGTCAACCCGATCAGTCCATGGTAAATGGTGGGGCTGTGTTTCCACCCCTGGGGCAGTTGATTCCAGGTGTATTGGATACCCCTCCAGCTAAAAGCAAACTGTGGCCTGCACTGTGCTGCTAGAGGGATGAAGAAAAATGCGTTGACAATATCAATCATGATATACCACTTGGCTGCCTTCAACTCTAGTTCATATTGAAGTTCTAGCACGTCTGGCACGGCAGCACTCAGTGGTGGTGTGACTTCATTCAGGCCACGATAGTCTGCTGTCAGTCTCCACTCTCCATTAGGCTTACACACTGGCCATATGGGGCTGTTAAAGGGGGAGCATCTCTTGCTGATGACTCCTTGGCTCTCTAGCTGATGAATCAGTTTATGGATAGGGATTAGAGTCTCGATGAGAGCAGAGTAGAGGGGGAGAATCACATCCCTCAACCTGCTGGCCACAGTTGTAAGACAAAGAAATTAATTAAGGGACATTCACTCATAGTGATAAAGTTCACTTCTGATGGTAGCCAACAGCCAATGTTTAGACCACATGAAATGTGACGTCTTAAATTGAAGGTAAGCTGGCAGTGCACATGACTAGACTATGGTTTGTTGTATAACTGATACAGTTATAGATTTAAAGATTGGATTCTGGTAATGATGATGGGCTTCATATGTAGGGACAAAAAAGGGAAATCTATTTTTCTAGCAAGCTATTTTCTTTTAAATTTGGAATGATTAGATCTGCTCAAAAGTTTGAAATAAAAGTGGTGCCAGTGGACATGAATATACATTATGGTAGGGTATGATAGCACTTTTGAAGTGAATCCCCATAATTGCACTCAAGAATGTGTAATCAAACACAAGAACACTCATTTGCACATCAGTCTCTGTACTTCTATTAATTAAAGCTCTTTCTGAAATGTTTGTACAGAGCAAAATCTGTCTTCTAAATGTTTGCAACAAGCAAACAAACAAACAAATAAACAGAACAAGAGGTACTGAATTGGACAAGCAGTTTTGCAAGCAAGATTTGCCAAATAACAGAATCATAGAATCACAGAGTTCCTGAGGCTGGAAGGCACTTTTGCAGACTGTCTAGTCCAAGCCCCTTCTGAAAGCAGGATCAGCTACAGCAGGACCATGTCCATTCTGGTTTCGAATATCTACAAGGATGGACACCCCACAGCCTCTCTGGAAAACCTCTTTCAGTGTTTGACAATCCTCAGAGTAAAAAAAAAAAGTTGTCCTCTTACATTTAAATAGAATTTAATTCATTTTAATTTGTGTGACTTCCTCTTACCCCATCAGTGGACAATGAGAAGAGCTTGACTCCATCTTCTTTACTGCCCTTGTCAGGTATTTATACACACTGGTAAGATCCCCCTGAGCCTTCTTTTTTCCAGGCTAAACAGTTCCTGTTCTCCCAACCTCTCTTTGTATGTCAGATGCTCCAGTCCCTTATTCATCTGTATGGCCTTTAGCTCAAAAATTTTATCAAGATTTTTTGACAGTGAGGTGTGTGATAGAGCTAAGGAAGGGAAAATAGCTAGCAGGGTAGTGAAATGACTTGCCAGCAGAAAGACTTTAGGTTTAAGTGCTTTGCAAGTTTTAAGAAGTCCTTTAAAATATGTATTTGACTAAGAATGGCTTGCATTTTTTCCCATTCTGTCATGTGTTTTTAAAAAATAAACCAGTAAATGTTTTGACTGCAAGACTTGAAAACTGTATTGTGTAGAGATAACCATCTCTCATCTTCCTCCTAGCCTAAGCTTTGGGATAAACAGTTTGATTAGTTTATTAGGTTTTTGTTTTGTTTTGTTTTCTGTTGCTTGTTGTATATTGTCATTTATGAAAGGTAAGAGAGCAGTATTGTAATTGAAGAAATTGGTTGTGGAACAATCAGTAAAAGAAGTAGGTGTTTTTGATATCTGGAAGCTGGGGAGAAGGGCCTATGATTGTTCTTACTTTAAATGGGAATGATTTCTACATTCCAGATTTAGCTCTATGAAAATTTTCAGTTTTTTTCAAAATCTTGTGCCTTGTATCAAAATGAAGTGGCGTTCCAGGATAGTTGTTCAAATAAAAGCTGAAAAAGAGACATATGTGGACAAGGAAAACAACTAAAAATTATCTGTTCTCATACCAAATATCAAAGTAGATTACTTTTTATAAAATTATATTAGGATAAAGCAAGAGAATATTAATTAATTTTAAAAAAGGGAGTTTGTATGGGGTATTAAATATTTTACTTACTTCAGATGGCAATGCTACTGGGAGAGGGGTTGTTCATCATTATGATTGGGAAACCCATAAGTTAATTTCAGTGCTATGCAGACAAAACCTGAAAGTAAATATATATGCTAATGTATATGGCTCTTTGTTTATATAGTGTATATAGTTTATAACATATATATAGTTTATACCATCTCTTTGATTTCACTGTAAGATTATGAGAATGTAGCTCAATTCAAACATATATGGTCAATAATTTCTAAAAAATAATCATACAGTCAATATTTTATAAGAAATACACATCTGAATAAATTTTAAAAAGCAGTATGCTTGTTCACCATTCAGAAAAGAAACTTAACTTTGATACTTTCAGAAAAGTTTCTACTTAGTTATTTCTTTTTTCTTTTTCTCCCCTGGAAAAAAAAAATCTATGATTGCTAATTTAAATATTTACATTCCACATTTAAGCAAGGATCTCAGATTGAATTATTTAATTTATTTATTTATATTGCCAGCTGAATCAAATTTGTTGACTGCTATACATTACGTATTTCATAAGAATCTAATGATTCTCTCAGTCTAGAGAATAAAAGGAATGGAACACATCATCTAGAATCCCAGACAGTATACATCACATTTTTAGCTATATTGTCTGCTTCAGCAACTATTGTCATTCTGCTTTGTTTTTCACTCCATGTTGTCAGCTGCTGAGAAATTAAGATTAAGCTTTCCAAACTACAAAACTAGGGAAAAAGAAAACATAAAAAAGAAAAGAAACAATCTACAGTTACTTACCATGTAGCTGTTAATTTGTGAAAAGTTAAATATTAGCCTTTCTCTTGATCTCTAACATCTACCTCTTCCCAGTGGAAAACACACTGCTTTAGGCTTCCTCAGCTAAACTTCTTCTGATGCCAGACAAGTGGGAATGTCTTATTTCTATATCACAATCCTTTGGAGGGTTTTATGTGTATAAGCTTCATTGATTATTAGTTTTGTGACAAACCTTTGAGGAATCCAGGATTCTCCTTGGGAAAACTTCTGATTTTGAAGGGGAAGCATTTGTGTAAGCTTAAGCTTCTCTTTTGAAGAGAAAAGAAACATTATTTTCCTATCATAATTTCAGCAAATAATTGATGTTAAGAAATTCTGGGTAAACTGTCAGTGGTTTTTAGTGAGCAGATACTACTGTAACATTTGGAGATGACAGTTCGCACTGGGAGAATGATCATGAGAAATTCCTCTGAAATGATGTATGTCATCACTTCTCACTTAATCAATACAATTTATCATTTAAGACACTGATTCAGCACAGTTATGCTTTAGGGCATATAAACAGTCCCATTAACTTCAGTAGCTGTAGATGACAAAATTGTTCAAAACAAGGCAGCTAGTAATAATACCAGCATGCAAATCTCATGCCCTCAGAGAGGAAAGACCAAGGAAGCAACTCAGCAGGTGTCATAAAATAAGCGAGTTTTATCCCAGTCCTGGGTGAAGCAGAAAGTTGCTGAAGGTACTTCCAGCTACATATTAGTACAACTAGTACTAATTAGTATAACTAGTCCCTTTTCTTCCATAACTGACTATGCAGCGTGTGTCCTTCTTCCAGTTCCCATTTCTGGCCTTGGATCCTGTCCTTGTTCTGTGCTGAGTTTCTGCTCCTCATGCAACACTGGATTTGATCTTGGTTCTCATTCAGCACCAACTTAATAACCAATGGGAAGCAGTGAACAAATTCCTTTTTGCTTTGCTTCAGTACAGAGCTTTTGCTTTTCTTATTAAACTGCTTTTGTCTCAGTCCATGAGTTTTTCCATCTTATTTTCTTTTCCTGTCCTGTTGAGGCGAGGGACTGAGAGAGTGGTTGTGTGAGGGACTGGTAACCAGCCAAAATAAACCCACCACATCAACCTATAACAGTCTTCAGAATGTCTTTTAAACTATGTCAAGAGTTGAAATTTGTCAGTGTTCATCAGTAAGACATTTTTAATGTTTAATATTGGACATGAAAACTTCCTGAATCCCAGTGTTTAGTCATCCTATACCTAAATCCTACAGCCGACTGTAAGTTTTCCATAGTCTCCCCAGAAGGAGCCTGATTTTATGGGACCTTCTGTGGAATGGTTGCCAGACCTACCCTTGCATGAAGGTTAAGGATGAATGTTGGTTGCAGCACTTTTCTCCAGTAACATCATGGCTAAAAAGCAATAAACCTTATTAGATATGCTCTCAGGTGACTGATTAATAGCAGGGAGTTATACCCAAATATTTTTTATTCTTGGGGAAAAATAGAGCAAAGCCTCTCCCTGTCTCAAGTGGACTCTAATCCACTTTCTTTAAATAATAAAGAGTTTGCTGGACTGGCAAGATAGGAAGTGTGATTGTTTCTGAAGGCTAATATACTTTTTCTCAAAAATTAGAACCCTTTGCTTAAAGTTTCTATCCCAGGAATAAGTCATTGTTCTTAAGTGTGAAACTCATCAGCTTGATTTGTGACTGTGAATCCAAAGAAGAAGGACTAACCAAAATGCTCACGTTAAACATCCTCTCCACTGATTTGACAGTTATGCACTTATGAATATTGAATCACCAGACATCTAAAAAAGCATAAGTTCAGAGTAAAGTGTCAAAAATATAGACAAACAATACCTCTATAATCACAAGTTATTTCATTAAGACAGGTTTTCTTAGCTAGGTTATCAATTATAACGTAGAGAACTGTATGTCTCCATATATTTTAATGGCATTGCAAACTCCAGGGGTAAAATCTTCTCTCCACACCTCTGACATACATTGTTGGATCTTCTCAGTGTGAAACTGCTTGTATAAAATGCAATGAAATGGAAGGAAAGGTATGGCAATATGAAATCAACGTTATTCTTTCTAATGGTTATCATACTGTGATATCTGTATCTAAAGGATTTCTGGTGGTTGTTTTTTTTTTTTTTCTTTTGTCTGTTCTAATCTGAAATGTTATCAGCTTCCTTTCTGTCCTGTAGACATGCAGGTGAAGAATGGAGTAATTCAGGTGGAGGCATAAATTGAAACAAAGACTGTACTCCTTAGCTTGTTAAAAACAAAGAAAAATATCCCTTCAGGTCACAGACTGTGTTAGTAAGAGTAATAAAGCTCATTTTCCTGGTTCTATGTCTGAATGTTCCTCATAAGTGTTGAGGTTTAAGGTCCTTTTTGTAAGGGAGTGGATGCTAACGTTTCACTAACAAACACTTCTTACAGTGCTAACAGTTTCCTCACATTTAACATGTGGAAAATGCACTTTTTGCTGCATTGCTAGAAATTATTATTCTATTGGACAGATTTAACATATACTAAAATATTGTTTGCAAAAAACAATCACATAAAAGTACTCCACAAGCTGGTTGTATGTTTATTCAGATATTTTACTGTGCTTTCACAGAGCAGCTAAGGATATTTATCTTCATTTTTCAAAGGTAATGTAAAGAAAGAATTTTAGATCTTTGTATGATAACGTTTTTGCCAATATGGATGCCAATGTTTAAGAGATTAGGTCTAAAGTTTTCACCTCTTCCTTTCTTGCAATGGAGGTTTACAACACCTCTACCAAGATTCAGACTCTGCCACGAATCTTGGAGAGTTCCTCTGTCGGCTTTTATGGTAACAATTTGATACCCATAAACAGATTTTCTGACAAAAACCTGCTGTTGTTACTGTGATCTTTCCATTTTCTCTGTCTTAATATATGCAGACACTCATTCAAAATATGCAAGATGATGTTTCAACACTCATTGTTACATATGTGCATGGGACATAGATGATAATTAAGGGAAACACCAGATCTGGCATAAAAAAGGGAATTGCAGGACACCTAAGTGGCTCAGGGTAGGAGTAGGATGCAAAGAGGGTGAGAATATGCAGCAACACAGGCAAGGTTTGATGGAGTCTCAGTTTTATGCTCAAAGGGAATAGGGGTGTGAGGTTTTAGTCAACATATAATTTATTATACATGTAATGGTTTGAACTCGGCCGGTGGCCAATCACCACGTGGCCAGTCATTTAATTCCCCCTCCCCCCGGTGAAATAGGGGAGGAACAAAAAAAAAAATAATTTGTAGGTTGAATAAAAAACATTTAGCAATAGTAACAAAACAAGAGTAATGATAGTAATTCCAAATGGATAATACACAATGCAGTTGCCCACCGACCAGCAACCAGTATGCAGACGGCCCCCAGCAACGATCTCGACCATACCAAAAAAATCCGCCACACTGACCGGGAAATGGAAACAGAAATGAGAGAGCATGCATCCGTTTATATACTGAGCATGTCGTCACATGATATGGAATACTCCAATGACCGATCTGGGCCCAGCCCTCTAGGTATACTCCCTCTCAGCCCAAGGAAGGTTAACTCTATCCTGACCAAAACCAGGACAATACACTGCCAAATGAGTCTTCTTGATAGGTTTTAAACCTATCTGGCTTTTCTATCAAAGATAGATGTCTACACTACTGCTACCGTGCATGAAACCTAATCATGTAGACTTCTGTTAAATCTGCTCTGAATTGCTTGATGCATACCTCTTAAATGTATGTAAGCGCTTATACATGTATGTTTCAAGAATTACAAATGGTATTGTATCAAAATCCAGTTAAATCCTGCTTCAGTAGCCTATGTTTTATTTTAAATCTACTCTTTTGTTCAAGTAGCATGGACTTCCTCCCAGATCTGTCTTCCTCTGAGACACTAATTAATAAGATGCTATTATCTACCTCTTTGATTTTTATCTCTTTCTTTTTACACTGAGATGACCCCTTTGGCAAGTTGATACGGCTAGTACTATACCTTCTGCATCACTATCAGTTCCCCTCTTTCCCCATCTGGCAATCAGGAAATTGCTCAGTAAAAGTGTCACAGATAGTTGTAGTATTGTTGATAGAATCTGCTGGTATTTTGTATGTGCTAAGTGTCTGACTGGTTATAAAGAGTGCTTTAACAGGGTTTACACTGAAGGACAAGACCTTTACCTATTTTGACCTGCTGTAATTAAGCAATAACCAAATACTTCATCAAAAAGTAATAATATTACCAAACACATATTTTTAAAAGAGTCAAGAGACTGGATTAAAATTTCATCCTCTTAGGAAAAAAACCCTGATAGATTGCTGTCTATATTATGAACGTGCATGGATCACATTTTTGTCAGAAAATCTGACTTTCAAATTTTTTCTAAAAGTAAAGTCAAGAGTTTCAATATAAAGCTGTTGTCCAAGACTTGTGTTTCAATGAAAAAAAACAAAAAACAAAAAAGGTGCTACTATGTGACTGTATAATTTGTCTAAATGTAATCTTTATCATATGTCTGACAATTTTACCAGCTGTTAGACATAGAGTAAAATTAATTTCACCTCATTTTGGATTTCTAAAAGTTAGACATTTGTAGTGTCGTCATCTTAAGTTTTCTTTCATGTCCTAGCAGAAAAAGTAGGCACCTCCAGAGGTCAATTAATGTAATTATATTGCCCATCCTAACATTACATGAATTGATTTCTGGAGGTGGCTAACTGTATCTTACTGAGTGCAAAATCAACACGTGACATGAATCTGTTAGACATTGAACTGTTAGGTGCCCAAGTCAAGATAGGACAGAACATGAACTATTTTTCAGTGTGAGATTTATCGATCTCCTGTGTAATTTTCAGGAAATCTAAGAGGACCCTATAAACCTACACTGCTTACCTGTATCACACAATTTATGTATATGGAAAAAATACCCACATTTTTTTCACCTCTACCTTAAGACTGGAGGAGAATGAGAAAAGAAGTTAAGGTAATAAAAAGAGAACTGATACTGTCCCTCCAATGAGCCAGGCAATGCATCTACACAGACTACTAAATAATTCACAAACTAGCCATAGGATATGACAGCTATAGAAAGTAAAAAACAGCTTGAGTGTTGAGTAGAGATTAGAAGAAAATAAGAAGTCTATGGGTTTGGGTAAGTACAACTTCACACTAAAATTTCACATCCTTATATCTTGGAACAGAGAAGCTAGGAGTTAAATTATTTCACTCATTTGTGGAGACCTGCCCAGTACCCACTTCAACAGGTTTCTAATTAAAATAAAAACATAGCACACTAGTCCTGTTATGTTTTAATTCATTTCAGTCATGTTAACCACCAGTCTAACTTAAAGCATTTTCAATTTAAGGAAAGGATAGATTATGAATATATTAAATTTATAAAGCGTGGCAACTTGTACAGTTTTATAAATGGAATGGAAACGTTGAAATTGACAAAAAGAAAATATATAATGACTTGGATGAAAGCTGTGATCTGAATAGCTGAAGAGTATCCTAAATCCAGTTAATCATCTTTCAATGAGAGCTAACATTAGGGCTATAAAACCTCCCCACCACACTAGTCAGTACTCTACATCAGAAGTCATGTAATTTTAAAAAGCAGTTTTATAAAATAGTTGCAATTAATTCTCAAAATAAAGTTAAAATTCCAAGCTGACTAAAAATAAGGTGTTCCTGAACTTAAGGCTAAAAGAAGAAGTCTTGTAAATCAATGTGACAGAAAAGTACTGAGGGCAATTAACTATTCATCTGCAGTGCCATCATGATTAATTTGTATTTATGTTGTTTCCCAACTTATGAGTGACTCCCCTCACATGATTATTAACTGAATTCCTACACTGTATTTATAAAATATCCCATCTTTAGACTTTTCTCAATACATAATAAAAATTTTTAGACATTAGGTCTTACTATGAGTGATAAGTAATACTGAACCATTTACTGTATGTATGTATATTAGGAAAGTAAATGTGTACGTGACCATTATCTGTCCCTGAGGCCAACTGACACAGACTAGACTGTGTTGATACTTGTAAACTCTTATGCTCTAAACATGTTGATCACATCCAAACTGTTGATTGGGAATGGCCTCCTAGCCATGTGGACTGCTGAATCACACTGAGAAATTGCTTTGGAAAGTGCAAGTTGGATGTACCAAAAACATGCAGGGATCATTATAGCAATTAACAGTGTTGATAATCTAATTCTGGTCAAGAAATAGATATTTTCTCAAAGGGGCTTCGGTTTGAAGTTTTCAGAGAGTTCAGGGTTGTGTGTCTGTATTTTCACATTAATGTTCTTTCAGATAATAAAAACAAAATTAATTTATGTGCATAAAGTCATGGTGTTATAGCTAATTGCTCACTTTATGCACAAATACAAAATTAAAATGAACAAGTCTTTTTTAACAATAGTTGGAATATAAGCATGAACACAGGAATATAGGAAACAATGCATTTTTCTGATAACTTGTAGCAAAAAGGCAGCTTTGTATTGTGGCATGTTGTGTTGTTAAGGCACATTTGTCTCATGATGTGGATATGTGAATTGGCCTAAAAAGAAAGTCAAATCTGAACAAATTACAAAAATTATATGCTTATTCTCAGGGAAGTACATTATGGAGTTATGTTGGATTCAGCTTCAGAGATTAAAAATGACTTCTTGTCTCCAGAAAATGCAGAACTCTAAGGGAAGTGTAATTGAATGGAAAACAGGAGAGTAAAGGAGACATACAGATTTTGTGGCAGATGGATAATTTAGGAACAAAGTTAGTTCTAATGTTATTACAGATCTTTCTAAATTTGCAGTCATGTGGGAGTGGAATGTGTCGCATGTTGTGATGGGTTCATATTGGAAAAAGAGGCAGGGAAGAAAACAAAGACATGTTGTGTTTTATGTCAAGAAGTTAACTAAATACGTGGAGCTTTGTGATGGAACATACAACAGGCTAATCAGCTGCTTTTGAGACTGGATTTGAGGAGAGCCAGCCAGGGAGAATGTCATGGCAGGTACTGGATACTGTCCTCCTGATTAAACAGTTGATGAAATGCTTCAAAACACATGAAGAAATATCATAGTTGTAATACAAGGTTATCATGGAGGACTTCAACTACCCCAACATCTGTTGATAGGGCAACACAGTTGGATGCAAGCAAACCAGGAGACTTCTGGATTTTGTCAAAGACAATATTTTGGTGCAGATGCTATATGGACAGAAGTTGGGAGGTCAGGTCTGCTATTTGTGAATAATAGTGAGTGATGTGATTGGTCAACAGCAGCCTTCACTCCAGGGACCATGAGCTGATATAATTAAATATCATCAGGAAAATGAAGAAGAGAGCAAGCGTAATAAAGACACAAGATTCAGAATATCAGACATTTGCTTGTTCAGGGAATTTGTAGAAAGAATCCCTTGGATGCTGCCTCAAAGGGAAAAATTGAAAAAACCCAACAAACCAAAATCCAATAGAGCTGATTATCTTCAAGGACAAACTCCTCAAAGCACAAGGATGGTCCATTCTGTTGTACTGAAGTCAAGCTGACTTGGCATAAGGCCAGCATGGATAAAAACTTTTGACCGAACTCAAATGCAAATAAGTGTATTGGAGGAGGAAACAGAGATTGCCTACCAGGAGGTAAATAGAAATATTACATGAGATGCATGGATGGAATTAGGCAGTTAGGCAAATTAAAGCTCAGCTGTAGTTGAAACTGGGGGATGTGAAAGGTAACAGGAGGGGTTTCTGCAAGTACATTAGCAACAAGATGAATGGAAACCAAAGATGACGTAAGCTTGCTATTAGTGAGGCAAGAGACCTGCTGATGATGGCGAATTGAAAAGCAGAGATCTCATTTGTGTCAGTTTGTACTTGCAATGTCTGCTGTCAGGCCTCCCATGTCTGACTAAATGAAGTGCAACAGCAGAAAAATATCAAGTTAGGGACAATGTTAACACACTGCATAAACATATGAGGGGACCAGACTGAAGACATTCAAAAGTGCTGATAGACCTCGCAGATGCCATTTCAGGATCCCTCTCTGTCATCTTCAAAGGGTTGTACATGTCAAATGTGTTCTCTGTAGTGTAGAAAAAAGCAATTATTATGACCATCTTCTAAAACAGAAAGACGATTGAAGGTAATACAGACTGCCTATGAAGAAAATGCAGCAAATCCTTTTGGAAGCTATTTCAAGCAAAAAGGTAGCTGGAAACAACAAGCATGGATTCACCAAGGACAAATCATACCTGTTCAATACAACTGTATTCTACATTGAGTTAACTGTCTGAGTGGGCAAGTGAAGTGTGCTCGCCTGTAGTATCCCTGTAGTATAACTGCAGAAAAATGGCCTAGAAAGGTGGAGAACAAGGTAGGTAAGACTGACTGGACTGATTACAAATTTGTTCATAAGTAGTCAACAGTTCAAAAGCATCTTTTTGAGTGAAGTTCCTTTGGGATTAATACTAGGGCCGACCCTGTTTGACTGATGTAGTAGACAGTGGGAAAAAATGCACTTAGTAAATTTGCAGAAGAAAGCAAATTTGTGGAGTAATTAACACACTGTCATTCAGAGAGACTTCCACGAGCTGGAGGAATGGGCTGACAGAAGCTTCCTGAAGTTCAACCAATGCAAACACAAAGTCCTGTGCTTGGGATGCAATGACACCATGCCACAATGTATGCAGATACTGACTGGATGGGGAGTTATTTTGCATGAAAGGAACTAGTGGTCCTGGTTGTCAACAAGTTGAACACAGGTCAGCAGTGAGCCTTTGTATCAGTGAAGGCCAACCACTTGCTGGTCTATATTAGGAAGAGTATAGCCAGCAGGGAAAAGGAAACGATTGCTCTCCTCTATGTGGCACTTCTGAGGCTGCACCTGAAGTATTTTTTCTAGTCTGGGGCTCTACAATACAGGAAAAAGATTGACAAACTGGAGGAAATCTTAATAGAGGGTTACTAAGATGATAAAGAGGCAGGAGGAGCACATGAAATAAGGAAAAGCTGAGAAAGCTGGGTTTCTTGAACACGAAGAGAAGAATAAGAGACCACCTGTTTGCTGCATTCAGCTATCTTTTGGCATTTGTAGAGAGGAGAGTGCCAGAGTCTTCTCAGAAGTGCAAAGTGAAAGCTTGAGAGGCAATGGTCAAAAACTGCCATAATGGAAATTCCAAATGTATATATAAATTCACACTGAGCACGATCAACACTGGAAGAGATTCTCCGAGTAAACTGGATAATCTTAATATTTGGAGATATTAAAAACTCAGCTGTACAAGGGCCTGAGCAACCTGACCTAACTTATAGCAGGAGGTGAGATCAGATGACCTTCCAACATAAGCTAGCTTACGTTTATTATAAAATATTTTGCTTAAAGTCTTTTCATACTTTGGAGGAAAAAAAAAAAGTGATTTCAGAAAAAACATATTGTGAGTATTATGTACTTAATTTTCTTTTTTTCCTTTAATGCTTTGTTTTGTGGCATACTTTTAATGACAACATAATATAACATGTCTTATCCATGACTATTGTTATGTGACATATGCTGAAATTTTAAGTTTGTTTTTTTTTTTCTGGATGTTTTCTTAGGAATTTTTGAAGTATACTGTTGCTTCATTCCTGCTTAAATTTCCTCTGAAAGAAAAATTGTGAGTTTTTCTAGTTTCAAGACACTATACATGCCTAATGAAAAACATGACCTTGCTTAGGAGCAGCTAAAGAATTTGGAATCAATGCACTACAATGCGCATGTACTCTGTTTTTAACAAAATTAATTGCTTATAGATTAGACTTAGTTATTCTGTAAAAGATGGATATAACAGCTGACAAGCACTTTTTTTATTGCTTATTATATACCTGCACCCCATCTCTTGCTCATTGTTGCCACTTAACATTAGTATTCATAGCATGTTATCTTGAAAGCAGAGATAATAAAACAATACCACTGTGGTCTTCCCCATAGCAGAGCCCTGCAAGAGATCTGGCTCTCTGAGAGTCCTCAGTGATTTACAGTCAATCTTATTCTATTGCTTTTTTTCTCTACCTCCCTCAGGGTAACAACACAAAATAAAAAAGATGCTTTCAAATCATAAAATGAAGTTAGAAACATGTCAATAACAGATTCACTTGGTTATTCTAGAAATCATAAAACAATACTTTTTTTGCAAATAAATAAAATGCAAGAGAACTATCTGCCTGTCTAGTACATGTAGGAGTACTTGCTATTAAACACTTTAATATTTCCATAATACCTAATTAGTGACTGTTGCTTCTTTTTCAGCCAGGGAACAGAAAACTCTTTGCCAAGGAAGAACTGGAACTCATTCCAATTTACTGATGAAGAAATTAAACTTCAGAGACCAGATATGACTTCCCAAAGTCCTTATGGCAGAAAGGAGGGCAAAGAAACAATTTAACTTTGCTTTTTCCCTATACCTCAACTGCCTTGCATGTCACAGTACAAGGGCTGAAGAAAACAACATAGGCGTAATCCTAGTACAAGTTCAGATATAAAAGAGGTGTCTCTAGGGCAGCCTGCAGAGCAGAACACTGTTAAGATTTTCTGTAATAATGAAAGAGCCAAGATAAGCTAGCTCTTCTGACAGAGAGGACTTCGGCATTATTCATACTGTGCCAGTTAGCTCTCCAGCTCTAGGTTCAGGGTTTGGATAAGGTTGCCTGCTGTTGATCTGAGATGGACATGCAGTGCTGTGAGAAGTCCATCTTCTCCAAGCTTTAAGAAAATTCAGGACCTCCCAATGGTCAGAGTGATGGCCCTAGCATTGGAGGAAGTTTCCTTAGCAGCTAGAAAGTAGAGATAGAAAACAAATTTGGTCCTTGTGTCCTATCTCACACGTTGGTCTAAAAGGAAATATATTCTCTAAGAAAAGCAGTTCCAAACATTTGGAATTTTGATTCAGTTTCCTAACGTATCATCTTTCTTATTCTCCATTCATAAAAATTAGTTCCTTGGAAAAATCAGATTACAGTATTTGCTTTTAATTAACACAGATACTCAATGAAATATAAATATTTGGAATAGGCATACTCTATGCCGAGCATGATAGCTACTAGTTTTTGCAGTAGTTTATGTGCAGCAACCAAACTCCTGTTTTGTGTGTTCTATTTTGTCCCCCACTTTATGCCTAAGGTCTACAGATAGACAGCAAGTCTGGGACAGTCTGGAGCATGGAATTCACTACGCAGAGATGTTAGAATCACTTCACATACATGAACTTTGTGTGCCTTAAGTACATACTCTTCTTGTTCAGGAACTCCTGGATAGATATGTGGATGCCACCATTTTGTAAGTGTGTAGCTTTTACATTTCAGGAATAACAGCCATTATCATGACAATTCTTCTTTACCTCTGTTACAACAGAAAAGCCAGAAAATGTATCAAAATCTGTCTCTGACTTTCTCAGTGTAAGAAGAATTAGCTAACACTTGTCTATAAGCATTTAGTTTTGTTCATATGATTCTTAACTCAAAACTGATTAATTACATGTTCTGATAAAATGTCCATGGGATTTAGCTTTTATCAGTACACAAAATATTACAAATTTACATAAATGTTTTTAATATTTATACAAGAACTTGAACATAGAGAGATTTAAAATGATCAGAGAACTTTAATACCAGTTTTGTACAAAAGGAATAGGAAGCTCAATAGAAAGCATACATATATGTTATTGTGGTGTTTCAGTTGAAAAATCCACATTGAGACTACAAATGCTACTTCAGTTTTTGCATTCACCCCTAAATAACTACAGTACTTATCTCTGAATGACTCTGAATAGAACAGGTCACTCTATATTTGCATGAGGATGTCAGGTACATGACAGTGGGATAATGAAAAATGCAGAAATAGAACAGAAAATGTAACAGGCTTCATCTCATGAATCTTGCAATGAAATTAAAGAAAAAAAATCAAACTTGTGCTGAAAGACCTAGTGGTAAAATCATGTGCAAACTATAAGAAAGATTTGTTTTGTGAATACTGATTATACTGACTACTGGAATCACAATAATCTTTATTTCAAAACTCAGCTATGAATGGCAGTTCTTCTTCATCCTCTTCTATTAAATAAAACCCCCCACATACATATTTTAGTAGCATTAGCCCATTTGCCAGCTTAGGACATTAGGACAAAAGCAAATACACAGTACTTGTACTCTCCTAAATCAGTATGAAAAATACTGCATCAAAACTTAAAAATTTTATTTAGAGAATTAATCAGGAGCATTATGGTTTTGATCAAAGAAACAGGAAGTGATTTTACACACAGATACAAAGCTTCTTAAAAGTAAATGCAATACTCTGAAAATATTTTATTTTTGCATATATAAACTCTAGATTATTTTAGTATTAAATGATAGATTACTTGAACAAAAATAGTTTATGATATTTGTAAAATAAATAAAAAGGACCCAGTATTTTTGTGGATACTATTTCAAAGCAATTAACCTAAGACAATTATAAATATCTTTCCAAAATTAAAAGAGCTACCCAGGCATAGCTATCTGTAAAAGGCACATGGTGAATCTTCTGTGCTGTTATTTAAAGCCAAATCATGTTTTCATGTTCAAAAATTACACAGCCATTTTGGACTTTGTATAACCTATTGAATACTGGAGGATTTTCATGTTTGTTATTTTCAGATGTGAAACAGGATGTTTTTTTCTAAGAAACACATCTTTATGCATATGTGTTTAAGCAAATTATTAGTAAATGGATAAATATGCTCTGCAACATTGTTCTCACAGTTTTGTCTAATACAAAAGGGTGAAATAATAATATACCAATAATTACAAAACTTCTAAATTATTTTTTTGCTGTTGTTGTTTAAAACAATTTTTTCTGCTTTACCTTTATTTTCTCTACTGGCCAATATATTAACCTTATCCGGTATAATTCTTGTAATCTGATTTCTTTAGACAAATTTTATTGGTCTCCAGAAAATGAGATGCTTCTACTGGCTGTAGTCAAGGTTGCATGCCACTGTAAGTATGTATGACTGCATGTTTTCATTAAACAAGCTACTTCATTGCTAGATGTGTGCCAAGTATTTATAAAAAGATGACTAAAGGAAAACTAAATCACCTACACATAATATAGATATGATTAACAGTTCCCAGACTTTGAGTTAAGGAAGATGTATTAAGGAGGATTATTAAACACATTGAGGCCATTATGTCTAGATTTAATCAACTAGACTTGGAAGATCTGCAATTTACAGCAACTAATTATGTCCTGGATGATCAAGCCTAACAACAAAAGAAAAGATACACATCAAGCCATTGCCTCTAAGTGGCTCAGAGAGATCAGAGAAACAGGGGCAAAATGATTATTTTATGAAGTTGTTCCAGCAAGTCAGTCTTCCCACTTGCTTCCAGGCTTTAGGTCAATGATATGCTTGAAACAGGAAATACTAGAACAGAACAATTCTTTAAACAGAGAAAACTGCAAGTGTCAATATGAATCAAAGTAAATAAAAACAAACTTACCCCTCTGCAGTTTCACAAGGCAGATCTTTTCTTTCACTCCTTTTCAGTCTATGAATTTGTGAATAGCAGTAGTCAGTCATCTTTGTGTGCTTCGGATAATTTCCTTCTTTTCATCATTTGTAAGGCTTGGCTCTTCCTTGATGCAAGAAAGTACACTCCTCTCAGGAGTTTCCTAACCTCATCATGTGCCAAAAGATCACAGTTTGCTGTATCCCTTTTACTGCTTCTGTTGCTCTACTTCCAGGAAAGTTCTTCCAATAGAACATGAACAGTTGTCCATAGCTAATTTTCTCTTGATCTAAATATCAGATGCTGAGGCACTGCAAATATCTAACCTTCTTCACTGCTGCCTAGCAAGAAAGCATGCAATATTGACATTTCCATTGCATATCCATGCAATATAAACATTTTTTTTATTCCACAATTTTCTAGTGGCAGGGGGTTGTTAGGCTTTTGTCCACCCTTCTTGGACCAGAATTCCTCTAAGAGATTCAGACTGAAATTCAGAGTAGTCTGGAGCAGAATTGCCAGACCAACAGTAAGGAGAACTCTGGCCCGCAGGCTCTCACATTGCTTCAGATAAGACATGGAAAGTTTCCAGGGTACTGCAGTTTCAGACACTTTAATTTACTGCCTTGCCTTAAAGCTTGGGATCTTCCAGGCAAGTAAAGCTCATGTCACTTTATCATCATCATCTTCTTCCTAGGCCAGGAAGACAGCTGCTACAGACACCACCACTCACAGTTTAGACTTGAGCTGGAAAAGTAGCATATTGCATGACAAAAGCTGGGTCAGAGGATTTCTCTTCCTCCTCTCCAGTACACAAGAAAGTGGTTGGAGCACCTACAGAATCCACATATATATTTGGGGGGAGTATCTTGGTAAATTAAAAGGGAACAAATTATGGGTCTGGAAGTGGTGAACAAATAAAATGGTAAGAGGCCAAATTTTAATTCACACACTTTTTGTGGGGCTTTCTTTTCCCTATCTCATATTACATAAACTTTGCTTTCTTAATTCAAAGATACTTAATGTCTTAAAATGAACCTGAATGAGTCTGCCGATATACCTTAGGACACTTTGGAGAAACACAAGTTATTATATGATGGGTTTGAAGGAACCACCTGCTTAATACATGTTAAAATATATGTCAACAAAAGCTTCAGTGAATTTCTATTTGAATGGTGAAAGCAGGAATATAGAATATATCTTAGAATATATTCTTATCTGTTGTGTCTACTGAAGAGCCAATGTATTTACACTAAAATGATCTGGAGTTTCTGGGTGACTGGGACATGTTTTCCTTTCCTCCTCTGCACCAGTTTTTGGTAAAATGATAAATAACAGAGTATTGTTCTGATACCTCATAGCCATAGCACCAAAAATGTCAGGAAAACAGATGGTCTGAAATAACAGTATAAAACCATGAAAAATGAACACAATGGTATTGAAAATTTTATTCTGAGAGACATTAATTAGTAGGATGAGGAATAAAACTCAGATTTCCACATGCCTAATAAGTGCAGCAATTATATGTCTTTATTCAAGAAAGAACATAGTCCTGCAAAATGTAGGGCATCATACTAAATGCCTCACACAACCTGATTTTCTCTTCCTTTTGTCGATCCCAGCGAAGTGACAAGCTGCATAGCATGTTTAATTATTTCCATAGTAAGAGTTTTCAGTATCAATACAAAAAATCATGTCTAGAGTATGCATCTAGATACTGACAGACTTCCTGTGCTGTATCTCAGCAAAATTTTTGTATGGGTTAATCCATATGAACTTGGTTAGACAAAGCACACAGATGCCACCATCTACTTAGCATTCTTCCAAATGTCATATTCCTAAAAATAATTAAAACATTTATTTTAGAAACTAAAAAAAGTGAAGTTATATATGGACTGAATAATAAAGCTGGAAAAAAACCAAGGGGTGAACAAGGAGTTCTAACATTAAAAAGAAAATCAGAGTTTTAGTTAAAATTGATTTTGAATGAAAAGTGTAAGAACATCATATAAAAGCCAATGACTATTTTTACTTAAAAAATAAAAATGAGGAAAAAGACATTAACTCCAGAGTGTCATTTGCCCAGTGATTACACTTGTGAGATTACCCTGAAAAATACTGTTATGGCTCTTGGGAGGAGACACTGCTCATTAACAAAAATATAAATATAAATGCAAATGGAAGGCTTCTATTGATCTGCATAGAGACACGTTGTGAATTTAATTTAAACATGTATGTTTTTTAATGTTTTGCTTTTCCTTTTGCTAGAGACTATAGGAAGATACTTCCGCTTTCAGTGTCACACTCAGCAAGAAAATTTGTTTAGAAGCTGCAATTAAATAATTCAGAAATAATTAATTCAGAAGACAACCCATTAAATTATAACCCTCCCCACTGGTTAACTTGGTGCCAAAATGTATTGTTTAATTTATCATTCTTAGTATTTTTAGAAGGCCTCAAGGCAGGGAATGAAGCAATAATAAATAGGGAATAGTGGATAATTAGAGAAGGAAATGTGGAACAAAATTACTAAGGGCTTTAGGTGAAGTTCATTATTACTATTTAATAGTGCCCAAGAGCATTTGATCAAATTATGGATCATGTTTAAAAGTGGGCTGAGAG
Source organism: Strix aluco (assembly GCF_031877795.1). Lineage (NCBI taxonomy): Eukaryota > Metazoa > Chordata > Aves > Strigiformes > Strigidae > Strix > Strix aluco. Next base: position 102,584,562 of record NC_133932.1, on the reverse strand, counting down.
AAATCCTGGTGGAGGAGAGTTTTCTCACTCCTACTTTCAGAATTTTGCAGTGAGTTTCACAGAATTTTAACAAGTAGTGAAAAAACAAAAGCATATTGACCAAACCTTCTACTTTATTACACACAGTGCTCTAGTGAGTTTTGAAAAAGGCAGAGTTTCTTCATTCTCTCAGATACTGTTCAAGCTGAGACTATTACATGATTAAGCAGTAAAGTACTTCAAGCATGAGTGATAAGGTGACATATTGTAAGTGCAGCCCTGAGGGCTTTTAAAAGGTGAAGCTGATTTTTTTTTTTTTTTTTTTAACTCTTCAGGGTTTTTGCTTTTTAACTTTATCTTAAAAGAACCCCATTTTAAACACAGACTTTCCAAGTTGACCTGAACTTTCAGTATGTTTTTTTTAAAATTTATTCAACCATTTTCCTTATACATTTATGTTACTTCTTTTAACTATACTATCAAAAGAAACAATCCTGGAAGTATTTCTGAAGACAAATACTTGTGCAAAAATACAAACTTCACTTTTCATCATGTTAAAAATGAAAATCCTCTCTGTCTTGTTTTTGGTTGGAAGACTTAAAAAAATGAGAAAGCATGAGTTCCGTGGCACAGAGCAAATAAGAGCATTTAAAGAGTAAGAGAGTGTTTAATTTATGGAGTAGTATTTTCTATTTAAATATGTTTTCTGAAAGTCTGTACCAATGTAATATGAAAAAAAAATTTTAAAAAACCAGCACAATTTTTTAAAATGTTCTTTCTTTTCTATGCTTTTTCTGGTTTTTTTTTAAAAAAAAAGAAAGAAAGAAAAAAAAAAAAAAGTGAAAAAGCCTTCTGACCATTCCAGAGTAACAGAATGGGGTAGTAGGAACCTTAATTATTTTTGAAAATTTTCCTTCCAGAGGAACAGCTACATTTTCAGATATATATTCTGACTCAAGGTTAAATGATGTCCGTTAAATATGAAGAATTTTGTGGGATGGAAATTCCAGTTACTCAACAGTTCTGATCATTAGGAAATTAAGATGTCCTTCTTTAGACATTTGATTCCACAAAGAAAGAGGACTTTGGGAATTATGTTACTTTTTTTTTCTCACAGACTCCATTAAACAGAAAAAGAGTCAAGATTGTTTACCTTTGAACTGAGTTTGTATGACTGGCCAGATTGTTTGATGTGTTTCACTTGACGTTCTGGAAGTTTATAAAACCACTGGCAGAATTTAATAAATAATTCTAGTGGCGGCAGTACTAGCAGCAACAGTAAGAATAAATCACTATTCTCAATGTACAAATTGCCCTAATTATGACTTTAAGAAGAGAAGCAGAATGTTTACTACCTCTGTCAAAATGGGAGTGATTAAAAATGAATACTGATCTGTATCCAAAAATGTGCTTTAGGTACACAGTCTGAGGTAGCATGAAAAATTAGTAGAAAGCACCAGCAGATTTTCATTCAGTTTCACATGATGGGGAACAGAAAGCCTTTAAAACTGGGAGAGTCAGAATGTCAAAAAAAAGAGAAATTTAGTTGTCAGCCAGGGGAAAGAAGTTAATTGGATAGATTTTGCACCTAGGTTCTGTGGCAATGATTACTGCACACTCTTTGAAATAATCCTTGGTATGCAGAAAGAGGATGAAGCAGTTTTTCTTGAGACTATGTCCATAGTGCAGAGAGTATCTTATTTATGGATCCCAGATAGACAGCCTGCAAGCCTGCAGCTCAGTCAGCCGTCATAGTCTGTCTTCTGCAACTTGGCCCTCCTCTCTCTGATGTATCTCTGATTTCAGAGGCAGTTTGTGAGCTGCCTGTTGTATTCCATAATGATATTCATGTCCATTACCTTGAAAATAAATTATTTACTTTGAAGGTTGGTTATGTTATCATGTGTCTATATCTCTCTACTATACTTCATACTACATGTGTGCAAGTACTTGATGTCTGATTCATCACATATGGAAATTGTATTGCTTAGACACATTTATTTCAAAATCATACGCTTTCTAAATGGAAAGTTGAAGAAAATAGCTAAACTGGTATTTCTGGGTACTACAAGGAAAAGATTAGATGAGTCAAAACCCACAGAAAACATCAATACATGTTTTAACTGGTTGGACTGCTTTATTTTGGTCTTTTTCATTTGCTTGACAAATTGCTCTGACACACATCTGTAATAATAGAAAGCTTCAAATATGCTCAAAGGAAGAAATTTTCCTTGTGTCTTGGGAGGAGCATCAGGCTTCTGTGTGAAATGTAGCTCAGTCATCACTGCAATTTAAATAATGCTTCATTGATAATGTAGAAGTTGATTTTAACAATCTTTTTCTATTTCTTATCTTTTTTTCTCTGCTGTTCTTTCTTCTGAAAATTTGAGCAGAGAAAATATATTTACTTCACTGTGATAATGGTGGACACATTTAAGGGATTGATTATTACTTTTTGATGTTAATTTATTCTTTCTGAAAGTTTCTCAACTTATGATTTTTCCTGTGCTAATTTTGTTTACATTCTCTAATCTTCCTTTAGTCTTATTACCCAGATCATCCTTTACTTGTCTTTTTTTTTTTTAACCTTCTTTATTTAGCACATAATTTGTTATTAAATCTTATTAATCTTCCACTATCAAATTCACCTATGTGTTCTTCTGTAGTCATTGACAATGTTCAGCTAGAAATCTAAGATGTCAGGTCAAGGGCTCATTTTCTAAGAGTTTAGTGAACTCCAGAACAGATTTAAGAAATACTACCACTACTATTTTGCATTTATAACATCTTTTAAATGAAGATTACAAAGACATTTATGATCATAAATTAAGCTTCACAATGACCTTGAAAACCTGAAATATAAATTCCTGTTCTTTTACATTTTTCAGCATAAAGATCATTAAAATGAGCAAGTAAAAAAAAAAAAAAAGAACTATGATTTGCAATGCTTAAGTGAATATTCTAATATTTTTCTGAAGGAAAAGTCATCGCTACTTTTAAAAATCAGGATGACTTTAAATATGAATTATTAATCAAAAACTACAGACAGTCACTTTTAGATATAATTTACATTATACATCTTAGGATATGTAACTGTTACAGTCTGCTTAATAATTAGGTCAATAGAAAGACAGTGCCTTCCAGACAGGTATAGGTTTGGGTCAGCCTGTGAGGCAATTCATCAAACTTGGTGTAGTGCCTCCCAGGCAAGTAACTATTCACTTTGGTCTGGAAGAGATGGCAGAATGCTGAGATGTCTCCCAGGCAGAAAATTAAATGGGTCAGCCTTGGAGGCAGCCCAGATAGGTGACTGTTCAGCTTTCCTTGAAAATGGATTAACATACTAAGGTCATTCCTGAGTATATAACTATTGGATCCTGCTAGATGACAAGTCATTATTCATGGACTTCCTTCCATTTGAAGGCTGATTATTACAGCTTATCTTAAAAAGAAATTATGAGCTAATGCCTTTGATTCTAGTAATAAAGTCCTGTTTGTGAACATGAATATGTGTTTTAACAGAACATAGAAGATCATCAGCCCTGTTGGGTGTATCTGTGCTAGGGGATACTAAAAGAAGTTCACTCTTAATTGGTATTGAAGAAGCTGAGACCACATGTTAATACATAAGAAAGATACAAAGTTTCAAACAGGGAGGCTTGTATACACATCTGCTTATATATAAGCCCTTGGCAGGTTTAAAAGCCTAGTGAGCATATGCTTACCTGGAGTACATATGTTCCTGACTTGGAAGAGAATGTCAAGAGCTTCAGATGTTTAAACTGGCCTTTTACTCATGCCCATCTGAAAACTGAAGGTACTGTATTATTTGAAGAAAATACACTGAAAAAGCCACAATTATTAAAGTAGCGATGTAACCCAGATCCTATAAATAGAAAACACAGACATGAGAGGCTTGATCAAACAGAATAGGAAGCCTGGGAGGAGAGATGAAGAGCAGCAGACATACACAAGGTTCTTCATTCTACTTCCTCTCAGCTGTTCCCTTTCTTTTCTCTTGAGCTCTTGTCAGTTTGTTCTGCATTGTGGCTGTAAGATTATAAATGGAAGCATGGTATTATTTGAGGAGAGGGAGCCAAGTGGAGAATAGAGGGCGTCCAACAAATTGGAAATTCTGATAGATCTTGCTGAGTGCCAAATGACATGTGCGTAAGTTAGCAACGCTGAAGCAATTCTGGCAGTAGAGAAGAAACTTGGCAAAGATGATACAGAGAAAGGGCAGTTTTGTATAGGAAGGCCAAGAGAGACCAGGTAGACAATGTGGCACTTAATGATGAGCTGCAGAGTATAGAAAGTGGTTAGAAGAAGTGGAAACATTGGTTTGGGATTAACCAGAAAGATGTCTATACTTACTCCCTGTGTAACCCATGCCAAAATAAAATTTTTTATACTGAAAGCCAATGCTCTGAGACATACGCTAAGATACTTTATAGTGTTACAGTCCAGATTTTAAAAGGGATGCTAGAAAAATACAGATGATCAAGAAAATCTACTACAACCACAAAAATAAAAGTGAACATTAGAGGCTATGGGGGCTGAATATCTTAAGGCAGACAGCTTACTGTAATGTCCTTTTGGATTTTATACAGTGAATGTTTAATGTAAATGCTTCAGCTCTACCTGGAACAGATGACAGCTCCCTTTTTCAGTGGATGCTTTGATTACTGGTTAATGTGATGTTATATATATTTTGTTCTTTGTGTGGTCCCATAAATCACAAAACCAATCCATAGGAGGAATACAGAGCAAATCTATTGCTCCATTTTAACCCTACCTTTTCCTATTGTCAGTGTTATATTACCTATAATGTATAAAATGGAGGTTTGGATACCTGATTGCTGGTCTCATTTCATGCCTCAGCATTTTAAGTCTAGGTTGTTTCACCAAAAAGGGTGAATGTGGCACAGCCATGATTGTGTCTTATTAGCAAGAGAGTTAATTTCCTTGGGTGGGATTAAACTCACAGTAGAGGTCTAAAGTTTACTGTCAAACTCACCATCAGCTGCCCTTTTATAGTCAAAGAGGATAAAAAAGCACCACCAGAGTGCCATTTCATTAGCCATATTTCAGATTCCATTTTAGGCTGAGAGGAACCACAACTTGGAAGGGCCTTGAATTTCCTTTAAATCTTCTGAGAAGATACTAATCTATAGTAACTGTTATTAAAAATCTCAAAAGTGTCTGAAGATGCAACTTTTAAATGCCATAAAGACATAGTTTAGAGTTCACATTTTCTTACCTATTCATCCTATATATAAGAAACTTATGCACTGAGTACTATTGTCATAAAACCTTGGCTGTCATAGCAATGGGACAGGGAAGGTCTGATACTCAGTTACATCATGGATTAACTTGTAACATGTTTTAACCTGAGAAGGTAAATTAATTAATCAAAACTAACAGCAAGACTGCTGTCATGGCTATAGAATGTAATGATAACTAGTTTTGATGTGTTTTCAGCTGAATTATTTTCTGCGGTTCATTTAGGTTCAAATAGAAATTAAAATATTTTATTTTAAAGAAACTGACACTACAGGACACCTGATGTTATTTACTAACAGAGATTATGTAGTTTTGTGTTTCCCTTAAAGCTTTTGGATACAACTGTCCTTGCTTTGACTGTAAGAGAGAAAAGGGATTTTCTAAACATTTCATCAAGTGAAGATAAGGAAAAATGTGAATGCTTGATGTTTATTGAGCAAGAGATTTCTAAATTCCAAGTATCTCCTGGAATTGACACTGGTTTCTGCAAAGTGCTACCTCTATAAACCCACCCTGCCTCTGACAGCTTTCAAAGCTTGTTGGGTAAAGACTAAAATTATAATTCTTAGCAAGTAGGGCATGATATCCACATTTCCTCTCTACTCTTCAAAGTCACAGAAAGAATTATTCTTGCTTCAAACACAATTACTCCCAGAGTTTCTCTGGTGGAGTTTTGCCTCCTGTATTGATTCTGACACATGGTCTTCCTTGAAGTTACAATAAGGAACAGAATACCTGGATGGGGCTACAGTCTTCTACTCTGCTCTGTTTTTTAAATTCACATTATCTAATGCCTCCAGGTAATAAAGAAGTAGATAAACCTATTAATCAATAAAATTAAATTGGAAAGTAGAGGTTCTGTGGGCACAAATATCCTTACCTCTACTGACAGACTTCCTTGGTAAGTAGGCACTCAGCACAAATCTGTGAGCACTTTATACTTTATATTGGCATGCCATTATGATAAGTGTTTAACTATTTCAATGTTGTGAAATTCATCTCTAGATTGTCCATGTTTCTGCTGTTTTACAAATTACATGACTTCCCTGCACTGCAATAACCACATGATCACTCCCCACCCACAGCTCTCACAATCCTGTTAGGGTGCAGGGATGGGTGGTGACATGTCACTGTGGCTATTCAGACTTCATTGCAGCAGCTTGAGCACCTTGTCCTGTCGCTCTGGTCATGCGCCTCAGCTGTCCCCTGTCCCACTTTTACAGTGACTCTGTAAAAAGCCAATAGAGAAGCCATTTTCATGACACATGCACTGAAAGGTCAGACAACAGTCATACCTGCAGAGAGGGGGGAGTAACTTCCCAACAACCCTCAAGCTAACCAATCCATTTCCAGAAGACTCTGAAGGTACAAACTGCTCATTCACCAAAGCAAAGAGATTCTAGATGCATAGACTGCACATGATGCCTAATTAGCCTAATGAGTCCAAGTGCCTGCCTGGAGGAAGGGCAAGGAATTATAAAAGGACTTGAATCGAGGCCCTGCATGGCTGTGCCCCCCCTGGAACTGGACCTTAAGGCTGGCTGGACCAATGCTGGAATCAGGACTGGTGAAATATTTAATTTTTTGTCTCTCTCTCCCTCCCCGCCTCTCTCACTCTCTTTTTCTCTCTTTCTCTCATTTTCTCTCTCATTCACTGTCCCTGTATCTCTGCATATTAAAGCAAGGCTTGTTGGGGCATTATCAGGGCAAAAAGATTTGCTTTTTTTCAGTATATGTTATAACGTTTGTGGTTTGTCGGTGTATGGTATAAGGTTTATCTCATTACAGAGGTTACAAGGCTTACTGACAAAGTTTCATGCCAATATCTGTTTTGAGCAAATAAAAAGTGAGATTTGTGAATTGAAGAATCCCTGGTGTCATTTCACCTTAATCCTGGCCTGGGAATAGGTAAATCTTAGTCATCGTCCTGAGAAATTGGGATGTGACAAGATCTCAGGGTTTCTTTTCAACAAGTCATTAATATTTTCTGATGCACTTGCTTTACTTTCTGGATCGTCCTTCTGTTCCTCCAGTTTATGTGCTTTTTCCACTGAAATCTTGTACATAAAGGTACAATCCCACAATAAGGTTGCTCACTTTTCCCTGTTTCCCTTGTACAGGTTGAACCCTTCCTGAAGTTGGTTTCCCAATAACCCAGGATTCTCTACCCTCCCTTTCCAACAGGGGCATGCATTTGAGTCAAACATTATGTTAAGAGATCCCATTCAAACTCCTATCCAGGGACCAGATGTTCTTCTTCCTTGCTCCCCTTTCCACAACTATCTGTGATTCATGTAATCATTATCTCACTTCTGACACCAGTGGACAGTGCAGACACTTGGATACCAAGACATTCTAACCATAGATAAATGCATACTTTTAAGAGTTCCCTGTCCTCTGGGAGGGATGGCACAGTCCGGAAGGAAGGTTTGACACATTGAAATTGAAGTCACTGACCATGCCTTATGCAGTTCTGAAGCTGGGCCATGGGGTCCCCAGGCCTCATGCTTGATTCTCTGTCTGGATACCATCATTGGTAGTACCAGGTAGAGAAAACATGATTCCTGATCAACCTGTTCAAGTTCCTGTGGTGCTTAATACCTGGTTGCTCAAAATCTGCTCCCTGGGAAGTTTCTCCCTGTGTTTGCAGCTTTCTCAGTGATTGACAAGTCAGGCATGCTGGAGGTACTCCTCCATTTTTAAAACTAGACTACCTTTTCCTAAAGTTTTAACTAAAGTTCATTCACTAACATGATAGTCAACGGGGCCCATCCCATGCCAGTTGCTACAACTTCATCCAGAGAAATGGAGGGTACAACATAAACTTTTGAATATACTGTTTCCAACAGAAAGTGTTTTCCCATATTCCTTTGCAAGTTATTACAATGTGTTATTTATCTTAGTATTAAAAAACTGGCACTGCAATTCTTACATTAATTCTTTCTGTTTTCAATCTTTGAATTGATTCCATCTTTTGTTTCTGCTGAATTCAACATCCATAGGTATGGATGCCATACGTATCTTTGCTATAGGTATCTTTGACAACTTCCAAAACCTGCTTCTGAATAAGCTGAATATTTTCTTGCATTTCTCACTATAAGAAATTTTTTAGAGGACTAAAATCTCTTATGTTCCTTTCTAGGCACCGTCTAGGAAAACCGGACTGAAGCAGACAGGTGTCTTCATTAGTGTCAAAGTTCCACCCTGATTAGTTTCAAGAAATGAGAATAATTTCTGAATCATATGAAGAGATCTAATGGAGTGGAAACTACACAGAGGTAATTACAAGGTAATATACACAATTACATCTTCTTTTTTTTTTTTTTTTTTTTTCTTATACACTGTTGAATAGAAAATCTGAAGTAGGACTACGAAACATTTAACAGATTCATGGAAGATTCAGGAAGAAAAAAGACTGCCAGGGACTAGATTTATGCCATTTTCTTTAGTCAGTTTGAGGCACAATGATTATAGAAAGAGCTGGTTTAGGATTTAACAAGCTTTTCACTTCAAAATATAATTTAGCCCAGGTATTTGTACACTGCCCTCAGTGAAAAAAAATGTTTATTTTGTCTGCATAAAGAAATATTTTAAAGGTACTCCTAACTTTCATTTAAATATGGATAAAATAGATTTGCATATAAGTGCCTTAACAGACTTGTCAGCTCTGTCAGGATCCAAATTTATGTAGATCTGGACCTGCACTATTAATCCTTGTAGGTATCACTGGGTAATAATTGGACCCAAATATTATGAGCCAAGAAATTTGTGATTTTGAGATACTTCTGTAACAGTTAATCTAATAGGACATGGCATGGGCCTGAACACTGGCATGCAGTCACCTACACTGCAAAATTGCTAGCATAGTCCCTAGCATGCCATTGTTAAGACCGGTTATCTTTCTTCCAGACAAAGCCTGAGCCAAGGATCATCTCAGTAGCAATTTGAACACAGCTGGTCTATTTAGGAGGGTAAGAGATCTTAGCTGTAAAGAAAACTGCTATGCTGTGCCAATTAGCCTAAGGTCCAAAGAGTCCCTGGACTATCTTATTTATTAACATAGCCAGAGTGTTAATGGTGGAGTTTGCCGTTGTATTTTTCTACAGACTGTTTTCAGTGACAGATCTTTCTCTCTTTTTCTCTTCTGAAATAATTATAATTATTTACAACTTCTATTAAAACTCTTATGAGACAAATCTTACACTTCTCACTAGGCCTTACCTGCTATTTGATTTCAGCAGTATATATGACTATGTTAGTCTTCTGAGAATTATGTCCTTATTAAGAAATTAGAAACCTAACTTCCCTGTCCTTGTTCAGTATAAACAGAACTGATTTCTACTTGAACAAGAATTATACTAAAGAGATACAGACAAGCCCATGAGCACATAGCAAAAAAGACCCACATAAACAAACTAAAAGAAACGAACCACCCATCAAAACTTCCTTGAATTCTTACAATTAAAATTCCCTTGTACTGAATTTCATCACACAGTCGTGCTAACTTTTTACAATTCAGTGTAGAATATGTGTTCAATTAATAGACAAAGTTTACTTGCTATGGACTTCATTAATAAAATTAAATTAAACAAGAAAAAATTGTTTGTTTGAATTTGAATAACAATTAAATAATTTGATATTTTTAATTCTTCTTTCATGAGTATCAGCAAAAAGAAAGCAATTCAACCTGTAATCTAAACACTACAAGGTACTGCTTTTCTTTATCTCTCTTCCTCTTCCTCTTTCTTGACCTCAACCTCTTTCTTTCCATTTCTTCCTTCCTTCCTTCCTTCCTTCCTTCCTTCCTTCCTTCCTTCCTTCCTTCCTTCCTTCCTTCCTTCCTTCCTTCCTTTTCTTTCTTTCTTTCTTTCTTTCTTTCTTTCTTTCTTTCTTTCTTTCTTTCTTTCTTTCTTTCTTTCTTTCTTTCTTTCTTTCTTTCTTTCTTTCTCTTCTTTCTTTCTCTCTTTCTTTCTCTCTTTCTCTCTCTCTTTCTCTCTCTCTTTCTCTCTCTCTTTCTCTCTCTCTTTCTCTCTCTCTTTCTCTCTTTCTCCCTTTCTCCTTTCTCCCTTTCTTCTCTCTCTCTTTCTCTCTTCTCTCTTTCTCTCTCTTTCTTTCTCCTTTCTTTCTTTCTTCTTCTTTCTTTCTTTCTTTCTTTCTTCTCTTTCTTCTTCTTTCTTTCTTTTCTTTCTTTCTTTCTTTCTTTCTTTCTTTCTTTCTTTCTTCTTTCTTTCTTTCTTTCTTTCTTCTTTCTCTGCTTTGTTCTTTCTCTCTTATTTTTTTCTCTCTCATTCTTTCTCTCCCCTTCTCTCTTTCCTTCTTTCTCTCCCTTTAGCTTTCTCTTTTTCATTTTCACCCTCTCTTTTTCTCTCTTTCTCTTTTTCTTTCTTTCTTACCCTGCCCCCCTGCATCTCTGCCCTTCTGAAACTTAGTTCTTTACATTGGTTTGAAGAAAAAAGAAATGCAATATTTCTCCTGGGAGTTTCTCCAATACAACCGTTTTCATTTTCTACCCTACAAAAGACAGATCTGTGCTCTGTGACCAGATGAAGATGGTCTTGGGAGCCAACCTTATGTATGCAAATAGGTCAATGTTATTGCAAGGATGCATGTACTTTCACTTAAAACCCTCATAAGAAGTGGGTATTGTTCTACAGTGTCTGTCTCCTGACCTGCAGATACTGAGGTAGATTGTTGGTGAGCTATACACTAATGAAGTTCAGAGTGCCAATTACTGACTTGTTAATTTATACTTTAATGATGAGAAAATGTGTCCCAGGTGAGGATTTTGCACATTAACACATGACAAACCTAGTCGTGTATTTTGCTACTGAACATTGTTTCCACTAAAGTACTTACTCTCAAAATATGCTATTAAATTTTACATTACCATCAAGCTGGAGTTTCTTATTTCAAAATTGCTGGATGGTTTTGTATTAAAAATATAAAAATATCTCTCTGGGGAAATGTGGATCATTTTCCTAAAGGAACTTTAATTAATTTACTTAGATTTCATATACAGTCTTTTTCTCTGGGAACACTTAACTTAAAACGCAAATATTAAAAATTCCCTTTATTATGGTGGAATTACAGACTTTTCAAAGTGTGTTACATTTCTATAACTCCGAAAGACAGACCATACAAATCAGAATGGAAACAGTTCTCTTTTTTGAACAGATTACAATCCTCGTCTTTCTTCAAACACTGCAAAGATATGCTGAGTTTTAGAATTTCACCCTAAAGACAATTAAAATGTACTATCCATTATGAATAAGGAAAAGACAAATAATATAGGGAGAAATAATGACTGAATTTCCTACAGTACTATCACATGCAGAGATGGGATACTACATTTGTGTCCAACAGTGTCCCACTGATGGAAACTCAAATGTTCTTAGCCTGGTCTATCCATGACACTGATCTAACAAACATGTAGAAATGCAACAAGGATATGATAAAAGAATTTAACTTTGGCACACGAGAATAAGTTTGTTAGGTTTTTGGAATCACAAATCTTGAATTTCTTTTCTTTGGGTAAAATTCATTTTGACTGACATACTGTATCTGAAAATCAGACTTCTAAGTCTGAGGCAATCACTTCCCTTTGTAATCAATAACGAGAAATAAGAGATCATCTGGAGAGTGATTTATCTACCTTGTGTCACAAATCAATCTTAAAGTAGGAGGGATCAACCCTCAAGATAATTGTTTGTTTGCAGTGGAAAAAAAGGAAAGTTTATTAGACTTAGTTGTTTAAATTAGAGTTAAAGGTACCTATGGATTACATCAGTGAACATGACACCCAGATGTCATGACTTCTGTATGAAAGCTACAAATGTTTCCTACCTTCACTCATCAGTTCAAAAATAGTCTATAAACTATCAAATCAATTCACTGGATATAAAAATAATTTACTGCCTGATAATCTCAAAGTTTCAGATGAAAATTTTTGGTTCAGGTGAAAATAATTTACTTTCTTTGGTATCTGAATTACTAGATAGCTAAATTATTTCTGCATGAGAAGGGAATATTCCTATGAAAGTAGGCACTATCTGTGTGTCTTTTTAAATCCCACATCTTTTTACCAATTTCAGTTGACTGACCAAACAGTCTTCAAAGATGACTAGCGAAAGTAACACCAGTGATTATCCCATAAAGCTTGTTTAACAAGTGGTTGGAATAGACTGTGATGATGTGTTTGATGGAGCTTTACATAAAGATTTATAGAAAAGCTGGAATATAGAAGATGAATATGCATCTCTTTCAAAAAATTCAATAATATGGAAAGAGGAATACACTCATGGCAATGCTTGTGTTCATAATTTAATAACAGACACCTTTAGAAAGTTTGAACACATAGAGAATGATTTTGCACTGTCTTTCACTTTGTGTGGTTTATCACCTTGCATGGTTTAAACCTTTGCACAGTTGTTTATGCCATAGCAAAAAGATTTAAAATAACAGCTTCTATTGTAGCTTTCATAGCGTTACCTGACACAAGCTGAAATTATTGAATCAGGTCCCAAGTGTAGAGAATCACCAAAAAGGCTAATAACCCATACAGGATACCCCCAAAATCAGGGGAAAAACACCTCAGTCACTGCAGCAACTTATGAATCTGAATCTCATGAAGTGATGTGAACACCTGAAGAGAAGATTTCTCTAAAAAACAAGGGTTCAGCTTGTGTTTGAAGCCACAGTACAAGTTATCATTTGAGTTTATGAAGTTTATCAGAGTTAGTGAAAAATCTTTTAATAAGTAGCTCAATGCAATATTTTCCCTTTTCATTTTTTATGTACTATTATGTCAATTGCTTTCAATTTACCTATAAAAAATGCAATTCTCCACATCCACTGTCTTGCTACATCTATTTTTCCTCAGTTTTGTGCTGTTTTTTTGTTTGTTTTTTTTTTTTTTTTCCTAAGAACAATTAAAATAAACACTAATAGAAAAGCACTTACAACACAGAGATTTTAGATTCTAGCTGTTGTGTGATTGTACTTTTTCTGCTCAGTCCACCGGCTCTTTTATAAGCCTATAACAAAGATTGCTGTTACCAGTCAGAACATATTCTCTATTGCAGCAGTTATCCTTGCAGATTTTTTGTATATAAAGCTGTCTCAACATCATCATCAATCTAGATATGGCTTAGAGCAACAACCAGACTGTTCCATATGATTTTGTCCCATGGAACTAATCTTCTAAAGGGGGTAACTGGGACACCAGAGATGCAGATACAGTAGGTTTCTACACAGTGTTCAGCTCTACCACAGGACAATTTCCTAAGACTGGAGAAGTAATCTTTAATCCACAATCATTTTAGACCTTTAACTTATTGTAAAGAAGACAGTAGTGGGAGAGGTCAAAAATCCCCATTAAACTATAATGTTTTGGGAGTAGATCATGTACATTGCAGACATGCATAGTCAAAGGGACAACATAAACCCTTTTTTTTGGTTGTTGTTAGTCAGTTTTGGTTTTTAGGAGAGGAGGTTCTAAGTTTTGTTTTGTAGAAGATATTTAAAATCTGAGATTTAGGTTCTTACAGTTGCATTGTAACTAATCAATCCACTTATGTATTAAAAGAGTCTCCTGATCTGAGGAACATGTAAGTGAATACAAAACCTTGTTTAGTGGAAAGGATTGTGCCAGTAGCACAAGAATATACTACTATCTTTTGAAAAAGAATGCAGAAGAAAAAAGATATAGCTAATTCTTTAATCTTGTCTTTCTTTGTTTAGGCTAAAATGATCTTTGTTTTATCTGAACTGGCAAAACCAGTATGAGCAAAGAACAATGAACTGTCAATGACATAAGAAGTCAACATTCTTAAAAAAAGGAGCAGCCAATTTTTACATGGTTTAAGCTCATGAAATCAAATCATCACTATTTCATCACTAAACAAGTTTAAAAACTGGAAAATATTTCATGACCATACATGTTTCTTTAATATGAGGGTTTTTTCTGACAACCAGTCAGGGAGCTGGTAACTATGCATCACTTAGAACTCTCCCCTACAAAAATGTGACTCTGGGTACTGAACTGTGAAAGCTCCATGTGTTACCATGGCTTGGCACCTGTGAAGCCTAATGTTAGTTCAAGAACAACAACAATATTTATACAGTGCTATTCATACAGGATGTCTCATGGTACTTTATAATGGGAAATAAAGTAACAGAAGCAAGAAGCTAAACAAACACTGTTTAGCTGAGGACCCATCCCTAACAGTTTTTGTTTGTTTGTTTGTTTGTTTTTTCTTTAGGATAGCATGCTTATAGTTTCCCATTGTGTGATGTGATCAGGTTGTTTGCAAGATGGAGATGGAGTGAGACTTGTTCTGGTAATTCCCAGCCAGAGTGTGATCGCCTGGGGAATCACAACTAACAGTCATAATTTAGAGCAATACCTAAATTGTTCAAATTCATGCAAGTACAACAACACTTAGTTTTAAATACCAGAAGCTGTAATCAGCCTCTTGGTAACTATGTTCCCAACACACACACGTACAGAGCCATGAAGAACCTTCTCCCAATTATTTTAGTTTTGTAAAACATAATCATCAGTACATTATTTGTCTTCACAGAAAATAAACACTGGAGTTCTTATCTTGAAAGAAGAACCTTTATTTCATGTATTGAGATGTAGACAACCTGCACTGATCTCAGATCTGATAAAGACATGCCTAATAAGTAAACTTCTAATTGATTAATGAGTTACTAGCTGGAATTTATCAAGCAAAACTGTAATCACCTTTTGAAAGGTAGCAAAAATACCATAACAATATAAAATAAGGTTCCCTTTCTTGTCACTATTGAGTCTTCTTTCACTGCTTTAATTCAATGTATCAGTTAGAGTGGTATCTGCTAATTCCTAGTGTGTCCACATCCCGGTGACCTATTCTCATCCTACAATCCCTGTTCCTCTTTCCATTCTGCTGAAATTCTCTCATGCATCATTGTCCCAATAAAACCCTCAAAAAGGTAGGTCAGGAACAGTCTCAAATTATTTTAATTTTTAATGAAGCAGAGAATAAACAACACTCTAGGGACTGAGAAACACCGTAACAAAGAATTGAGGTCGATGAGTTCCTAAATTTCTCTGGACCTGGACAACAATGCTAGGTAACTGACAGAGCACTTATACTGTACAGACTTTGCATAGACAGAATTTTTTCCTCTTTTTTTTCATATTTCATAAGAGCAGTAGCAGATTCTTGTGAGCAGCGAGTAACATTAAGAGAAAGAATTGATGTCCATGAAACAATTTCTAGAGACCACAGATTTGTGTGGATGAACATATTGCATACCTAAATGAAGCATAGAACTAAGGAGGTAAATTTCTAGATGGATTTATATGTTTGGAGTATTACACAGAAACACCACCATAGTTCAATCTATTTTAAAAACTTGAGCAGCAAGGTAAGGTTAGTCTCTTTTGGGTGATACTGATTTTTGGTGAAGTTTCTTTCTGATGTTGTTTATAGATAACATAGAGCATTGATCAAAATTCCAGCTGTGCCACTACCTCTTTTAGTGACAATTTTATGTCTAAAAAGGTTACACAGAGTCAGCTGAATAGGTTAAGGAACAAATGAATTCTGTGGTTCTGATTCAAAATAGACAGAGAATTATAGTGAGTTTATCTGCTCATATAATGTTTATTGAATGTTACTTTAGAAAACTGCAGTACCTTCTTAAACACGACAGTTCTGCTAGTTGAGAGCACAGGTTGATGAGATCTTTCCTGTTTTCGTGCAGGGTGCTATCAGGTAGTTCTATTTCAGGTCTGCATGTCTAGTAGATGCCATCATATAACTCATCAAGTATCAGCCTACTGAGATGTCAGCATCAACATCTTCTTGATAATGTCAGACCATTTCGGTTTATTTATGTTGGAGAACTGACTGCAAGTTTTTATGCAGCAACACTTTATAGAATAAGTATGACTTTATCAAGTACGTAGCTGTGGTGGGTTGACCCTGGCTAACAGCTAAGCACCCACATGGCTGCTTACTCCTTCCCTGCCCCCTTTCCCCCAGTGGGATGAGAGAGAGAATAAGAGCAAGAGTGATAAAACTCATGGGTCAAGACAGATATAGTTTAATAAGTGAAAGAAAGAAAAAAAAAATAATGCAAAAGGAATCATTCATCACCTCCCACAAGCAGACCGATGCCGAGACAGTATCTGACCCACTTTCTTTGTCTGCTCCAGGTTTTATTGCTGAACATGAGATTATGTGGTATGGAATATCCTTTTGACCAACATGAGTCACCTGTCCTTGCTATGTTCCCACCCAGTTTCTTCACCAACCCCAGCTGACTTGTTTTGGGGGGAGAGCAAGAAAAAGAAAAAGCCTTGTGTATTGGGTTTTCATGGCAAATTTTTGGTAGTGGGGAGGGCTGCAGGGGTGGCTTCTGTGAGAAGATGCCAGAAACTGCCCCCCATGTCAGATGGAGCCACTTCCAGACAGCTCCAAGACAGACCTGTCACTGGTAAAAGCTGAACTGATCAATGATGATGGTGGCAGCACTGAGAAAACATACTTAAGAAGGGGTAAAAACTGCAGCACGACAGCAGCCAGTAAAGAATAGTGAGAATAGATGAGAGAAACAACCCTGCAGACACCAAGGTCAGTGAAGAAGGAGGGTGAGGAAGTGCTCCAGGTGCTGGAGCAGAGGTTCCCCTGAAGCCTATGGTGAAGACTATGTGAGGCAGGTTGTTCCCCTGCAGCTAATAAAGGTCCACAGTGGAGCCCACAAAGGCTCTGCTCTTGAATCTACCCTGTAGCCCACAAAGGAGCCCACACCAGGGTAGGTGGATGTTCCTGAAGGAGGCTGCAGCCTGTGGAGAGCCCATGATGGACAGGCTTCTGTCAGGAACCGTGGCCCATGGAGTGGAACCCATGCAAGAACAGATTTTCTGGCAGGATGTGTGACCCAGTGGGGGACTCACACTGCAGTGGTCTGTTCTTGAAGGAATGCACCCCATGGAAAGGACCCATGCTGGAAGAGTTCATGAAGAACTGCAGCCCATAAGAAGGACTCACATTGGAGAAGTTTGTGAAGGACTGTCTCCCATGGGTGGGACCCCATGTTGGAGCAGGGGAAGAACATGAGGAAGAAGGAGTGGCAGAGACAACGCATAATGAACTCACCACAACCCCCATTTCCCATGCCTCTGTGACACTTGGTGTGTGTTGGAGGGGTAGAGAAAATCAGGAGTGAAGTTGAGCTGGGAAGAAGGGAGGTGTGGGGGGAAAGTGTTTTAAGATTTGGTTTTATTTCTTCTTACTCTGACTTGATTGGTAATAGATTAAATTGATTTTCCCAAGGTGAATCTGTTTTGTCTGTGATGGTAACTGGTAAATGATCCCCCTGTCCTTGTCTCAACCCACGAGCTTTTTGTCATATTTTTCTTCCCTGTGTTTTCAATGGAGGGGAAGTGATAAAGAGGCTTGGTGGCCACCCAAGGTCAACCCAACACACCCTGACACTGTGCAAGCACTACCCAGCAACAGCCAAAACACTAGTGTGTTGTCAACACTGTTTTAGCCACAAATCCAAGACACAGCATCAGATGGACTGCTGTGAAGAAAGCTGACCCCACCCCAGCCAGATCCAGTACAATAGTTCAGTGGAAAAGCAACTGTTTGCATTATGAAAATGTTATTGTTTCTAAGGAACTCATATCCATACTAAGAGAAAGTTGGTATTTCAAACACAGATGTTCTGACATAAAAGTTCCTTTATTCTTTCTAATGGGAATAGGACATGTTTTCCTCCAATGTATCTTTACTGCTTAGTAGAGGAGACAAACTTCAATATTTTTGACTTAAAATAATCAGACATATTCCCTTTCTTCTGCTCTTTCTCTGTCCAAAAAAGAACATAAATATCAAGTAGTACTATCATATTATACATGGAATGAAGCACCAAATCAGACCACTTTTTAACTCAATGGATGATTTACTGTTTCCAAAGACACACTGAGTATAAGACAGTATCAGTGACTCCTGAATTTCTTCACGATGACATTGTAACCTTTATGAATGGTTGGCTCTTTGTGCTAATGATATAGGAAGTGAACACATGCAGTTCTCTGGTGATGAGAGGTGCTACTTTGGACGGTTGCGCTTTTTATGGTTTCATCCAAAATCCATTAGTGTCAGTGGAACTTCTTTCATACTCAAAGGTCAGCATGCTCCAAAGGGTTTGCAAGACTGGGCTGAATTACTCGGCCACATGTACCTTTCAGGTTATTATGAAGAATTTTATGAGTGCCTAGTAAAATTTCTATAAAGTTTTATCAAAAGCCTTAGCTGACATTGACAACTATAATCTAAAAAACCGCTTCTAAGATTTCTGAATTTTTGTTTCAAAATAATATTAGAGTGTTGTTAAAGAATGCTTAGGAAAAAGTGACTTCTAAAAGTATATTACTTAAATAAAATAATAGATATATATTTTAAAAATGAATAAAAATGCAGTAATTTCACCATCAAAATGCATGAAGATTTGCTACAAAGCTGTCAACCAGCCTAAAGACAACATCATGTTATATGTTGTGGGAGTGTCAGCTCTGTGCAGCTGTGGGAGATTCAATATGTTAAGAGTCAAATCATGTGTTACTGGTAAATGATTAAGAGGCAAGTCGGCATTGGCCTGTCAGCCCAGCTGTAGAAGATTCAATACTTAAGAGCCAAATCGACATCAGCAAGTCAGCTCAGCTAGAGAGCTCTGTTTGGGGAGCTTAGCCAAGGCAGTGAGCTCTGCTAAGGTGGAGAGCTCTGTTTGGGAGAACTCTACTTGGCAAGCTAAGCAGGAGCTCTGTCTGCGCTGGCTTGGAGAAGTGCTGGCTCTGCTCTGCACCGGCCTGGAGGAGAAGCAGGCCTTGGAAGAAAGATAAGTCAGCTTGGAGAAAGTATGGAACTGTTTTTGGGAGAAAGAGTTGATGACTGTCTAGTTGCTGACTTGCTTATCATGAAGTAAGAGCTAAGGTAGTGAGAGCATAAGTATGTACCATTGTAATAATAAAGTGTCTCTCCTTCTGCACTTCAATGGAAAGTCCGTGCCTCAGTTGCCACAATATGTCTCTTTCCTAAACTGTAATTTATCAATTTTACTTGCTTTGATTTATGCTGTACATTTGTTCCCATGAACAGTAAAACCAGAGTCATGTTAATAAAGGTAAACATAACAAGTGCCAGTTACTGAAAAACATATTATTTCAAGATTTCCCCTCCAAAAAAACCAACATATGGTTGGTTGCTTTGTTTAGTTATTTATGTATGCACTTAGTTGAAGTTTGAGGCTCTGAGATCCAAATACGCAAACTAGTCTATACAATTTTCCGTTAGAATGGCAAGGAGCATATGCAGTATCTGTGTTTCTATATGTCAATGGAGGAATAAGGATACACAAAAGTGTCTAGATAAATTGCTAATTGTAGGAGCCATCCCTGATTTTTAAATGGCTTTGATTAGGTCTGATTGGACACACAAGTCATGTGCTATATGATTTGATGTTTTATTTCATGACTGGCTGACTGCAGTTCTTTATAATTAGGTTTCCAGTGTACACAATTTTTAAAATGAGCTTGCCATGAATATGCTTAATACTCAATTAAAAATGAATGTTTCTAGGAAAGCTCCCACTGATAAACTTATTCATTAGAAAAAACATCAGAAGAATGGGAATTTGGGGTCTTAATCTGGGTTTTTATTGTTTTTAATTGAATATTTACACTCAGTATTTTTAAGATATTTAGATATCACTACTGAAAATTCTTGTTTCTTTGAGCTAGACAAGCGAGAGAACAGAGCATGACACTGGACATCCATGAAAGCACAGGAAATATACACAATTCATCAGAGTCTGTTTAGAACTAGCAAGCTTCTCAGACTGTACTATAGTAACAAAACTTGCCAAAAGAGTACATAAATTAATCTGAAGTCCCTTTTGGCTTTAACAGACTGAATGTGCTTATTTAAGTAATTTCAGTTTTCAAAAGGAACACAGTTTAAGGAAAGGTGTATTGTTTCTTAAAGATCATTTAAGATCTTTACATTGCACTTACTGGCTTAGTAAAAATATCTGGAAACTAAATGTGTTAATGATCTTCCTTAAGTTGCTATAAATACATAAATCAAACTACAACTGTTGTTCTTGCTTTATGATGAAATATTTTTCAGCTAAAGCCAATTATATTTGCAGTGGCTTATCACAGCAATTATATGAAGCAGCAGGCCAGTCAGTAATGACTTTTTTGTTAAGGGAGTGCTAAGAACACTTCCAGCAGAGCTCTATTACCTGGATTACAATCACAGTTTTAAATTAGGTACCAATGCAAGTAATTTAGTTTTGTTTTTGTACTTAATTGGTCATTAACTTGTTCGTGCCAATAATTTTATTTCTATGCCACTCACTCATTAAATACTCCCTGAAACACCTATCCAGAAGCATTCCTTGCTGCAAAAGAAACAGGAATTCGTTATAAAATACTTCTATGTCTGTGTGCCATCTTAATCTCTTTGTGAACAACTCTGAATGGCAAAACATTTCTTATTCTACTGCAGTAACTGTGCAGTCATTAACATAAATCAATAGGAACCTGGTAATTTCTTTTCTTCATTGAGCAATATTTATGTGTAGTCCAGCATCTTGCTGTTGTCAGTGCTAGAACCACATGCTCATAGAGAAGTTGAAATGAACAATTATAAAATAACTTTCCTGAGAGAGGAAATTTCTTCCTATTCCCAATGGCTACCTGTTGTTTCATGTCCTGAAATAAGATAGTTTGCAACTTTTCTTTTAAAAAAATAAATCTAATTCCATGCAAATATGAATGTTCTCATTATCCATATAAATGTTTAATCCTTTTTAAAATTCTACTAATCTTTAAGGCCTCAGTGATATTTTTGTGGCAATGAGCTCTCTAGGTTAATTATGCATGTGTAACAAAGTATATCCTTTTATCAGTTTTAAATTTAAATCCTGCCTATTTACTGCTACGCACAGTAACTTTATAAATCTATATTGTGCAATTTTCTGCTCCAGGCGTTTTTCTCAACTGAGTGTACACTTGAATGTAATGGCTGGAGGATGCTCTAATAAGCTCTTCCCATATCTGACTCCTCTCTTCAGTGTTTTTCTCCATAAAACAGATTTTTGGATCAGTGGATTTGGCTTGGAGCTGTGTTTAAGGTAGAAAGTGAAGTGCAGACTCCTCCTAACAGTTTAGGAAGAAGGTTGAAATCTTTCTGGAGTACAAACTAAACAGATTTTTGAAGCCATACTCAGACCAGTCTGCTCAGAGCAGGCAGTAACCAAGGATAAATAATAAACAAAAACATTATGTGAATATGCACGTAGCCCACAATTAGTGGGGTTCTTAGTCCCTCCATAGTGACTGGACTACAAATCATTTTTTAATCTAATCTAGCCTTTGAGCTAAGAAAGCTAGGTCATTTAGTTCAGGCAATAAGGGCTCACAGCTTTTACATCCAGAGGTCCAGCTGCTCCTCCCCAAGAGACATCTATCACATTTGTTAAATTTTAAATACAAGTTCAGATATATGCTGTGTCCAAACACCAAGGGGATTTGTGCAAACAGGTTTTATATAAGAGGCACTGTTTTGAAGAATTATTAAACAACTGATTAAAATTAATGTTGTGAGCTCCTCCTGCTGACTTTTTAACATCAGCCAAATAACATTTGGATGATTAAGTAATTCTCTATTCCTGTAGAATTCTCATTGATTTGAGAGTTTCTTATATAGAGACTTTGTAAGGTTATTTTCACTCGAGCTAGTTCAAAGGAAAAT
Source organism: Strix aluco (assembly GCF_031877795.1). Lineage (NCBI taxonomy): Eukaryota > Metazoa > Chordata > Aves > Strigiformes > Strigidae > Strix > Strix aluco. Next base: position 102,562,480 of record NC_133932.1, on the reverse strand, counting down.
ATGAGGGAGAAGAAAAAGATGAAGGGAGATTATTATTAAGAATAGAGCAGACAACTCTTGAGATAACAGGAAGATGAAAGTGAGATATTTGGGTACTGGAGTCTGAGAAAGAAAAAAGCGGTAGCGTAAGAGGTAACAGGCCCATTCCATTAATGGGTCATGCAGAAGCATTTGGTCCAGTTTCGTGGAAGATAGCACCAGTGGTGCATGCCTGTAATCAACCAAATGTCTTACTTGGGATCAAGTCCTGAGGAAAAAACAGACTCCTGCACAGCTGTGGTGAGTTGACCTTGGCTGGATGCCAGTGCCCACCAAGCTCCTCTACCACTCCCTTCCTCAGTAAGACAGGGTGGGGAGAAAACAAGACAGAAAAAACCCTTTTGGATCAAGATAAAGGCAGTTTAATAAAAAATAAAAACAAAGGCTGCACATGGAAGCAAAGGAAAACAAAAGATTTATTCTCTGCTTCCCATCAGAAGGTGATGTCCAGCCACTTCCCAGGAACTAGGGTTCAGTATGGGTAGTAGTTGCTTCTAATGACAAACATTGTAATAATGAATGTCCCATCCCCTGTCTAATGTGTCGTCCCCCCCCCCCCCCCCCCGCTTCTCTTAGCTTTTATTATTGAGGAAATGAGACATCATGGAATATCCCTTTGGTCAGTTTGGGTCAGCTGTCCTGGCTATGTTTCCTCCCAAGATCTTGACCACCCCCAGCCTACTGGTGAGGGGACAGTGTTGGAGAGACAGCCTTGGTGCTGTGCCAGAACTGCTCAGCAGTGTCCAAAATGCTGGTATGTTATCAACACCTTTCTAGCTACCAATGCAATGCATAGCACTATGAGGGCTGCTACGGGAACAGTTAACTCCATCTCAGCCAGACCAAATACAACCACATTTCGAGATAAGTCTAATGGAAGGAGTAGGATTTTTGCCAAGTGAAGAAGTGCTTTTGCTCTGCATCAGAAATATCTGAAATGTTCATTTACATTTGACTAAGGGAAACAGAAGTTTAAGGAAAACGAGTTTTGGTAAAGCAAAATCTGATGGGAACCACAGCACCTGTCTGTAAGTATATAGATATAAAAATGAGGAAAATAACCACTAGTCTACAGGACAGTGTTAGAATAAGAATGAAAAGGGACGGGCTGTCAATGGATATAGTTAGCATGAAAATCAGAAAGTCATACAGTCATCTCATCAGGGAGACCCTAGAATAAATAGTCATTATTATTGCTATTATTATTGATATTATTGTGCAAAAGAAACCACTCTGATTCCACTTGGTTTTAAAGATTTGGGACATAGGTTATTTGAGGTGGTTTCTTCCTGAGAAAGGGTGCAGGGCTAATGAGTTGGGAGGTCTTTAGAAATCTTGTTTGTTAAGAGTCCAAGTGGGTGAGAATACAAAAGTATGAAATGTCCAAGTTGAGTGTGAACAAGATCAATAGTTAAAAAACCTATTGTCAGTCATCTCAAAGAATATTCAAAGTAGTAGAAGAAAGGTCAAGAATAAAGAAGTAACTGTGCTTTTAACAGGATACATAAAATAGTTTTACAAAGTAATTTAGATGATAATTCTGTGCAGGCAATTGACTCCAGTCAATGACTCCATTCCAATTCACCAACTGCACTTGGCTTAGTTAATGCCTAGAGGTACTTCAGAGAAGAGTCAATCACAATAAAGGAGGGGAATTGTACAAGTAAGGAAGAAAAAAGAAAGCTTTTTAAATCATTGATCCAAATATTTCAAGATAGTTCAAAATTTATGTGTTGGAGTAGGGGTGCAATTTCATCTGAAAAACTCCAGGTATCTGAAGAAAAACATCCAAGATTCATTTTTATGGGTTTTAGTTATTCTTACTTGAGTTAACATTTTTCTGTTTTTAACTTGTGGTGCAGAGTATAACTTGAAAAGGAATGAATTTAAGGACAGATGTTTCAGAGAGAAAAAGGCAAGGAGAAAAAAAAAAAAAAAAAAAGCAACATTGTCCCTGCCTTTGAGATTATCTGGAAACAGGAATTTGTATGTGATGGGGCATACATATCAATTTTGTTGAATGGGTGTTGCTTGCTATTCCAAATTAATGGTGGTACTTTTGTCCTGCAAAAAGAATAGACTCCAAGTAAGGAGAGAGCCAATTTCTAGTAAAGAGATACTGAACTGTCTCAGAGGGACCACTCTGGGTTCCAGGAACAGACCAGCGATTTCAGGACAAAGATTGTTGTGGAACAGCTAGTTTCCCTTACCCAGACATAGAACATGTGAGGTTACAGAGGTAGTAAAAACAGTGTCCACCTTTAGGGTTAAAGTGAGGAGATAACAGACAGTGGGCTTGCTGCAGAACATCTGTGAAAGAGAAGATTACATAAATATCTTAATTTCCAGTAGATGCTGAGGAAAGAGATGGTGAGGACATGGAGAAAGAGGAGGCAGAGAAGCTAAACTGCAATATGACATGCCATCACTATCTTTCCATTACTATCAAGACCTGATGGCAGCTCATTAGGTTATCATAGTTTTTTGGGTGCAGGATCATCTTAGGTGATGCAATACCCAATCTTTTCCTATCTAAAAATAATGGGGTTTTGTGGTTCTTCTATTTAACAAGATCATCAAAGGTGACCCAGGCATAGTGTAATATATTTGCTGAATGCTCTCAAATCGGAAGAAATTAACTGCAGCAACCGCTGCCCTTATATTTGCATTTGTGACTTTACCAAGAAGGTGCTAAAGAGCTATGCCAAATAACTGATGTCCACGATTTTTTTTCTGTCTTTTAAATGAAAAACTGAATAACAGATGTTGTTCTGGGGTCAATTTTTCAAAACTAGCAGCAGGCTTATAAGAAAAGGCATGATTTTCAAGCAACCCTCAATGCAAACCTGAACTCTGTAGATATGTTTGTATATTTTGGGAAAGATGCAGTTCATCCATTGGTTTTGGAAACTTTCTTAAGCTTTGTGCACTCCTGTAAATACTAAATAGCATTAGTACCTAATAATGAAAGAATAGTGCTTGACTCTGTCAGAAAAACATGTGAAAAGAGTAGATTTAAGGTAAAAGACTCAAGACAGAAGAATGTGAAATGGCTCAAGAGACAGGTTTTGCCATTCTTTTCAAGATGTGCATGACTCCTAGGCTAGGGTTTGATACTGCTTTCTGGAATTCCTGTTCTGACACAGCTGTCTCCAGGAGGATGACAGGACTTAGGCGTTAAGTGTCTAAAGATATTTGTTTATATGTGAGTAGGCTGGGAGGAGGAGAAAATACTTCACTCAGTCTCCAAAGCAGATTGAACTTGTTTGCACGTGTATAAACATGAAGAAATTGGTGATGATGTTTAAGAGTGCCTACTTCTTTTCTTTCTTTAAAATGTCAAATTTTTTTCCCTAAAAACCTTAAGCTAATATTGCAATGTATGGTTTTGCTTTTGTCAGTAGCTATCACTAAATTATTTGGGAACACAGCATCACATTTTCAGCTGGTGTGGCTCCAGTGAAGCCAGTAGAGCTTTTATTATTGTTTATCATTGTCAGTGCAGAACAGCTGAGGCTATGTAAGACATAGACTAATTGCCACTTAGGGGTATGTCAGGAGAGAACTGGGACCATGCAGCCAATCCATCTGTCACAGAGCACTTGAGTAAAGATTAGACTCATGGTTCTACAACCTCTAGTTTATATTATCTGTACTGGAATAAATGTTAAGTTATATTTGTACATGTGTGTAAACCAATAATCCAGATTCAAAGTACAGATCAGACTGATTGCACAGTCTATGTGTAGGGTCTTAAAAGGAAGCAAATATCTTAATATGAACAATGAAAATATATAAATCAATGAAAAAGCAAAAATTGAGCTCTTGAAATTAAGTTATATACCTAATAGCACTTTGGGTCATTTGCCACACCCTATCTTAAAGAATATAATGAAAAAATGTGTGTTGTAACATCTGGACTATTAAAGAAAAGAGTGACTGATTGCCTTGATGTCATTGCTTTTCCTTTTTCTTCATTTTCCATCACTATATGCTATTCTAACTTACTGTCTTTCCCAGGTTTAATCTCAAGTAGATTAAGTTTCTACATAAAATGTTCTGTTCTTTACAGAAAAATTGTTTGAAAATATTTATATTTAGGTTTTCTTACTATGTGTATTACATTTTCCATATGCTCTATACCCATAATTAGAGTTTTGAAAAGCTAACCATTTTGATAATTAATACAGTATGTCAAGGAAATGACATATGATTCAACTTAAAGATAATGAATAATTATGAATGATACTAATGGTCCCTTAATGTTAATGTCATTCTGCTAATTTAATATGGCAATTAATTTTGCACATGAAACACATGCAGGTGCTTTGAATCATTTTTTAAAAAAAAATCTTCAATTCCTAACTCTCTTGATAGTTTTGCAAATTTAGAATTAATATTGAGTAACTATCATAGTAATTTTTAGTTTAATTTGTTATCACCATAACAACTTAACATCCAGGGAACAGCTTCACATTAATACTATTTATGGGTATATTTATTAACTATATTTAGGATTATTTCTGTGGATAAACTTACTCCACTGATGGTCCTAAATTAACAAAATCATAACTCAGCTGATTTCCTATATAAATTATATGTCATGATCTGCTATGTTTGTGAGAATATTGACATCGAGGACCTGGCAAACATCTTGAGGTCCCATCACCAATTCTGTTTTTAAATTGAATGACAACTTATATATAAAACTGTTTTATGTGGGAATATATCCTATGCTGCAGTTTCATGAACAATGTTATGTTCTTGTTTAAAATGAGGTCAAATAGGCTATTCTCTGTAACTAAGATTCATAGCTGTTGCTTACAACAGTATCACTCTTTAGGCCACTTAAAGAAAAAGTAATTGTTGAGTGCACTAGTCAGATAGTGTCTTCTGTTCTTTGAATCAAAAGGATGGACTAAACTCTATATGCATTTACTGTCATGTTCACTGCAGTTACTAAGTGTGCAGTGTTGAGCCAGATAAAGTGTGCCTCTTGCTACACTACATAATGGAAGCTTGATATACCCCACCTGTACATACCCATAGTCTTTTGGGGTGATACTATTGTACAAACGTTATAAGGAACAAAATTTTCTTCAGAGATGGGATTCTTTTTCAAGATGACTTGGCAGCTCACTCTACACTCCATCTTAGTTATCCGCTATACCCATAGCAACATGAGATAGTTTATATTAGATAGTTATCTAGGTTAAGATAGATAAAAAACTTCATTCACTCATGGTGGATAAAGTGTCTGTCTCCCATCCATTGTGTATACTTTGCAGTTGTTCAGGAGTCATCAAGCTGCTCACCTGGCTTTGTGGGTACACTTTTTCCCAAACCTGTTGTGACATATTTGTTTTCTGTCAATCTTCTAAATCCTTTCTACATCACCCAAACAAAACTTTTTAGTATAGTTGAACTGAGACTAGTAAGATTTGTATAGTGCTATACTAAGGCTCCTAAAACAAGAATGGATTATAAAATACCATTTGATACCATTATAAAATAACACCTTCTCTCACCCACTGCTATATAGCTCACCTTGGCTTCTTTTTAGCTAAAAGAGAAAGACTAGGTTTCTTTTGTTTTATTTTCCCAGAAATCATTGAGATTGAACTGTAAAAGTGTTAGGACAAATTATACAGGAATAAGAACATAGCTGAAGACTATTTGTTTGCAAAGACTTTAAGGGAAAATAGAGTTCCAAATACAGGGAGGGAGGGAGGGAGGGAGGGAAGGAAGGAAGGAAGGAAGGAAGGAAGGAAGGAAGGAAGGAAGGAAGGAAGGAAGGAACATACATTGTTTGCAATGAAATTTAGCTGTCAAAGTTATAGCTTACTACATAAAAAGAGAAATTTGTTTTCTATCCAGGGCAGCATAATGACCACTGAAGGGCAGCTAACTTAGTTAATTAGTTATCTAACTACTGTTAGACTGCTCTCTAGTCTTATATATAGCATTTGTTCAAGTCTGTTTTCTCTGTATTCTAATGGCACTGGTGTTAAGCAAAGACTTCTGTACATCACAGAAATATTGTCAAGATTCATTTTTTAATACAAAACATCTAGAATTCATAGAACACCATTTTAAAATAATTTTAAAAGGTTTTTTTGTTTAACACTGATTGTAATGAAATAAAGCAATAGCTTTCAAGGAGACTGGAAAATATCTGCAGAATTTATTTGTTCTGTCAATCAGAAAAACTGTTGTGTTTGGTTTGGGTTTTTTTGTGTTTGATTTTTTTTTGGGGGGGGGGGGGGGAATATGTACTTGTTTTTTTAAAAAATGTTGTTCTCACAGTTATTCAGGTCTATCTGATCAAATTACTGTCCTCTCTGTACTAACATCTCCTCCTAGGACACACCTGGGTATGACTGTGCTGCTCAGTGGAGAGCCTGACCTGAGCACTATTGACCTGAGCACATATATTCAGACAGTGTAGCAACAGTTTAGCTGCATAAAACAGAGATTATTAGCTTGAAAATAACACTCAGTGTTATTTGTGCACCACAGTCTAGGCAGTCCTGCAGTCAGAGGGTGCCAGCTCATCTGTCCAAATTGAACCATCAAAAAACATTGTTATAGAGTCTAAACTAACTATCTGGGATTTGTACAGTTAACAGTCCAAATAAATATACGGAAAGAGATGATTGATTGTCCCCCACCCTATACAGGTGCCTATAAGACGTGGCATTAATTTTTCTCTCAAGTACAAATCCTTTATCTTCACTGACTGTAGGGGATGTACATGATTTACCTAGATTATTTTTGAGATCTAAAGTTAGACAAGAACATTTCAGTCATGTTATTGATCTGTCCACTATGTTGCTTCTACCCGAGAATTCATAAGATATTGTCCATGAATATATTTATTGATTTTAATATAGTAATGTTATTTATTATAACATTTATTAAATGTCATGGCATTGATTGCAAATTTGCACTGTAAAGGATCTGGTTATATTTTAGAACCTTTAATAGAAAAACTGATCTTAAAAAAGAAACATTCTCAGTCATCCTTCTGTCTTGGATATCTTTAAAAAGAGATTCCTTAACTGAAAAAAGGAAACAAAAGAATTGAATTCTATTCTGCTTTATTTATGATCAACAACTTGATTATATGTTTAAAATCAAAGTGAATCTTGAATGCAATTTTCATATTTATGTTTGTGCTTGACTTTGTTTCTTTGAGTTTGTTATAGAAGTCACTGTAAAAGAAGACATAGGGGTATCACAAGGAAAGGTTAAAGTCACAATTCTGACTCTAAAATATTCAAACGACCTAAGGCTATAAACTTTTTCTTTTCTTAACCTGAAAGAAGAATTATGCAATACTGTAATAACATAGGCTTTATCAAACATGCATTCAAAATTATATATCTGAATGTTGCTGAAGGCTGCTTAAAATCTTTTCAGATTTGGGACTATATTGGTAATTTCTTCATTTTTTAGATCTCTGGACAGTGTGTTTGCAAATTTTTTTCATTTCTGAGCTTGCATTTTCCTGGTAATATTTTCATTTAGCATAAATATGAAAAATCTCATACACGTGGAGGCATGACATAATTTGCCATAGTATGGAGACTATCATTTAACTCAATGAACTGCAGGTAATTAGCTAAAGAAAAAAAAATCCAACAAGGTTGACACAGTTTTGTCTTTAGTACCATTAGTGGCCTATTATACGTTAAGAACAACCTAAGTATGGGCTACATCTCATGTGCTCATATCACAGTCTCTAACATTGAGACATTATCTGGATTATGTGTGATCTCACCCTTATTGTATCCATAAAAGCTAAGGGAGAAGAAAAACAGAAAAAGGAAAAGAAGCCCACATCTCTAGATTTAGAGCAGTACTCTCATCATGCCATATGCAAACAATCAAGCGTTCAGTATGGCAAGTGAACAGAAAATTGGCAGAAAACCCTGTCCCCCATCAGAGTTTGATTTTAATGTGGATTTACTGTTCTCTTCATGAAAATGAGAAAGAAAAAAGTCAAGAGATTAGGTGTTTATTTGCACAAGAATCTCCAGGAGTATTTGTAAGGAAAAGAAAGGAGAGAGAGGAAGAGAGACCCTTTGGAGTTTGCGACAGCCCATTTTTAAGAGAGACTTTTAAGGTAATGTAAGTCATCTTCAGATAATGCCTGTATTGCTAGTTTAACCAAAAGTGAGTATTGTAGACCATATAATTATCTTTTGGTTCTCTACGATTTGTTGAGGTAAATTTATGTCAGATGTTTAGCCATCTGAACAAGTGTCCTAAAGTTTGTCTTACTGTTTATCTCTGTATCAATAACTACTTAATTATTTTTGATGATGTGGAAGAGATTCAGAGAAATCTGCTCAGAAAAGAAGAGCAATTCAGAACAAAAGCCCTTGTGCTATATTCTTGCATGTGGGTTAGAACTCTCTTGTGAAAAAAAGTGATTTTGGGTCTTCTGCAGATGATGTCTGTCATCTTGACACATCTCAAGAGAAAACCTGAACTTGGAAAACTATGTAATGTGGCAAAGCTAAGACTTTTTTAGTTTCCCGGAAAACTAAGTAAGTGATTCTTTTTTGCGTCTGAAGCTTCTAGGTGAATAGATTGTAAACTGAGGTGGTGGGACCTTAGTATGGTTGAGCTACATATGAGGGATGTAGGTACTGCCAGAGAGCAAACAAATAATTTTAAGTCTGCACAACATTTATTTCATTCCGTTTGTTGTAATCTCCTTTCTCATTTGACATTCAGTGGGGGAAAGGAGGGGAGAAACATATGATGTCACATTCAACGTAACATTTCAAATATGGCAAGTGACAGCATATAGTGGTATTGTTTGAGTTCAGAACATGTTCTCGGGCTAAATTTTTGCTAACTGTTTCCTGCTGTTATTTTCCAATAATTTTAATGATAACATTTCAGCCAAAAATAATACAATACACCACCAGAATGAATATTTTTTTTCTTTTTAAAAATTGTTATTTCTTGCAATAATGCAAAATATTGCCTGACACAGAATAGTATTGGGCTCTGGCGCTAATTCTAGCAAAGTAGACAAAACTAATCTTGGAAATACTAGACAAGTCTCTCTGAAGCAGAAGGTGGGTATCAGAGGTAAATGATAATTTGTTTAGGTTTTTTTCCGGAAAGTCATTCCTGCCTTATGTTTTACTTACATATTCAATCTTCTTTGATAATAGAATAATAAAAGTAGAAATTTTTTAATCATAAAATATTAAATATTTAATGATGTAATCAAAGCATCAATTTCAAGGGGAAAATCAAGCCAGTGGAACAACAGTGGAGTTTTTAGTGTGTTTTGAATCTCTAGTTTTGTTTAGTGTATCCAAATCACATGATTTTTAGAAAAAAGATTGTTCCTTCACTCAGTTGTTTTCAGCTGAACATGAAATATTTTTCTAACAGACAGAAACGAAGGCTTTATTTGATTGTGAAGTTATGTGCTCTGACTTTCCTGTATCACACTTTCAAGGAATATTATTTGAAGTTGTACAATTGTCCTCCCTATCATCTTTACTTTCCTATGCTAAGAAATCCATAAATCGTAAGGTTTTAACACGTTTTTATACTGAAATACATTAAGCAGATAATTAGATATTATTTGGCAAGAATTTCTGCTCTGATGCTACACTATTAGGACTGCAAGCTTTCATTTGCTTTAACCACATCACTGCTACTGTAAAAGGTCAGAGTGGAGCAAAACATCTCTTCTATTGCTCCACATTCCTGACACATCTTTCCATTAAAAAGCTGGCATGCAGGACAATGTTGTTTCTCCATTACAGAGCAGACCTGTTAATTGACAGAGATTACAGCTAGCCAAAACACGGTAGTTCCTCCAGTACGTGTTGCTGTCTGTGTACTACTTCTTAAAATATATATTAATGAAGGAAAGTAGTGAAGGAGTTAAGGATCTTAATTAAGGGTAATTTTTTTCCTTTTTTTTTTTTTTTTTTTTTTTTTTTTCCGATATAGCAGCAGCTATTGTCTAGATATTTGCTGTTTGGATTGTATTTTCAAACCTCCTTAAAAATATAAAACTCAATTTTCGTAGTTCAGTCATATCAAACATATATTTAACAGACATCTAACCATCAATATCTGTTGTGAAAAACACAATAAAATGAGAAAGTACTGTAAAATCATAAAAGACACCAATGCCCACAATGAAAGCTTGAAGAGCTTCTCACTTCAAAAGAATAGTATATCTAGCATTTTAGTACTAATTCTATTCTTCTGTCCACAAGAATGCTTCACATTTTACAGCTTAGCAGTATATATAAAGAGACAGTAGTTCTGCAAGATATTTGTGACCTGTTAGAACCTTGTATGACATCTCTTTCGTTCCCAGCATCTGTCTTAGAATAACTTAATGAAAAGATAACAGATGATACATCCCCAGACAGTTTATCAAATTACATTCAGAATCAGGTCAAGATGTCCTGGAATACAAAACCCGTCATGTTTCTAAGGTAAGATATATATATGCCTGCTACGTAGCATATGGTATGATTTTCATATGCCTGATGACATCTCAGACTTTTGCATGGCGGTGGTTGATACAGCAGGGTGTAAATGAGTTGCAACCTTCTGGAACTGTAGCTGGAGGCTAGTCAGAAGAACCATTGCCACTAGAAATCTACTTTTGCATCCCATTTTCAGCCCTTGTGCCTCCTCCAGTGCTCTTGAGTTGGACCTTTGCCTTATGTAGATGAATATTATTTCACTGAAGCATCTTTATTTCAGATGAGATATTGACTGTATTTGAGAAAATTTCTATTTTACATACTCAGTGATATGTATATCTCTAACCTTTTTCTCAAAACTTAGAGGAGAGGAATAATTTACATGCACATTCTGGAAGTGCAATAAGAGGAAGAAACTAAGGCTGTTGGTGGGCAGGGACTTCCGTACAAAAAGAGCTTTCAATTTCAGAGATCTGTTGTCATAAAGAGAGGGTTTCAGTTCTTTTGGAAACCCCTGTGACTTTGGATAATGTGAATAAGGATATATGGTTCAATCTTCCCAGAAATTCATCATGTTCTTCTCTTATTAGGTTTTGGATATACTTGGAGTATGGTGGTTGTTTATGCCTGGTTTGATTGTATTTTGACTCTGGAGAAACTGGCTTCTTTGCATATTTTTCACTGTATTTTCTGGTTAGTGTAAAAACATCAGAGAAGACATTTGATTATCTATTTACATAAAGCTGCTTTCACTGTTTGAGTACCTAGAATTTACAGATGAACTTGAAATACAATTTTAATAGAGAATTTTTATTGCTTTTTCCTTTGCCCAATGACTGTAGCTGAATGAAATGCAAGTATCATATGAAATACATTCCTCATTGATATTAGACTCTAAATTACCTTATGATTTAGAGAGCAAGTCCCAGCACATAGCTGCTTCATTGAAGGAAAACCAAGTCTTTCTTTGGATATTTTGACAATTATATATTGAACATTCACTCCTTGCACCTTAGCAGTCAATCATTCTCGGAGTTATAGTGAAGATGAAAAGGAAGGAGTTTAAATGTAGTTAAAGAGTTAATGTAAAGCACATAGCTTGCCTTGCATAAATGTTTTGGGAGAGAATACAATACTGTAATAATAGCATATCTTGAAAAGTTGCTTCTAAAATTATCTAGATTTTCATTAGTGATAATTTCCTTCAAGCAGATGCACTTTAAGTAGTTTTACTTTGTTAGACTTCGTACAAAGTTGTTTACACTGGCTTAAATGCAATCTTTAGTTAATAATGGCAAGATCCTTCTGTGCACTATTGAAAGAGATATGCAAGTAACCTGGCACTCTGACATGTAAATGAGACTCAATGAATAGTCGATAAACTTTGTGATTTCTGTAGGATATATATGGATAGAATGCAATTACATAAGGTCATTCGGAAGAGAAATATCAGTAATATGTAGGCATACACTGAAGTAGCCTTTATCACTACTTATATCTCTGATAACGCCCATAATAAAGAATAAAGCTGCTACATCTGCTGTGGCTGTTCTGCACCACAGGCACAACTCAAAGAATACATAAAGCTAGTATAAATGACTCCTTGGGCTTCACTAGAGAAGCTGGAATTCTTTGACAATCATCTGGTCCACAAATTCTGGCTCTCATCTTTCATAACATCTCAAGTATTCTTTCTTCTTTTCCTTGTTGTGTTAGAAATTTATTCTCCTTTCTCTTCTTTGCATTTTTTCCTTTGTAACTGAATGCACAGCAAATGTGAAATTGTGCTGTATGAAAATGATCTCCTCCATTTATCACTGTAGGCATTTAAATCCTTTGTCTTTTCTGAATTAACATTTTTATGCCCAATTGCATTATATGTATAATAACAGTAGTTGTTATTGATGCTATATTTTCCATGATTTAGCAATATGATATTATCGCCTCTGAAACAGGACTTTCAAGAATGATTTGCTGTCTGAATGAGAATATTCCTCTAGAAAATAATAAAAGTTTTTGTTAGTTTTCTCTGTAGTTTTCTTCTTCTATAAAATCAGAGCACTATGGGCCTGTTAATGTGTGGTGCCACTTCGATTCTTCATATATGTAGACAGACTCTCTGGTATATCAAAACACTTTTTGGATTAGGGCATGAACAGAACTTTCTGAGGCAGTCACACTAGTACCAAGCTGTGTGAAATCTCACCCCTCCTCCACTTCCCTCTGATTATCTGTGTCAAATGGCATTAAGCCAAGATCTATGGGTTGGCTAGTTCTTAATCCATTTCACATATCACATGGTGATAAGATCATAGTGATCATATTTGCCTGGCAATGAACAATATTCTTTACAGAATCCAAATTGTATGACATTTTGTATATCACATTAATAGTGTTATCAAAGAAAGACAGCAAATTAGTTGCCAATATTCAGTAGAATAATTATATGGCTTTAATTCTCTACTAATTAAATAATATATTATGTACCGTACTGTTTTGCCAAGGGTTGATATCTTATTGGCAGACATGGGTTATCCTGTTTCTTTTTTAAAGAGTTAATACATTAGCTTTCTTCTCATTCTATGATTTCCCCAGTGTTATAACAATAACTGAAAATCAGTGTTAGTGAGCCAGTGTGCTCCTCAGCCAGCATCTTCAGAATCCTTTCAGGTAGGTAACAGAAATTGCTGGGTTTGGAAGTACTGTTAGAAGCTGCTGTTGAAATGTCCCTTAGATATTGTTAGCATATAAATTATTTCACCATTGTCACTGATATAAGCCTATTCTATATCAGTATTTTTCCTATTTACAGAACAGTGTATTTTATGGAAAAAACCCCAGCTCTTGTCCCTTAATACGAACATTTCATTCATGTTATTAATGTAATAGACTATTTTGATTCCTTTTAAAGTAAGAAAACACAAAGGGAAAACCAACATGCAGTATAAATTTAGGTACATATAAATATATGTGTCTATATACATATATTTATCTATATACATGTATGTTGATAAATATATGGAATAAACATACATATAATCTACATATATACATGTAAATATGCATATAAATTTAATATATTGCATACAAATATATAGTTGCCTTCTTATTCTTAAATTTTCATAGTCTCTTTCATTTCTTATTACTCTTCAATACACTTCTGATGTTGATTTGTGTTCATTATTGCATACCTTTCTTCATTTATTGAATATTTTTACATCAGAAGCTGCTTTATCAATTTCTTACAAAACAAAATTTAAAAAATGTTCTTACATTTAGATATCAAATGAACACATTAAAAATCATAGCAACAATGGTGAAGGTCATAAAATCTATTGTCTTCAACAATTTTTAAATGATATTTGAAAATCGGACTTTTATACTCCTACTCTTTTTTCAACTGTGTTGTTTTCAAAATTGTTTTGTCAAAAGGTTTTCTTGACTTCATATTATTATGAAACAAATGCGTATGTACTATAATAATATAAAAGTTCACGTGTGACATCTTTTGAAGTTAAGATAAAGAAGTTTAGTTTTAAAAAATATGTAGTGCAAAGTTTTGAAACTCATCTAGCATGTATAGACACACAAAACAGTTTGTATCTCCAAAACACTGAATTCCCTAAAGCAAACTTTGAGAACTTGGTGAAATTATACAAACATTAGTACTGTTTAGAGTATCTCTTGATAGATCCAAAACATAAAATGTTAATTTGGTCATTAAAGGAGAATTCGAGCTAATTCTTATTTAAATAAATATTTTCTTGTTATTCCTTAAGACTAAGTTCAGTTTTACACCCTATATTAAGAAGAATGGGTTACCATGAATATATCCTTCAAGAAGGCATCTTGTTTTGGAATATTCCTTCCCTTTTTAAAGTATTCTTACTTTTTTATCCTTATTATTATAATAATATTATAATTCCTTTTTTTGCTGTTAATGTCTTGGTAGGAATTAATATCTTTGCTTTTCAAAAGAGAGTTGTCAACTATAGCTTGATGTCCTGGACATCTAAAGTAAATTAGCAAAGTTTTTACATTCAGGAAATGATTGAAGAAGCCGTAAGATATGTCACCTCCTTCACACTAGGTAAGATCAATGATGCTGCATAATGCCAGCCAAGCGTTTTCACTGAGTGACAGGTGACAACACCCGAATAACAACGAATATCTTGGCAAATACACAGTAATGATATACGTGGCAAAACTCCAAATTACTACCTCTGTATGCAATGTGATTTTTTAGGTATGTATTGTGAATACCTTGTGTCAGGATGGTGTGCCTAAGTGATAATTAAAAAAATAAATTGTGGCTCAAATGACTTTTCTGAGTGATAAGCAATTAAGCTGGTTATCAATAAATATTCTGGCTCTATTTGGCATATGATATGGTAAGTAATGTCTATGAGTTTGGTGCAACATGTCAAATGTTACAGATTGTACATATGGCACTTGTTTTCTTCTCCACTCTGGTATAATGAAATAAAAAGTATTAATTTCCAAGCTTTATTAATCCTTTCCTTTTCAAATATGTAAAGAGAAAAAAAATGAGGGGAAAAAGAAAACAAGGGAAAAAGAATACTATTTCTCCTTCCAAATCTGATGTAGCATGCTCTGTAGCAATGCTAAGGGTTAAAGATGTGGCAAGTGGAATCTGATTTGAAAAATAAGATGACAGCTAATACAGTGTAAATATAATCACTGAGAGAGTTACAGTGTCTCATCATTTCACAAAATAGCACCTAGATAACTAATCCTAAAAGGAACTCTGGTGCAGATATTTTAATTAGGACAGGAAAGTTAGTTATCTCTGCTTCTATTTTAACACGTAATTTGTTTGATTAAAGGCTCCCAAATTATAAATCAGTTTGGGTAAAGCTAGATTCACTGATAAATCTGTGCTGAATTTGACTAATTGGTTCAGTTTAATAAAGAAGAAAAAGTCACACTTTAACCAGTTAGGCAAGTGCTTAAAAAATTATTTATAGGAAATAGGAAACACAGATTCAGGCCTTTGCTCCAGTCTGCTTCAGAAAGTGTGTTTGATTTGAGTTTCCCAGTATCTTATTTGAAGAGGTTTTTTTTTTTTTTTTTTCTTTTCAAGCACATCCCCACTCTAAAGTAAATTCTATATGCTTTTATTCATTTTTTTATAATGACGGGATTCAGTTTTAGATTAATTATTGTTAACATATAATAATATGTTGAAATCTTCCTGTAGATGTCTACAGATGTGTTTAAGCTTCTGCTATAGTCCATGGGGATAAGATTCAATCTAAGTGCCCCCTGAGACCCTATAGGGTATCAAAGACATGAACACAAGTTTAGCAGGTAACAGCTCAGGATTTATGATGATCTATGCCCCTTTGCAGTGGATGATGAAGTTGAGGAACACACTCCATTTAGGTGTCTACAACGCCTAAGATGATTTTGCAATATATGGTTACCTGAAGATAACATTCATGGACAATGCTAATCAAGGCATGTACATACCCAGAATGTGATACTGGGACTTGTAGAAAACCTATGTCCTTCTGAACCAGTACTTGAAGGAAGGGGAAGAGCAATCCAGGAACAGAGGTAGAAGCTAAGGAGTGTGGTATAACAAATTTAACTGCATTATTATTATGAGGTGGATGAAGCTTTCTATAAACAGTTGGGAGAAATCTCGTGGTCACTTGCCGTTGTTCTTGTGGGGGACTTTAACCTCCCAGGTATCTGTTGGGATCACAGCACAGCAGAGAGGGAACAATCCAGGAGGTTCCTGGAATGTGTGGAGGATAACTTCCTCACACAGCTGGTGAGTGAGCGGACCAGGGAAGGTGCCCTCCTGGACCTGCTTCTTGTGAACAGGGAAATGCTTGTGGGGGAAGTAAAGGTTGGAGGCCGTCTAGGGTGCAGTGATCATGAGATGAATGAGTTTTCGATCCTTGGAGAAACAAAGAGAGGGGTTAGTAAAACTGCCACCTTAAACTTCCAGAGGGCAAACTTTGTCCTGTTCAAAAGACTGATTAACAAAATCCCTTGGGAGGCTGCCTTGAAGGATATTGGAGTCCAGGAAGGCTGGACATGCTTCAAGAGAGAAGTCTTAAAGGCACAGGAGCAGGCTGTTCCTGTGTGCCGAAAAACAAGCAGGGGGGAAGGAAACTGGCCTGGCTAAACAGGGACCTTTGGCTGAATCTCAAGAACAAAAGGAGAATCTATTGCCTTTGGAAGAGGGGCCAGGTCTCTCATGAAGACTATAAAGATGTAGTGAAGCTATGCAGGGAGAACATTAGGAGAGCCAAAGCACAGCTAGAGCTCAACTTGGTTACAGCTGTTAAGGATAATAAAAAATGTTTCTATCAATTCATTAACAGCAGAAGGAGGATTAGGGAAAATCTCCCTCCTTTATTGGAGGCAGAGGGAAACATGGTAACTAAGGATGAGGAAAAGGCTGAGGTGCTCAACGCCTACTTTGCCTCAGTCTTTAGCAGTGGAACTGGCTGTTCCCTGGACACCCAGACTCATGACCTGGGAGATGGGGAGGGGAAGCAGAATGAGGTCAGCACAGTTGAAGAGGAGGTGATCAGAGACCTGCTACACCACTTGGATGCACACAAGTCTGTGGGACCAGATGGGTTACACCCAAGGGTGCTGAAAGAGTAGGCAGATGTGCTCGCCAAGTCTCTCTCCATGATTTACCTGAAGTCATGGCTAACTGGGGAGGTCCCACTGGACTGGAGGGTGGCAAATGTGACACCCATCTACAAGAAAGGGAAAAAGGATGAACCAGGAAACTATAGACCTGTCAGTCTGACCTCGGTGCCAGGGAAGGTCATGGAGCAGGTCATCTCGAGTGCCATTAAAAGTCATATAATGGACAACCAGGGGATCAGGCCTAGTCGGCATGGGTTTATGAAAGGCAGGTCCTGCCCGACAAACCTGATCTCCTTCTATGACAAGATGACCTGACTATTGGACGAGGGAAAAGCTGTGGATATTGTCTACCTGGATTTTCGAAAAGCATTTGACACAGTTCCCCATAGGATTTTCATAGAAAAACTGGCTGCCCATGGCCTGGATGAGCGAATGGTCTACTGGGTCAAGCGCTGGCTGGCTGGACGGTCCCAGAGACTGGTGGTCAATGGAGCTAAATCCAGTTGGCGGCCGGTCACAAGTGGTGTTCCTTAGGGTTTGGTATTGGGACCATTTCTGTTCAACATCTTTATTGATGATCTTGATAAGGACATAGAGTGCATTATCAGTAAATTCGCAGATGACACCAAGTTAAGCGGGAGTGTCGATCTGCATGAAGATAGGGAGGCTCTACAGAGAGACTTGGATAGATTGGATCGGTGGGCCAACATTAACGGGATGAACTTCAACAAGGCCAAGTGCCAGATCCTGCACTTGGGCCACAACAACCCCATGCATCGCTACAGGCTTGGGGAGGTGTGGCTGGAGAGCTGTGTGGAAGAGAAGGATCTGGGGGTTCTAATTGACAAGCAACTGAACATGAGCCGGCAGTGTGCCCAGGTGGCCAAGAAAGCCAACGGCATCCTGGCTTGTGTTAGAAATAGTGTGGCCAGCAGAAGTAGAGAGGTGATAGTCCCCCTGTACTCTGCACTGGTGAGGCCACACCTTGAGTATTGTGTCCAGTTTTGGGCACCTCAATACGAGAGAGATATCGAGGTGCTGGAGCGAGTGCAGAGGAGGGCAACGAAGCTGGTGAAGGGCCTGGAGAACAAATCCTATGAGGAGAGATTGAGGGAGCTGGAACTGTTCAGTTTGAGGAAGAGAAGGCTGAGGGGAGACCTCATCCCTCCCTACAACTACCTGAAAGGACATTGTAGAGAGGTTGGTGCTGGTCTCTTCTCACAGGTGATTAGTGACAGAACAAGAGGGAATGGCTTTAAACTCCAACAGGGGAGGTTTAAACTGGACATTAGGAAAAAAATTTTCACGGAAAGAGTGGTTAGACAGTGGAATAGGCTGCCCAGGGAGGTGGTGGAGTCACCATACCTGGATGTGTTTAAGGGTCGTCTGGATGAGATGTTGGGGGATATGATGTAGGGGAGAACTTTGCAGAGTAGGGCTGATGGTTGGACTCGATGATCCAAAGGGTCTTTTCCAACCTGAATTATTCTATGATTCTGTGATTACTCATATCGAAACTTTTTCAGCACATATGTTTTCTTTCTCTCTCTGTAATAATTATTTTGACTAAAAATGTCTCTTGATCAAGACAATTTCAGGCAGAGCAGGTCTGACAGGCCATAACCCTGAGGCCTTACAAACTCGGTAAAGAGCTTCTGACCTATTACCAGACTGGCAATATCAAAATATATGGCTACAGAATTATAGGTCAGGCTTTTACCTATGATCTGTCTGTTTCTAACTTCTTGTGCAGAGACTGAAAGTTGAGCCTAGTTCACCAATACTTTTGTACTGCTCTGATAATGAAGAATAACAAAGAACTGATCATCTACCCTTCCATGAAGGACATGTAGCTGGATTGCAAGTTGAAGAGGCTGAAGCAACCAGTGTGTTGGTAGTTCTGATTGTACTCTGTGAGAGACTGAAATGTCATATGACTGTCTCAAAGCTTTCTTGTGTCTGCAGACCTCAAGGATAAGCTGCTGTAGCCTGTGGATTGGTCCGGGAAGTTGCCCAGGGAAGCAGGGGTGCATTGAAGGAGGCACCCCCCCCACTTCTTTGCTGTTGCCTTGTCATACTCCTTAAACAAGCCTCAAAGAGGCAGACGTGTACTGAGCTGGCCCCATCCTGTAGCCATCTGTGGCTCTACTGTGTATGCCAGACACCATGCATGCATTGCTAATGAACTGATAAGAGGCAAAAGTTTCTGCCCAGAAGCCAGATGCAACAACAACCTGTGGAACCAGAGAGAAAAGAAACCAAAGGTGGGCAGATATGCTAATCAGCAGATATGATGAACTTCAAAAGGCAACTTTTGGGATCTCGCTCTTGGGATCATATCGAAACCTCCCCCGACATTGGATCGGGACATACGCACAGCACAGAAAATAATTTACCCATACAAAACCTATGAGTATTGTCAAATGACCCTAGCACACATAGCTAAACATGTTTCAGGTGCTGACTCAACACCAGATTTGTTACTGAAACGTCAGCCTTCTTCAGGAACAGATATCTAAAAGAATACAACATTTTCCTCCAGTTTGTCAAACCACAGAAGTGAGGGGTTATTTAGCCTGCATTTTCCCAGATATGGCTGTTGCGTAGTTTTTGGAAGGATGTTTTCTATGGTTGTCCCAACACACTTTACTGAGGCAGTGTCCCGATCCAATGTCAGGTGAGGTTTCAATATGATCCCAAGAGCCAGATTAAGATACAAATGAGGTCAAATGCTGTATACCCAAAACAGGTTTTTATTATTAAAAAAGTGAAGAGGGGTAGCAATAGGACAGAATGGAAGGAAAAGACAGAAATAAAGCAAGGATGCGGGATAGGGCTGCAAGAATAGTCACCACCATGGATCCAGCGGCGTCCCGTTGGTCCTCAGTCTTCAGGTCTTCAGTGGTGGGTGCACACAGATCTGGCTTCGATGGTGGATGCACACTGAGCAAAATTTTCTGCTGCCTTTTTAAGTTCATCGTATCCACTGATTAGCATATCTGCTCACCTTTAGTTGTTTTTTCTCTGGCCCCACAGGTTTTGTTGCATCTGGCTTCAGGGCAGGAACGTTTGCCTCTTGTCAGTTCATTAGCAATGCATGCATGGGGTCTGGCCTACACAATAGAGCCACAACAGGATGGGGCCAACTCAGTATATGTCTGCCCCTTTGAGGCTTGTCTAAGGAGTATGACAATGCAACCGCAAAGAAGTGGGGGGGTGCATCCTTCAATACACTCCCGCTTCTCTGGGAGACACTCCCCAGACCAATTCACAGGCCACAGCAGCTTCTCCTGGAGGTTTGCACAGACACAAGCAAGCTTTGAGACAGTCATATGACATTTCAGTCTCTCACACCACCCCGTGGCTCAAAGATTGCTTCCGGACCCATGGTGGCTTTAAGAAAGATAGTTGTTTAGAAAAGGCCAGAAATGAGCATTTCATAATTCATAATCAATTATATAAAATATGAATCCATCCAATGAAATAGTAATCAATTGTACAAAATATGAAACAATATATGGCAAGAAGAAGCATTAACATGACAAAATCACGTAACAAAATAAAACAGGGAAAAAACATCTGTCCGTACAATTTTCACAACTGAAGGTTTTGGCTGGTACACCGCATGGACGTATTTAACATTGTCCAGTGATGAGGTGGCTATAAATTGCATGTTGGCCACAACACGTTGAATTAATTGAATTAAGCAGAGAATATGTGGCAAAAACAGTTATAAGGCCAAACTGTGCAACAGATAGAACAATATTAATACTAACAATGGTTAACAATATTCTAACCAAACATATAACAAAGGTAACAGTAACAGTATCAATTAACAGTATCAATTAACAGTATTTTAACCTAACATGTTTAACCAAAATGTGTCCCAGGCTGGGCCTAAGGACATGTTCCCAGCCCTTGGGGTTTGGGGGGAGAAGGTGGTTGTCCACAAAAACAAGTACAACTGTGAAACAGGTTACATGGACACTTACAAGACCAACACATACATATCACAAGGGAAAGCATAACAAGAGCTACCAGAGTAACCGCCACAGAATTGAGTATCAAAAGGGTATGTTGTCAATTGTGGAGCTGAAGATGGTGGTCTGGCTCGCTAGAGCTTGGTTCTGCCTACACATCAGGAAAATCTATTTCCACACTCCCAGCCCAGAGTGCATGTGTAGTTTAGACCTCGGTACTTTCATTTCGCCTTCATGGGTAGCCCACTGCTATGCTTACTCCCAATAAGGGCTGTTATACCACCACGTGACTGGAGTGGTGGCCATTGTAAGTGAGAAAGAACACATGCATTTATACAACCTGTATGATAGATGGTGCCTTTTTACATATAGCATGAATCTGTTTAATGCCATTGGGTGAAACGGTAGAGACAAATTGCATGTTCGATACAATGCTTTGAATCAATTGTATAAAACATGGAATCAAACAAAGTAAAAACACTACCATAGCCAAGCCACATAACATATAAAACAAGATACGCTTAACCCACAGAGCATCTGGAAGCCATGAGAAGGGATCAAATTCTCAACCCTTCTGGGACTGAACAGGGACATGGGCTAGTTTCCTAATCCCAGAAGTTATTTGTTTGACCACCTGACCATTGTCATCAATTTTTAAACAGCAGTTTGAATCATTTAATTTACCACAAAACCCCCCTTCTTCAGCTGACATGTAATCAAGAACCATAGGAGGTTGGAATATTGCAGCTTGCATTTGCGTGGCTTGGTCTGCTAATAGATCCAGGGCACGAGCGGTCTCATTGGTGATAATTTCTGAAACAGCTTGTAATTGAATAATGCAATTCAAATTATAAATAGGTTCTCAAGCACTGCTAATCACTTCATTGGGGTTCCAGGTGGCCCACTGAAACACCTGCACTATATGGTTTTTATCTCTACTATTGGCATGTAGACAATTTCCAAACAGCGCATCAAAGAACTGATCTTGCATTACCGTTTTACAACCTCCCCCTGTAGGTTCTTGGTATGAATATTTTACCCAACTATTGTGAGTTTTAGATGTGTTCAGTTCCATCTCCCTTGGTATTTAGAAAAATCATAGGGTCTGCAATAGGGGTCATAACAATCAAAGCCTGGGGATAAAGCCCATTCACAACCACTCTCCCTGACTTGTACTCCTCTCTCTTTTGTCCAATTAAGGCAATAAATACCTTTTGCAGGAAAATGGAGATGCCAGGGATCAGCATTCTCAGTCCAGAATCTTGTCCCATTATGGACTGTACTCAAATTGCTGACGCACCACTTAGGTTGTACCAGTTGGGCCAGCCATGGCCAATCCTCAAATCTTCCTGGACCTCCACACACCCAACAATTAGTAAGGTTAAATACACTGGCAACAGAATGACCTAAAGCCACAAATTCGTTTTCCCCCCATTCTTGGTTAACACTTAGATAGCTGAAGTCTCCCCAGGAACAGAGGCAGAGAACGGTCACCCAAAGCAGTTTCTGCGATGATAGACAATGCATCCTAAAAACATTAATAAGACAATGAACATCAATACCATACAAGAATTTCAATTTACATAAGGATCCCCTGTCATGGCTCAGGATATTGTTCTCCATGGGGTTTTACATGCAAGAAGAAAGAAAAGCATTCTCAGTTCGTTTTGAGAACTGGAAGTGGGTTATAATTAGAAAGACAGAATAATCCACCTTGTATTAATTTTGCACTCCTTTCCATGGGCATCTTGAGCTCTAATAGCCAAAATCTGAGCTCCAGTATCTACTAAAAACATAACTGGGACTTGTTTTGGTCCCATGACCCCTGCGATCAATAAATCATCACGGCCATTTTTGGTGAGCTGTCTAATGTAAATCCAGCCTTCGCCCCCCCGCTCACCATCAGAGGACGAAGGACCTTCCCACCGAGTCTCGGGAAGCATTTGTCCCTGATGATTCAATCCACGAGGGTGCACTGGAAGTAACATTCATCTGCAGACAAACTGCCTTCTGTACACTCTCCAGCAATTGATCAATAGTCCCCATAATTGTAAGGGGATCCCCCCTTTCCAAGGGGTTCAGCCCTCCGGCCCAATCTGAAGCACTCTGAGTCAATGACCATGGGGCCCAGCGATTACCGGTGGTTAGAAACACCCAGACCCCGATATCCTTCCGCTTCCTTCTCTGACAACAAAATTCCATCCCCCCCTGACAAAGACACTCTCCACACATACTCTGTCTCCAATTCGTTCACAGTCCTTGCAAAATCTTTTCTCAACTTTGCTAATTCAGTTGCTGTAAATGGTACTTCTTTGGTGACAAGCTGAGGATGGTCGTTATCATCCTCATACACATACTCTGTTTTAACCAGCGGGTACATATGGGCGAGGCTTTCTACAGTTTCCTTTGCCTTCTGCAAATCTCCTTGGGGATAGATTTGCTGTATCCCCCTCTCTGAAAGCTTCATCTCTACCTCCACCTCTGTATCCGCCTCCCTCAGAAGTGGTTCCTCAGTTCCTCCTTTAATATCACATTTTGGTTCTTTTCCTCCTCCAGCCACTGTTTATTTTCTTTCAACAGATCCTGCAGGGTCTTTATTACCATTTGCAGGGAGTCAATTACAGTATCAGCCTGACAAAGCCTCTGCTTTCTATCTTCCACCGCTGCTGCCAGACTCGCTCTCAATACTGCACAAATTACAGTTTTTCCTTTCCCCAATCCAACCTCAGTTACCTTCTGCAACACCCTTATACTATCCACTACACTCTGTGGTTGAAACCAGTGTGTTTTTGCCCAATCTTGTCCCTGGAGTGAGGAGTGAGATTGTGCACCTCCAAAAAATCATGTAAGTTATCTATCCCTTCCATTGGCGAGGGGACATAATCACAAGCATTGGCTGCCTTCTGGGCAGCCATTCTTTTCTCCTTTTCTTTTTCCTAACACAAAAAACACAAAAAAACAAACCACAAAGGGGTTATCATCCTGAGAGGGCCACACATTAATATCCAAATTTTCCCTTTTCTCTCTCAGGAGGCCACACCTTAATTAACACCAAAAAAAAAAAAAAAAAAAAAATTTACTATCCACTCTTCCTCCTATTCACTCTTAGCAGATCGCACCTTCATTAGATGCTTTCTGTTCCCTGAGAACCGTGTTCATGTATAAAGCCAGGAAGTGGTCCTCTCAGGGAGACAGCACGTATGTTCCAAGCACAACACGAACTCGCCCCCTTATGTTCCTGAGAGGTCCCACTTAACACAGTGAGGCAATATGGCACTCTCGTCTCTAGGGATCCTGTCCGTGATGCCAATTTAATGTCCCGATCCAATGTCAGGGGAGGTTTCAATATGATCCCAAGAGCAAGATTAAGATACAAATGAGGTCAAATGCCGTATACCCAAAACAGGTTTTTATTATTAAAAAAGTGAAGAGGGGTAGCAGTAGGACAGAATGGAAGGAAAAGACAGAAATAAAGCAAGGATGCGGGATAGGGCTGCAAGAATAGTCACCACCATGGATCCAGCGGCGTCCCGTTGGTCCTCAGTCTTCAGTTCTTCGCTGGTGGGTGCACATGGATCTGGCTTCCATGGTGGATGCACACTGAGCAAAATTTTCTGCTGCCTTTTTAAGTTCATTGTATCCGCTGATTAGCATATCTGCTCGCCTTTAGTTGTTTTTTCTCTGGTCCCACAGACCCACAGGTTTTGTTGCATCTGGCTTCACCACAAATGGCTACAGGATGGGGCCAACTCAGTACAGGTCTGCCCCTCTGAGGCTTGTCTAAAGAGTCTGGGCAATGTGACCTCAAAGAAGTGGGGGGGTGCATCCTTCAATACACTCCCGCTTCTCTGGGAGACACTCCCCAGAGCAATTCACAGGCTGCAGCAGCTTCTCTTGGAGGTTTGCACAGACACAAGCAAGCTTTGAGACAGTCATATGACATTTCAGTCTCTCACAGGCAGACAAGCACAATCACATTCGTGCAACATTATATGAAGGCACCAGATACACTACAGTGAGACTCCCACCATAAAATACAGGGGAAAACTGCCTCATGTTCTGTTTTTTCTATGAAGAAATGAGAACACCTATAAAGATCTTGAAATAACAAATTAAGAAAAATAGATTGCTTTATAAAATATTCATGCAGTCTTTTCATAGGAAGACAAGTCAGTGATTTGCAGAAATTAAAAGGAATTCATACTTCTGAATAAAGATAAACCTATACATTAAGTCTTAAAATGCTTCAATATAGAAAACTGCATCACTTTCCTTTCAAAAGAGCTTGAGAAATACGTAAAATGACTCTATGCTATAAGAAAAAGAAACAGCCATATCTAAAAAAATACTCCTAGCAACGTGGTAAAGAACTGAAATCTGTAGGCCAAGAGTAATAGTTCTTAACTTATGGTGTCATAGGAAACTAGGAGAATTTACATTATTCTTACATGGCTGTGTCTTTCATGTTGGAAATTCAATATCTTACTACACAAATACTTGAATCTGACACTGAAAAATCTGCTAAAAATATAAATAAGACAAAGAAAAACTTTTGTAATTAAATAATGCCTAAGTTCTAAACAAAAAGTTAAATACTCATCATAAAAATAGCAAAAGAATAAAAACTGGCACTGCTTTCAGGAATGACAATTTCTAGTAAATTTAGTTAAAACAGCAATAAACAAAAAGACATGAAGATCTTTTAACTCTTTTTTACTACTATTTGTTTTAGTGTCAATATGAAGTGTTCTAGCCGAACCTTTATTATTTTTCCAGAATAGGAGGTCATAGTGACTTCTAGTACTTTAGGCAGAAAAGACATGAGTGCAAAGAAAGGCACCTAACTGTAGTAAAAGAAAGGCCAGATGGTTCACTCCTACAATCTCTCTGAAAATAATCCATGAAGTCTTTTATATTTTAGTTCTGTCTGTCTGAACATTAAAGAAAATAAGGTCACAATAAAGTCTTTCTAAGTATTACATCCTGTATCAGATGAATAGCTTCAATTTTGCCAGTTCTAGGATGAAGGGAGCACTTAGAGCAGATCTTTGGAGATCCATAATAGGTTGGCCCTGGCTGGAATAAAATATTATTTGTGGCTTGTTGACAAAGCTAAAACATTTTTAAAGTATCAAAGCCTTTTAGATTTTCCGTTAGATATTAGTTTGGTCCTTTAGATTGATATGTATGGATGGAATGGTCAATGTAAAAGCCCAAGGAGCCACTGAAGTGTCTTCTAATACAATATGGATAACATTATAAGCAGTTCATAAATGAATACTCAAGTCCGGGGTTTTATGCCTGTGTTTGTGCATATCCATACATTTACTGGTCTTCACAGTTCTGTGAATGCTATCTAATTTATGAATAGCCTTTTTAAAAAACAACAACAAAAGGATGCAAAGGATTTGCCAATTCTTGTAATGTTCTTCTGTAAATTAATCATCCAGTCAGCCTACCTCAAGGTGTTGACTTTTCTTGGTTTTTGGTTTGTTTTTTTTTTTTTAGAAAAAGGGAGATGAAATATAGAAAATTGTGGTCATTGCTGAAATATTGGATGTTTTCTTGGATTTAGCAAAGAATATGTCACACGATTAGCTGTACCACTCCATCATCAAGAATCATTTGACTTATACTTTTGTACATCTATTTATATCTTGGATGAGTTATAAATGAACATCCTTTTGAGGAAGACAAGTTTTGTTCCATTGTAGTTTCTCTACTGTGCAGACATCTTGTTACATGAATTTCCCTCCTAATGAAAGAAGAAATTTGAATGTGAGAGGGAAGCACAAGGAATGTCCTTCTACAGTCTTATCAACCAAAACATGGACAAGAAACACTGGCTATCATCATAAACTGTAATTCTCTCATTTTATCTGGTCATATGTTCAGGTAAAGCAATGTGTA
Organism: Strix aluco; assembly: GCF_031877795.1. NCBI lineage: Eukaryota > Metazoa > Chordata > Aves > Strigiformes > Strigidae > Strix > Strix aluco. The sequence continues at coordinate 102,535,431 of NC_133932.1, read as the reverse complement.
AAGTCTAAAACATGTTCTAAAGCCTTTTTTTTTTTTTTTTTTTAACAGCCTGCTGTGTAAACCAGAACATCCTGGTGTTGCTGGGGATTTCAGAATTTCTTTCCTACCTCAGAATTGAGAAAATTTGTAGAAAAGATCTGCAGTATAACATTAGATCATTCTGTTAATGCCATTTAAACTGTATTAGATTAGAGAAAAGACCTGTCTGGTGTCTGATGCACAGAAGCCACCAGTGGAGAATCTACAGGAACATAAGAAACTTTTTTTTAGCACTTATAGTGATTTATGCTCCAGAGACTTCCTGGGCCGCAGGAGGTGTCCCTGGATATATTTTTCAGTTGATTTTTCTTGAATGAAATTATTTAAATTAAATGTACTTCCCATATCATAATTTAATAAATAAAAGGTGAAAGAAGATAATGTAGTATATCTGTATGGCGTGGGTAGAATTTTTTTATCTGTGGATCTGTCTCAAAGAGAGATAATTTTTGTGTTTTGAAGCATCACAGGAGAAAAGAATAAAAAGAGAATCAACACCCGTTTGATCAAACCTTTTTCCAGCAACTCAGCATAATGGACAAGTACCTATCATTCAGGTTTAGTATCCAGCACATTCAGAAGTAAGTTTAAGTTTAAAGAATAATGTTTCAGCGAATTATGAAAAAAAGATATTTCTGTAAGCAGTTAGAAGTCAACAAGGCAAAAACAAGAGTAGTTCACAGCTCTTCTCCATACATCTCAGAGGAACAGTATTAAAGCCCCACACAATAACCTGAGAAAAACAGAATTCTGTATTCAGCTCATTCTTCAGTGTTAGAGAAGTTATTGAGATGAAAGGCTATGGTCTTGTATAGTATGTATGATTTACCTATATGCTAAATTTCTGTGGGTTTTGTTGGGTTTTTTATTCATTTTTCTAAACAATTACTTTAATAGAAATATTTACAATTCAAATTTTTCTTTTCATCATTTTTTCACTTTAGGGTGAATTTTATCAACATGCAAATCAATAATTCAGAACTTGCTAGAGACTAAAATAAGGGTTTGATAAGCAAGAAAAATAAGGTAGCATCTGGATACAGGCAGCTTTTTCTCAGCTTCTGGTTCCCATGAATATTACAATAACTCAAAATATCACTTTAAAAGATTCATTGCATTTGCTACTGCTTTTACACTTTATGCTTTTTTTCTATGAACATAAATTTATTTTTGAAATCGTTCTTCCGTTTAGGATAGTATATTCATCCTAACTAGTAAAAATAGAATCGAACAGCTAATTGCCAGATATTTCAAAGTGAACTGCTGATTGCAGAAGCAGATGAACATGTCATAAACTTTCCAAAAGGGCCTGTCCACTTAGCCATCAATGGAATGGTGCTCAGAAATCAGCCTGTATCTGGACTAATCACATCTAACTGACTTCAGTGGGATGATTTACCATTATGAAAGGACTCTTATTATGAAATGAGTCACTCTAAAATTGTCTCTTTCCTGTACTCTTTATTCTCTATTTGCCTAAATGTAAGTGTTAGGTGCCACGTCAAATCTCCTGGACTATCCAAAATATTCACAGAGTGGAAGGAGACCTTTCTGTAGCGGCAGCTGGAAGCCAGCTGAAATATGTCACATCAACTCAAATGGTTGTAGGCACTGTAGTGACAGAATATTCACTTTTAGAGAGGGATTCAACTCCAGATTACAGGCAGATTTGGGTACTGTTTTTGAGCTCCTACTGTAGTCAGTGGATCTACCATCAACATATAGGACTTGATTCAGTTGGTTTCACAAAGGCATTTATTATCATTTGAAATGCCTCGTGGTATCCTGACTGTTCTCTAGGTGCATGGATGTTTCATATGTTATTTCCAGCCCTCTTGGGGTATCTTGGGTATACTAGCACTGTTGAGATGGCACCAGAAGTCTAAGCTCATCCAGTTGAGTAGTCTCTCATAACAAACAGCAATCTAAGATACCTTAGACTTAAAATCTATGTTTAGGTCTATTAGTACATGGATATATTTCAAAAGGTGTTGACCATTAGAAGACTCCCATAGCTTCAACTGAAGCAACTTAGTGTTCAGTATTTTTGAAAATTGGAAAAAACTAACACATTGCACAAATATGAATATAACTTCTGTTAATAATTACCTTGTAAAACACTCAGCCACATTTTAGCAGTGTATAAGAAGTAGTATTTTAATTTCCGAAGAGCACATCAGCAAAATGTCTTAAATATCTTCATGGCTAACCCTTGAAAATTCTTCCTTTTCTCCATATTCTGCTAATTCTTTCTGAATATTGGTATTTCTTTCAGAAAATCTGCACATCATTTTGCAGGCAGATGTGGGTTTTTCTCTCTGAGATGCCTTTCCACTCAAGACAGACAGATTCTAGTCAGTTCCCAGACTGGGTAACTTCAGTTATTAGGTCTATAAAATGGTGTAGAAAGCCACTGTGTCAGCGGTAGGAAGCTAATAATGTTTACTTTAGAGGTGGCATAGACCTCAATGATTATGATGGCTTGGTCCAGTAATAAAGTCTATTTGACACTGTTAATTCTATAGTTTTAGTCTGATCAAAACTTCCACCCCCACATAACTGCTTGCCTTTCTACATTCATGAAACAAAATTTTGATATAACCACTTCCAGCCACAAAAACTGAATGAGATCCTGCATTTTTTTTTCTTTTCTGTCTGCAAAATAGTTTTTCAACAGATCGCTGCATTGCGATTGGAAGCTTTAAATATTTGTTGGTTTTTGTAAAAAAAAATAATTTAACACAAATTTATTTATGCCCTATTAACATTTTAAGAAACCTTATGCACTGATGATGTTACCATGTAAAATGAATTATTTGCAAAATGGCACAACACTTGTAGCTGTTTGGTAAAAAAAAAAGGAAACAAAACAACGTTGAGAAATCCTTTCTCCTGAGCAGTTATTCCACAGAACAACATGGAAAAAACTGCATATATATATATATGTTATTCTTTATCATCTCCATGCAATACATGGGATTAGCAGAAGTTTTTTCTATATTAATGTCATGTGGCTGAGTGGTAGGCCTCAGGACTTTTCCCTGTGACATTAGCTGAATAGCTGAGAGAAACAAGTTTGTTCAAGTGAAAAAGGGAAAAAACATTAAGACTTATCCTTTTTTCTCTCAATCTTTCACAATGTTCTGACTGAAGACAAAATGTGAAGAACAGAGACAATGAGCATCTGAAGGAGGAGCCATACCAAAAGAAATCATTACAAAGGATTTTTGAGTCACATTTCATTTCAATGTAACTTTGTTCTCTACATGTTCCGTCTTTTCATCTGTATCAAAATTAAGAACAGTATTCATCCACTCCAAAGGGAAAACAAAGCAAAACAAAACAAAACAAAAACCTTCTAAAATGTTGTCTGTAAAAGTAACTGTTGTAATCCCAACTTTTGGTTAGTGCTCGTATAAGTATATTATGCAGCATATATCAAGTGTGTACAGCTCTAGAAAAGACTCTATCAACTTTAAAATACCCTTTTATGTCTCACAGATTTTACAAGAATACCTTTCAATCAGATGAAATATTTTCCTGGAAGCAATTGTAAACCTCAATATTCTCATTTTATTTTCTTATAAGGAGACACTCCATAGATGTGAAAGATTGTGCTTATGGAATTATTTCACATAACTTGAAAAGAGAAAGGACAGGATTGTATCATTATCCAAATAGTCACATACAGTAAACCACTGAACAGTAGTGGAGCATGTATATTGGAAAACATATCTCTCACCCTTGTGAAATGTTAATCATACTGAAAAACTAAAAAAGTATAATTCATAAATGATACATACAATATATTTGTTTATTTAGCACCTGTCAAAGGATAAGTTCATTAGAATAGTATCCACATGACTTCATTATGCATTCTAAACTTTGTCTCCAAACAAATCCTTGCTGTGGTGGTATATATGTATTTAAAAGTGGGTAAGTTGACATGTTTGATATTATGAATTAAGTGTTAAAAAACGGTAAGACTGTCTAAGCTAAAAATAGGTAAATTTAATTTTCTTGGTTTTATTCTCATCTATCTTTACATTAATTTTAGAACTACTCCTAAATTGACATAGGCATAACTCCAGTGCTGAACATCTGATGAAGACATAAAATGGATATACAACATTTCCAAGAATGAGACCAAAGATTTGTTAAATGTGCACACTCCTTGCAACAGATGAAAAATTAGAGGGTACCTTCTGAAACTGTTGTCTGCATGAGTGGGTAAAAAACTAACTTTAAGATGATGAGAGTTATAAAATATAGAAATTAATATTAACCCTAATAATGTTATGCATAACAGTGGAATTAGAAACTGAACCCCTGATGCATCAAACAGAGGTGTTATTTGTGCCACAGAAGAGTTCACAGACTGAGAAACATCGATTTTAACAACAATTAGAACTTAAAATGTCTGTAAATGACAAAGTTCATGTTCTCAGTTTTGGAATTTAGTTTACACTGAAGTATAATTTACTACTCTATTGCTTGTGTCCAGGGATGGAAGAAGATTTGATAAGGATTTTGGAAAGAGAGGGTGTGTTTCCCACAGCAATGAAAAGAACTTCTGACATTTGGCTGATGTGATTACTTTACTGGTGTTTGGATTTTATTGTACGTATTTACCATGTATAATATGTTAGTGCAGCTATAATCATGTCATTTCTAAGTGTCATTTTATTATTTAAAATGGAAGTAAAAAAATAAATAAAATAATCTATCCTTTTAAATTAAAAATGCATTGTTTTCTAAAAGTAAGGGTTTAACAGAATTTAAAAATGCCATGGAAGATGAAAGCTGGTTAAAGCTTTCATCTAGATATAGCCCCTTGTTGAGGAAGTTCTGTTGCTAAGCAACAAACCCCACAAAGTGTTAGGTTCATAAAATGTTGATTAATTAATATACTTAGTAGATAGTGAACAAAGCCATAAATTGTACTTGAAATATTATATTAAAGAAGCAGGTGAAATATTTCAGGTATCAGCTTCAACATCCACTAAAAATTGGAGCCCGTGACCAAACTTTCATTTCTTCCAGTGGGGAGCTAAAAGCTGGACACTGCTGCAAATTTCAGTGTAAATGCATCTATGTTGAATATCCAATACTATGAAGGTTTGTTATCTTACTGTAAAATATAAATCTGGCTAATGTGAATTATAAGAAATGAATGGTCACAAGAATTGCTAAGAACCTTATTAGAAATATACTACCTGATTTCTGATTATAAATCAAATAAGAAAACTAAGCAAAGGTTGAATTTTTATATATCTGTTTCATATTCTGGTGCTGAACAATGCTGAGACTGCTGGAGAATAGGAAATGAATGACTTTTATATTGTACTTTAATTGACTAATTACAGAAACATTGTAAAAGCTTCAACCATGTAGGAGAAGCTTAAATTGAGAGATCTTGAAAGATCAAAAAAGAAATTAAATCAATTTTGGAAAAGAGAGGCTTTACAGTATCAAAAGGCACACAGGATCATGCAAAGTTAATCAAGGAAGCCTTATTAGAAATCCTGTACAGAAGTGTGATTCTGCTAAAGTTTTGCATTGCAAGGCCCATAATGTCAGAAGGAAGAACATGGAAACAAAAAAACCCATAACAAATATAATTGTTAGTAAGTAGAGTAATTCAAAGAACAGAATGTGACTAGCCCAGAATGTTATTAACATGAAAATAACAATAGACACCAAGAAACTTTCCCTTGATTGAGATATGACTGTCTCAGGTACCTGTACCTGAAAAAAAACCCAAACAACAAAAAAATCCTATGCACAAAACATTGTTCTTGCTGCAGGTAGATATAATATGATTTTTTGGAAAGGAGTCAGGCCACCAACACTGGGGGGGAAAAAAAAAAAAAGTGACTTTTACACAAGGTTTTCCTATAGAAGATATAAACATTCACTCTGGATAAGAGATCTAGAACTAGCTTTTGTGACTGATTGCCAAAACCAGTACAAAATATCCACAGCTCCTCATTACAAAAACAATGGAGAAAGGAAAACATGATCAGCTATAGCACTGGTCTTTATAGTCTATGCTGTGCAAGTTTAGAAAATGCTGGCAGTTCATAATCTTTTGGGAAATTTCAGAAACTGAACCAAACACCTGTTGAGCTAAGTGGTTTGAGTTATGACATTTTGGGGCAAAGAATTAGACTCTGAATGGTATTAGACTGTTATTCTCTGATCTGAGCTCAAAGTAGGAAGCATAAAGTATGCCTAAGCATTTTCAGAGAGCTATATAATAATTCACAGAGATAGAAATAATAATAATAAAATAATAATAATAAAAATAGGTATACTTTACATATGCCAGTATATAATGTATCTTCACAACATCTACTGCATCTTACCATTGATTTCAGTAGGCACTAGCTAATGTAGTTTTTACTTACGTTGTCTTTTTCAAAACAATGCAGAATCAAAATAAGCTTATGACTGCATATGTCTATTTATTATCTTTTGTTATTTTATGTAATTCTGCAATCCTGTGTGCTAAACCCTATGAGATGAAATATTTTATTTTGCCATCTGTATTTTTAATGTAAGTGTAAAGTCTCTTCTGATGAAGGAAACAAACATTCACTGTATTTTTAGGATTTGATTTTAGCTAAGCAATCTGAAATTCAACTAGAAAATCAAGGATTGGGTGTGTAATATGGTTTGGGTTAATTAGTCACTTAATAAAGCAGTGTTTCTATCATTCAGTCATTTTTCTTCACATTAAGATGTTGTTGACATTGGAATTTAGGGAACAAATCTGGACATCAGGACATGAATTTGTGAATCTCTGACTGTATGAAGTTGACAGAGTGCAGTGCTCTGTGGAGGTAAGTGAGCATGTGATGAGAGGGAAAGCCATACAGTTCTGCTAGGGAAGAACTCTTTCTACACTGAAATACCTTTCTTTTCCTGTCACCAGAAAAACAATCCAGTAATATTGCTGTGTTGCACCTAGTATTTGAATATGGGTGTGTATCATGCTACTTTCTTACCTTTATCATCTTCTATTACATATTATGTTTCCTACTACAGATATTTTATTCATTGCAGGAATAATTCTCAGCAATTTTCTGGTTTGTATAATGGCCTTTAACACCCATGGGAGAGGACTAATTTTATCTTTGCGTCAAATGTATATGAATAGATTCCTTTAGGTGCTTGGTGCTATTAGAATTAGATACCTAATTCTACTAAAGTTTGAAGGGGAGCTGGAAGACTGACTTAAATACTTCTGAAAATCAAATACCATATATATAAAATAATATGGCAGTGTTATTTTCATTCTTTATAAATTATTTTCATTTGTTTGTCTAAATTAACAACTTTAATGGAGACTGCTTGAACAAAATTACCTTAAGAGAGCAAAGCAGAACCTCTGCAGTCACTGGAAGTTGTACTTTTTCCACTCTATAGAAATGTCCTGAATAATGTACAGTGGCTTACAAACCAAATATAGCTACAGCATCAGCTGAATTGGCTGTTTCTAACTCACTAGAACTCTGTTTATTATGTACTTGAGAGACTTGGGAGCTGGAGGGCAGTGGGGGAGGGTAAAGGGGATAGCTGTGCATGGAAGGCAAATGTGAGATAAGCAAAGCTTGTATTCCCTTTCACTGGAATCTGTGCCTAGTTGCTTTGCCCCTTTGAAATAACCTTGCAGTGGTCAGTTCTACAATCCTTACTCCTGCTGAGTAGCACTTAATCGTGAGAGAAGGCTCCTGGGCATCAATGAGACTACTCAGAGGAATAGCACTACTCAGGCTGAGTAAGGGCTGCAGAATCAAACCCACAAGAATAACTGCTGAAAGATGTGCTGTTAAAGCAATTAGACCTGTAAGCAGGACAACTCTCCTTCTGGGATTTCAGTGTGAAAATGAAGGACTAATAACATTCATTTTCATAATTTTGACTTGATGAGCCAGTCACAAGTAAGATTGGCAAGATGTGATCGAAAAAAAAGGAAGACTAATGATAAGGCTAGGAGAACACTATGGCATATATTGCCCTGCAGCTTCTGGGAGGAAGGACACTATTGACTGAATCCAGCAGTGTGCTCTCACTACAGTTTTAATAAATAGTACTGCTTTGTAAACATCATTTATGAGATGAAAAATAAACTGCTGGTAGGGTGATGCTTCCTTTCTGGGGTATATCTCCTTACTGGTTCAATTTTTTTAATTAGCATATCTGATATTCCACAGTGTATATTAATAAACATAATATAGCAATTAAATACTCATTAAATAATTACTTATTCTTTCTGTGTTTTTAAACAATGCTGACCTCAGTTTTTATTAGTAACTTTAGTATACTGTCTTGTGTTGCATATTTAATATTCCATAAACTGAAAATTTGAAAAAAACACAAGGTCCATAGGGATTGAAGGCAGGAATATCACTAGCTCGGACAGTAAACTTTTACAAGACATTGCCCACTTTTTTATATTGACATTTCTGGTTTTATATACATATATATGCATATATATAGATAAAATACATATATATTGGCAGAACTTAAAATATATTCAGAGACTGGTCCTCATTGTACTAAGCTGTTTAAAAGTAGGTTGGTAAAAAGAACCTGTTTCAAAGTTTGGAAGCAGAAGTTTTAAAGTTCTAATTCTGCTGTGGACGCAACAGAAATAGACCATAATATCAGTTCATGACAGCAAAGTCCAGAAAAGCTAATAATAATGATTTTGGATCATACGTTACCAATATATCAGCTCTTGTTTTCTGATTAAATGTGTGAGAATCTATATCTCAGCATCATTTTTTTTGCAAATGTAACTTCTTTCAATAAATCAATGAGTGTTTGGTGGAGATTTTGTTATGTGAACCAAGAAGAAACTTAGAAAGGGAGAACAATATGTTAAAAGAAATTTGTTCTGAAGAAGGAATTCTTTGATATTAGAGACAAGCAACACAGCAGGAGTTTAAACAAATGAAAACAGCCTTGGTGTTTGCTATTCTTCTCTGGTGACAGCTTTGTGGAGGGCATCTAGCTGTTAGAGAGCAATTTAAGAGAAGGATCTGGCAGCATGTAGCATCGTGGTATCACAACAAAGGAAGAAAATGAGTTTTGTTCTTTTTTTTCCATGAAATTCATACTGCTGGTCTCTGTTTTCTGTGTTGAATGCATGTGTGTGGTGGTGTGGGGGGACGTTTTTGCAGTAGTACGCATTAAACTTACACTCAAGAGATATTCCTGCCCTTCTGGAATTCTTTGTATTGGTTTGGTTTTTCCGGAGTCACTCAATAAAGGATTTGTGGTTGCAAAGATTGAAAAGGAAAGAGACATTCCCCAGTGAGGGAAAGTATCTTCAGAGGCAGAGACACAATGTTCCTTCTTTTTCCCCTCAGGCAAGAAACAGTGGATAACTCAGGGAAAATGGTAAAAATGTGGACATACTTACTGGAACACTAATAACATTCTCCCATCCTTCATCACTCATTTGCTTGATGACAATTGCTGTTTCCCCTCACGTATTGCCAATCCTCCCTCCGCACAGGGATCATAATGTAATTCCCTGCAAGAAGTAGCTCTGTTTACGACATAGTAAGGATGAAATTTCTTCTCACCTCACATTTTTTCAAATGGTACCTTTCCAAGTTCTTTGCCACCAAGGACCTCGAACATAATGTGATGCAGTAGTGACTTTCTTCCCCCTCTTTCTGTCTCCACTACTGTTACAGGTATGTTACTTTGCTGACTGAACTTTCATGTTTTTCATTCTTTTCTTCCTTGATTTCCTTCCTAAGTTGTTAGCAGTTGGGGTCACACTGCCTAAAGAATCATTAATGCTGAGCAAATACATCTTTCCTTCTAAGTTATGGTTAGAAAAAGAAACATCATTTGCAATAAGAAAAATGCTACTTTTGTAAAAAGAAAAAAATGAAAAACTTTTAAACAATGCTTTGTAAGAATCCAAGACATACAATCAAATATCTTCAGTGATGCTGATGCTATCAGTTCCAGTGATGCTGCTACAAGTTTGAGATAGTCCTTGAGTTTATTACAGGTATTGTTTACATAACTAAGTCATATAATTTCTTTTCATGTATCCTTTCATCAAGAGTTCTTATGCATTGCTGTTTCTTCATTTTAATTTTGTTAACCCTGAAATAATTACAATCTGAAAATTTCAGAAGAATAATATGGGCTAACTCCAAAATTAATGGAAGGCATTAAGATTTCCTTTCATTTCAGTGGGGCTGGGATGAGGCTTTACAGTTATCTGTAAGAATTAGGAGATTTTAAAAAGGAAGGAAGCAACCAGACACATGTAACAAAGCACTTTTCTCAAACTAAAAGCTTTTTTCTTTTCCATCAGAGTTCAGGGGACCCAAAAAATAAAAGGAAGGAAGGAAGGAAGGAAGGAAGGAAGGAAGGAAGGAAGGAAGGAAGGAAGGAAGGAAGGAAGGAAGGAAGGAAGGAAGGAAGGAAGGAAGGAAGGAAGGAAGGAAGGAAGGGAGGGAAAGAGAGAGAGAAAGAGAAAGAGAGAGAGAGAAAGAGAGAAAGAGAGAAAGAGAGAAAGAGAGAAAGAAAGAGAGAAAGAGAGAAGGAAACAGAGAAGGAAAGAGAGAAAGAGAGAAAGAGAGAAAGAGAGAAAGAAAGAAAGAAAGAAAGAAAGAAAGAAAGAGAAAGAAAGAAAAAGAAAGAAAGAAAGAAAGAAAGAAAAAGAAAGAAAGAAAAAGAAAGAAAGAAAGAGAAAGAAAGAAAAAGAAAGAAAGAAAGAAAGAAAGAAAGAAAGAAAGAAAGAAAGAAAGAAAGAAAGAAAGAAAGAAAGAAAGAAAGAAAGAAAGAAAGAAAGAAAGAAGATCAATTTGCTGTGTTGTGTTTGTTTCCTCAAAAATGGGCAGAAGCATAAATGTGGAAGTAGCATGTTCAAATTTCGTCTCTGGGTAAGAGAAGGTCTTAATCCAAACTCAGAGGTGACTGTAAAAGTAATGAAAAGGAACACTGCATCTTAGGCATTGCCACAGTCTTATTCCCTGGTCTCCAAGTATTTTTACTTTAGTGGAGCTTTCTCTGGAATTGCTTCTGGTCTGATGAGAACACTGATACCCTTCATTTACTGCAGAATACCCTGGAACAAGGTATAATATAATTTTGTCTGCATAATGATTTTTCTCAAATCTCTGTATAACTGATAGAATCAGAAGTAAAAATGAACTATTTATTATTTTTTTTAATCTTCACGTAGTACTTCACAACATATACTAGCAAACACTATTTTATTTTTTTTTTTTTTAAATTACATTCTCTTATAAAAGCCCCAATGCTGAGTGTTAGAAGCAATGAACAGGGCGATACATTATTTAGGTACATTTAATTATATTTAGGTGTTTAGATCGGGATCCTACAATCATCACGCTTAAGGTTAGACACAATATATAGTTTCATGAAATAACCAGACTGTTAGAAATATTTAAAATTAAGTATGGCTATTAGATTTGTTGAGTTTGGGGGTTAGCATTTAAAGTGCTTAGTTTTTCCCCTAGGTTATTTTATATAAGTCTCTACATACAAAAATAATAGTGGTAAATACAAAACTAATGAGATCTCATTGCTCTGTAAACTGTCTGTCAGTGTTCTACTGAAATCTCAGCAACGAAGAGAAAGCAGAAAAGTCAGAGGCAAGAAAGCATGTCCACCTCCATTTGCTCCTTTTTAGTCATATCCAGTGTTTTTATTCACTGAAACAGGAACAGGATAAAGATGCCCATGGGAAACCATCTGACTGCCGGGAACAACAAAAAAGCCAATTTAAAGATTCTTACCTGTCTTTATTGCTATACTTTACACTTCAGATGAATCCAAAAAACATGTCAGATCTGAAGAATAAAGCCCCAAACATGCCAGTACATGCTTTGCAAAAGTAATGGTTGTGTAACTTTAAATCCCTTCTTTTTAAAATTGACATATTAATTAATTTAATCAGATAAAAGAGTAGAGGAGTTATTCTAGGTCATATTTATATGTGCTTAAGTAACATTTCAAAATAAATAAAATATTCAGAAATAAAAGTCAAGTGGCATGTTGTTAAATGTCATTAGAAAGTAAATAACATGATGTCCTCATTTGTCTGTGGAATAGAGTACGGCACTTGGAAATCCATTCTTTTATCTATTTGTCCCTGTCCAGCTGCTATTTTTGTTAGTCAGGAAAAGGTTTCCAGCCCATATCGTCTTCCATTTAGAAGTCTTTCTGTTGTGGGTTATAGTCAATGATTTAGCTAGTTTGTTGTAATGCTTGGCAGAGCATCCTCAGGCTTATTTTCACAGCTAAGCAAAATTTTGCTAGATGGTCTCTGAATTCAGAGTCTTTTTCAGACAACTTGAGGGAAAATTGCTGATTCTTTGGAAAATGCTCCATTGTATTTATTGAGTTAAAAAAGCAATCTTCACTTGGTATGATGTGGATAACTTACGTAATTCAACATAGCTAAAATTTTTAAAGAAAACTGTACCTATTTTTTTTAACCCTTACAGTATGACTGTAACAGTCTATAAATAAGTTTCTGTCTCCTCTAACATGGCATTAGCAATTATAAGCCAATGTTAGTGTTTAAGCATTAATCACTTGTGATGCAGCTTTCAAAGCAAATTCAATAAGGCTCAGACTCCTAACAGATTTGCAAAACAGACTCCAAGTAGGATATTTGATTCCAAGTCATATTTTTTTGTTATTTCTGTTCCTGAGCAGGTTCCTGAAAGACATTCCTTCTTTAGATAAAGACAATCTTATTTTGTTCTAATTAATGACACTGGAACCAGATTTAAGCTAAATAAAAAATCATCTCTCTGGCAAGCTTCATTCAAATAAATTATCACGTTGTTAAGCCACTTATTATATTTTGTTCTTCACATGCTCTCCCATATCCTGAGTGCTCTAATCATTGTGCTATAGCACAAAAGAAAGGCATCATCCTGTGGAACAGTAATTGTGGAAACAGAAAAAATGAGATATAGTGTGCAAAAAAAGAGAAGAAAATGGAGCAAAAGGTCCCTTATGAAGCAACAGGAAAACTATAGCATGAAACCTTTGTACATTAATCCAGTCTCACTCCTTCTTAAGAGTTAATTAACGCTGCTTTCTATGTAAAGGATCATTCATGAGGGATACAATTTATTCACAGACCGTCAGAACAAAGTTTTGAGGAAATTAAGGGAAAAGCCTGAATAGTTTAGTTTTGATTTTATGTTTTTTTAAATCCTCCCTTTAGACTACATCTGCAACCAGCAGTAGCCTAGTCCAATATTTCATCTGGACAGTAATGAAGAAGAAGATGGTTTTTGCAGGATTGAAAAATCAAAATCAAGTTAACATCAAAGTTTTTTATGAAGGATTGTCTTGATTCTTATACCATCTTCATCATTTTGCTTAATGCTTCATTTAACTCATTTTATATTGGTTCAGTATAGTTCTAAAAGTTCTCTTGCACAGGAGCAGTTGTTACCTGTATGCATGACAGTATCCAACCGTTTCATTCACCAGATGTATCTGAAGCAGTAAACACATCATGTTTCTTTGTCAGTGTTGCAGATACATTAGGGCTTCTGTAGTCTGTCCATGAGGTGGTCTCATTTCAAGCATCTCAATGTCTGCGGGTCTGATTCCAGTGAAAACCCAGGAACTTTCACGTTAACTATTGAAACAGCCATTGAATGGAATGTATTAGACATCTGAGAAGGCAACTGAAAACAAACAAACAAATAATAAGAAAAGATTTTTGCATGCTGAACTGCAGAAAACAGAAAACATGAAAGAAGAGTGTATAGGCCATTTCCTTTCTAGTACTTACACAACTACCTCAAGGCTGTATGAAAGCCTCTCCTTCTAGAAAGGATCCGCAGCTCGGAATCTGTCTAAAAGAAAGTAATCTTATGATGTTTTCACAGTCAGTTCAGAGAAATTGGCACTGTTAAAGCATAAAACATCTTCTTTTAACACAATTATATGGTTTATGCTTCAGAAAAATTCCGTGGACTATATAGTCCAAATGTCTAATTTAGACCCATACAGAACGTCTAAACAGACCACAAGGGCTTGGGGTTTTTGTTTCTCTAACAGACTCAGATTCAACTGAGTATATGTGTCTCAAAAGTTTGGGTATTTTATGAATTTACTTATGGTGACTAATTGTAAGATAACGGTTGTGCATGTATCCTTTATCAAGAGTGAACTTTCATTTAAGACAGGATTCTATTACTCTGATTTATTTAGACAGTTTTCCTGTTTAGCTACAATGGTCTAAATTCCTCTTCAAGCCTTCAAAGTCAATTATGTCATGTCAGGTCTAATCCTTGATCAGTTCCCCAGTTATATAAGGTATGTGTTTTATTCATAGTCAATGTGTCTAAAGAATGTGACAAAGTCTTTTCAGTTCCACTGGTGTTGGCAGAACAATGAGATCAAGTTTTAGGTCATCACTTAATAGTAATTTTCCTCACATTCCTGTTACTTCCTCTTTTATTGTTTATTTATGTTATAGAGAGTGAATGTCTTCAAGGGAATTTAGGAGTTTGCTTTGTTTTATATTAATCTATCATGTTTAGCATTACAAAGTAGGGGTTAAACAGCATTGTTGCAAGACCAAAATCTCCTTCCCATATCAGAAATAATTCTAAAGATCATAATCAATGTTAAGCTGAAAGTAACATTTGCCAGGATTTTTATACATATATATATACACAATTATTTTTAATAGCTCAGAAATAAAAAATAATTTTGAAATTCAGTGTGTCTTCTTCCTCTTCCTTCCTTTTGGAGTCTGACTTCCTAAAGGCTCAGAAGTTATCTCAAAATTCTTCATTCAGGAAATTTATTTTATTATTCTCTTTAAACAGTCTCATCAATATATTTTTTGTTTAATTTAGTTGTGTTTTTTAATAATGTGCTATTCATTTCATTATAAAAGGCATATTTTCATATGTTACCAATTCCATTTCATCAAGTTTACTTTTTTAAAGGAAAATTAATTCTTCATTAACGATCACGATAAGAAAATTATAACAATCTTGCATATTAATGTTGTACAGTGGTTAACATTAATGGCAAATATAACTAAAATTTACTGTATCCATACTAAATTATAGGCAGTAAATCTTTTAGGGACCTTCTTCCCATTTGTCCTGGTTTCGACCAGGATGGAGTTAATTTTCATTGGAGTATTTCATACTATGTGATGTCATGCCCAGGGATTTATGTGGGCAGGCTCTCGCTCTCTGTCTCTCTGTCTCTCTGTCTCTCTGTCTCTCTGTCTCTCTCTCTCTCTCTCTCTCTGTCTCTCTCTCTCTGGGGGGGGCTTGCGCACACGCCGTCTGCTCGTCGGGCCATGTTGTTGCTGTGGGGGGGCGGTCGCCGCGCTCGGAAAGCCACTGCTGCATTTCACCTTTTTCTTTTAGGACTCACTATTGTTACTGTTGTTCTCTTGTTATGTTTAGTAAATTCTTTCTTTTTATTCAACCCACGAATTCTCGGTTTTTTTGTCCCTCCCCTATTTTACCAGAGGGGGAGGGGGAGGTGAACGGCTGGCCACGTGGCGTCTGGTTGCCGGCTGAGTTCAAACCTCCACACCGTTGAAGAAGTTTTCTGAATGAATTTGTGGCTCTAGACTTCAATTTTTAAATGACAATAAATTGTGTTATTATTTTATTAAGCAAAGCTGAAAATATCACCAAATATATTGTGCAGTCTCTGCAGCCTGCTCTACTTCTGTGATGCAGAAAGTTGCATGTAGTTGTAAATATTTTAAAACAAGTATTTATTGTTATATTACTATTTAATGAGTTGCAATATATATATATATTTTTTTTATTCCTAGACTATAACAGCATGGTGAGATATTTATTACAATGGGATAAATATTTCATTTTTAACATGTGCCTCTTAACTCTTCAGATTTAACCATGGTGATGGGAATTCACCAGTCAGGAAAAGTAAATTGTTGCAGATAGCTCATGGAGATACAGAGAAGGTATAAAGTTATAAGGCATATGCTTACGGTAAGGAATAAGATTATAATGATACATAGTTAAGAGGAGGAAGTTCTAAGATCAGAGAAACTTTCATAAATATTTAACATTTCAGCACTGTGATTATTTGAAATGAGTATCTGAATTCTTTGAGAATTATCCATTTCTTACAAAGATCCAAATTTAATTTTTCTGTGAACATTTTCTGCTAAAATTCTGATTTTTTTGTGAATGTCAGACTATTCTAAAGTTATGTCAGTCTTAAAAACATAGTATTTCTGAACTCAATATTGTAAATATTTTCCTAACTAATATGAGTTGCAGTTCTTGTTAGCTTATGGAAAACTGAAGAGCATTGTTCGTTCCGTATGTGGAACTGGAGAACTGAGAGTTCATGACACTGTTGCCCTGTTTGCCTTGAGAATCTTCTTTTTTACAGTCCCCTGAAAATGACATAAAACTGAGGTTGCTTGCTATTGGATAGATTTCTTACCTACTGTTTAACTGTCAAAGTTTTGCCTTTTTTCAGCAAAGACTTTAAAGCTTTTTGTGTTTGAATTGCTTGGACACCCTAGTGCAGATGACCACAGCTGATGGTAGTATGATGATATGTACAGATTTAAGAGACTGGGACTGTTTTTTACACATGGATAACTGCACTTGCGTAACTGAGGTTAATGACGGAGTAATGTTATGAAACCGGCTTTTCCTTTCTTTGTGATCATGGATTTATGAGCAATAAAGAGTATATCTAAAGTATTACAAATGGACAAAGTGAGCTGCCTTAAACAATTGTCAATGGGAATTATCACGCGACCTGTAAGTCATGAATGTGTTTGTGGGCATATATTCTCTTTTAACAATATTGAAGAAACCCAATTTTCTTAAAGTCCGGAAGAAAATAATTTGGATTTAAAAATGATTTTTTGAATTATTGATAGCCTGAAAATGTGATAACTAATTAGTAGAAGTTATTCATGCCTGAGTCAAACAAATGCATCATTGCAATGCAGAAAACATTTAAGAATTGGTATATCAAGGTGCCAGAATTATATCACTATCTCTCATCCTTATCATTCCTATTAATAACAAAAACAGAATTAGCTCCTCAAACATAATTAGCACTCATCTGAAGAGTTATGTCCGTAGTAATAGTGAAGATCAAGCTAAAATAACCGTAAGAGATCAGTAGTTAACTTGAGATTAAATAGCCATTGCAGACAGTTTGAGGATTAAGGCTACATGTCAAGGAACAAAGAAAAAATAATTATTAACATAAAAGATACTTCAAGATAACATTATTAACAATTGGATCCGGGCAGCGGTGATGGGTGGGCAGAGGGACCTTGCTGGTGCTTGGGGGATGTGTGATTGTACGTGTGCTTGTGAACCTGGAGAGTGCGGTGTGTGTGCTGCACTAGTGACCTCCTGCCTCTGCCAGCCCAAGAGGAGGAGGGGATGTGGCTGTCTGTGCCCGTGTCTGGTGTGAGTCTTGAGTGTGGGTGCTGCTGGGGGGCAGCGCCTTGTCTGTGACCCTCTATGTGACTGAATGTGCCTGTGTCCTCTGTGTGTGTGTGTGTGTGCATCTGTATATCTGTGTCTCTGGCATGCATGCTCAACTTTGCTACTGGTTGAACTTGAAAACAGTAAAGTGGCAGCAGCATGCACAGAGACCACAGGGCAGTAGGCAGAAGGAGTCCTGGGAGAGACCTGCTGGAGGAGGTGCTGTTCTTAAAATCCATTGACATATTCATCCTGTTCTTAATCTGTGTGGTGGCTTGACCAAGCCTGGCTGCTAGATGCCCACCTGGCTGTTCTCTCACTGTCCCTCCTGCACAGAACAGGAGAAAACAAGACGAAAAATCTCATGGGCCAGGATAAAGACAGGGAGATCACTCACCAATTACCATAACAGGCAAAACAAACTCTACTGAAAAACTGAATAAGAGCCAACAATGTGCATTCGCAGCCCAAAAAGCCAACCAGTACTCTGGACTGCATCAAGAGAAGTGTAGCCAGCAGGTCAAGGGAGGTGATTCTCCCCCTCTACTCTGCTCTCGTGAGACCCCACCTGGAGTTCTGTGTCCAGCTCTGGGGCCCCCAACATAAGAAGGACATGAACCTGCTCAAGCAGGTCCAGAGGAGGGCCACGAAGGTGATCAGGGGTCTGGAGCACCTCCCTTATGAGGACAGAATGAGAGACTTGGAGTTGTTCAGCCTAGAGAAGAGAAGGCTCCAGAGAGACCTTATAGTGGCCTTCCAGTACCTAAAGGGGGCCTACAGGAAAGATGGGGAGGGACTCTTTATCAGGGAGTGTAGTGATAGTTCAAGGGGTAATAGTTTTAAACTGAAACTAAAGAGGGTAGATTTAGATTAGATATAAGGAAGAAATTCTTCACTGTGAGAGTGGTGAAGCACTAGAACAAGTTGCCCAAAGAGGTAAAGTGTTCAAGGCCAGATTGGATGGCGCTTTGAACAACCTGGTCTAGTGGAAGATGTCCCTGCAGAGGGATTGGAACTAGATGATCTATAAGGTCCCTTCCAACACAAGCCATTCTATGATTCTATGATTCTATGTCTTGGAGAAAATTATTTTATTGCCAGCAAAAACAATAGGATGCTGAGAAACAAAGGCAAAATTAAAACCGAAACACTGTTGCCTATTCCTACCCCTTTTCCTGAAGTTTGGCTTTGCTCCTTCTACCCTAACCCCAAGCAATGCAAGAGGATGGGAAATGGGGCCTGCGATCAGTCCATAACAGCTCCTCTCTGCAGCTCCTTCCTCCTCACACTTTCCCCGTGCTCCAGTGTGGGCTGTCCACAGGCTTCAGCTTCCTTTGGGACCTATCCACCAGCTCCAACGTGGGGTCCTCCACATGCTGCAGTACGGATATCTGCTCCATCATAGTCTTTCATGGACTGCAGGGGAACAACCTGCTTCACCATAGTCTTCTCCATGTGTTGCAAGAGAATCTCCGCTCCAGTACCTGGTGTATCTCCTCCCTTCCTCCTTCTTTTTTTCCAAATTATTATCATTTCGTTAGATGAACAGATGTGTTATGCTACCACTTAAGTTGTATGGTGAAAAGGATTTGTACTTATTGTGTATAGACACTATGTAACACTTGAAAAACAACATTAGAGAATTCGTCTCATTCTTATTGACTTTGTGTATTGTGGTAGAAGTTAAGGATATATTACTGTATTATTTTTCTATCAGTAGCCTGCAGTGAAAACAAAATCAGTGCCTAGTGTGTCTGTAAGTTAAGGAGACTTCCACATGCTTCTTAGGTAAAATATCTCTTCTTTCCACTAGCATTCTTTAAATCTGACAACAAAGGACTTATTTATGTATTTATTAGGGTGGAAATCAATTAAAAAATCTAGATGATGAAGAATTTAAATACTAGGAAAAACACCCTTATATATTTTTTCTTCTCTTATACTTTATATTACATCAGATTATTTGAGGTTTACTCATTTGCAGAGAAAATTAAAAACATCACATAAGAGACATGAACTTTTAAGCAACAGTGGAAAGAACCTTGGGTCCTAAATAAATATTACTTAACTCCAGCTGCTTATCTGCCCTTGTATCCTTTCAATGAAGAGAGGTCAGCATCTGCTGTGAGGCTACTACAGGCCTCAGATGATTTTATTTGGGCCTGTGAGTTTCTTCTTCTTATAATTACTTTTACAATAAAAGTACATTATTTCATTAAAATAGAAAGCTAGGCAGCAGAAGGATGGTCAGATAGCACAGGGAAAGCACAGAAGACTAGATGAACTATACTGAGGGAATTTCATGCCATGCTGGAACATGTAACTGCTAATGTAGTCTGGAAGAGCAAATAGCATTGCCTTTGATTCTGGAAAAGATTAGCAAACTTTGAAAAAAAAACCCACAACAAACAAACAAGGGAAACTTTCCCTGAAAATGTGAAGTATTTCACTCTGTATGTTTCTATGATATTCACCCACTCCTCTCCACCACTCATCCAGGGTGGAAAAATGGGTACAGAGCAAAAAAATTTCAGTCTGCTCCACCAACCCTCTGGTAACCAGCACAAAGTCATATTGCAAATGAAAGAATAACTGTGAAAAACAGTAAAAGCTGATGAACTTGTCTGAATGCAGGCACCTAGTACTGTATGTGACATAAGACCTTAGACACTGCTATGTCCTTCTCAAGTATCAGTGGAAGCCACTAGACATACTCTAGCGCATACCGGGTAGTACTACATATTCGTGTTCATGAAAATGAGTAACGTTCTGGGTTAAATGTAACTTAAACAGTTCACAAGTTGAGAGTAAAAGCACCAAATTAGAATTTTGCAAGACTGGAGAAAAGTTTATTTTATAATACCTATTCCCAAAGTCTAGTCATAGCCTAAATTTTCAAGACCAGAAATCAGTATCAAACCTGATTTCTGTGCCTTTGCACATTGTATACAGAAAAATAATTTTTATCTAATTAAGCATTTTATAGTGTAAATTTTGTTTGACCATTTATTTTCTGCTCTTTCTATTCCCATGCCTTTTTTCTCCTTCTATATTCCTACTTTTGGCCACAGAGAATATTATTGTCTTCCAGACTCAGCTTAGACCTACTCACCGATTACTAGCAAACAAGTTTTAAGATATCAGACTTTTCTCATGAAATAATATCTTGAAATAGGCAAGGAATCTTGCATTATTGCAGTATGTTTTGAAGAATTAATAGGTATCATTAAAACTGTCTAGTCTATGATAAAACTATAAAACTAAAAAAAAAAAAGCTTAAAGCCTTTATACTCTGTTTATTTCTTTTTTTGTTAATTGCTTTTCTTTAATTCTGAAACTGGAAATCAGCATTTACCTTCTGTTGTGACTTCATTGGTATTTATAAAATATCTTTTAAAATGAACGCTTCACAAAACATTTTGGATTAGTAATGTATTATATAGACACCATATGTCAAATGCTGATTTTATTGGACAGTCAGCAACATCCTGTGTACATTTATGAATATTTGCTTTAGTGGTTGGTCTCTATTAATAGTTGGTTGCTGATGATAACAGAAAGACTCTTCCAAAAAAAATCTTCAGATCAGGTCCTGTGAGAAAATGTTGACATACACAAACTGACTAGAGCGCATTTTGAAATTATTCTTTTTGTCTTCATATAGAAAACATTTGTAAGGACTACATATGATTGTTTTGAAAAGGCGATGCTAGTGCAAACTGTGCATCACATCTAATTTCATCTTGTAAATAAATATAATACTTTATCTGAAAATCACTTGTGAAATGTAGTATAGTTAGGCACCTTCAAAAAAATGTTTTTTTGTAGTCTGCTAGTATTAAGAGAGCAAGCACATCTAATGGATATCCTATAGGGTGTAAAGACACCTCAAAGGTGTTTGGTATACATTACCTTGGAAAAAGTAGTTAAAACTGAGTTGCCTTAGTTTCCCATCTTCAGACTGAAGAAAAATAGGCATTTTTTGCTTGTTTTTAGAGCTACAGTTTATTACTCCTAATGCAGACTTCTCTTAAACCAAAGAAGCTATGAGATTGAAAATATTTTCTAAATTATTTAAAAGACAGCTTTGGGATGACAGTAACTCATAATTTTTGCAGGTAAGTAAGATCCATGAATCAAAGATGCCATAATCACAGGGGATACTGGCAGTTAGAGATAAATGTTTCCTCATGTGAATAGATACCCATTTTACTTCTCACTTTAGTTTAATATTTTTGGTAATTCAGTTATGAATAGATAAAAAGGTAAAATGGAACTACATTGGTAAGAAGCTGTTTAGGGAAAATTCAGCAATCATCATTAGCTCACTACTGTATGCTTCTTTAATGTTCCACAGTATTATTTAAATGATTCATTTACAATAAGAATATCATTACAGTTTTAGATGTCACAGAGAAAATGCTCTCTACGCAGAGATTTCTATCAGAATAATTTTCAAGTTTTGGTCAAGAGAAGGAAATATGCAGGAGTATGGACTTGCATGTAAACAGACTAAAAGAAGAATAATTATAGAGACTAATGAAAATGATTGTGGTGGGTTGACCCTGGCTGGACACGAGGTCCCAGCCAAAGCCGCTCAATCTTTCCCCTCCTTAGCTGGACAGGGGGAGAAAAATAAAAACCAAAAGGCTCATGGGTTGAGAGGAGGACAGGGAGAGATCATTCACCAATTACCATCACAGGCAAAAAAGGCTTGACTTGGGGAAATTAATTTAATTTATTACCAAACAAATCAGAGTAGGGTAATGAGAAATAAAAGCAAATCTTAAAACACCTTCCTCGCCACCCCTCCCTTCTTCCCGGACTCAAATTCATTCCAGATTTTCTCTACCTTCTCCCACCCCAGCTGCACAGGTGAATGGAGAATGGGGGTTGTGGTCAGTTCATCACATGGTGTCTCTGCCACTTCTTCCTCCTTACGTTTTTCCCCTGCTCCAGTGTGGGGTCCCTCTCATGGGACACAGTCCTCCATGAACTTCTCCAACATGTGTCCCTTCCACAGACTGCATTCCTTCAGGAACAGACTGCTTCAGTGTGGATCCCCCACTGGGTCAAAAGTCCTGCCAGCAAACCTGCTCCAGCATAGGGTCATCTCTCCATGGTGTCACAGGTCTGTTTTGCTGATTAAGGATACCAATTAAACTCGGACACCAGAGTGAAAAGAGTAGGCGTACTTTACTGGTAATAACCAAGTAATGTAACAGCGTAATACAGAGAACATGCAGTAAGAAGAAGCAGAATAGTGCACTTAAAGCAACAAACAGAGTAATGCATCAAATCATTACTACACGAGAGAGAGAGAGAATAGTAATTAAGAGAAATACATCACCACTTGCATATATTATCATCATCATCCAGACCCGCAGACGCTGGGCAGCCCCGGTTACAGCGAGGATTTGGAGAGTCAGTCCCGACAAGTGGGAAATCCTACGCGGTGCGTCCACCCATAGGTGAGGCATCCAAAGTCACTGCAAACGGGCCCAGCCTTATATACCAGAGATCGACAAGCCAGAATAGCTGGCACCTTTGTTTTGAGTGGAAAGTTTCTGGTTTCATTCTCCTGTTGGATTCCACCCAAAGCTTGGCCAGGGCTTGGGTGGGGAACCAAGGGAGTTTCTAACAAGGTCAAATATTTGGGTTCTCAGCCTTGAACAAGGCTGCGAAAGGAAAGTTGAATACATTCTCTCCTCACTACTGATTGTATTTTGTCTTTCACTAGCGAGTTTACATATTTTATTAATGACTACATGCTAAGTTAGCAGCTTCAGCTTGGGGCCTGTTGTTCAGGCTGCAGTATTTCAATGCTTTAGCACTTTTTACACCAGCATAAGTGGGTTGTTATAACTTAGTACAATACCTACTAGCACAATGGTTATCAGTTATAAAATATACAGGATTCATCTATAGGTCACCTCTGGCTTGGGCCGGTTGTCCAAGCCTTAGCACTTCAAGGTCCTGCCAGGAGCCTGCTCCAGTGTGTATTCTCAATGGGGTCACAGTTTCCTTCGGGTGCATCCACCTGCTCCAGTGTGGGCTCCTCCCCAGACTGCAGGTGGAGATCTGCTCCCCCGTTAACCTCCGTGGGCTGCAGGGGCACAGCCTGCCTCACCATGGGCTGCACCACGGGCTGCAGGGGAATCTCTGCTCCGGCACCTGGAGCACCTCCTGCCCCTCCTTCTTCACTGACTTTGGTATCTGCAGCATTGTTTCTCTCACATATTGTCACATATTCCCACTCCTCTCTCTGGATGCTGTTGCATAGGGTTTTTTTTTCCCCCTCCTTAAATGTGGACCACCATCACTGATGGACTCAGTCTTGGCCAGCAGCGAGTCCATCTTGGAGCTGACTGGCATCAGCTCTATCAGACATGGGGGGAAGCTTCTAACAGCTTCTCACAGAAGCCAACCCTGTAGCCTCCCCTCCGCCAAACGTTGCCACGCAAACCCAGTACTATGATGCTTAAATAACTAGAATTTTTTTACAAAAAGAAAAAAACAAAACCAAACCCAAAAATCTTTAATGTGCCAATTAATTGTCTCACCCATAAATTCATCTTCAGTATGTTTATCTGCAACTGGTTTGCAACTACTCCTGGTTTATAAATTGTACACATATAAATCTCATACATGGAAGGAACATCAACCACTAAAAGTTTTATGAGTGAAGTTGTGAAGTTAAATGGGCTAGGGTGAAAAATAGGAGAGTGTAGAAGGTGGGGCTCATGAGTCCCATCCTGGTGTTTTAACCCTGTTACAATTCTTCTTGTATTTTGACCAAAACTACCTATGAGATGAATACTTGAGAAAAAGATTTGAAGAGTTCTGTGAGACTCCTTTTTACTGAAATTTGTTTTTGTATTATAACTTCCTGAAGCTATCTTCTTACTTAAATGCTTGACAGTCCAAAAAGATTTAATGATTTTCTGGTTTTCAAACCTGATACAAACCATGCATTCATTATGCAAAGCTGATTTTTCTTCCTGTTTCTGCTCATAACTTTCATTCAAATAAATGTACAAAGACATAAAAAATTGTAATATTTATTATGTTTTCTTGTTTAAATAAAACAAAAATTACTTTCAAAGCTACTCTCTGTCACTCTCAGTAATCACTTGGGAAAATAAAACTTAAAAAAAAAAAAGAAAAAAAAAAGAAATAGGCAAAATAGATGACATTCGATTTCCACTGTAGATCATTCCAAAACAGATCTATGGAGAAAACATAGGACTCAGCAAAAGCCTGACAGCCTTGGAAACAAAGATCCTTCTTAACAAAATGTTAGTAATTTTGATATGTCTTATTATTTATCAAAGAACACTGTTCTAAAGAAGCAAAAAAGTTGTCAGGCATTTTCTAACTACAACTAGTTAGCAACTGAAAAAGGTCCCAAACAATGTGATTGTATATGAAAGACATGTTCACAAGACATCTTCATTTAAATACTGTCTTCCTTGCAAAAAGTGGGAGGACAACAAAATAAAACCAAATGTCCCTTTCCTGTGTTTGAAACAAATGGGCCACATTATAATATTTTTAATCCTTCAGGAACACAGATTACATGAGAAAATGGACAGGTCACTAGGCAGCAATGAGAACAGATTATATCACTCAAATACTAGGAATAAACAACTAGGTTTCCTCAGAGGCAATCTGTCCCCCTGAATTTATTTTTTTTTTCTTTCCCTACTAATACAACACTGCCAGACTTTGTTTGATATCTGTAAATGACAGTAGGTATCCTGTCATATCCTCCAATGGCAGCTTGTACAAATCACAGTGTCACTTAACATTATTGTGAGATCAACTTAGAAGATGTTATTTATGGAATCTGTACTATCGCTTCCTGCAGCACCTGATGTCTCCTTGGAGGTCTGATACCTTAGTGTTGACCAGACCCAGACTTGCTTTCCTAATGAAATTTGACAAGACCACAGCTATAAGTAGTGTATCTGAACTTGAGTATCTTTACTCAGTAAAAACTAAATGCACACAAAACGTATGCAAGTTTGTCAATTACACTACATAAGTTTTGCTGTTGTTGTTCTTTTCTATCAAATTTATACTATTGTCTCTATATATTTGGAAGAAAACATTATGAAGAAGTAGATATCAGATGTTAAAAAAGGTACAGTACTGTTTTGAGTTGTTTCAAAGGCAAAGTTTTTATGTAGCTTACTTTAATTATATGATTGCAATTTAATTATATTATAATTATGGCTGCAATTACTGTTTTATATGTTTCATTAAAGCTGCATACATTAATTGCACCAAACTTTTGTTGATGAGCTTAACTAATATAAGCAGATGTTTACAGCAGAAGAGCCTGGTTAGCCTTCTGTAGTAATATTCCTCTTGCAAGGTGACTATCTCCAGAAAGCGGGTAGCAGCTGAGTATAACATTGGCAATTTTCAGTTCCTTGTTTATTGTTTGTAATTTTACACTATATACACATACATCTATAACTCTATATACAAGCACTCACACACACACACATATACATACATATACACATATTCTAAACTTAATTCTCAGTCTGTGGATTTACAGTAAGGATGAAATTGGCTCAATAGCTTACATCTATATCTTAAATGGGGACATCAGTTACAGAATTTATTTGAATAAGAAAAGGTAAATAAAATACTTTTTAATATCAAGTAATCAAATCGGGAAAATTTCAAGAAGGCCTAACTGTGCCTGAGTGTTTATATTTCTAATAAAGTAAATTAATAGAAACTGTATGTCCTAAACCATAATTCAGCACAGTGTTTTGCTAATCAGTTATGTACCATTTACATTAATCTATGAAGAAAACCAGTATTTATTTTTCACAAGACTAAAGCATTCTAAGACCAGCTAGGGGATAGGTACATTTTAGCAGATGGGCATTATCAGTAGTAAAAATATCACTGTTGCATATTGTCAGAGTCAGTGCTTTTAAAGAATTGAATTTAGTGTATTTTTTAATGAATGACAAAAATAAGTAAACAATTCAAACTGTTAACCTTTATAATCTTGGTATATGTCCCTGTTCATGCTTTACTTTGGTGACACAGAACATTTTAATAAATGCATTTTCTTTGAACTTCAGAATTTATTGTTGATCTGAACTGATAACAATTCAGAATGTGTATACTCATCATGATATACATTTGCTTATCATATTGACTCCGAGAGAAATTTAAACAAGCAAAGATGAACCTACTGGTTTGGTGGGGGGTTTTATTATTAGACTTTAGAGTGACTGTCACGATTTTTTCTGTGTATTGACAGAAATGCAAATGGAAAATGTCTCACAGTATGTACTTACTCTGTTTGTTCATGAGTTGTCATTCAGGATGATCAGGTATTCCTGATCACAGTATCTGCTCATTTCAGTTTTGTGTCTGAACGGCAACACACCATTGTGAACAGAACTTGGAAATGTTCATTTTACATATGACATCTAGAGACTTCTGCAACCTCTGTGAGGGGAACAACATCTTGATGTTACTCTGTAATCAGGGAGCCTATTGACCGTGAGAGAAACTCACAGCCAATATCCAAAACCATTTCCCTGGCTCCTCAAAGCTGTGAACCAGAGAGATCACTCCATTTCTCCTTCTTCCTCTCAGGGGTTTCCCTGGCCACCCACTCGCTCCTCTTTCCCTTGGCACTGCAGTCTCTGACCCTTTCTGCAGAGGAAAAGTAGGTTGCGGTGGTACTAAATTAGCCCACAAAACCTGGGGTGAACACAGGAGGATTTCTACAGCAGAAGGGCTTTGAAGAATCTCAGGCAACTGAAAAACCTGTTAGATGTGTTTCTGTGTGTGTTAGGCGAGACAGGAGATAAAGCATGGGAGAGAAGCTGAGAGACGGTGTTTACATGCATATAAGAGAGAGAAATCATAAACAGTCAAAAGAGAAACTAAAAGAGGGATTTTAAATTTCCGTAATGCAGGCTGATGCTGGTACAATTTACTGTACTGAGCAGAGATTTAAGCCCATTATATAGAACAGCCTGAATGTAGGAGGAGAAGAGAACTGCCAAATACACTAGCGTGAATTCATCGTGCTGAAAACCCCCATATGTTTGTTTAAAAGTGTTTGTACATATACTGTATATTTATATATATTAAACAAGCAACATTAAATTAACACAAGGGATTTCGGAGTTAGCAAAACTGACAGAAAAAAAAAAAAAAAAGTACTGCAAAATTGAAACACCACAATAGCAAGGTGTGGACTATATGACCTAAAAGGTTATTTTCCATTTTTCATTCCTTCTGTGATAAACTTGTAGCACATTCAAACAAATATCACATGGTCCAGGAGATTTAAAAATAAATAAATAAATAGATACATAAATACATAAATTACAATGATTACAAAGATGCTGTGAGGCTATGCAGGGCAGAAATCAGGAGGTCTAAAGCCCAGCTGGAATTTACCTTGGCTTCAGCAATCAAGGATAACAAGAAATGTTTCTATAAGTATGTCAGTAGCAAAAGAAAGACCAGGGAGAGTATCCATCCCCTGCTAGATGCAGGAGGAAACATGGTAACAAGTGATGAGGAGAAGGCTGAGGTACTTAATGCCTTCTTTGCCTCAGTCTTTAATACCAAGACTAGTTGTATTGAGGGAATCCAGCCTCCTCAGCCAGAAGACAGAGACTGGGAGGACGACCCCCCCGCAATCCAGGAGGAGACAGTCAGTGACCTGCTGCATCACACAGACACACACAAGTCTATGGGACCAGACGGGATACACCCGAGGGTGCTGAAGGAGCTGCCTGGGGTGCTCGCCAAGCCGCTTTCCATCATTTACCAGCAGTCCTGGCTGACCGGGGAGGTCCCGACAGATTGGAAAATGGCCAATGTGATGCCCATCTATAAGAAGGGTCAGAAGGATGATCCAGGAAGTTACAGGCCTGTCAGCTTGATGTTGGTACCCAGGAAGCTGATGGAGCAGCTCATCCTGAGTACGATCATACAACACGTGCGGGACAACCAGATGATCAGGCCCAGTCAGCATGGGTTTATGAAAGGCCAGTCCTGCTTGACAAACCTGATCTCCTCTATGACAGGGCGACCGGCTTATTGGATGAGGGAAAGTCTGTGGAGGTAGTTTACCCTGACTTCAGTAAGGACTTTGACACCGTTTCCCACAGCATTCTCCTGGCAAAACTGGCTGCTCGTGGCTTGGACGAGCACATGCTTTGCTGGGTAAAAACTGGCTGGATGGCTGGGCCCAAAGAGTTGTGGTGAACGGAGTTAAATCCGGTTGGCAGCTGGTCACGAGTGGTGTCCCCCAGGGCTCGGTTTTGGGGCCACTCCTGTTTAACATCTTTACTGATGATCTAGACGAGGGGATCGAGTGCACCCTCAGTAAGTTTGCAGATAACACCAAGTTGGGTGGGAGTGTTGATCTGCTCGAGGGTAGGGAGGCTCTGCAGAGAGACCTGGACAGGCTGGAGCAATGGGCTAAGGCCAACTGTATGAGTTTCAATAAGGCCAAATGGCGGGTGCTGCACTTGGGCCACAACAACCCCCAGCAGCGCCACAGGCTTGGGGAGGAGTGGCTGGAGAGCTGCCAGTCAGAGAGGGACCTGGAGGTGTTGATTGACAGCCAGCTTTTAACATGAGCCAGCAGTGTGCCCAGGTAGCCAAGAAGGCCAATGGCATCCTGGCTTGTATCAGAAATAACGTGGCCAGCAGGGACAGGGAAGGGATCTTGCCCCTTACTTGGCACTGGTGAGGCCGCACCTCGATTCCTGTGTTCAGTTTTGGGCCCCTCACTACAAAAAGGACATTGAATTACTCGAGCGTGTCCAGAGAAGGGCAACAAAGCTGGTGAAGGGTCTGGAGCACATGTTGTATGAGGAACAGCTGAGGGAACTGGGGTTGTTTAGTCTAAAGAAGAGGAGGCTGAGGGGAGACCTCATCGCCCTCTATAACTACCTGAAAGGAGGTTGCAGAGATCTGGGATGAGTCTCTTTAACCAAGTAATAAGCGATAGGAGAAGAGGGAATGGCCTCAAGCTGCACCAGGGAAGGTTTAGACTAGATATTAGGAAGCATTTCTTTACAGAAGGGGTTGTTAGGTGTTGGAATGGGCTGCCCAGGGCAGTGGTGGAGTCCCCATCCCTGGAGGTGTTTAAGAGTCAGGTCGACATAGCGCTGAGGGATATGGTGTAGTTGGGAACTGTCAGTGCTAGGTTAATGGTTGGACTAGATGATCTTCAAGGTCCCTTCCAACCTAGATGATTCTGTGATTTTGTGATTCTGTGAAATAAATAATAAATGCATGTTTTTCAGCTTTAGCATGGCTAATCCTGAAATTATGTGTCAATTTAAAAATACTTACTTCACTTTAGCAAAATATTTTCTTTACTGTGCATTTCAATAATCTGTGTTTAAAACCTGGAATGTCAGCATTTATGTTGTGATTTAGCACTCTCTTTTTACTGGATGTCTGGACTGAAGAAAATAAGTTTTTCCTTGTATTTTGAGAAGGTGATTAGTTTAGAAAAAACACATAATCAAATTTCCCTAGCATAGTGTAGCTTTTAAATAGTATCATGATGTAATAGGAATTAAAAGGTTTGGAAAGAATTGCTCCATTTCCTGTTAAATTTCAATTGTAATTAATTAAGGACTAGAGCTGGGATTTACCTCATTTACCTTTATTTCACCTAAAAATAAACAAACTTAATGTATTCATCTAGGCTTATTTAATTGGCAACAAAGATTAAGAGTTACCTCCATTACAATACCTCTGTTTTTAACATAGATGTCTAATCCAGACAGGATAAATTTCTTTCTATTTCTTTCTGGAGGTACTCATGTGTCTGTTGACTAGTTTTGCCAACAAGGAAGATGAGAAGCTTAAATTACATGCCTTGCTTTGAAGTGTCTTGAAATGACTACAAAATATTTAGGTATCAATAACATAAGATTCATTTTCTATCCTATAATTTTGCAACTCAGTTTGCTTCCAGACCTATATTCTCATTCCCTGCTGAGGATGGAGTGCCTGGGCTCTGTTTTGTAGGGAACCATCCAGTGTCCTCTGAGATGAAAATAAGATCTAGTTCCAGAGGTTCTAGCAACTGTTCCTTCTAGGTGGTATGGATGGGATTAAACTCCCTTCACCCCGTGCAGACCTTTTGCTCTCAAACACCGTACTGCTGTGTGGCTTCCCAGGGCAGCCCTCTACCTGACCCTTTGGCACCATGCTGTAAACAAATCACTTTGGTTTCAACAATGATGTACTATACGGATCATCTTAGGCATTTTCAGAAAATATAATAGTAATTATTATGTATACATGGTTATTATATATACAGGGTTACATGAAAACATGGGGAATACAGAGGAGATTTGGGCCAATTGTTTGGTTTCATTTAGTTCATAGACTCTTTGATTAGGTACATAGCAAAACTGTGCAACGGAGCTATAGTGGAGCTACGTGGATGGAGTTGAGCCCTGAATATAACTTTCTGGAGATGCTGATGTAACAATGATTTTAATGTTTGACCTTTCCCAGGAGGAGAGGAGTGAATTAGGAATTAAATATCTATCTCAAAAAAAAGACACAAACCAGGACAAAACACTAGAAACTTCGTGATCTGGTTACATCCCAAACTCCAGGAAGGTACCAGGTGATCTACAAATGGCTGGAAGAAATTTTTGCAGACAGCTTGGCTGGTAACATACCTGACCTGTTAATGTGGTATAAAAAACTGGCTACACCATTCAACAAGCCAGCCTGGGTACATAGCCTCTGGAGTATGTCTCATGGTGGCTTCTTAAACTATATTTCTAGCTTCACTGGCTGAATATGTGGTCTTGGAAAGGGCCTTGGAGCTCAAACCTTAGTTCGGGCACACTTTTTATCTTCAAATTTATTCTCACTATTAAAAATGCCGATACACATCTGTAATTATCTTGTGTTTACACAGGTAGTTAACTGATATTAATTCTGAATAATAGATTTGTAATTTGTAAACAGAATGCAGAATGTCTAATCTAGATTTAGACGATGTAAATGTTTAGCCCTTAGCTACTTGCATCAGACTCCTTTTATAGTCAATGAGAACACATAGACACAGTAAGTGAATTATGTTTTCCCAGTGTAGGTATATAAAATAAATCAGAAAGTTTTTCCATAGACTGGCAGCATTTGTGGTTTTGTAGGTATGACAAAGTTTGTAAGAAGCCTTGTTTTCATGAAATCTTGTCTTTCGCCCAGACAATAGTGACTTGTATAATATCTGGTGAAAACTAGAATTTTGACTCCTTTCTGAATGAAATTGCAAACTAGATAAACTGGTTTAAAGATAAACTCTTCACTAAAGAAGTGAATTTCCATCACACAGTATACGTCAGACATAAATATAAATGACAGTCATCTGTCTTTTCCTTTGCTCATACTTATATATTGCATGATACCTAAACATTGACTCTGATTCTAGAGAGAGCACCTTGGAAACCAAACCAGTGTTAGGCATGGGTGTAATATTTCCACAGCTAGGTCTCAGAATAGAGGTGTATATTTTAAGCAGGTTTTTTATCTTGAGTCAAAGTATAGCATATATATAGTCATAATTTTGTGTGTGCTTTCTTCTCTTGTCCCAAATATCTGTTGCTGTGATGAGCTTACATATTTCAATATTTTACCTGAGGTCTGCTTTCAGTATTTTCAGAGGCTAAGTGAAAATGTGGATAAATTTAGTCTTTTGATAGTCCTTGAAAAAATGGTATAATTTACTTAGCAGAAAGTGAGGCATATCTTAACATTATAACATATATTGCAGTCATCAAGTGAAAGTCAGAAAATAAAAAAGCAGACGTTTTTGTAAGAAATTATTTTTGCTAAAGCACCTGCTTTTTCTTATGATGAATATTTCAGTACTCTAAGAAAAAGTTTCACTTAAATATAAATTTGTGTATAAGCATTTGTTCCTATTTTGCACCACAAAGTCCTGTGAGAGTTCACCAAAAGGAGGTACAAGGTGGCAATACAATGGAACAAACCAGATCACAGTGGTGTTGATTGCAGATGACTCCCTGATGTCCTTTGTTAAGAATGAACAATATTAAGAAAGTAAATTTGCTTGCCTTTATTATCTAGCATGACTAATATGAATCAGCTTACTGTGCAGCAGCTTTAATCAAGCTGCTTGTAGAAAAGAGCTGTGAAAATGCTGAAGCATGAACGCAGCAGGTCAGCAGCCAGCGTATTCCTCTAGTTCCTAATCCATGCTCAAGACCAGGTTATTCTTCACAAATACTGTTTCCTTGCTCCCCTTTCTCACTACTTAAAGATGGCTCCATGGATGTCTCCTTGTGCTGCAGTGACAAACTCATTTGTCTGGGTGGAGATCTATTTGAAAATACAAGACAACCATTTAAGTGGAAAGCATTAATTTGAGGCCACAAGTGTCCCCACGGTTTTGTGCCTGTATCTATTTTCTTGCCAGCAATAAGAAAGCCAGTTATAAGGATATTCCTCTCCATTCCTTGTCTACCCTACTCCCCTGACAAAAATATATAGTATTTTTTTTTTAAAACTTTGCTTCAAATGGAGATGATGGTATCACACTGTCTTATCTGTATTTCTCTCTGAGATACCATCCCTATTCTCCAGTAACAGCTGAATCTTTTGGTCAGTTGCAAAACGT
This sequence comes from Strix aluco, assembly GCF_031877795.1. Classification (NCBI taxonomy): domain Eukaryota; kingdom Metazoa; phylum Chordata; class Aves; order Strigiformes; family Strigidae; genus Strix; species Strix aluco. The sequence goes on along the minus strand of NC_133932.1, from coordinate 102,502,209 downwards.
GAAAAAACTAATTTCATGGTAGGAAAGCATGATGAACAAGTTTACTGAAAACATGGACAGAATAGAGGCAGATTAGTACCCACATTGAAGTAAGGTCTCAATCTGAGTTCAACAATGTTATTAGATGCTTAAGAATCCTACAAGGGAAAGACTTAGGAAATGAATAGGAAAACATCCTACAGTAACAAAGCTATTAATTTGCTGTTTCCCATTCATATAGCAAATAGTTGTGCTTGGCTTTAGGGAGACACTTTCCATTTGCATGTAATAGTCCTTGAATAGATATGGCATTTGATCTCTCTTTCTCCACTGGAAAGCTCCTATCCTATCAAGCTAACTGAGGCTCTCTCATCTGCATTGTTTGAGTTCCATTTCACTGCTCTTACCACAATAGCTATTTAGGATTGTTATTGTGATTCGTATTACCTTATGAGCATCATATCCGATTAATTCTCTGTGTCAGTATCCCTTCTTTACAAATAAATTTGGAAGAAGTCATGTGGTTATCTGATAGTGAGTACATTTCCTAGGTCAAGTATATGTTACATTTTGAGGTGGATATTTCTGAATTGGATAAGAAGACCTTCAACTGTTATTTCATTTTAATGAAGTTAGAATTCAGATTTTTTTTTTTTTTCTTTCATCTCTATCTCTGTGTCCTGGCCAAGACAGATAGTATAAATCCAACTGCAGCAGAAATACAGATATCAGCTACCCATAACATACAGTTTTCACATGTAATTAGAAAGCTAGAGTAAACTTTTGCTTTCCTGAGCTTCCCTTTATTTTCTAGTTATCTTCAGAGAGAGGATAAAAGTAACATAAAAGGAAAAAATTAAAGTTCTCTGTTTTAGCACAAATAATTGGCTAACAAATGGTGAAGAACTCATTAGGTGTTAGAACTTTGCATAAAAGTATTCAGTACTGAGGTAAAAATTTAAATGGCAATCTTTATGCAAAAAAAAATAATTAACAACTGCATACATTAATTTAATGTTAAAGGAATGTAGACTAATGAAGATCTGTTGGCACTTAAGTCAATGTTTCTGGATAATTATGACTAAGTACATAATAGGTAGGCTGTTCTAAACATTTACTTCACATATTTCTGCATAACACCAAACCCCAAGATTACCTTTAGTTCCTTAGAAAAAAATTAATCCAATAACAATGATAATAACAAAATACAATGTGTCACAGCAAGAGAGCAGGAGAGTTCCAGGGTATGCCCTTCAATAGCAGGGGATTTGTTAGATGAAAATGTCTGGATGACTGTGGGAAATAGGTCAAAAGCCCAAAGAACAGGAAAAACTAAAATGCGTTCAACTGTCTTTATAGATTTCCCTTGAGGAAAACTCCTGACTCTGAGACGTTAGATTAAATAAACCTTGAACATGCAAATTTATTATAAGAATAATTAAGAATTTTGAGAACTTATATTCTGTGAGAAACAAGTCTAAAGAAGAAGAAATTTGGCAGTTTAATCAAGAAACTATATTAAAAACATAATCACAGACTACACATACTAGAAGGATAGAAAGTATAGAAAAAGAACTAGCTTTAGGAAAGTATTGACTTTTCATTGATTTCAATTGCATGGAGTATACAGAACACAGAAAAAGAGGTCAAATCGTTAAGGACAACCGTGTGGAAAAAAAATTTGTTAAAGCCCAAGATGTAAAGTAAGACACAACTGGCAAGAGTCATAAAGAGCAACAGGAAGGCTTTCAGTAAGCATGTTAGCATCAAGATGAAGATAAAGGGAAAAGCTGATCGGGGGAAAGGAAGAACTGATGATGATACCAAGAATGCTACAATGTTTATTTTTTTTTTAGCTTCAGATTTTGCTAAAAAGATTGTCTGAGATGAGGCAGCTGACACATAATCAACAAGAAAAGGGTAAAGATTCAGTCTGGAGGAAACAAAAGTACATTAAAGAGCTCTAATATAAGTTAGAAGTTTTACATTGGATGGTCCAATTGAATTTTACTCAGAAAACTTTAAAGACTTCCTGAAACCTTATAGAATTCATGAAAGATTATGAAGTTTTGGAGAGCTGGAAAAAAGAAAATCACAGTTTTCTTTTTCAAAAAGGTGGAAAAGTTAGAATGGAGAATTATACATTAATCAGCTTTAGTTCCTTTTATAAAAAATTGGAACAAATAATCAAACAATTTATAAGCATCTGGAGATAACATAAGAGTAGAGTAACTGCCAGCACAGATTTCTTGGGAACAAAGCTTGTCAGAAGAATCTAATTTCTTTTCTTGATAGGATAACGGCCTTACAGATAAAGGAGAAGAAATATATATTCTGTTAGATATTTTGAATTTACAAAATCTTTTGAAGCTGCTTTACATGACACATATAAGCAAAAGATAAGATTAAGGTGATTAGTATTATAGATGTGCAAAATGATCAGATGTGCCCAGAAAGTCCTAACAGTGATTGGCTATCAAATCAGAAGGTAGTATTTAGACAGGTTCTGTGAAGGTCTTTCATGCATCTTGTATGGTTCAGTTTTTTTCATGAGTGATTTAAATATTGAAATACAGGATAGACTTATTTAATTTCACAAATAATCCACTGGGGAAGTGATTAGAAAACAGACAGATAAGCTGATAAAATTCAACAAAGAAAGTTTTGAAGTTCTGCACTTAGGCAGCATTAATGAATATACTGTGTAAATACAGGTTAGAAAAAAATGCAGGCAGGAAGGTGCTCTGAAGAAAAATATCTGGTCAGTGTACTCACTCTCAAATTGAATGGAATAGGTTATGCTGTTCTACTATCCTGGAGTATAGAAATGGAAGTGTTGTGCATAAGGTATGTAAATTAATCTTTCTGCATTGCTTGGCTCTACTAAGGCTGAAGAAAGAGTACTGGTCCACTGTGCGTTGACTTAAGGTGAAGGTAAATCAGATGGAGAAAAAGCCTGAAGTCCAGTGCAGTGTAGTGAGAATGGGCTTTAAATGTGTAAGTTGTTATGTATGTCATTTTGTTCTGTCATACACAGAGCAACAAACAGGAAAACTGTTTTAGGAGGCATAACCATGAGCCACACCTTTATTTACTTTCATTTTAGAGTCATATTCCCACCACCATCAAAATAGATAATTGAACCTAATTTTGTACACACAAATCTTATTTTGTAATTAATTGGGAAAAAAAATCATGATTACTTCTCAAAAACATTGTGTTCAGAAAATATAATTCCATAAATTTTACATTGATATCTGATTTTTTTCTTGATAGACATTTTGTCTAGAAGTCTGACACTTGGCAGGCCGCAGTTTTCATTTTGTGCAGAGTTCCTATCAAGCAACAATGAATGAAGAGGGTATTATTTGGAAAATGAACACAACTCATCTAAAGTTTCCAATTGTATATCTATTGGTACTGTAGACAATCAGTTCATATAATATGATGTTCTGATTTCTCCATCTTATTTCTTATTTTTTGGTCACACTCAATATGCCCTTGGATGGGTTTATGATAGGGGGAAACAAATTAATATGTTTTTTAAAAAAATTATATTTATAGAAAGATCAGAAATATAATATGCTAGAAATGGCAAAAACATACTCCAAAAAAAGACAAGATTTGTCTGTCTGGTGTCATGCAAGCCAAATCAACAGAAGATCTGATGGGATTTTCTCTTTCTGAATAGAAAACAAGTGAAACCCATCCTCAGAATGCCTGTTTGAAGTCAGGTGACTTTTAATTACTTTGATTGTTTTACAGAACTGACATATCTGGGGAAAAAAAACCCCATAAGTGGAGACTGCTTTTTAAAAAGATAGAGTTAAATGGTATACACTAAACAGAAAACTGAAAATTACTGTGCAAGGAATACAACCAAAAGGTTATGCAGGCAAGTTAGGCTGCAGATATGTTTCTACAGCTGAAATTCCTTGTGGAATAGCTGAAACATGTACTACACCAGTGTGAGACAAGGTATTAAAGGAGAAGTTGCTCGTCTACATGCTTTAGTTTTCCTTGGTGTTCTTCTTCAGCAAACATCTAGAAGAGCTTTATTTCTGAGTGAAGTTCATGTGCCTAAGCAAGCAGTTAAAATCACAAGCATGGTGATGATATATAGCCAAAGCAATGTATTTAGTGACTTGGGAAAAAAAAAAAAAAAAAAAAAACAACCCAAAACAAAACCAAACATAGAAAGACTATGAACCCAGAATGTGAGCAGAAAGGGACAAATGGTCACTCATCAACTCTCTACTATCTGAAGACACTCAGTTACATCTGAATCATATCACTTGATTTAAAGTCTCTCTTCAGCAAACTGAGACAAGAGATTAATTTGAAACCTGCCTTTCAGTGGCAGAAACTCTTGGAAGGAGACATACTGGTCTCTCTTTTCTCCAGGTGAGCTCCTTGATCAGCCTTGGAAGTCATACTAGCTATGTTTGCAGAGTTAATTTCCCTGTATACCCCTTGAGGATTGGCTGACAAATATGCCAGCAGATAAAATGCATGCAAAAATATTTTCAAAAGAAGCTTTTTTGTGCTCCTTTTGGTTTCAAGGATTGTGAGTTTATGACATGGAATGCAGTCCAGATCTGTTTTAAGCAGGTCATGTTCCAATTGAATTTCCTGGAGGCATAAAATGTGCTTTTTAAATGGATGGATACCAGGATAAGGGTAAATACTTCTACATAGACTGTCTCCAGTTTTTGCTTAATCTTTTTAAAAAAGTTTAATCAGATGATCATATAAAAATTGGTGCTTGTCAGATGGGGGTTTTTAGGGGGTTTGTTTGGAACTTTTGTGCAAAGCAAGACTATAAACACATCAGTATTGGACTTTCAGTGTGATATATTTTTAAGGAAAAATCCAATGCTTTTCTCAGTTTTGTTCATGTAGAAAAATAATTGTCACTTTTACCCTCTGAACTCACTTCTTGCTTGTAGTTCATAACCTTTTCCTGTGGACCTGTCTGAACTGTATTTTGTCTAGGAATGTAATTGAGGGGGAGCAGAATCCTTTAGTTTATGCTTCATCTCACTGAGAGTCAGGTGTGAAGTGGAGTCAGAAGCTTTTGCTGTGAAGATGATTCTCCTGGGACAGTGTGAGAGTGATTCCCAAACTGATCAAGACCAGAGAAAGAAAATTGTGCTAAACCAGAAGGTATGGCTTATATGACACTGCTAGTTTGAAATCAGATGATAGTCTGCCAGGGAGGCAGAGCTTAGCTTTAAGTGCAGACAGCTTTTGAGAACATTTCTACTCCCTATATCTCAAGATATCTTCCTCCAGTTCATGCTCAGTTATACTTTGTGATTTATTTAATCAAAAAGCATTATAATTAACTGTCATATTGAAAATTTTTTATGAAAGCGTTTCAACAGATCATTATATCATCAGGAGTGCCATTCAAGGGAAATGAATTAATGACAGATATACCTTTACATCTGTTCTGATGGTTTTTGTTAATTATTATTATTTCCAGATATTTTTCCCATTTTTCCTACTGTAAAAAGGCCAAGATAATTTTTTTTTTTTTGTTTTCCTATACCAGTCATTTTGGACAGGAGATGTTAGATAGAAATTAGCACAATTTCTCTGAACTGTGTATGTCTGTGTAAGTCTGTGTATGTCTGCATATGTCTGCATGTTTGTGCATGTTCATGCATGTCTGTGTTTGTGTACCTGGCTTGCAAAGATACAAAATTGATCATTTCCCATCCTATTTTAAATGAAATGTGAATTATTGTTAGAGATCAAGGAATCTGTCACATTGATGTCCCACAGCAGGCAAACAATAGTTTATTTCTATATGACCCCAATGTGATCACACCTGCAAGAATAATTTCCGTTCTGGGAACCTCAATATCACACATATATTAACAAATCAGAGGAAGTTCAGGAAAGTGCAACAAAAATGATTAAGTGTTCAAAAGAAATGAAATGTAAAGAAATAATCACAACGTGGCCAAGCAGTGGCTAATATGATAACGGAGTACAACATTTAAAAGAAACAAATCTCAACAGGAGTTTTTAAAAATTGTATCAGCTAAGGAAGCTAGAAAAAAGAACAGGAGATTCTGAAAGGACAAACTAAGGTTAAATCAACAAATATGGTATTACAGGTAGATTTTCTATCATTTTTAAAAAATTGTAAGAAAAATGCAACCAAAAACTTGTTAGGATGGAAGGGACCCTGTAGTTCATCTTACCCAAGCTCCTGGTTAAAGAAGGGCTAACTCTGAATTTAGACTGCTCCGTTAGATTTGGCAATATTTAACGGGGATGGATATTTCACAGATTCCAGTGTTCCAGTGCTTGAACACCATTACCATGAAGATTTTTTTTATATATATCTAATCAGAATTTTCTTTGCAGTAACTTGTGTTTGCCTATTGCTTCTTAATCTGTTACTAAGCATATCTAAGGAGAGTCTGACTGTCTTCTCTATGTCAACATGGGTACTCTGTTGTCTCGTACAATTTTCTGATCATTGGGACTTCTTTGCACATCAGGTTTCTAGCCTGTTCTGTTGCATGGATTGACTCTATTCCTGGTGCAGGAACATTTGTTTTTACTGAATTTTACTGGGTTTCTCCAGCTTGACAAAATGACACTCCTACTCTCCAGTATATCTTCCCCTTTTCCCGGGTTCATGTCATCAGTTAATTTGGTGAGGGTGCAGTCCATCCCATCATCCACCTTGTGCATCAGCTCTCGTACCAACTTCTGCAGAATGCCACTAATACCTGGACACCGATGGGACTTTGAAGTGATGTCTGTTAGTGCTCTTTGGCAGTCTGACAATCTAGCCAGATTTGTATTCACTTCATAGTCTTCTTATCTATAACTTTCCAATTTAACTACATGGACGCTGTGAAATAGTGTGTCAAAATCATTGCTCAAGTCAAGATAAAGGACAACTACCACCTTCCTCTTGTCCACTGAGTCAATCATCTCATCACAGAAGCTAATTGGCATGGTTACACATGAACTATGGTCACATACAACATATTGACATTTCCCAATGACTTTTTTGTACTTCATGTGTCTGGAAATGACTTCCATCAGGATTTATTCTATCATCTCAGAGGCAGAGGTGAGACAGACTTGCCTGACAGTTTTCCTCCTTGAAAATGGGCATCACTTTTATGTTTTTCTTGTCATCAGGGATGTCTTCTAGTCTTTGTAACTTTTCAAAGATGATAAAGTCAGCCTAAGAATTGCATCAGCCCTTTTTGATGCATCCAGTCTGGTCCCATATGTAAAGTTTTCTCTAGCGATCACTAAGACATCCTCCATCTAATTAGTCTTCTGGTATCTTTCGTAGCACTTTTTACCCTATACTCTGTTACTAGGGACAGAGACTTGGGTAGTCCAACAGAAAATCTTGCTGGCTAGAGAAGGTTCTGAGTACTTCAGGCTTTTCAGTATCTTGTAGAACTAGATGTCTGTCTCATTCAACAGCAGGCCCACATTTTACTTTATCTCCCTTTTATTTCTCTACTTAACTATATAATTGCTTCTTGTTCCCCTTCACATCTTCTGTCATTTTCAACACCACCTGAACTTTGGTTTCCTTAATTCTCTTCCTAGAGATCTAGACACTGTTTCTGTATTACTCCTGAGTGGAGTGCTTCAAGTTCCACTCTGTATACTTTCTTTTTTGCTTGAGCTCATCCAGGATTTCTGCACTGACTGAGCTGGTGTTCTACCACACCTTCTTGTTCATATTGGGATTAACCTTCTTGTGTTTTAAGGAGTTTTTCCATGAAGAAAACTGGATCTCATCAGTCCCTTTGCTGTTCAGGTCAGCCTCCCATGGGATCCTGCCTACCAGTCCCCCGAAAAAGCTGAATTTCATTCTTGTCTTCACTTGCTGAAGCCCAAGGTCATTATTCTGCCACACAGAAGCTGTACAGACAAATAGAAGTCATCTCACTCACAATAAAAGAGACCAGAGTGGATGCATCCTTAATCCTTGGAACTGTTCCACTGGTTCTTTTTTCATAAAAACTTTGTATCTATCAATCTGAATGGTCCTATCAGGAAATAAAATTTATAGTTATGAAATTATAATAAAATGTAGTGACCTTGAATCTTTTCTTTGGATATTGGTTCACAAATTAAATCTTAGGTAATAGATGGCACTTTTATTCAGTAATATTAATTCAAATACCAATCATAATTTAAACTATAAGTAAAAAAAAAAAAAGTACAAGTGTCATTATCAACATTCATTGGATAGTTTTAACTATTTTAGTATTATAAAATATTAACTATGGTATTACAACATTTTGAATAATGTATTCACATTTAGATATCTACATAATAGAATCTCAGAAAAACAGGACTAAGAAGGCATTGAGAGGTCATCTAGTCCTTTTCCCTGCCCTAAGGCAGAATCAGCTGTCTCTATGATTCTGCATAGATATTTTTTGACTTCGCTTAAAGACTTCTATGACAGAGACTCCCCCAGCAATTTATGCCTGTAATTCACTACCTTACCTTTACATGTTTCCCCAGTGTCTATTCTGAATTTTCTGTGTTGCTTTTGAAGCTCATTATTTATTGTCTGATACATCATGATTATGGAAGATAGCTTATTTCCTTCTCTGTGGATATGGATATCCAATCTGGTTTACATCTACCCCAATGTCATTTAACTACACTTCCCCCATTTTCTTAAGAAAATATCATACAAAAGAGGAACAAATATATTACAAAAGTGAAACTATATGACATACAACTCCCTTTCTATTTGTCATTTTTAAAAAGTTTATATTGTTTAGGTTGGTTTGACCCTACTTGATCTTCACAGAGCTCCATTCTGTGTGCTGTGTACTTCATTCTTGCTCCTATGTACTCGCAAATAGGTTGTTTCATTATTTGCTGCTGAATTTTTCAGAAAGTTGAAGTTACAGGAACTTATCCATAGTTCTCTGCCATAGTTACCTGACTTCCCCCCTGCCTTTTTTTTTTTTTTTTTTCTCAGATAGGCATTAATCATCCTGTTATCAGAATGATATAGTTATAACTGCAACCAGTTTGTTAATAATAAGTTAACAGATGTTATTCAGTTAAGTTATGGTTAACTGTACATATACCATCAAATGTGTATTACCATTCATGTCAAACTAATTATTTACTGATTTTATTTTTGGTCATATTACAAAATCATCCATCAAAAGTGAGAGAATCTTTCTGGTGATCATTTTAGTTACAAATGAGAAAGTGCTGCTTTGTCAATAAATTATTGTCACCAACAAATTCTGACTGCGCTCCTATGAGTCATACAGAAAATGAGATGTAGTAGAAAATATCTTCAGCTGTAGTGAACAAAATCAAACCAAACCCAAACCCAAACCCTAACCCAAAAATCCAAACAGGCATAATATTACAAGAAATAGTCTTACCAGTTGAAAAACACTGTGGCACATCACAATTTTACACAGCACTATTATTTTGTAGACTCAGACCTAGCGTTCAGCGTGTGCCACGTTAATCCTGAAAAACTGGTTAATCCTAACAAACGGTTAGTGTGCCATCCCTGTGCTCAAGTAGAGTGCTACTTTCAATTCCTAGGAGAAAGTTTTTGACATCCTATGAGTCACCATCAGTCACAACTTTGGATTCATCCCATTCTGATTTAGGAACTTATCTGAGGAGTCCATGTTAGGACCATAGGTTTTTTAGGAGCTGATCCAGAGTAGTCCATCTCTTCCCATTGGCTACAGAGTGACTACTATTCTCTGATGCAGTAAACAGCTAAAATTAGATTGGATAAATCTAGTCCTTAAAGACGTGTTTCAGTGTAATGTTTTAAGAGAATGGTCGGATTTTATGTAACATATATATTCACTGTGAGAAACAAATATGGAAAGATCCAATTCTGAAAGAAACCTAGGGCTGGGTGAAAGAGAAAAGTTAAACTTGAGACTACAGGTAGTATAGACAGCATATGGTGATAGTAGTTTGGCTGTAACTACAGTGGTGCAACTGAGTTTGTCTGTGGGCACTAAGTATTACAAAACTGAAAGAAAGGGAAAATTTTGGGAAAAAAAATATATCAAAAGAAACCCAAAGAATTCAATGAAGAAATAACTTTATTAACTGGTAGGAATAAAATACTTTGTCATCTTTTAACATACGACACCCACTGGAAAGACACATTACAGTCAGTGTGTTAGAAATACCTTCACTTCAGTTTCTGAGATACACAACAATTAACCTGGGCAAACTTGGAATTTTTGGCAAATGCCACAATCTTTCAAAACCATTGTTAACAGAATTTGAAGACATGATCATCATCTCTAAAAGAGTTTTTACTTATACTGAAAGACTATTTTTAGGTCTCCAGTGAGAATCTGTCACTTGAGAGGAAACTGTTGGCGTATACAAAGTCCAATTTCATTATGCATGAAAAAAAGGTTTGATTTAGTTCTTATATAATCTAGTTATGCATAGTCATATATAACTCATAAATAAAGAGATCAACATTTCATGTTCTCATATTCATCATAAGTCTGCTTCTATATATAAAACCAGACCTGTTTATGAACCTTTTCAAAATTTTAAAAGAATTGTGATTTATGCACAGGAAAAAAATAAGCAAGGAATAGAGTGAATGCTGTCTAGACATGCTCATTTCAGACAGTCCTTCCATAAAAAGATCAGATGATATTGGAGTGGATAATATCCCACTTGCATCTTTTTTTTTTTTTTTTTCCCCATCTATATACAAGAATCTGCAGCTTCCCTGGAGGTCAGTTTGGCAACTTTCGGTTGTACTAAATTCATTTAAACTCTAATAACCAGTGAAGAAATGAAATAATACTGAACAATAGCAGTATTCTGTGGTGTTTACAAATTTACAGGAGGTCATTCCTCCTGTGAACTCACTGTACATGCCAATTTGTTGCACTCTTCATTATAATAGAAAAAGCATGGGTAACAGTGAACTGCAAACCTTATTTGGAAAACACATAACTTACAAGCATCAAAAGACTACTGAGGTCATCTCTAAAGCAGACTTCAGAGTTGCCAATGAGTATTTTGCTGCTTTCATTAAATGGACTTTAAAAGGATTTTAATTGCATTTCTTATTTTGGCTAACAACCTGATTCTGAGAATATTATGCCTACAGCTGTTGAGCACTACAGAACATTATTTAGGCTCAGGAAAAAATGACTATCAATGCTGTTGAGGTCTAAACTAAGTGATCTCTCTGAAACTGTGTAACAGACTTCTTTCAAACACTTTATATTGCTGAAAATTCCTCACTCCTGTTTACACTTACCTCGTTTCCTCCATGATACTAGGTGTGTATGACTACTATTTCCTCTAAGTTTGTAAATCATATGCTACAGAAAAGACACAAAAGCCCAAGTTAGGTGGAAAATGCAGGTTGCTGTGAATCACAGAATCACAGAATCATCTAGGTTGGAAAGGACCTTGAAGATCATATAGTCCAACTGTTAAACTAGCACTGACAGATCCCAACTACACCATATTCCTCAGTGCTCTGTCAATCCACCTCTTGAACACCTTCAGGGCTGGGGACTCCACCACTGCCCTGGGCAGCCCATTCCAACACCTAACAACCCGTTCTGTAAAGAAATGCTTCCTAACATCCAGTCTAAACCTTCCCTGGTGCAGCTTGAGGCCATTACCTCTTGTCCTATCACTTATTACTTGGTTAAAGAGACTCATCCCCAGCTCTCTGCAACCTCCTTTCAGGTAGTTGTAGACGGCGATGAGGTCTCCCCTCAGCCTCCTCTTCTCCAGACTAAACAACCCCAGTTCCCTCAGCCGCTCCTCGTACGACATGTGCTCCAGACCCTTCACCAGCTTCGTTGCCCTTCTCTGGACACGCTTGAGTAATTCAATGTCCTTTTTGTAGTGAGGGGCCCAAAACTGAACACAGGAATCAAGGTGCGGCCTCACCAGTGCCAATTACAGGGGCAAGATCACTTCCTTGTCCCTGCTGGCCATGCTATTTCTGATACAAGCCAGGATACCCTTGACCTTCTTGGCCACCTAGGCACACTGCTGGCTCATGTTCAGCTGGCTGTCAGTCAACACCCCCAGGTCCCTCTCTGACTGGCAGCTCTCCAGCCACTCCTCCCCAAGCCTGTAGCGCTGCTGGGGGTTGTTGTGACCCAAGTGCAGCACCCAGCATTTGGCCTTATCGAAACTCCTACAGTTGGCCTTAGCCCATCGCTCCAGCCTGTCCACATCTCTCTGCAGAGCCTCCCTACCCTCGAGCAGATCAACACTCCCGCCCAACTTGGTGTTATCTGCAAACTTACTGAGGGTGCACTCGATCCCCTCGTCTAGATCATCAGTAAAGATGTTAAACAGGAGTGGCCCCAAAACCGATCCCTGGGGGACACCACTTGTGACCAGCCACCACCTGGATTTAACTCTGTTCACCACCACTCTTTGGGCCCAGCCATCCAGCCAGTTTTTTTACCCAGCAAAGCATGTGCCATCCAAGCCGTGAGCAGCCAGTTTTGCCAGGAGAATGCTGTGGGAAATGGTGTCAAAGGCCTTACTGAAGTCAAGGTAAACTACCTCCACAGCCTTTCCCTCATCCAATAAGCAGGTCAGCCTGTCATAGAAGTAGATCAGGTTTGTCAAGCAGGACTGGACTTTCATAAACCCATGCCGACTGGGCCTGATCATCTGGTTGTCCCGCACGTGTTGTATGATCGTACTCAGGATGAGCTGCTCCATCAGCTTCCCGGGCACCAACGTCAAGTTGACAGGCCTGTAATTTCCTGGATCATCCTTCCGACCCTTCTTATAAATGGGCGTCACATTGGCCATTTTCCAATCTGTCGGGACCTCCCTGGTCAGCCGGGACTGCTGGTAAATGATGGAAAGCGGCTTGGCGAGCACCCCAGGCAGCTCCTTCAGCACCCTCGGGTGTATCCCATCAGCTCCCATAGACTTGTGTGTGTCTATGTGATGCAGCAGGTCACTGACTGTCTCCTTCTGGATTGCAGGGGGGGTCGTTCTCCCAGTCTCTGTCCTCTGGCTGAGGAGGCTGGATTCCCTCAATACAATAGTCTTGTTATTAAAGACTGAGGCAAAGAAGGCATTAAGCACCTCAGCCTTCTCCTCATCACTTGTTACCATGTTTCCTCCTGCATCTAGCGGGGGATGGATACTCTCCCTGGTCTTTCTTTTGCTACTGACGTACTTATAGAAACATTTCTTGTTATTCTTGATTGCTGAAGCCAAGGTAATTTCCAGCTGGACTTTAGACCTCCTGATTTCCATCCTGCATAGACTCACAGCATCTTTGTAATCACTGTGAGTGGCTATCCCCTTCTTCCAAAGGCTGTAAACTTTCCTTTTCTCCCTGTGTTCAAGCCAAAGCTCCCTGTTCAGCCAGGGTGGTCTTCTCTGTTCCCAGCTTCTCTTACTGGACCTGGGGACCGCCTGCTCCTGAACAATCAAGACTTCCTTCTGAAAGAGTGCCCAGCCTTCCTGGACCCCTATACCCTTCAGGATCCTGTCCCATGGGATCCTTTCAAGCAGGTGCCTAAACAAGACAAAGTCAGCCCTTTTGATGTCCAGGATGTCAGTTCTGCTTAGCCCTCTCCTGGCCTCTAAGAATAGATAACTCTATTATTCCATGATCGCTGTTCCCTAGTCGTCCTCCAACTGCCACATCATCCACCAGTCCTTCTCTGTTCACAAAGAGGAGGTGCAGTAGAGCACCTTCTCTGGTCGGTTCGCTCACCAGCTGTGTCAGGAAGTTGTCTCCCACACATTCCAGGAATCTGTGTGTTATATTTCCAGCAGATGTCTGGGAAGTTGAAGTCTCAGACAAGAACAAGGGCAAGTGGTCGTAAGATTTCTCCTAAATGCCTATAGAATATTTCATCCACCTCTCTATCCTGGTTGGGTGGCCTATAGTAGACTCCTACTACAACATCTGCCCTGTTGGCCTGCCCACTGATTGTAACGCAAAGACACTCTACCTTGTCTTCACTATGCTTGTACTCAAAGTAATCATAAGAATCCCTAACATACAGTGCTACCCCATCACCTCTCCTTCCTTGCCTGTCCCTCCTAAAGAGCTTGTAGCCATCAACTGGCGCACTCCAGTCATGGGAGACATCCCACCATGTTTCTATAATAGCCACAACATCCTAATTTTCCTGTTTCATCATGGCTTCAAGCTCCTCCTGTTTGTTACCCATGCTGTGTGCATTGGTATACATGCACTTCAGATGGGCTGATGTTTTGCCCCCTTCCCCCTTCAGATCTAGTTTAAAGCTCTGTCAATGAGCCCAGCTAATCCTGCCCCAAGATCCTTTTCCCCCTCTGGGACAGGTGCATCCCATCTAATGCCCAAAGGTCTGGTGCCCTATATAATAACCCGTGACTGAAAAATCCAAACCCTGCCAGTAACACCAGTCTCAGAGCCTCATATTCATCTGTTGCGTTCTCCTGTAATCTTCTTCATCCATCCCCCCAACTGAAGGGATGGAGGAGAACACAATTTGTGCCCCGGCCCCTTAATCACTTTTCCCAAGGCCCTGAAATCTCTTTTCATTGCTTTAGGACTTCTCCTGGTAATGTCGTCACTACCTACCTGAAAAACCAGGAGAGGGTAGTAGTCCTTGGGTCTCACTAGAGCAGGGAGTTTTGCCTTGAGATGCTTGACGCGGGCCCCAGGGAGGCAGCAGACTTCCCTATGAAGTGGGTCCGGTCTGCATATGGGGCCTTTGATACCCCTCAGAATGGAGTCACCCACTACAATGACTTTTCTGGGGTTCTTTTTAGAACTGGTTTTAATACATGGTCTAGAATGACCCGGCCTTGGTGGACCTTCATCTTCCTCCTTGTTTGTCTCATTTTCTTCCTCCTTCTCTTCTTCACTCAAAAGTTCCAGGGCCCTGAATCTATTGTGAAGGGACACCATGGAGGGTGAGGGAGGTCGGGAGAGGATTTTCTTGCCTCCCTGAGAGGGGACCCGTTTCCAGTCTCCCCCATCTCTTAGGTCCCCTCCTTCTGCCTGGGAGCAAGAGGGTGAGGGATTACCTACCTCGTTTGGAGCCTCCATTTGCTCCTGTTGCTTTAGGGGTGCTAAGGTGCTACTCCACCAATCAATTTCCCTTTCACACTCCCTAATACTTCTTAATCTCTCAACCTCTTCTTTGAGTTCCGCCACCAGGCTGAGCAGGTCATCCAGCTGATCACAGCACACACAGGTGTTGTCACTGCTGCCCTCCAACAGGATTGACAGTCTCAGACGCTCCCTGCAGCCTGGGACCCGGACCACTGCATGTTTGCGTGGCAGCTCTGTCTGGGTCGCCATGTTCTTTCTCGTGGTGGTTTTGACCTGAGTGGAGACCATGGTTCAGTCTACTCGTGGAGGACAATAAGATGAATCTAGCTCAGATAAGATCTAGACCCCGGAGAGGGACTGCACCTTGTCCGCTCGCCCTGCCTGCGCGAACTGCCGTGCAAACTGACGTGCCTCACCCTTCTGACGCGCCACGCCCTGTTTGCCCACCCTGTTCGCCGGCTCCTGGTCGCTCGCGCTCCCTGGGGGCTGCTCTTGTATGTGAGGGACGTGGGGTGTTATCACTCCAGTCTCCGCCCACTCTGAGTCACCGCCGTCCTCATTAGGAGCAGCTCACTCTTCCCGCTCAGGGGAGAGGTGACTTGAGGCTCTCCTTCCCTGGGCTTCTGCCTTCGTGTCTTGCAGTTTTGCCACGAGTTTTTGATGCTTTCAGGAGGGTCCCCTGCCACTGTCGTCCTCTTCGGAGCCCCTCTCCTCAGCAACAATTTGGACTCATTATACACACACTTCTGTCATTACTGAACTATTTACACATTGTTCAAGCATAGAAAAAGGTAGCTCCCTGTTCTGAGTAATGAAATCCAACATTAACTAAATATATTGGAAACAGTTGATCATTAATATATACATGCAAAGTTTCAGTGATTGCTTCAGTTTTAGGCACAGGCCTAAGTTTCACTTCCCTGAAAATAGGTATAGCAAGTATGGGACATCTAACTCTATATAGATAGTGGTTTTCTATGTTGTTTTCCTTTACTAATGAAAACTAGATAAATATCTTGATAGAATACTATGGGTCAGTGGTGTCACTAATTCATTTGGAAGTTCCCAGGAGTGTGTTTTAAGTTGATTTAATGAAAGAGAGGAGGAAGAACTGTTTGCTTTATAAGTATATGAAAAGATAAGAACAGCTGTGTTCTGTGCTCAGTTTTCATCTGGCTTTGTTATGCTGAATCTTGATACTTCGTGTTATCATACATACAATATATAAAGCAAGGGTCAAGCCAAAGTCAGTGGTAACACCATATTGACAAGGGATGTGGTTCATGCAGAAAATCTTTTCCAGTGTTTGTCTACAATGAGATGCCATGCTAAGACTGTCTGATTTTCTCCTTTTCCTCTGGCTTTTCTTTTGGTCAGTGTGATTGTACAGGAGGAGTAAAGAGCTAAACAGTTTGTATGAATCTTTATTTGTTGAGAATGCAAACACTACAGGGCATAGTACAGGAAATCAAAAGAAAATGAAAAATTGCCTTAAAAATGTTTTGTATCCTTCTGGGGTTTGTTTGTTTGTTTTAAACTGCCTCATTGTTATCTAGTACTTGAGAAAAACTTTAGAATGCTTTCAAGACTCCTTATAAATCTGACAGTGTATCTTTGAAAGCATAAGAACCTGAATAAAAATTATGTTTTGTCTGCAAGATTCTAAAAAAACAATCTATATTTTAAAAAGGAAGGCCTAAGAACCTATTTTAATCACTGTCAAATGATACATAAATATTGATAAAATACTACTGATTTAGCAATTTTGCTGTAATGTTGGGCAGATTAATGTTTATTCACAAAGAGTTGGGTTTTGACCCATTGCTATCATTGACCTAATTCACTCAGGAAAATGATGAAGATTTGAGTTAATTATTAATGGCACATAGGAAAGGAATCTATTCCTTTTCATAAAAGTTAAATTAGTTTCTTGAGTTTTTCTTCAGAAAACTGCATAAGTAACTGGCATTTAAAACACATTTTATCCTAAACTCTCTGCTTATTTTCCTTTCTCTGAGAACTTGACTCAGACTTCCATAAGAAACTTTTAACTGATAAGAAGGAATAATTTTCCTGATTAGTCTTAAGTTTATCTTATGACAAATCAATTTATTAAGCACATTTAAATGCATTGATGAAGACAAAACTATAGCAAAACCCTGTCCAAGGTATGAATATTGTCTTCTAACAGGATGTAGAAAATACATTTCGGTACCATTTTTATACTCATCTTATTTCTTTCTGAGTTCTTCAGCGTACATATTCTGGACTGACTTGAAGAAGTGACTTTGTGCCACCCACCTGCTGCCCGTTTTCTATCCCTGGCTTTTCTGACAATATTTAAGGTATGCTTTATCCATAGGAAGAGCCTTGCTCTATATGTATAGCAGTTAATTTCCTCTCACCGGAATGATAAAAAGCAAAAATAGAACTCTTTGTGCTGAGTTCTTTTCTGAGAGAAAATCAATAATAAGGCAAAGACACCTATATAAGCCATCACAACGTAGAGTTGAAGTAATTTGGTATTTTACAAATCATATAATAAATTTAAAGAAAAAAAATCAGTAGAAAAGCTAAAACATTGTATTTAGATATCATATTAAATGTCTTTAGAGCACAGTTACACAGAATATGGCTCATCATATATAGCCTGAAAATGAAACAAAAGCAAAAAAGCCATCAAACCCTGCAAGACCTGTTTTGACAGCTGAGGCTTCAGAAAATGTATAACATAAACTGCTACACTTGGCTTTTCATATGAATACTGGGGCATTTTATGTTGAACCATTTTTTAAGTATTCCAGACAAGTCAGAAGGAAGTATTGATCAGCTTTAACTGATGACATGCCCATAAAGTCATCAACAAATATCGGTGTCTAATTCTGAAGTACATGCAGATGTCTAAGATAATGGATTATAGTGCAGTGGCATTGATAGATAAGATTTTTTAATGTGTTTATTTAGAAGTTAGATGCTTTCTGAGAGATTAATAAAATAATTTCTTCTTGTCTCATTCTGGTGCAAGTTTAAATGCTTAGACAGCATTAATTAAATATTGTTCCCAAATTATCTGGGGAACTATGGGATATAAAAGTTCCACCAAGCTTGGTAAATGACTCTTCTTGGAGTTCTGTGGATATCTCATAATCTTCACAGAGCTCTGCTCCTGGAACTCTGAAATAGCCTAACTCTGCACAATTATTTTCCCTCTCAGTACACACACACACATTGTGATTTGTGAAAACAGTAAGAAAAAAGCAGAAAGCCAGAATGTGAACATCTCCCTTTAAACAGTATTTCCCCACAATTTGGATGTGAATTTTCTCACCTATAGTTTACTCTCAAAATTGCATGGTCTCTAATCAAATTTTAAGCCAGCTACAATGACATTTTTACACCTGCTGCTTACTATGGTTTGTCAGGAAGGTTAAAGAACTGCCATTACAGAAAAATTACGCTCTGTATTTGTTAGTATTGTATGTTGGAAATAGCAATGTTAATGCTCATCCCAGCATACTTCCCACAAAGTTTCAGTAGTTAACAAACATCTCTCATTTGTACTCCTGGATTATAGGAAAATTATAAAAAGGTATTTTTGAGCCTCCTGACAAACAGACTAGTGGAAAACAAAAGTAACAAAACACAAAATCTTTACGGAGGGCCTCTTTAGGAATAGAGCATAAAAATAATTTGTCCTGACTGACTTAGCAGGAAATTCGCAAAAATCTTCATGCTCAACAACATCTACGATCCTCCCTTTGGACTCATGTTCATTCTTCTGGAAGAATATAGTATGTTGCATAGGCCAATCACACAGCCACTGCTTCTTGTCCATGTCGGTGATGATCTGACTGACAGTTGGTGACATACTGTGCATCCATGGGGACAGAAGAATGCTCACACAGGGGTTGCTGATAACCTTTCCTATGAGTGCCTCTATAAATAAGAAGTAACTATAATGGGATTATATTGATTAGACTAATGACAGAGCTGTTGATGAGTTGTAATCTCTTTTAAGAGGTCATTCAGAGGGATAGTCTGCTGCTTAGTTAAAATTATTCAGCAATCTAGAATTAGCAGGATCCTTTTCTCTTTTTCTCTTTTTTTTTTTTTTTTGTTTTTTTTCATTACAGCATATGCAAAAACCTGTGTGATAGAGCTGATGACTGATGATGATGATAGTAATGATAATGGCTGCTTGATTTTTTTCTTATGCTGCTATTCACTAGTCTTATGTGCTGAAGGCATAGAGTATGCACTAAGACTTCATTAGGAATTTCTGAGATGAATGATTCCTTTTTTTCACCTGAAAATACCTTTCATCTGCGTTTCTGATCCCAGCTTCATTCTGTAAAGAACTTTAAATAAAAAAGGAAATTTAATGGCTGGTGCTATTTTTAAAATGAAACTTTAAAATAATTGTCATTTGAGAAACAAAGAAAGGCTCTTCTATATGTTGCACATCCCTCTATTAATCTATATACTTTTATTGATGAATTAAAAGAATTCTAACAAGATGGTAATTATGTTCTGCATATTACAGCAGGATCTACAAGATGGCTTTCATAATGGGACAATATAAAATGAAGCAGTCTCCCAGAAAATAAACACAAAAGTACACACGAAATATTTCTTTAATCATTGACACTGTGTGCTGTATAACACCGAGTATTCTGAATTCTGAATGCTGAGGGTTAGGATCAGAGATGTAGCTCTTGTCTCTCATAAACCCTATTTATGAACACAGGAGGCTGCAAAGGTATTGATTTTTAAAACATCCATCAGATTCAACAATCAGCCAGACTGGTCTATTGTTCATTGGTCACTGGTACATAGATTCTCTACTTATACATATGATAGCATAATGTAAATTTTCCATTTCAATGATTATGGACAATAAAAGTTAGAAAATATAAGAGTGCTGGGTATATACTGAGTAATCATCTATCACAGTTAAAACATAATACATTGAGTTGACCTTGAAATGAAGAACAGCAGAGGATTGATAGGGTCATTCTCTTTTCACACAGAAAGGGAAATGAACCTTAGGTCATTCCTTTCCTGGCCACTGGCTGTTATCCTGGAGGTGTGCTTGAGAGATTTTATCAACAATACTTTTGTGATTACTATACTGGGCAATCCAGAGAACAACATTAATATTGGCCTCAGAGGAATTTTTCCACGTGGCATCCCAGCCAGAGGTTAAAGAGCTATAAGAGAAGTTATGGAGGAAAGCTAATTAGAAAAGGGAAAGGGGGATGGAATTGAGTATAAAGATTAAAAAATAATCTATTCTTTTCAAAGTTGTAATGGTGTATGTCCTTGTGTATATTTCTAACAGCTTTCCTCTGATGCCCTATGACATTCTCACATTTTGAGTGACATTACATATTCAATCAGACAGCAAGCTTGGAGGAACATTATGCCACCAATTTTTTTTTTCAAGAATGAAATCCTATAGCATAACTTTTTCATGAAGGTCATTACTGTAAGTTAAAAAATCAGACACATATAATATATGTATTTATTAAGGATGCTCAGGTGTCATAAAACATAGGATTCAAAACATTTATGTCTAGAATCTGTCACATTTAGATATGAGATGAAGAAAATTAAGGGTGTTATCTAAAAGTTTTTGTCTTTATGGAAGATCTTCCACATATCTTTTTTCCCCATAGTTAGACTGTGACAAAAAGACATTATTATTTTCCTGCACTGTAGATTTCAGCATCTTTCCAGTACCTCCTGGTAGATTCCTTTACCACAGAGGACTAGCTAGAAGTCTACAGCCCTTTCTACATATCTCATGTTTTCTGATATGCATACATACTTTGGTTCTCTTGGATGAAACTGTCTTAAACTTCTGCAGTTCAGGAAACCACAGATGAACTAGTCATCCAAGTCTTTATATTCAGAGACAAAAATGACACTGTTACAACACAATTAATTTGACTTGTTCTACATGTTTATGTTAAGATGAGATGATTTATTTCCTAAGAATGAATGCTTATTTCTATTTAATAGTTAGCCTGAGTCAGACTGTTTAGAGGAAGACATTGATGACTTCAGTGCCGAAGATGTCTATATCTGATCAAGTGTACCCAGTCCTTGAAGACTAGATAATTTCAATTATTTTCTCAGGGCAGAAAGATGTGAGCAGAAAACTCTATGAACTTTTCTGTCCTTTTCAGGTAGGTAGACCTTCACAATCTCACATCCTCCACTTTGCTCATGCTTTTAAAGTATTTTCTTTCCTCTGTACACTGCTCAAATTGGAAGTAATTTGTAAAGCTCTGTGTAGTTTGGAACCTGTTACTTATGAAAAGGGCTTAGTACAGCTGTTAAGACACTGCTGTGATGCACTGAACATCATCTTTGTAGGCTGAGCAAAATGGACTCTGTGTGGATCCCCATTGCCTTTAGAATTTGCTCCTCTGATAGCTGTTGGAGAAACCTATCTTCCTTCAGGGTGAGACAATTATTTGATTTATTTTTTGATGAATAGTATTTCTTGGTTTGTTAGACTTTGTTCAGATAGCTATTACTGAGTTTTCTAATGATGCTTCTAAATGACATTTCTAGCCAGAACACCTGTCTTACTCTAGCTCATGAGATCTGCACATGCAATTTACATGTTTTTAATTTTTTAAACCAAATTGTTTAGCTGCTGTGGAAATCTGTACGATAGAAGTGAATAAAATAATGTTTTCAAAATTCCTAAAATTCTCTTATTCATGTGCTGTCCACTGTAATAAAACTCAAGGTGGTAGGTATTTCATAAAATGACTGACAGGCAATATAATGCAAATTGTTAGTAGCAGCGCTAGTTCTACGGCACACACTTCAGTTCAGCCTAAGTCCCATATCTGTGAAGAATGATAATTAAAGGAGAATAAATATGAGATATTTAAAAGGCCAGTTCACTGTGATTGAACAGACATTTTCTGGTTTTAATTCTTTTCTTCTCCCAAAAGTTCTTCAGTTTCTACATACTATATATTCTGTTACCCATAAGCCTGAGTACCCAGTGCTAACATATTATTCATTTTCTAAAGTTTAAATTGTGATAACTTTTGCCTTCCTTTCTCAGCTGGCTGTATAGTTACATTTAAATGAGATATTTGTGATCTATATTTTTAACATTATAAATGAATCCTTCTACTTCTGTAACTATATATGTATGTAAAATTTTTAAAAGACAGAAAAGATGTTCAGAACATGAAAACACCTCTTTTGATTATTGATTTTTTTTTTTCCAATTGAAGATAAAATTATAAACTTTACAGCAGACTTTCTCTTCAAACTTAAGTAAATCTCAAAGATTTTATAAGTGTGTGTTGTCAGTGGACTGGGAAGTGACATGTTTCTTAAGACAAAACAAAGCTCTGTGTGGTTGTCTGTGTGTGTATAGACACAGGGTGAAAACACTTTTCCCTGTGCACTGGTAGCCACTTTGATATAGATTAGCAAGCACTGAAAATATATAACAGAGGAACTTTCTTTTTTCTGTGTTTCATCTCTGTTATCATAATTTTAAAAACCAGTTTTAGTTTAGCTAGTAAGGATTGATCTCCCAGAAAAACCCTATGACAACCTTCACATGTTTGTGAAAAATCTGGATTGAGATTCAAATATTATTTCTGCGAATTAGCCCCAACCACGTTATTCTGGTAGATCACATTTGAACTAAAGGAACTGATCTCATACAAACACCAGATGACTCTTATATCTTAGGTAAAGCTGGAGGAACCTTTGTATTTACAAAGTACTGGCATGTCAGTGCTGAGAAGAGAATAAGTCTGATATTTTTTTTTTTTCTCCCTGCTGTGCCACTGGTCTATTTTCCCATGGTTGACCTTCCTATGAACTAATCAGAAGACCTAAGTAGAAAAGGAAATTTACATCCTCCTAATAAAAAAATGGTAGCTGCTTCTGTATGCCTTTGGACAATTTCCTTCAAACAGTTCACATTTGCATCCCCCATCAAAAAAAGTGCAGTGGGATAAGCTTCTTCTATGTAATCTCATAAAAAGTACACTGAGATCAGATTAGATAGGGGAATTCTAAGACTGCACTGCACCCTTTTGTTGATGGATTTGTATACAATTTTCAAAAGCAGACAAGATAATAACATATCTATAATCTATATGTGTATATTTAGATATAGAAAATCGAGATTTAATTTTTCTCTTAAGAAAAAAATGTGTATAAACCTGACTTTTCTAGTGATGTGGAATTTTGAAATCTATTAAACCAACCACTTTATGAAACAAGCCATTCTATTTAGTGTCCATAACCTTTTTCAGAATGCCTATGATGACTTCCTCAGTGTGGCAAATATTCAGATGCATTTGTAAAGCCCAGAGCAAGTGATATCATCATGCAGCTTATACCAATCAAATATTATTTAAAGTATAATAAATCAGAACAAAATTACGTGTCAGGTATTCAAAGGTTATGAGCAATAGAATTGCAGTACAAAGTCATTGGCAGAAGGAGAAAATCACTGCTGCAATCACGCTGCAATTATCCAGTTCTAGACTTCTTTATATGAAAAGTGGAATTGTAACAGTTTAATGAAACAGTCATAATAATTGTAAGCTAGTATTTTTGTCTTCTTCAGATTTGACTTTGCTAGGATGTTGTTGAGAGGCCAAAGGAATAAAATTAACAAGTGACTTAAAGCCACCTTATGTTACTGTATCAGAAAACATCTGTCATGATGTCTAAATACATATCATTTAGTCAGAATAAAATCATCAGTGTGCTAAGTATAATAAAAATGACTCCATTATTTTCTTTCTTCATGACATTTTGAGGGTTATTAATAGTACTTAAACACAGGCAACTGACATGGGAATTTCCAATCAGAATACTTCAATAAGGTTTCTGCTCTGAATCAGTCTCTGGAAGAGTTTTTCCCTCCTCCCCACCCCTCCTTTCCCTCTCTCTCTTTGTCCTTCTTTTCTTTTCTCTTTCTTTCTCTGTCTCTCTCCCACTCCCTCCCTGGATAATATAGAGCACCAAGGAGACCTTCAAATGACTCTTACAGTAGGATATTGTTAGTATTCCTCTTTTCATGTAAATTTAGAAAATATATGTTTAGATTATTAGCATTAACGAGAGTAAGACACTGCACAAGGCACAAATGTATTCTTCATACAAATAGAAGGGGTAAGTACCTCTGATTACCATGACATAATCAGGGAAAATTTAGCTCTCTCTCCATCAGAAAGTACCTTCCTGATGAATTATAAGTCTGTTTGGTTATGATGTGGAGAGTTGGACCAAAACCAAACAAAATGCTGATGGTTCATTTTTATCCTAAATCCCTGAAGTTTAAGATAGGACAAAACTCATCACTCTAAGATATTCTAATTTGTACCTTTCTCTCAAGAGTGTGAAGTTATATCCATGAAGAAGAATCCGTAAATTAGTTCATCAAAAGTCTAGAGACTTATTATGTGGGAAATCACACAATAATTTTTTAAGTCATAAAAGCCCTTAAATGTACAGTAAATTTATTATAAATACTGTCTGGCTGATCTTGCAGTCTTTTGGCAGGCAAAATTCTCCTTGATGCCAATGGGAGTTTTGCCATTATGAGAATTTCAAAGGCTATGTCTTCTATAAACAACCTAGTAGTCTAAAACATTACATTTTATTATCTCCATGAGATCTATATTCTTTATAAACTTAATAATAGTGAATAAATTTGTTCTTGACTTGCTGCTCTGAGAAAATAAATGCAGATATAAGACTGTATCTAAGTTTTACTTAGGTTTATAAGTAAGAGACTGGGTGCACTCGTGCCTTGCTGATTTGCTGTCTGCCACATGCCTGCCTAGCTGTCTGCCAGTATGTGGGTGAATTGGGTTCTGTGGTAACTGTGGCTCTATATGCAATGAATTGGGACTGTGAAAAATCATGAAGTTACCTTAGATAATTTGATTTGTAAATACAGCTACTGTTTTTCTTTGTATTAGGATAACTCAACTTCGATGATGTTTCTAGCCAACCCTGTGATGTACAAAAGACCATCACAAGGATTTTTGCTTCATATAGAAACTTGCCATCTGAAAAGCAAAGTCTTCAAACCCATGAGGCATAGGAAAACAACCATACTTGCAAATATATTGCTGTCCCCTGACACTCAGTGAAAATTGTTTCCATGCTTACTGTGGATCTCTGTGTATAAAAGGAATGTGTCTCTCTTATTTAGCTGTTAATTGCAATTATATTTGTTGAGTTAAAAACTTTAGCAGAAGCTAAATATTAAGGATTAAACACAAAGAAAGACTTTAAATGCACAAGAACCTACAGACTTCAGGGTCCTGGTTGGAATTGTGTTTTTTAGTCAGCTTACATTTATTAAAAATTATTTCATTATTCAATGTTAGGACAGATATGCTTGCTAAGCATGCTGAATTAACAGACATCAAACTGGGTAAAGAGCTTGTCAATGTACTGTATAATGGCAAGCATTTGAAGTACTTACAGTAACCAGTCCTACTGCACAGCAATCTCCCTGTGCCTCATTTCCTAGTCACTTCAAATACTATCACACAGAATACTTCTCCACAAAACCTCATTTCCCAGTGCTGTGTAGCTGGTGTGAAATGAGCCACTTACCCTCAAAAATAACTGCTGAAGGTTGTCAGAAGACAGCTTGATCAGCTACCAATGCTCTATATACTGTAATAAAGTGGCAGTGCTGTCATTGCAGTCCAGACTTTACAGGATGCAGAGGCATAGATTTTTGAACTGCATTCTGGTCAGTCCTAAAACTCATTGAGGATGGCTGAACCAGATCAGCTCTTGTAAAGTAAATCCCAAAAAACCCCCAAGGGTACTAGAAACTACTCTGGTGTTTCAAAACGTCTCTTCTCCTAGACCAGCTCCAAACAAATATTCCACTGTGGTCTGAGATAGTGAGGTTTTTTCTTGTGGGTAATATGTTGTGAGGAGAAAAAATCTAAACACGGAAAGCTATAACTACTTGCTGTGGAATATTAAGGATATCTATCATAATGTATGTCTGAAAGTCTCAGCACCGTGGCCAAATGCTATTGTTTGATGATTACATAATATCGATAATAGTATAATTATACTGTATGGAACCTATTTCTACTTGTATTTACAAATAAAAAATGTGTGCTTTTTTTTCCCCATTCAGTCACTGGAATAAGTTGATTCTGCATAATTTAAAAGTTGATACATTTTATACTGTCTGTGTTGCAGATGTATGTGTCTGTATTACATACACATATATTAAATTACATTACATACACAAATTAGTAAGCACATATATAAGGTATTCTGACACTTTCTGTGGAAAACTTACATTAAGTTTATCTGTGATTTCAAATGTGTGCTAAAAGTCAATGAGCAGTGAAAGGATAACACAAGTTATTTGAATCTCCAGAGTCCCTTTAATTGGTTGCTACTTCTGGCCAACATCCTTGGTTGTTCAACATGGGAGATGCTGAAAGCAAAACATTGACTAAAATCTTTTCACATGAATTTCATAATGGAGCTGAAAATGAGGGTGTCAGTTTCTTGGAAGAAAGAACTTCTCAAAGATAACTGTTTGCTATAGAGGAGACAGAACGCAATCTGACATCAATGGTACTGTTGTCCAGCAGTGTGGATTTGTATTACTTTGAAAAGAGCCCTTCAAAGCCACCAGAGGTCTGTCCTGATGCTTGCATTACTTGGAATGTTCCATTAAGATGCAATACCTGTAGATTACTGTAGTATAATCAAAACAAGGAATCCAGTATATTTTAGAAATTACAGTTTGTGTGTCAAGTTCAGGAAAAAGTAGTTTGCTTAGCTCTGTCCAGGAGAACACTGAAGTACTTCCTACTGCTGTGTTAGTGTTTCAGGTCTCTTGTTCCCTCCTGACACCCCTATCTAAAAAGCTCTCCCAGGTGGATATTATGCTGTGAAGTCTTCTCATTCTCTGATTTATGGTAATGCTTTTTAAACTGTTTACTGTGCAGTCCTGAGCTCTGATCTCAGAACTCTGCAATGAATTCCATTATTTCTAAGCTATATTTATGTATTTATCTCTATTCTAGCAAACAGTATTTGCTACATTTGCAAATATTTCTGGAGTTCTAGAAGGAATCTAATTTTTGATTTTACTTTCTTTTAATGATTATTCACATAAAAACATAAGACTGAAACACAAGGAGCTTACACTATCATACTTGAGCAGAAATTCGATTCCCAGTCATAGAAAAGAGGTTTTATCGATACAAACCACAAGAAATAGGACTGAAGTCAAAACAGTTACTTCACTTTGACATTTGCATTCAAATCTTATTTGTCTAAGTTACATCGCTGTAGTGCCTGATCTTTTAACTTTCAGTAAGTCTCTGAATATACACATGTACACACAAACGTTTTTCTATAAAATCTATCTCTGAATGTATGTGTGCATGTATGCCTTGAGGTCTGTGTGTACTTATGCATGGTTATACATATTGTTAAAATCATTTATATGTCTGTATTTATACACCCATGTGTACACAAATATATAAATATTTTACAACTTGTTGAAAGTTGATAACCTGTCTTTGGTAAAGGAACACTTAGACACTGATTTATTTCAGAGCTAATTTCTTGAAATCTGCATTCAAAACTAGAAAGACTGTCAAATCACCTTGAGAAATATGCAATTTCATCAAAAGAAATTTTCTGTCACCTAAGATAGAACTCTCCAGCCTGTCGAGGTCCCTCCGTATGGCAGCACAACTCTCTGGCATATCAACCACTCCTCTGAGTTTTGTTTCCTCAGCAGACTTGCTGAGGTGCACTCTGCCCCATCATCCAGATAATTAATGAAGATGTTAAACAGCATCAGACCCAGTACTGATCCTGGGGTACACCACTAGTCACTGGTCTCCAACTAAACTTTGTACCACTGATCACCCCCCTCTGGACCCAGTTGTTCAGCCTGTTTTCAACCCACTTCACTGTCTTCTCATCCAGCCCGTACATCAACAGCCTCTCTATAAGAATTTTATGTGAGACAGTGTCAAAGGTTTTACTGAAGTCCAGGCTGACAACATACGCTTCTCTCCCCTTGTCTACCAGGCCAGTCATTTCATTACAAAGGTCTATCATGTTGGTCAAGCATGACTTCCCCTTGGTGAATCCATACTGACTACTGATAACTTTCTTACTCTTTATATTCCTGGAAATGGTTTCCAGGATTAGTTTTTCCATACCTAGATGATTCTGTGATTCTGTGATAAACTTCCCAGGGATCAAGGTGTGGCTGATGGGTCTGTAGTTCCATGGGTCCTTCTCTCTTGCCCTTCTTGAAGATATGAGTGACGTTTGCTTTCCTCCACTACTCAGGTACCTCTCACAATTACCATGATTGTTTGAAGGTAATTGAATGTGGCCTCACAATGGTATCAGCCAGCCCTCTCAGCACTTGTGGATGCATCCCATCAGATCCTATGGAATTTTGTACGCCCAGTTTACTTAGGTATTTTCTAACCTGATCCTCTTCCACCAAGTGTAAGTCTTCCTTGCTTGACTTTCTGCTTAATCTCTGAATCTTTAGATTTCTGAAGGATGGTCTTAATAGTAAAGACTGAGGTGAAGAAGGCATTTAGTAACTTAGCCTGTATTCCCAGTAGGCATTCAAACACAAAACCACACAAATAAACCTTTAAAACACAAATATACATATATACACGTGATAGGCCACATAGAGTGACACAGAGAGACACACTCACACAAACACAAATAATAGTAATGGCTGTCATGTCCCACTCAGATGAGGGAGACAAGTGACTCAGATTTGTAAATGCTCAATGGAGCAGACAAAGGTTAGACAAGTCTCAAAGTCCAAACATTTATTAACTTCCCACAATGTACTAATTGGACACACAATAATTGGCTAAGTATGTAACGAGTTGTGGCAAGCAATACAGTATGCCTTGCATTTCTTAATGGTAGTGAAGGAAAAGGGGAAAAAGGAAAGGAGGGAGATAGAGGGAATAAGGGAATACAGATCACTGGGCTGGGTTTCTGCGTTGATCCCGCCAGTGAGGCATCCGTCTTCTTTGCTTCACTGCACTGAGCAGGATGAGGATATACACACGTATGTACATAAATATGATGTGGATCCCCTCAGCAGCTGGTCTTACACCTGATCTCAGTTCCCCTAGTTGCTGGTATATGAATATATGAGCCCCTGCGGCTGCAGTCCCACTTCAGCTGCTAGTACAGATTCACATGCAGACATGCACGCAAACACACACATATTCAGTGTGTATCCTTGGATAATTTTAAGGCTTGAATGGACAAAGCCCTGAGCAACCATTTCTGATTTCATATATGAACCTACTCTAGAGCAGGAGGTTGGATTAGAGATCTCCTGAGGTCCCCCCCAAACTCTATTATCTTATGATTCTGTGATTCTGTAACGGAAGTGAAAATACTTTACTATTTGTTTATAACAAATAGGTGATGTAATTCATCATATTTTTCCTCTTTCTGTGATTCTCAAAGCATGAAGTAGTTCAGTCAGTGCCTACTGGCTCTTCTTTGGGTGCTTACAGAAAGAACTTAGATTCAAGAAGGATTACCTTTCTGTGTTTAGGACTAAATCTTTGAAAGGATTGTATGAATTGCAGAAATTGACTTTAGACTCTTTGTTCTCTGACAGAATCTTCAGCCTTTAATTTATCACCTAGATTCCCTACAAAATGCTGTGGAAGATCTGAGCACCTAAAAAGACATTTACAAAGTTCAGTAAAAAGGAGGAGCTGGATAATAGGAAAGGCCACTGAAACATGTTCTAGCACCCCTTCCTGTCCCTGACTCCTAACTGTAAGACAAAAATAATTTCCATTTTCATGCAAAACCACCATTTGGGCATCATATTCTGCAGCCTGTTTTTGTTTGGACATGACAAAAAAAGGTAGAGCTATCAGTCATTACTTTATCATCTTTGCCAGATGACATCTTCCCTGAGAAATCTCGTTATCAAATCTCTATTCTGACTGGGCTGACATAAATACGTGAATGTAGGTCTCCTGCCTTCTACAAGAGAATGTTAAAATTAAATTACTGAATATGATGATGTGGATCTTGATCTTTAATTTGTTGAAGCTCTTTACCACTCTTTCATTGCAAATTTATTATATGAGTAAGATGTTGAACCTGATCATCACCTTACAGCAGATGAACATCTTAACCACCTAACTGCAAAGCAGATCTTTGAATGTTAGCTAATTCGATGACAGTTAATAGTATATGTGGATTGTGAAAGTTTTAGTAGAGGAATAGCTGAAATGTACTTTACTTCAGAATATCTAACAGTCCAGCATTTATCAGACCTGAGTTCAAACTCTGGTTATAAATAATTAAAACAACAACAACAACCATCCCCTCATCGCAGTCTACAGGTTCCTCAAGGGAGTCATCAGGGAGGGAGTGCTGTTCTCATCTCTCTGGTGACAAGCGATGAGACAAGAGGAAATAGAATGAAGCTGCACCAGGAGAAGTTCAGGTTGTACATTAGGAAAAAGTCCTTCACTGAGAGGGTGGTTGGTTGATGGAACAATCTCCCCAGGGAAGTGGTCACAGCACCAAGTCTGTCAGAGTTCAAGGAGCATCTGGGTGATTCTCTTAGTCGTATGGTTTAGTTTTAGGTAGTCCTGTGAGGAGCATGAGCATCCTTATGGGTCTCTGTGAACTTGAGTGAGGTATTCTATGATTCTAACAAAACCAGATACATATGCAATTGTCATATTAATTACCTTAAAATTAAACCCATAACAAACAGACAACAAGTAATACCTAAAAAGTCTTATCACTCAACTACTATTTGGCAGAAACTGGCAAGCATTTTTTAGGAGTGCTTTCTTCACTAACCTTGAAATGCAGATTCAGGGAGAACCACCAACTTGACAATTCCAGCTGTAGGTGTTGACCAGCAAAATGACACCTGGTTTTTGGCTTGAATATGCTTAGAAGCAACAAAAATTTTGGTGCTGACAGTCAAGTAGCACTTGTGAAGATTATAAGGATGCACTCACAGTGGATTAAGAACAGATCCATACAGCAGTTTCCTTGTTTAGTTTCTGAGCAGAGTGACTTGGGGACCTAGTCCCTTTCTCATTCAGACTCACTTTTTGGCAATGCACTTAGATTTGCTTTGGGTAGAGACCAGGCTGTGGAGAAAGAACTATGGATTAGCCTGTGTCTATGTGCCACCTCAATACGGAAGGTGCACACACACCTTGAATGAGTTGTGGCTGTTAATGCATAGACATGGACTTTACTAGTCTAGCTGATAATCCTCAAAGTTCAGTGTAATATATGTGGGTATTTTTTACATTATTGAGAACTACACTTTGTGAAATTGACATGACTCAATCAGCAGACTGCTTCAGCACCCACAACTTGGATACTTTGTCATTTTTACTTGTTTATTTGTAAAAATAAAAACAGTTTTAATTTAAAATTAGTTTCTTTCAAAATCCAGTGGATGATCCTTTATATCTCATATACTTTCCTGATCCTCATCACATTTTCAAAAAAAGATAAAAATGTCCATAATAATCTCTCTCTTTCTTCTGCTTCTCTGTCTGGTTTATAACTTGTTTCTATTGATTTGGTGGTTTTGGTTGTTTGGATTGTTTTTTGGTTTGGGTTTGTTTGGGTTTTTTTTTTCTTGGGTGGGGGTGGGGGAAGGAGGCTGGAGGTTGCTTGCCTTTTTGTTGTTATATTAAAGTTATACACATTTAAGAAGCTTAAAGGAAAGCTAAAGAGAAACAATTACTCTGGCATTACTTATATAAATATATACATGCATGACAGTAATTCTTCTTCACAGTTAGGTGTCCAGATACTGTCAGATATTTCACATGAACTTTATTCCATTGGTCAAGAGTTTCAGATCCTCATTCAAATGTAATGTCTTGGGAGGTCAGGATCATGCAGGGAAAGACAATTTTTCTGCCAGTTAGTGCCAATCCTGTAGAGAGTCTTAATACTTGAGAAGAATCCTTGATTTGGTCTCTGAATTTCATGAGGAGATAATGGACCACTGGGGTGATGTGCTCATCATGACCTCTGCTGCTAAGCAGATGAGCTAACATGGCCTATAATACCTGAAGGTTTTTCAGGTTGCACTGCACCTGATTCAGGACAGCAGCTTGAAGCTGGGTTTCCAAGTCTCAGTGTAAAGCATCCTACTGCAGTATTTTTATTTTTATTTCTTTAAAGAATATTTTCAGTTTGCATTGATAACAAAGTATTCAGAAGTTTACTACATGAGAAATATGAAGTGGAAGATTTATAATAAAGCTCCTTGTTCAGATTTGCCAGAAAATCAAATTGAAAAGATTTCAGTACATCCCAAACGTGTATCCTAATCTTCCAGTTAAAGTGGCAGTCCTGACTGGACCCAACAAGGATATAAGGACCACATTGCTGCCTTTTTGTCATCTGTACTATAGATCACAATCCAAAATACTCCTAATACAGTGAATGAAAAGTCAAGTGTGTTGCAGGATAGCAATCCAAATAGCTTGTGCCAGAAACAAGCAAAAAATAAACACTAAACAGAAGGATGTTCATGAGTATTTCCCCATGCTTAGTTGAAGAGACAGTTTTCCAGAAGGTACCTTCTTCTATTCAGAGTGCAAATGGTGGAAAAAAAATTGTTAGCAGTAGAAATAGTATTCACCTGATCCAATATAATTTAATCCACTAGAATCCCTTTTTGATCACTGAAAAAATTAAGTATTTTAAGGTGGAGTTCATTTCGCCCCTCAATAAATTTCTAAACATGAAACATGAAAAACATGTTACTCTCCTGTTGACTGTAGAGATAACCAAGCAAAAATGATCATATTGAAAATATCTAAATTTAGCATTACTGTGTACTTCTTGGACATAGGGGACAGGATATCCTGGACATACGGGAAAGTATATCAAACAGAAATGTATGCCTTGGATGTCAGTATGTCTCTACTTATGTCTGTGTCACGACCTGGACTGGAAGCTCAGAGAATCAACAACGGTTCTGTGATTCCTCAGGTTAAATTAAGGTGAAATGACACCAAACAACTGGTTAAAATGTTTAAATTGTGGTAGAAAACAATTTAAACTTGGAAAATTATAATAAGCAATGTGGTCTCTTAAAAAATCTATAAGAAAGGAGAGGAGAGGAGAGGAGAGGAGAGGAGAGGAGAGGAGAGGAGAGGAGAGGAGAGGAGAGGAAAGGAAAGGAAAGGAAAGGAAAGGAAAGGAAAGGAAAAGGAAAGGAAAGGAAAGGAAAGGAAAAGGAAAGGAAAGGAAAGGAAAAGGAAAGGAAAGGAAAGGAAAGGAAAGGAAAGGAAAGGAAAGGAAAGGAAAGGAAAGGAAAGGAAAGGAAAGAAAGGAGAGGGGAGGTGAGGGGAGGGGAGGGAGGGGAGGGGAGGGGAGGGGAGGGGAGGGAGGGGAGGGGAGGGAGGAAAGGAAAGGAAAGGAAAGGAAAGGAAGGGAAGAAGGAAAGGAAGAAAGGAAAGGAAAGGAAAGGAAAGGAAAGGAAAGGAAAGGAAAGGAAAGGAAAGGAAAGGAAAGGAAAGGAAAGGAAAGGAAAGGAAAGGAAAGGAAAGGAAAGGAAAGGAAAGGAAAGGAAAGGAAAGGAAGAAAGTCAAATGCCAATCACCACCTCTGGATCCAGTGTTGGCTCAGGTCCAGTAATCTTGGGTGGTAATCTTTTGCACCACACAGCAAAGTTTCTGTCACCTTTAAAATCCATTTTATCAGTTGATTAGTATAGTAGGTGAGGAGGGGCAGGTATTCCACAAACTCATTTCCATGAGAGACGAGGAAAAAGGTGGAGCATGGGTTCCAATTGAGTCAGTGGTTGTACTTGCCCTGCCTGGCTTTGTTATTTCCTCTGTTCACAGAGATTTTTGCTGACTTCATGCTTCTTATTGGTCATCCCAGAGGTGATGACCTTTTATTAGTTCGTGTTACCACTTCAATGGCGCAGGTGCGAAGTCATTAGCAAGGCAAGCATGGTGTCTGTCTTGCACAATAAAGCCACAAAACGGGCTTAGCGGTACTTGTGCTTGAGGGGTAACACCTGGTTTCACTCAGTCCAGTTTCCCCCCTTTGAGGCTTACATAAGGAGTTTGTCAATGCAACTGCAAGGGAATGGGGGGTGCATCCTTAGATACATTCCCGCTTCCTTCGGTAACATTCCTTAGACTAATCCAAAGTCCACAGTTTGTCCTTGAGTTTTTTTGTGTCAATGAATGTTTGAGGCATTACTTCATTCAGTTCCTTACAGTATGCTGTTTGAAAAATGGTTGCAATCCTCGTCTTTTTTCTCTTGTTCACAAAGCAAGTGAAAGATACTAAAAAGGTGAGGACTGAATTTTGGGATTTGAACTTGTTCTTCCTGAATGTCACAAGAAAAAAATACTCAGTTTGAATAGTTCAACCAAAATCACAAGCAAAATAATATATAATTTTATTAATGTCACATAATTAACTAGCAATCAGTGAGCTATACATTTGGGATCAATATCAGTAATGCAACAGACAAACCACAACTCTAGATGCTTACAAAATGTTAATAAGCACCTACACATTTCTAAACACCCTTCTTTAACCATGTCATTTGTTAAACCCAGCCAGCAACTAGATGCCATGCAGATGCTCACTCACTCATCCCCCCTCCCAGTGGGATGGGGAGGTGAATGAGAAAAAGCCCAAAACTCATGGATTGAGATAAGAACAGTTTAATAACTAAAATAAAATATAATAATAACAATAATAATAATAAAACATAACAATTGCAATGAAAATCAATATAACGAAAAGGGAGGGGAATAAAACCCAAGAAAAGACAAGTCATGCACAATGCAATTGCTCACCACCCGCTGACCAATGCCAGAGCAGCAATCCACCCCTCTCAGCCAACTCCCCCAAGTTTATATACTGAGCATGACATTCTGTGGTATAGAATATCCCTTTAGCTAGTTCAGGTCAGCTGTGCTGGCCGTGCTACCTCCCAGCTTCTTGTGCACCTGCCTACTGGCATAGCATGGGAAACAGAAAAATCCTTAATTTAGGAGAAGTGCTACTTAGCAACAGCTAAAACATCAGTGTGTTATCAACATTATTCTCACACTAAAGTCAAAACACAGCACTCTACTAGGAAGAAAATTAACTCTATCCTAGCCAAAACCAGGACAAACCAAAACCATCTAAAATTTAATCCTCCCTCCACAGTTCCTCTGTGCTCCCTGTCTGGAGGTCACTGGAACCCGGCAGTGCAGGTTCCCCACTTGCTACCCCCCTGCGGAAGATGTGAGCCCCTCCAGCTCTGTGTAAGGAAGCTCCTCACAAGGTCCCCTGCACCCATCAGTGGGGGGTCATGGGTGCTGGCCCCATGTTGGCACCCCGCTGCCAGGTGTAAACTGCTCCTGGTACCCCAGGAGGTAGCTGTGTGGCTTGGGCTGGGCTGAGCCTGGGGTATTGTGGGGCCACTGTAGCAGGCACAAGCCCAGTGTGATTGCTGCTGCTTCTTCTCCAAGGTCTTTCCCTCCTGCAATGAATTTGCATGGTTGTTTTTGTTTGGTTCGTTTTTTATATCATTTTTAAATATACTTCTTTTCATATTGCGTCCTTCTTTGCTTCAAAAGTCTGAAAATTCTTGGGTAGTATTTAATCTAACTGATCACTGCCTTCCTGCTTAACATTGACAGTTGGGTGCGGGTGGTCATCTTCTCCTTAACATGGTAATTCTTTGGACAAACACCATTCAGACAGTTTTGTCTATTCAATATGTGCACTCATATTCTTATCTTAACAGGCGGTGTTATCCTGGCTATTGGCCAAAGGTGGGTGTGCACCCACACGCTGATTTAATGCACTAAGCATTGCAGCCATGATTTTTACAAGAAAGCCAGCATCTGCTGTATTTCTGAAGCAGAACAGATTTTGCAGAAAACCTTGTCCATGGGCACTAGAATGCTTATAATATAATTACTGGATCAGTCCCAGTAAGAATGAGCACTCAAATATCATTAATTTCTGTATTTTAGGGAGCTGGGTAGGTATGTTCTGCAGCTTGCTTTCTGGTCATGTGGAGATCTCTAAGAAGACTCAGTTTTCCTAATGAATTTAGATATTTCCAGGTTGGTGACATTTGAGGCAGGATTTTATTTTTAATCAGAATTTTGTAATTAGGAAGTTAGGCCTAGACTGAGACATGCGTTTAGGACCCTAATTCCAAATGAAATCTTCTCTACCTGCTTTTATTTTTTCAGATTTTAAAGTTAGCTGATATCCATTTATAGTGGCTCTTTTTCTCTAAAAGGCTACTTCAACAGGCAGGACAGGGCACCCCTGAGAGAATTATCTGGGATATACTCAGAGTACTCAGCTTTCCAGTCTGACAAAGGCTGCTTCACCCACATACCAATTACCTGACCCATTCAGTAGGAATGCTTAGCTCTGATAAATCAGCTCTCTCCAGCTGCAAATTGAACCCAAATCAAGAACACTTGTGCTTGCAGTGAGGACATGCATTTTCACTGTGAAAATAA
Source organism: Strix aluco (assembly GCF_031877795.1). Taxonomy (NCBI): domain Eukaryota; kingdom Metazoa; phylum Chordata; class Aves; order Strigiformes; family Strigidae; genus Strix; species Strix aluco. The sequence goes on along the minus strand of NC_133932.1, from coordinate 102,465,555 downwards.
TAATACCTAAAAATGTAAAATGTTATTATCTAGAAACTCATTCCAGAATGAAAAACTGTTCAAATATATCTCTTTCAAGATGTAAATAGTCCATTTTAATAATTGGAGGTGTTAATAATGTGCTTGATTTTTTTTTGAGCATAAATATTTAGGAAGTCATTCTAAAACAAAGTAGTGTGTGAATTTAAAGAAAAGCCAGCAGCTGCATCTAGGCTGGGCAAGAGGGTAGGTGGCACAGCATAGATAGGAATCCTGGCCTTTTGGTCTTCTAAATTCAGTAACCTACCCGAATACATTGCATTCCCTTCATTGCTAAGTGACTATATGCAGGAAAATGAAATACTGGTGTAACCTCAAGCCCTCACTCTAAAATACAGCTGTGATGTGGACAGGACAGGTACCTAAATTGGTGACCCAAGAATTGTTCCTACAAACACCAGTTTAGAAGTGGACCTTCAGAGTGAATTCTGCAGATGAATAACAATAAATGTCTGTTCTGGAGAAGGAAGGTAGGCTTTAGATGCCTCCCATGGGTGCCTGTGGTCTAGACACTGCCGTACACATGACATCTGAATAGGACTAGCAGATGTGACCCAGGATGTATGCAAGACCTGGGGCAGTGTCTGGAGGGCAAATAGGATACTTAAAGAAATCTCTCTATAGGTTTGTAAATCACTACATTATCTGGGGAAAAGTTACTCCTATTCCTCAATAATTATTCCAAAATGTTGTGTAGAAATCCTTAAACTAAAATTTATTTGAGCTCCAGTAACTGAAAAATTAACAGAGCATCACTATGATAAAGAGATTTTTACACACTTTCTGTCATCCCTGCTATTCTGTTTCTTCAAGGAATTATGAAAATAGCTTAGAAGTAGTATTTGCAAATATCTAAACTTCAGGCAGATACTGACAATTATATGGAGAATTCGTGGTTGTTCTAGCATTCCTAATTATTGTCATTAGAGCTCTTTTAGCTTGATTTCATACCCCACTAATAACCTTCACAGATTCTAAAAATCCTATTTAAAAATTTCTTTTTGGTTATGTTCATTATGCTTTTTGTACAGCATATCAGCTACAGAATCTTAACCTCTGCCTACCTGAAATTTATATTACCATTCAAAAGTTTGAACAAACTGATAAAAAAACCTGTTCTGTAACTGAAAATAAATTTTTTTTTCAGAAAAGTCTTGTGCAATGTCTTTTTCTCTTCTCTGCTTCTAATCTAAAAAGTAACTATTTCCAAATATAAAGCTTTTAATATTAATAAATATAAAATATATTTTCCGTGTTGTACTGCTAAATATTTTACAGCTATTTCTAAGTGGAAATACTGCAAGTTAGCTTTGAATCATCTGCATTGTACATGCTGGCTACCTATATTTTAGTAAATGAAATATTTCTGAGAATTTTCTCTGTAAGTGAGGGAAAATAGCACTGAACAAACCATAGCCACACTTTTAAAATCTAGTATAACCTTCAAAATTTAGTTACTGCCTACTGTATATGGTCTCTAGTTCAGGTTAATTTACAAATTATGTTTGGGAATTGTCAGCATACTGATCAACCCAAGCCAAGAAGATGGCTGAGATTGTTCTAAAAATGTGTGAGTATTTTGCATAGACACACATACACGCACAGCCCAGACTAATCTTCTGCTGTATCTGTGGCACAGATATTCCACTTCAAGAAGTGTCTGTCTGTCTGTTTTAGAAGAAGGTTATCTCTAAGGTTGTCTCTAAGATCCTCACAGTTGTCTCTAAGATTGTCTCTAAGTTGTCTCTAAGATACTCCCAGTAGTGAGACTGACTGTGACTATGCCAATAGGAAAAGGGCATGTATCTTCACCTTACATAAATTCCATATGCTTTTTGATGAGGCTATCATGCAGGATTTCATTCTTTTTCTTCAGATTCCATCTCTAGAAGTTATAAGAGGTTTTTAGTTATATTATTATAATTATAATTTTAAAAATATTCATTAAACTTCTAGATTGGTAAGTACTAACATATTTCGACTCTATTTTTGACCTTTAAATTATGACTTAATGCTGAACCAATCTGTTATTGCCATCTAAGGACTTCATATTCTAAACATGTTGTTATTAGACCTCATTAGAAAAACTTATATAGATGTGGTTTCTCTTTGAAAATATGGTTCAACCAAAAATCAAGCTGCTTTCCAAAATCGTGTCAAGTTTAGCAACGTTTTATTTTGGCAGAAAATGTCAGGAAAATTATATGTGCAAAAAATTAGAATATTTCAATTTTTTGGAATGACATGTTCTAGTCTGTCACTTTAAAAGGACTGTCTCATTCACAAAACAAAAAAAAAAAAAGAAAAAAAAAAAAGAAACAAAAGTGAGGAGCCTGATTCAGCTGCAGCTTTAAGGTGCAATTGTCTTCACTTTTCCATTAAAGTGAAGATGGCTTTAACTCTCCAATATTTTCTGTTATTAAAGTAGAAAACAAATCAAAACAGGTTCTGGAATGTAAAGAAAATCCTATTTACTGGTTGAGGTAGGTTGGAATAAAATAAAATAAGAAAAAGGAAAGGAAAGGATTTGAAACAAAACCTACATCTAGCCTACTTTGTCTCTACAGGACAAGTTCTGTCCTCCAATCTTGTTTTCAGTTCAACTTTAAATGACTTCTTTCATTATCAGTATCTCTATATAGACTCTTTGTTCCATAGGGATGTTCTGCAATGCTTCATTGCATGTCTTCTCCCTGTTTTTCTCAAGAGATTTCTGGTATATAATATTTATATCTTTAGATGTCCGTATAACAAGTGCCTAAGTTGGGCTGTTCATTTTAGGCTTATATTATAGTCAATGATGAGAAACAGTAATTCTCAGTCATTATTTCTCTGACCTGTTTCAGCTGTCTCTTTTATGTTGAAATGAATCATGACCAGAGAGCATTTAATTCCTTCTACAAGCTGCAAAGAGAATTGTTGTGGTTTGAACTCAGCTGGTAGCCAATTGCCACGTGGCCAGTTGTTTACTTCCCCCCCCGCCCCCCGGTGAAATAGGGGAGGCACAAACAAAGAAATCCATAGGTTGAATAAAAAAATTTAGTAATAGTAACAAAAACGACAGTAACAATAGTAAGTCCAAAACAGGTAAAATGCAGCAGTGGCTTACCGAGTGTGGTGACAGGTACACAGCCTGCGCCCCCACAGCAGCAATCCGAACACCAGAAAATCCTGCCATGCCGACACAGAAACCAAAAACAGCACGCATGAGAGAGCACGTGTCTGCCTATATACTAAGCATGACATCACATGATATGGAATATTCCAATGATTGATCCGGACCCAGACCTCTAGCTGTGTTCCTTCTCAGCCCAAGGAAAGTTAACTCTATCCTGGCCAAAACCAGGACAAGAATTCAGGCTGGCTAGCTCAGATGTAGACAACCGAGGTTCAATCCAGTCCTCTCCAACAACTATGGAGTCTTGTCTGGGATGTCCTAGTGTAGCTTGTCTGTCCTCCAGCTGCCACTCCAGAAGATGATTGGTCTCCTGTTGATCCTGTGTCATGTCTGCCAGCCTAGTGTGGATGTTTTAGAGAACCGGAGGCTCTCACATGGTGCTAGATGATTTTGCTAATGTAACATAATCCTTCCTCAGATATCTGTTAGCATTAAGTAGTCCTGTTATAGTCAGTAGGAATTTAAAGTTTGACTTCAGTCAACATTTCAATGTCTTCTGAACTACTCTAGAGCATCTAAGGCACTTATGTAATGTTGACATTTATGACATAGGGACTAAAATAGATCCATGATCTCCTGGGTAGGAAGTTTGAAGGTAGCTGGAATATGCTAGGACATGGAAAAGAGCATTAGATATTTATATGTGAGTAACTGAATCAAGCTTTTAGTCAATACAGTGAAAGGATTATGCTATAGCAAACATGCACTTTTAGACAGATTAAATGTGCTTTAATCTGTCCTGACCACAGTGCAGGAGGCTTGTTTGTGCTGCATGTTTGCACTAGGGGATTCCACATCATCTCTGGCCATCACTTTAGAAAGTCTTTTGTGTATCCTGTCTCGTACCTGCATGCATCTAGATATTTTCGGTTAGATTGTTTCTGAATCAAGTCCTAGATATCTGAATCAACAGATGAACTAAGTTGTAGAAATCTGTTCATTTGAACATGAGCCTAAACACAAAGCTTAGATGTAAATCTATATAGCTGACACACAGATCAGGCACAATAAATTTGTGCTGAAGTTTGGTGAGATAAATTACATCCCAGCCCCTACATGTGTTGAAACCTTACAGTTTGCTGTGTCTGTTATGCATATACTGTCTGCATCACCTAGCCGCCCTCTACAACTTTTATTGTTATGTCCCCTATTGTTCTAGAAGAAGGAACAATTTCTGTCCACAGAATGGTTAAGAGGACAGCAAGCAAGACAAAGAGGATAGGCAGCCTTACTTCCTGCTGAAGCACAACTTTTCACCAAAATGCAGCACAAAATAAGAAACAAAGGAACAAACACATATCATCTGATCAAACACATAAAACAGTGGTGTTATAAGAGTTATTAAATAATGTTAAAAAAGTAAATGGAAATTCAAAGTTTTAATTTCATAAAGTGAAACTTTTAGAACAACTCAAAATGTTTTTCCCTCAGAAATTTTTCCTATGTAAAAAAATTGTGACTTTTGGAAGACATTCCAAAGTTAAATCTATCCTTAAACACAGTTGTGATAATTAAATCATCTAGAATCTCTATATGACCCTATTTCACATTTTAATCTGCAAAGAATTTCCCATATGATATTTCTCTGTTCCTCTGGTATTGGGTGAAAAATCTTTCCTTTTTCTAAAACAAACGCACAGTTAGCTGTTTCTAATAATTCTGTCATGACCAAGTGTTCCCTTGAGCTGGTGTCTTCTATTTTGCTGTAACTGAAAAGAATTACTGTGATATTATATTTGTTTTCCCCAGGATATTGTTAGAGAATTTTCACAATGTATGGATTAGATTTCATCATTCTTCTGTGCAATTAGCTTTTTCTCCCAACCTTCTTCATATTTCTTATTAACTTCCCATTGAAGGCAAATATAGTCAACAAACATATCCAAAAATCAAGAGAAATTGGATATTATGACAAAACAAAAATCTGGGCAATAACTATGGTCAGAATTTAGGCTAAAAGTCAAGAAATCAGAAATTGGATTAAAATTAAGAATAGGTGGGTTAAAAGCTGGATGACAGTCAGGTAAACAGATGTGAGAAACTGAGAAAGAACCAAAACTATGGCAAAGGAAATAAGAAAGGGATCACAGTTAAGGCAATAAGAAGTTTGGGCATAACTTCAGATAAGTGGCATATTGAACTGCTGAATGGGCTGATGCATATGCTAAATACTGGGATTAATCACTGATCTAGAACTAAAAAAGATGAAAGCTTCTTTGTAAACTTGGCCTTTCAGGAAAGGAGGAAGTATGTAACAGTGTTAAACAAGTAAAAGAGCAACACTGGAAAAGAAGAGATCTATAAAGCACTTGTACTGTTTTGACTATTATGGTAGCCAGGCTTCCTCTTGGTTCTTGAATATCTAGGCTTTCAGGTACTTAGCGCTGACTGATTATTATTCAATTTATAAATTAATATTTTCCAAAAAATAATCACTAATTCTCCAAAAATATGATCAAGAGCACAAAATGTTTCTTTGAAAACTCAGTTGTGTGTGTTAACTTGGTATTAAAAGTCAAAGAGGCTTTTTAAATTATTTTTCAATTGAGTGGTAATTGTTTCATTTTACAAGTAAGATATTTACACTGACCACATTTTCCTGGAAAAGTAGTAGTTTATCATCTTAACAGAACACTGCAGAATATGTATTATGGTTTCATAATTATGTGTGACAGTGACAGTCAACTGATGACCTGGTGACTGGCTATTGTAAAGTCAAATTATCACTATGTTGTGATTTGAGCTCAGAGGGCAACTAAGCACCACACAGCTGCTCACTCCCCGCTTCCCCTTCAGCGCTGAGAAGGGGAAAATAAACAAAGATGCTGCTCACTCCCCACTTCCCTCCCAGAGTTAAGGAGAGAAATAAAACACCCAGGAATTTGAGATAAGGACGAGGAGCAATCACCTCATCCTTTAAGGCACAGGCGAAAAACAGATTCATTAGGGAAAGAAAAAAAGGACATAAATTTAATACAGATATTAACAACAACAACATGTAACAGACAGAGTAGGACTGTGAGAAGCATTACTGCATTTTGAAAACACCTTCCCCACACCCCTCTCTTCTTCTTGGACTCGGTTTTGCTCCTGATATCTCTACCTCCTGCCTCCCAGCAGCTCATGGGACAGGGAGTGGGGGCTGCGGTCAGTCCTGATTCTTCTTCCACCCCCTATTCCTCCCCTGTTCCAGCGCAGTCACCTCTCCCAGGAGACAGTCCTTCACAAACCAGCTCCCACATGAGTCACTCCCACGGGGGTGTGGGTCACCCCCACGTGTTGCAGTCCTCCCAGCACTGAACTGCAACAGTGGGGGCTTCTTCCCACAGGATCCCGGCCTTCATCAGGCACAGTCACCTGGGTTGGTGTGGGGACCCCCCCAGGCAGCAAATTGGTATCGGCTCCACTGTAGACCTCCATGGGTGGCAGGGGGTGGCCCTGCTGTCTCACCACAGGATACAGGGGAGCCTTTGCTCTGGCACACCTTCCCCATCCTCCTCCTTTCTTCCACTGACCTCAGTGTTCGCATAGATGTTCTCCTTGCAACTTCTCATAACTCCTCTCAGGTTCCCCTTCTTAAATACATTATCACAGAGGCACAGCTAATTGGCCCAGGCTTGTTGCAAAGGTGGGTCTGACTTGGAGCCGGGGGAGCTTGAAAAAGCTTCTCAACAGGCCGCCACTGCTGTAGCCCCCTCCCCTGTTGCCAAAAAAACCCTGCTACTCACTCAAACCAGGACAACTATTAAATTATGACTATATGTTATTCCTTTTTCCTTAGATAAAACATTTGGAAACAGAAATAGGTATTGAAGTTACAGCAGATTTATTGTCACAAAGATCATTTACCAATTGTTCTTCACTGTCTTTAGCAAAAATGTATACTGATAATTCCATTTTGCAACAATAATAAGCATAAGTAATAAGAAAAAGGAATTTTTATCACTGTTACATATTCATTTTATTATTGATATGGTTATTACCTACTTAGTAATTCACTAATGAATCTTGAAATAACATGAAAAAGAAAATGTGTTTCTTTCAAGCTGTACAAGTGTCTTTCTAGTCCTTTAAGGATGACGTGAAGAAGCCTTACAGAATATATAATATCAGAAAGCTCACAGCTCATCAAGTTAGTCATGATTTGAATTGTTAGATTGATGCCACACAGGTCAATGCCTAGGAGGAAGATGGAATCAAGTAGCTTCACAGATTGTTAGTGGGCTTAATACTTTTGCAATGGGACCAGAATCCTCCTTTACCTTACATTATGTCTTCCTTCACTACAATCTTTCTCCCAAGAGAAAAAAACCTCATCTTCTCTTGCTAACTAATCAGATTCTATCAGTGCAGTTGGGCTCTGCTCCCCATAAATAGTACCTCAGAAAACATTCTTCCACTATGCAGTGCTATTTCTGTGATTTGCTGTGTGCAATCCCATGTTATACTGGTCTTCAGAGTACTGAGATCAAATTGGTTTATGTGTTTGGTTAATTTTCTAAAATGTAAGGTCAATATCTTACAACAATATATTGACCAAATATAGGTTTGAATAGAAAATGAAGTGTACTCCTAGGATGCTAAAATCTCATTCCTCTACAGCTATGGGACATGTACTTTTTTCATGGTATTTATATGATTATTGTCAGGCTGTATATAACCCCCAAAATAGATTTTTCTTTTTCCCGAGATATGCTGAATACATCTGGAAATTACACAAGAGACAGTAAACATGAATGGGGAAGACACTTATCAAGAAAGAAACTTAATTACATATCAGAACTAATTAAGACACACCTGTCAACATTTTGAGTTTTTTATAAGAAATTTGGTGTAATGGACTTGTTCCACTGTGACAGCTGATTATAATGGTACTGCCTTTCCCAACTGAAAAGAAAGGAACAAGTAGCTCAGGAGTGATAAAATCATCTTACACAGAAGAGATTATTTTTAGCTGACCATCCTGCAGACTTATACTTTGCTTATACTCTTGAAATGACTTTTTTTTTTTTTTCTTTTGAAATTTGCCAGTGCAAGTAAGATTTATATTTGGGGAAAGTTTTGCTTGACTCCTTTTTTTGCAGTTATTCAAGACAATGTATTGAAAATGTTCTTTATAGCTCTTTCTTTCAAAGCATTTCTCTCTCACCACGAAGAATCCTATACAGTGACTAGGCATAGGTGAGTCTGAATGGAAGCCCTTTTCAAGCAGTAACAAAGTATTCATCTGGAGCCTTCTTTCTTATAGAACCATAGAGTCATTTAGGTAGGAAAAGACCTTTAAGATCATCCATTAACCATGGAGTCCAACCATTAACCTAGCACTGCCAAGTCCACCACTAAACCATGTTCCTAAGTGCCACACCTATATGTCTTTTAAATATCTCCAGGGATGGTGACTCAATCACTTCCCTGGGCAGCCTGCTCCAATGCTTTATAACCCTTTCAGTGAAGAAATTTTTCCTAATATCCTATTCAAACCTCCCCTGGCACAACTTGAGGTGATTTCTTCTTGTCCAATTGCTTGTTACTTGGGAGAAGAGACCAACACCCACCTCGCTACAACCTCCTTTCAAGTAGTTGTAGAGAGCAGTAAGGTCTCCCCTCAGCTTCCTTTTCTCCAGGTTAAACAACCCCAGTTCCCTCAGCTGCTCCTCATAAGACTTGCTCTTTAAGCCCTTCACCCTCTTTGTTACCCTTCTTTGGACATGCTCTAGCATCTCAATGTCTTTCTTGTAGTGAGGGGCCCAAAACTGAACACAGTATTTGAGGTGTAACCTCACTAGTGCCGAGTACAGGGAGACAATCAGTTTCCTAGTCCTGCTGGCCACACTATTTCTGATACAACTCGACTTCCGTTACTATTCACAAGTATTCTTGGCTCAGGTGCCAAGAATGAAACATGGTCTCCAATTAATGGGTTATTAGTTCTTAGTAATTTTCTTTATTGTTTTATTATTACAGTGTTTCAGTTTTTCTGTAGGTCCTCGTAAAATTGCACCATATTTTCATTCAGTAGCTGCATTGAGTTAAGTGCTGTATCAAAGCAATATCATTGCCATGACACAACATATGTCCAAACTCTACAAGGGAATGGGAAAAGCCACAGAACTCTTCACCTTTGAAGGACAGTGACCTTCAAACTCTGCTGTTTGCTCATTTCAGAGAGGATACAGAAGATACTGCTGGCTGGTAGAGATCTGTGTGATGAATTCAGTGGTTCCTGCTCCAGCTTTTTGACCCATGCCGCTGCTGCTGATAGAGGACCCTGAAAGAAGATCTGTTAAACTATACTCAGGTATTTCCACCAAGTAACAGAAACACTGGTATGTGCTCTTATTTATTCAAAAGTATCAAGCCTGAAGAAAGATTGATCTCTGGAATGTGATAATGAGTGAAATATTAGGGTTCAGTTCAGTTGCACAAAGAAAAAGGAAGAGCCATACTCTAAGAAAAACTTCCTGGACTGCTCCTCCAGAACGGGCTTCTATAGATCCTGCTGTCATATCTACAAGCCCATGCAGATTATTTTCATTTTACAAGGTATGGCAGTAGGTGTCTTGTCTTAAGTAATTCAGTTCGGCCTCCAGTCAAAGTAATGAATGGAGTTTGGGGAGCTAAGTAGAGGTATTCAGTTTATTAGTTTGGGGAGATGTTTCATGTTATGCAACTCTAAAAACTCAATTCAGAGCAATAACTGAAGATAAGATTACAAATAGTTGAAGTAAGCAAAAAGGCAAGAAGGCAAGAAACTTTTTTCTCTTATTTTCCAGCATTGTATAAATCCTCACAGCAAGGTAAAAAGATATTCTGATGTGATGATGAATATGTAAAACTCCATGTAGAACCAAGTACAGAATCAGTCCTTTTTCCTTGTATTTTCTTCACATATTATTCAATAGAAAATAAGCTAATTGTCATCCTAAAACCATCTCTGATGCCACTACTTGCCCTTGTGCATTATAACGCATGGGCCCAAATCTGTGGTTCTTAATTGAGCGGAACTACCATTGAAAACAACAGGATTTCATTTGATTAAGGACTGCAAATACGTCCCCATGTGTGCACTTCTTTGTTCATGGTTAGTCAGACAGTAAGTCATGCAAAAGCTCTTTTTAATTACATTTTCAGATGGTGACATAATTGGTTGGAACAATCAATATCTTGCTTGATTCCTGAAGGTGAGACTTTCCAAATGAGACCACTGTCATACTTATTCTGAAATATAAAACCTTGAGAATACTCTTCAGTAGATTATTAATATTTATTATTACTTGTGTTCAAGTAAAAAGAAAATAAAATACAAATTTATATATTATGGCTGTCTTGAGTTTGTCAGAATTCTCAAAATATTTGTAATGTATAACTGTTACTTTACTTTTAGTATAGTTAAAACAAACAAATACACTCCTTAAGAAAACTAGATACTGCCACCACAGAAAAGTTGTACCTAGTACTATGTAAAATATAGGTACATGTTCAACAAGCAGGCAGAGATTTTTCATGAGATGAATTTTTTTTTTTGTGGTGGTCAGTTTACCAAGGAAAGAGAGGGGGACAATCTGAAGAAAGTAGCTAAGAAGGACAGAAATCCACATAGGCAGTGACATTCCCCACTGAGAACAAGATATAAGCGAAAAATCTTTTAGCTTAATTTTTAAAACTATGGCAAAAAAATACTTGACTTCATCATAAATTTCTGCTCCTAACAGAAGCAACCTCAAAACCCTGAATTTAGCTAAGCATTTGGGTCAAAAGGGCCAATAATACACATTAAACTTTAATAGGTTTGACAGGCAGTAAGTTAAGAAAAAAAGAGAGAAGGCATCAATGTTATTCATCCATCCTTTTGTTTCCAGTCTACTATGCGACCTGAAAAATGACCCACTAATTTAATCCAGCTCGTACTGGGGTAGAATATCTTTTATTTTAAGGTGTTTGCTATATCTGGACTTACATCTGGCTTCAAGTAAACTAACTGATCTAAAACATCGTGATTTTAAGCTAGAAAAGGAAATTGGAGGTGGGGGGACAGATTTGTGCTCATTTTAACCCTTATTATTCTCACATCTCTCACAAGCAAAATTCCTACTGAGATGAAAATGAAACCAGCTACCTGACATCCCTGAAGAGCCTGTGTCTCTGTCATCAGCCTCTGTAGTGTATGGGATGAACGCTGTGCGCAAAGACAGGTGTTAACACTTTTATGTATCTTGGGCTTCTTTTCCAAATAAATCCAAGGCTTTTCAAAGTGAGCATATTTGACTGTTGAAAGGGGAAAATGTTTGAAAATCTAATAAACAGGAGTTGCAATCATTTCTAACAAATCAATTTTCTGATGTGTAAATTATTTACTGTACTTAATGACTTGTGGATTGTGTTAACAGTAACCACATGCTCCAGTAGAATGTCTTTTGTAATGCACGTTTATAGACATAGAGTAATAAAATATGCTTCCAAAACTGTATTTTAGCTCCTCTCCCATGTGGCTACTTAAAAAAAGCCTTATAACAGTAGGATGGTACGGAAAGTTATAAAATTGCCTTTGAAAATAGTGTATTCATTATTGATGACACTTATTTCTGAGCATACAGCAGGATTTATGGAGCGTTGTGGTTTGAAAGAATAAATATATGGTTGAGGAATAAAATCTTCCCTACCTCCCACGCTTCCTTATCCTTAATGATAGTTGGTAAGTCCTGGTAAAGCATATGCAAGTTGAAATCTTGGCATTGTTGTAGTCAGTGAAGTAACATTCTCTGACCTCAACATATACCATTTTTCCACTTTAAATGAAAAGGTCATTAGTTCCTGTTTTTCTAGAATATTTAGCAGTGACTGCTGCTACTGCAGGGTAAGTGGTTCACCAAGGTTATTCCTCAAGATTGTGTCACTGGTTCTAATTCTGATGTTAATATCCAAGGTAGTGAAGTGTGCCACTGAGCTTTACCTGATGCTAAAGACGGTTAAGAGAGGCAGGATCAGACCCATGATATGTATAGTACTTCCTGTTAGTTGCTGACCCTCCTTCTAGATAGTGACATGTAAAACCATATGCTACAGTTTAGTTAATTTTTGAAAGGAGAAGGTCTAAAAGTGCTGTCTGTGAGCTATAAATTATTTGATTCCACAACCAAAAAGTTAGATTTGCATGGGAAAATTAACAGCACAGGCATAAATTAAACTAAGCCCTATCCAGAAAGTAATTGGAATCAGCTTCAATTACAGTAATTAGTAGGCTTAAAGAAGAAACACAGATCCATTGCATAGCTATGCAGTTCACCCACCATTATCTTCACAGTGAGCGTATGTATTAAAATGGTGCTCAGAAAATGTTTGCACTGTACTCATTCACAGTGAACGAACAGTTAATTTGTAGGAAATATACAGCCATGATATAAATGTGCTCATGTGACTATACAGGACACAGATGAGTACCATTCTCTGAAGAGAAAGTTCATGCTCACCAAAAAAAAAAAAAGGTAGTATGGAATAGAAATGTCTTACCAGTAAATTGAGCTTGCTCTGCCAGAGCTCAGGAAAAGAACAGCACTGAAAATCTAGCAGATAAGCAACTCTCAATACTTCTGGGCTAAATTAGGGCATATTAGCTTGGGCTCAGCACAGCAGTGACTGAAATTTCAGCAGGAGGTCCCATGGGGTGTTGATAGAATGACCTCAAGCCTGCTCATAACACACCATCTGTTACTACCACATAATATCACCCACAAGAAGCACAAAGTGGGTCTTCAGCCTTCAGTAGATTACCTTAAACCAATGTTAAATTTCCTTACAGTTTATGGAACATCCTCCTTATTCTACAAATGCAGAGGGTACTCTCTATAGTCAAAGTGAGAAGAAGCTTTCTGGGCTGAGAGAGGACAGTATTGCATTAGCATCACATGCTGATCTGAACGAACATTAAGCAGCCACTAAATGCCAGATTTATCTCACCTAGCTTTAATCTCCAAAAGTTAAGGCCTAGCCTAAAGTTATCTCCTGCTGTAACCAGTGGAGAAAAGCAACCTGCAGAGGGCGACTCATTCCAGGTATCTTAATATGTCTCATAGCATGGGATGAATAGCCGGAATAATGTCTCTGAATCCACTGTTTATAGATGTAATCTAAACTAATGCCATCCCCTGGATCGATTTAGCACAGGTCTGAGCCACAAGCTCTAGACTAGTTCAACTTTCAGCTGTCCTCAAGAACAGGGAAAAGGTAAAAGTTGCACCATGCTTGTCATCTTTCTATACAGATACACATCTGTGCATCTGGAGATTATGCCCTGGGTGTTTAAATTTGGCATGCTGTTCTTTGCACACACTGTGAAATCTCTCTCACTGTCATGTTAGGACTTGTCAGCTCAACCTTTGAGCAAGGTTCTTTGCTTTGTAATTTTTATTAACTTCAGAATCCTGAAAGAGAAAAAAACTGTTGGTCTCAGCTTTCTAGGTGAGAAAATATTTATTCTCTGGATTTCATTTTTTTAATGAATTTGTTGTAGGAAATTACAGTCAGGAATTGACTTCTGTATTCATGAGACATCAGATAGACTCCCCAGCAAGCATGAAGAAAAAAGATGAAATATATATCTATGTAACCTAATTACATTTGTTATTGTCATTCTCAAAACATAGGGCCTGACTCTGAATTTATTTTTATATAAGCGATAAAATGCCAACGAGTTCAGTTAAGTTATCTAGATATAATACTGATAAATATAAATATAAATTATATAAAAATCAGTCTCTAAGTACATCAGATGTAAATTATGTGACAATGTGTAAGTAAAGCTGTGTTTCAGACAAGCTTTAAATCTCTTTCATGGCTTTCCTGTCTTGTCCTGTATCCCACTAACCAATGTCATACAGGATTTTTAGAAATGTAGAAACAACATGAAACAGCTGTTACAAAACAGATATTTCATGCCAGATCCAATAGTAGATATTTTTATTTTATTTTAAAGACTTTTCTACATGACAAAGATATTGAGAAATGAATATTATGACTACAGAAAGATTTTAGTCAACAATAATTGCTACACTTCCAGTATAGGTTCTGTCTTAAGAAAATTGTTTATGCATCCCTTGGTCTTTGCTCACAGAGAAATCCTAGAATAGTTCCACTACTAATAAGGTAGAAGGGAAAATTCCCCAAATTCTCTCAACAGTGCTCTTCCCTAACTGCCAAGCATTTGAATCTTCCAGTACATTTGATACCTACTGAACTGGATGAATGTCTGGAAAGAAGTTATCCATTATTTATCAGAAATCATAAATCTTTATTTTGAAGTCAGTTGAATTAACATTGTTTAGTGGTAAACACAGTTTATCTTTCTTCTAAAAAGGATTAGCAAGCATAAGGTCATCGCCGACTGAACTAATGCTAGTCTTACTCTTGACCAGTGCCTCTCACACAACAGAATGAACAAACAAGACAGCTGCTTGGAAATGAGACTGACGGACCTTTGATTTTGGTAAAAACTAAGGAGGCAAATGTGACAGACCTAGATGAACCTTTATGAAGAACTGGTGCTCAAGTTGCTCTTTAGTAAAGTTTTTCTCATGAATGTTCTCCTTTTTTTCAGGCTTTCACAGAAGTGAAGCTGCTGATGAATTTGCTTAAAGATTTCAGCTTGTTCTGGGGACCATATTTCTGCTGACCAAGAAGGAAGCAGGCATAGGCACACCAGTTGAGAATTTGACACTTCTCTTTTATCTGCTTTCCTGCTTATCTTTCTGTAATGAGTACTTCAGTGTAATGCTGTTTCGAAACATTTTTTCCACAAAGTATTAACTTTTGCAAATGAGAGGTAAAAGAGGCATTTTATTTTTTTTTTCCCCCATGCCTAATGAATCATAAATAATTTCAATTAAATTAATAGGAAAGCAGTGCCCTTGTACAGCAGGTTTTCTTCTTTCTTGAACAAAATAAAATAAACAAAAAATAAATTAAGGAAGAAAGCTTATAATCATATCTAGATTTAGATTTCGATACAGGGTCTATGCTCAGTTGTCAGATTTGCTTAAGTCTGGTGTTAATTATGTATGGCGTGGCATTACATAGTCCAGCATTCTAGCATCTCTGGAGCTCAGTCCTTTCACATCTCAAACAAGGTGAGAAAAATTGAACTGTTTTTTAAACTACTTCTCAAACAGTATATGACCAGACAATCCAAATTTTCTTCCAAGTGCTTTTTGACAGTTCACACTGAGAAAAAATGTAACCAGCTATCTCATATACATGAAATATAGCTGGAGCACACAACTGCAGAGGAACATTCGAACATACAGTCCAATTGCCAAGCAGGTGACCTGTTAGTAGAAATATTAATAGGCTAGTTAAATCTCATTAGGATACCTCTTTCTCAGTCCTTCTGTCAGGGAACTCTAGCACCTTATTCCGTTGTATGAACCTTCTATTTCCAGATTCAATTTATTCAGATCTAATTTATACCCATTTGTTTTGATGCCAATAGTATCTTTAGCTTAGCTGCTTCTTGTGACTACCTGACACTTTACTCCACTTCCATTTTTGTAAGCAATTACGTCAGTGCTCAGTCTTCATATTTCTGGACAAATTTTCTTGTGTATGATTGAGTATTTGTTCTTCTATCACTTTAACATTTATTCTCCACATCTGTTTATTTTGGGCATCTTGAATATGGATGAACAGAATGGTGTCCAGAATTTCAGATAAGGTCATATCAGGGTGCTGAACAACAGTATTCACGTTTCCTATTCTTTGCTGAAAACACTTCTTGTGATCGCAGTTACTTCTTCATAATGACATTATATTAGATAAACATAATAATCTTGCAGCCAATTAATACACAACAGTCTCTCTCCTCCACTGTTTTTAACAACAGAGGTTTCAGCTTTTGCAGAAATGCTTATTAGTTGTCATTAACCATTATTGCATTTCATCTCCTTTTCTCTTCACGTGTACTACTCATGTAATTATAAGGTCAACCCAAGAAGATATTTAATCTAAAAAAAAAATGCTTACAGTATCACTGATGCATTTCTTCCTTCTTTTCCCACTTCTTATTTCATGGCTAGAGAACCTTTAGTATTTTTTTCTTCGCAAAATTTAATATTGTAAGGTGACTGTAAAAGGGACATCTACTTGCAATCCAAAATGTAGTGAAATGTCTGGATAATGCACAAGTAGTTTTGAATGGCACAACACAGTATCTGAGAAACCATGTTGATAAGGGCCTGAGAAAAGAGTGTGTTTAAGTGTGTTTTATTAAGGTGTCCTTTATACTGAAATCAAAATATCAGAATGACTGAAGAGTTTTGCATGGGTTAAACATCAATAAAATAAATGCATGTCATTTAGTTAAGCAAATTTTGAGAATTCTGGATGTGGAGGCATCAAAAGTGCATATTTGAATATCATTAAAAAAAAGTGCATGTCCACACACAGTCACTCACTCAGCACCTCTGTTCCTGTGCCATCTATTTTCACTGGCCACTGTCAACTTTTTTCACAGGCATTTGTGATTACACATCAACAATATGATTCATTCAGGGACAGGGAGCAAGTATATGCATGAAAGTGAAACACCTAACGCTGCTGACGTTGCCTCTTCTTCTTCCTCACAGCTGCTCTTTGTACCCACAGCACCTTTATGCTGCTCCTTTAAGAGAGTAATAGAGGCAAAGGACTGTAACAAGTGTATAAATATGAAAAGTAGGAGAGGAAAGAGCTCTTTAGCAACTTATTTATGAGTCCAGTGAATAGATCTAATAATCAGGAAGATCATTTAGATAAATTGCTCTTATTCTTGGCCGCCCAAATATTTGTACCACACTGAGTGACATAGAACAGCAAAGCAGAAACTGTAACTGCAGATAAATGTGGTACAGTAGAAAGGCAAATATTATTTATCATAACACAGAGAGAAATTCACTCCCAGGTAGAGGATCCCATTATGAGAACTTACTTCTCCATAGGGGGCATTGTAATCTATTCAGCAGCATCTAGGACAAAACAAATTTCAGTAAGAAAATGAGAAATTGAACAGTTTGTGTGGAGGAAGGAAGAAATTTTGAAGGTTTCACTGTCTTGGTACTTACTTTTTCATGCTTGAACATTGAACAGATTGGAAAATCCCACACTGCATTTTGGACACGCTTACTGATTGCATTAAGGAATGAAAAAGTACTTGGATGCAGATTCTGGATAGATCCTTTTACTGAGGTGAATGGACCTTCACCAAGGTAAGCCAACACAAAGGGTGGGATTCATCTTGGTCTTCTGCCACTAGATAGTAGGAATTTTTTTCAAATTAGCCTTGAAATTTTCTTCTGTAAGAAGGAGAGATGCAGACAACCTCTGGAGAGAAATTTCTGTATCCTAAGATAGGTGTCTTAAGACAGGTGAGATATATAGCTCTCTGGCAATGCTTACCTCTCTTCCGTGAATATAAAAGGAGTTACACAACTGGTTTAAACTGCATACCTGTTCTTAGGACAGATGAATCCTTTTAGTTTTTTGTTAGATTTTTCCATATGAAGAATAGCTCTTATATTTTCTGTAAATAAACCCCAGCATTATATTCATTAAGACAAAGAACTAACCGAAGCACTGAAAAATATATAAACTTTTATTATCTGAATGCCTGTGATGATAGAACACAAATTTTCAAATACTTTAAAGTGACAAAATTCCTACTTTGTAGCTGAAGCCACTCAGCAACGTGTGTGATGACAGAAGGTTTGTCTATTTTATACTTGCCAGATGCTTCTAGCCCCTATCACGTACCTGAAAAAACATAAGGTTTAAAACAAAGGAAGCACTTGAATCAGAATTTTCAAGTCTACTGTTCTTCCATCTTTCCAATTATACCTGTGTTTCTGCAATTTTTTGAGCCTGGAGACAGAAAGGGGGCAGTCATACATGGACAGTGAGACTGCAGGAAAATAAGGCAACAGTTCAGGAGCATCCTTCAGCATCTGCTTGTTCAGACATGTTTGTGGCCCATAACATGCCATTTAAGAGTGTGAGGATGAGTCAGAACCATGTAGTTCGCTGTAATGTTGAGGGTCAGTGGCAAGGAAGATGAGACAGCTGTGTGTTAATCAGTGTCATCATGAGGCAAAGGTCCATAGGAACCAGGCTCCAAACTTTCATTTGAAAGACGTCCCTAAGGCCATTAACCAGAATTGTGATTTTCAGGCATTACCTGCAGTTCAGGCATTCTCATAGTACCAGTTCAAATGACATGTTGCAGATTTTCCTGTCTTTTTCCTAAAAGTCAGCAAAGTGACTACTCTCAGGTACAGCTAGTCAACACATCGTGCATGTATGGAGCAAGTCTAATAAAGTAAATGGTAACTACAACCTCCAATTTATTCACTGGATGTGTGACAGGAACACACTCTGTGTGCTCAGTTCATCTGGTCAGGTTTGGAAAGACTGGGAATCAGGACTGCCAGGTCCTGCAGGATCCTTCACACAATGCATATAGATATATAGGTACTATTTCAATGTATGTATGAGCTTATGAAGAAAAGGTGAACTACCCCACCCTCCTAGTATTACTTGTTAATCTTCTATTACCTGAACCTTCCCATCCCGATGAGGTAAGGGTGAGGAGTGGAGAGATGGGAAGGTGGTGAAATCACCCTGCCTCTCTTTCTGGCTGTAAGGAACCTGGCTCTTGAAAAGCAGCTATTGAAATTTAAGTCTGCTACCCTTCTCTGATTTAGGTTTTTGTGTGTGGGTTGGGTTGTTTTTACTTTTTTCTTTCTCTGTCAACAAAACCTGTTTTCTGCTGTGTTTTCTTATCCCTAATATTAATGCAGAGTGCTAGATTCAGGCTAACTTTCACCTTGTTTAGTTCTTGAGAGAATTATTTCCTCTTGCATTTGCTATGGATGTTAACCCCATTTCTCTTTACAACCCTTCTGGGGCACATACCAGTTTTGTTTTGATCTCTTACCCAGCAGATGTTTTATACTTTCTTTTGCCTTTCAGTAATGTCACCATCACCATCTACTTCTAAATGTATGTCCACCAGGGACACAGTTCAGGCTGTCAGCAGCACATATTAGTCCTGGGCCCAATACTGCTACTTTTCCTCAGTTAAATGCTGATTTCATAGGAAGGACTACCTGGATTTTCTGAGGCTTTCAGTGGATGAAAGAATCTGCCTATCTAGCAGAATCTGATGCTTCCCCACACAAGTGAGGGAAACATGTGACTGCATTTTAGAAGCACAGCAATTTCACATTGTTTGGATATGTGGGTTTGTTTGGTTATTTTTTTTTTTTCTGCAGCTTTGTTACTCTTTTGCCCTTGTGTGCAGACTGCCAGAAAAACATAACTTTTTAAAGATTGATCTAGACAAGCTAAAGATCTTCTGTGATTAAGATGTGGCTTCTTGAGCTCCTTTTCATGTTTAAAATGTAAAGTAGAGATAAAGATTTGTGATCAAATTTAAAGTGTTTCTAATAGGGATTAAATTTAGACTCCATTAGGTAATTTTTGTATACATCCTAAACAGCAAATGGTTGCTACAAACATATTAATTGAGTTTTAATTATAAGATAGATGTTTACATGATATGACTGCTAAGGTTTCTTGAAACTGTTTCTAGTAATGAACTAACATTCCGAGACAGATTTATAAATGCTTTAACTGAGTAACTGAGTTATAAGATGAAGCAAGATATAATAAAAACAACCTAAACCCCACAGTTAGATACAAATTAAGCAGTCAGGCATTTCACATAACCTTTATTGTTATAATTAATTTTTCACTTGAGTCCATCTTCTGATATGTAATCAAATCAACGTATATTAACTACAGCAGCTATAGTACATACATCATCCATATCTGTGTAATTATTAGCATTGGACAGTTAAAGAATACTCACTCATAAAAAGATTTTTAAATTCACCAGCTATATGATAAAACATGGATAGTCATAGAGTAAACCACTGCATAGTCATTTGCCCTCTAAATAGCTGCTTAACCATCACATTATATACTCTTTTCATTAAATCACCTTATCCTAGTCATTTTTCTCCTGATCAGACTGTTTTGCATGCATAACTAGTCCTAGTTTTCATCACATGGATCTCTACTTTAGTTCACAACTGTGGAAGCTGAGGCATATGTTTTCAAAGACTTGGTTGAACGCAAAGGTGCTATTCTCGATTTTTCAAATGAGGGTAGCAAGGTAAAAGCCTGGGATCCAGAGTCATGGATGACTCACAAGTATCACAAGAAGATATTAGATGACATCCCAGAAAACTCTACAACATGTATGGGGGACTACTGGTTCCTAGCACAATACTGACCCAATCTCTTAGCTGTTTGCCACAATATGGGGAAAGTTGCTGCTAAAACTGTACACACCAAGTGAGACTGCTTAATTGGATTGCACTCAAATACACTCGAAACATTAACTTGCTTTTGTTTTTAAAGGATCTTTTATTGTTTGTGAATAATAATGCATTGCTATCTCACAGCACTGTTATGACATTTGATTAATGCTCGTGAAGTGTTTTGAGACCCTTATTTGAAAGGCACTAAAAACTACAAAGTATTGTTATTATCCTCCCTCTGAATTCCCCCAAGTTCCCGGTGGCTCATAACGTTTTAGGGAAAGGCTGTCAGAGTAACCCCACAGACTCCATTAAAGCAATGCATTTCATCTGTTTACTGATAATTTCCATTTTATGCTTTTAGATTTTCCTAGGTTCTAGTCTCCTTCCTTCAGCTGAGTAATGTATGAGACAGAAAGATATGTCTGATATGATGAAAATGGGGCTGTTCCCAAGACTGGGACTTTTAATCTTCACAACCTGTTGATAAACTGCTTTTACAATAGGGTCTCTAAAATGAAGAAAAACAAGCAACAAAAATAAATGACAGGTAAAAAATATAGACCATGTCAGGTATCTCTCAGAGGTTTAGGATGTACCAAATGATTTCACTGAGAAATTCCCAGCTGTACACGTAGATCTTCGCTTCTTCCAGTTTGTGCACTTCACTTTTTCTATATTATTCGGGCAGCTGAGTTAGTTTTGCATTTCTGACGCAGAAGTCAGATCAGATATTTTGAAGTCAGTCCAAGGCCATACAAAGTGAGGAGCGTGGTAGTAGAAAATGATTGTTCTCTGTATGCATGTGCATCCAGATACACCACAGTTTGATATGCAATATTTAATAAACTTTGAATGTTACCTTTCTCTGCATATATTAGTAACTGAATGGCTGCTGGCAATTATTCTTCAAACAGTGCAGAACCTTTGTTTTGGGAAAGGTTTCTTATAATTCAGTTGTTTTTCTAGCTGCTTGGTGCTCCAGGATGAAAATAGATCAGGCTTCTTGGCAGATATTTTAAAACAGAAATACAAACCAAGTTTCCTTGATGTTTCTGTCACAGGGCTGGATAGGGTACAACAGTAAGAGAGAAACACTCAGAAGCAGTCCTGCCACTGCCTACTGACCTGAATACAAACAAATCAGGAACCACGCTACTATTCCTATTTGTGTGCCCTTTCCTTCCTCCCCCGGTCCTCAGGATAACAAAACATATATATAAAAAAGAAGAGAAACCGAGAAAGTTATACAGTTATAACGTATTCCCTCCTCCTGTGGTATGTTTCTTTGAGCTTTAGACTAGTAGACAGCAGTGCAGCAGCAGAGTTTTAGCACACAAAATGTCTCTATCAGTTAAAGCAGAGTGTATGATAGGGGCAACACAGTGTGCCAAAAATTATTAGTCAAAACAGTAAAAAAATACCCAGAAAGAGAAAAAAACCACAAGCATAGAGTAGTAGGAGCTTCACTATTTTGGTTAGATTATCAAAGATGTGTGTCAGGGAGAAAGAAGCACAAAGGAAAAACATGTTTAAAAATCAAACCTTAGATTATTCCAAAACTGAGGTAATTTTCAACTTTTTCTTCCCCCCCCCAAATTTCTCTACTGCTTCTAATGCTTTCCATTTAGATAATGGAAAAGTAGGCAGGTATAGTTTTCTTTTTCTTTAAATTGCTTTCCCTTTTTGAATATCCTTTGCAATTTGTGCTCCAGAATCTAAGCTTTCATTAAAAAGCAATATTTCTAGCACAGATGGTAATGAAGATAACCATGAAAACATCAGCTGAGTATAAACCAGGACAGTGATGACTTTCGTATATTGCCGACAGCTTGAAACAATAGCTTTGAAAAAAAACTAGTCCAGTGGGTGATCTGGCCCATTTGTCTTAATGCCTGGTTATCTCCTGCTATGTCTAAACTGAGGGACCTAAGGAGACCCCCAAGCAAACATATCTGGATGGACATGCCAAATATGTCTTCAACCCATTGTAAGGAATGCCCAGGTCTCTCTCCCTCTTCCCTTCCACATGCCCTGCTCTCCGCAAACAGTGACCCAGGTGTACAAGTCAGATAAGATCGGTGGTGTGCTCCAAGAAGGTCCGTGATTTCGATGATCCCATGACAAGGCTGCACCTTGGGACAGGGCTGACAAGGGAATGCACCTGTAGGACTTCTTAGAGACAGACCCTTAATCCCCAGTTTGATGTCCCTTATCCTCAAGTGTAAGGGATTTTTAACTTTGAATTTTAATAAGACAAGTTTTCTCTGTCAATAGCAACTTTACCCTACACAGGAGAGTATTTTTAGTGTACTTTAGACCGTGGCTTTAAATGGCCACATCTAGCTCATTTATGCATGGAAAGGGATTTGGTATGCAATATACATGTTACAGGCATAATGAAAATTAAATATCCACCCCCCCAATAGTTGTTTTTGTAGAAGAATGTCTTCTTTTGTGTTGTGTACATTATTTCACTAACTAGAGAAGTTCCAGGAGCAACCAGGATCTCTGGGGCAATCCCTCCCCCCCACTTCTGCTCTCCTTAAGCCCTGTGATACTCAAGAAAAGAATTACAGGGATAAACCAGGCAAAAACTTAAACCAGGACAGCTGTTGCAGAAAGATTTTAAGGAGCAAAGAACAGAGTTCATGTTTTAACAGACTTTTTTGGGGAAGGTTGATCTCAGTTCTATTTTTTTCTTGCAGATTATATAGAGAATAAACTGTCCATGAAGTAACTGGCTATATGGTTCATTCCCTGCAGCCCAGAGTGTTCGGACATGACCCCAAATCTCTAACCTCTATGTCTTTATTATTCTTCATCCCATTACTGCCGCCTTACATTATCCACACTAAGAAATCTAAAATAACAAATCAGGAAAGAAAAACAACAGTCAGAGAACAAAACAAAGCAAAACAAAAAAGTCCCAAACTCTTAAATTAAAACACAGTGGAGCTGATTTTGCTCCTTCTATGCTTGCTTCTTTGTCTTATTTTTTTAACTGCTTTGTCAGGATTGTAAATGAACCAGACCTTTTATTCTGGTTGCACAGAGCCCAGAACAATGTGTTTTGTTTGATTCCTAAGGACTTTGATAGTTAGTGTGATAAAACAGAAACATCTAAAACTCCTTCACTGATAATCCTGTAATAAAGAATATTCATCTGATTTGATGACAAGTTTAGCCTTTTGTCCATTTATTTTTATGAGTAAAAAAAAACCAACAATCCAGCTCCACATTTACAAATACAGCAGAATGCTTGTAACAAAAAGCCAAACCTTGCCATCCAAAACCTGGATGTGAACCAGAAGCCAAAAGTTCCGTCTTCTCCTTAACAGCTTTACAATGCAATGATGTGCTGTCAGTACAAATATCTAACATCAAGCACTCTGAGAGTGAAATAAAATTAATTACACAAAAAGATGATAACGTGGAAAACTGCACTGATTTTATTGTTTATGTATTAAGTGCCATATATATGTGTACACATACATATGTATATATATGTATGTGTATATATATAGACACAAAAAATCATATGTGGGAAAAAGTGCTGAAGTTCAGATATACCTACATATATATAAATACATGTGCATATATGATGTACATAAATACATTGCAATGTCTTATATTGGACTTTATAAACTTACTGCTTAAACATGCCATAAAATTGTACTTCATTTTGCAAAGGAAGGCACACCTCTTGTGGAAACAGGTAAATATGCATTTTGAGGCTCTCATACTATAAGTAAGCTGCAGTGTTCAGGTTGCAAATATGTCCACTAGCTAAGAAAAATAACAACACCACAACACGCTGTAATAAAAAATTATTTTGACCACCAGCTATGTAGGAATAAATAGTGAATATTTCCTCATCTGTTAAATTTTAGAAAAAAATAAGGAAATAAATAACAAATAAATATGGCAGAGACACATAAATCAAATTAGAAGTTAAAAAGGATTGGTGTCCATCCTTTTTTTACTTTTCCTATGGCAACTTTGTTCCCACAAGAAGCAGTGACCTGCTTGGTATAGCTACTTGGTGTAACTTTACACAAGAAGAATGTTTGTCCTTAAGAAATATAATGAAACTGTTTCCACCAATAGTAACTTATTTTTATACAGCTTACATGATAAGCCAAATCTGACCTGACAGTGTCCTTGTAAAACTTCTTTGAAGTACTGCAACACAGATTATAGTTAAGAGTCTGTGAGGTTTTCTTTATGAGGAAGGTATTAGGATTTTCACTTTTCATCTTTGTTTTAGAATTACTCTCTTGACAAAGTCTGTGTGAACTCTCTTCAGATGCTTCAGCATATTTGTCAGACCACTGCACAGTAATGCAAAGCATATTAATTCTTGGCACAAGCGTTTTGTCTCCAAGGAACATCAAGACACCTTCTGTCCTGTAATTAAACTGAACCTGCTCTTGGATGTGTTTATCCGAGCTGGTGCCATTTTCTGACTGACAGTCTTGTGGTGATGTATTGGTGCAATGCATCATCAAAGTAAGACGCTGCGATGATGCATTACCCGGAGGGTGGGGATCAGGTTCAGTTTAATCCTGACACCAAAGACAGAGCACAGGGCTTGCCCAAGGCCACGTGGCTGCACTGATCCCATGAGCATTTTAGTGCTGCTGTCAACAAGGCTCAGAGCAGGGTGAATAATCACTCACAGTATGAAACTACACACCTTTTCACAGGTAAGACTGTTTTTTTAGAAGCCATGCAAACAGGTTGGACAGATTAAATTTCTCTAGAAGACCTTTATTAATATGAAGTTGGGAATAGGTAATAATGTAGGTAAGAGAAGAGGAACTACAGACCTTTGTTAGAAATTAAGTTTTCGAAAGTTTTCAAAAGGATAATCTCCATCCTCTTCAAAAAGAAGCTTTTTCTATATTTAGAGAAAAAAACCCAACAAAACCTACAGATTTTCTTCTAGTTTGGATGTTTTGCCTCCTAGCTTCCCATCTCTCTGTTTGAATCCACCACTGGATCCCAAGAATCTCTTGGGATCCAGGGATCTCTTTCTATTTCAGGAACACAGTGTCTTTCACTTTTTTTTTTTTTTTTTTTTCTTTTTCTGATATAGAGTGTGATTATATTAATTGCTAAAGATCCATTCAACACAATACTTTGTAGAATTAAATTCAGCACTCAGGAAACCAGATCTATTTGAGGAGCAGCTTTTAAGCATATGATTGACTTAAAGCTTGTGCTTAAGTCAATAAACTTTAATGAGGCAATGTTTAATGTCTTTCTTCAATCAGGGCAAAGGTAGTCTATGTTGACAGTTTACAGCGTTAAGTTTAGACACTAACATTATTTTAAGATTTAAATATCCACTTTAAATACAGCAGTATTTAAATAGGCTTTCAGAACCAATGCATCCTATAATGTGATTTTTAATGCTTTAAATTATGCAACCAAATAGATCAAATGTTTAAAAATGCTAAAGTAACTTTCACATTAATAGACTTTGTGTCCAGTCTCTAGTCTAAAGCACAAACCCCCATACTTTTGTTTTGGTAAACTGCACTTTATGATAACAGATTTTAAACCCCTTTGGTTATAGATTTTCCACCTTCTCTCTCCTTCTTATGCATTGACTACATATTTTTTGGAAGAGTTAAAGTTGCTTAAGTCCAAGATGGCATTTTCATGTTATACCCTAGTGCTGTCTTTAGATTGGCCCATGATGAAAAGAGGACTTGTATTTATGCAGAATAGGAAAAAAATCTTAACCTTACATGATATATTCTAATGAGCAATTTACAAGTTTTCAATTGTATTTTTCTTTAAATTAAGAAAACGGAGTGCATTATTAAGGCAGGACAAATGAGCTGTCTGACACTAGACTCTGTGTTTTTAAGGCCTGATTTTTTTAATCGAATTTTCTCTGCACATTTTAATTCACCATTAAAAATATCATCCTATACGCAAATAAGAAGTGCTGGTTTTTTGTGGGGGATCTCTGTAAGTTATGGAAAGATAGAAACCCTTTTTAATGCAAAACTTAGCTATAGCTTTGTGAATGGCATATTGGTAGTAAAATTCAATGTATTATTTGTTTGTTGTTAACATTCGTTTTATTTAATTGCATTCCAGCTCTTTCACAGATATTCACACTATTTAAACACTCATTCCCCAAATGTATTTTCTTGAACAGATCTAGTGTGACACAGTGCTTAACTCCTGTCTCCTTCTCCTCAAACATTATGCTGATATTTCAATGTGTGTTGAGGCTGCTGGAAAAGACCACCCTGGGCATCGAGTTCAGAGGCACTAGAACCCCATTAACTCCTCTTTCCATTTCTTCTCTCTAATGCCTAGCACAGTGTTGTGGGACCATATAAAACATATGGCCCTGATGCACCAGACCACCAATTTTCCTCATATCTCTCTGTTGTTTGATAATATGCGTCATGATATCTGGGGAGGTAGACAGCTTTGCTGGCTGCTTTATTCTAAAACCACAGTGCCATATTTTGTTTAAACTTGCAAGACATACATTATTTCTCTAAGAAATACTGAAATAAAATCTCCATCTGAGCTCCAATTTTAGTGAACTATCATCTGGTCTACTCCTTATATCCCTTATGCAACTAAGCTTAAGCATCTTAATGAACTTTAATGTTAACCTAAATGGTTAAAGAAAACAGTGCAGACAGGGAAGCCAAAACCAGAGCAAAATCTTTCAGAATTAAGTACATTCTGTATAGTTTACAGGCAAATTACAGGTATATATAAGCTACAAGCAAATAGGGCCTTTTGACATACTATATGTCTGCAAAAACAATTGCTCACCTAGGGAAAACTCATTACTGGTAAACAATACCATTTTAAGATCTCTAAGGAGGTAAACTATCCAGAAACAACACCTAGGTAATAGCTACCTATTTATCTGCTATACTGGAAACAAGCTTGCTTTTTTTTTTTTCCTTTCCCCCAATACACTTTCTAGCTGAGCTTCATAGTTAGGTTAATTGGGAGTTAGACATGCTGCAAATTAAAATCTGACATCTGAAGCTGTTTTGAACTCTCAGATTCCCATGGACCAGGCAAGCTTTTTTATATAGGCGCTCTTTCCATTCTTCAAATGTCCTTTAGAAAAGGTTAAGTTTTTCCAGTTGGCAATACAGCATGTGTTGAAGTGTTTCACTATTCTGTGTTCTAGGATAGAATATTTTGTGTATGAGAAGTTTGGTAATTTCCTGTATTTTAATTCTGATGGCTTCAGATTTCAGTTTGCTGGAATTAGCTTTTTTCTGATCTGTGACCTTTGACTTATTTGCTGATTTTATGGTGTAAACAAGTGAGAGTGAGGAAAAATGCTTATCTATCTTGTTTTGTTAATAATTCTCTGAACTATATAAAGCCAATTTAGAAGATGCATGGCACATTATTGCTGTTTTAATGGTCAAGTGTTTTAATAATTTAATCAGTAATAATAGTTCATGCATCTGTGTGTAAGGGACCTTTTTTCCTTTGAGAATCCTCTGGAAAGTTATCTATGGCCATGCCTGTCACTATGGAAAATGCAAGATTTACCTATTCAAAAGCAGTTTCCAGGGCAAATCTGTATGTGTTTACTTTATTATTGTGTTACAGAGGACTAAAAAAAAAAACCAAAAAACAAACAAACAAACAAAAAACAACAAAAAGAAAAAAACAAGAGGGTGTAAACTCCAAGTGTAATTAAATACTCAAGAAAAAAAAAGAAGCTTTCTGTGCAAGGAATCTGCAAACAGCTTGTGGAGAAGAGAAATTAGAGTCTATGGATACAGTTTCCTCAGTTGATTTGCTGTATGATAACATTGATATCAGTATAAGAGACTATTTCTAAGCATAAAATTTAAGATTATTTATTACCATTATATCCAGTGCCATATTTATGACAAATGTAAAATCTTGATTCCTGTACATGGGATCGTAAGTACCCTGTACTTAACTACAAGCAAAACCAGGAAAAATGAGTACTCATATTATTTTTTTTGGTTTTATTTTTTGTGAACACTGAAATATTTTATATTCATAATGGGCTTAATTTGTGAGTTAAAGGTGGTTTGTAAATGGCTAGTGATCATAATTATTTTATTTAAATCCCCACTATAGCAGTAACTTGAGAGGAAACTTTTTTCTTTAAAAAATACTTTAAAAAAGAGAGTTGATCCACATGCTGCAGACAACCTTGACATAACTATGAACTGCAGCAGCACAGCTGATAACTAGTCCTGGCAAAGTGTATTCATACAGTTCAGCCTAAATATTACTCCCAACCCAAGGCTTCTCAAAAATATAAATTTACTTCTTCCTTCAGCATTCCTTCTCCTTTACAAGCTCAATCCTTTCCCCTTCCACCTTTAAATGCCTGTGGGAAAAATAGATGATCTTATCAAGTTTATGAAAGTGTGCTAAATAAAAGAATTAAGCATACACACATATTATCACACACACACAAAAATAGCACAAAGAGAAGCAGAAAAGTATTAGGAAAGAAGATGAATCTTTATTTAAAGTATTAAGAGAACATTGCAATCTTTGCCTTAGGAATTATGTTTAGTTTGGCATGTCAGTCATCAGAAGATTCATCAAGTTGTGCTTTAGTGTTTGAAATAGTTTAGGTGGTTACCAAGAATAAGAGCCTGTTAGATTTCTAAAGTGTATTTTCCAGGTAGCTCAGTGATCAGAATGGAGCAAGCTTCCTTCAAAATTGCAGAGACAACAGGAAAGCTTATCACTGTGTCTCCTTCTACATGGGGTGCCTCTTGCAAGTAAGATAAAGCTAATCAGAGCCTCAAGCATTTGTGGCAGGAGAGTGTGAATTAAACATATAGAAACCACTAGGTGGTCTTGTCTTTGTAAGCAGGAATGATTTGAAGTGTGCCTTTATATATTAATTGAAACGAAATGCCCAGATACTGTGTGCAGTAAAGAGAAAATTCACTGTAATGAATGAGTCAAATCTTGTGTGGTCTTAGATGTCTGTCTAAAATTGATAAATATCACATAAAGGATTTTTAACTTTTGTTTCTCTCTATTCTTGCTGTTTAAAATGAAATCATATCAGTATCAATAAATAAATGTGTTCCTCAAGGCGTAAGCAATTCTCATTCACCTCCACTACACTGTCGACTTTCACAATGGACTGGTTGACCATATAATCCTGATTTTCAAATCTGAGTTTCAAGAAGTGATATTGAGCTGCTTTGAGTTGTCATAGCAATTTCTATTCTAAAAGAGATAAGTAGGTTTCAGATTCCTAAATAGTGCTGCATCAGGACCGTTTTAGAAACTATAATGGAGCTATAGGACTCAGTATTCAGAATTGTTGTATTGGAATGATCACATCATTTATGAAAACACATACCTAGATGTCCTTGACCATTTATGACAGCAGTAATGAGAGCAAACACAGCCAACCTCAATTTAAACATGAATAAATATGAACCTTTCTGACATCAACTGTCCTTCCTTTGACAGCTTCACTATATATTGACTAAACAAAACATACCAGTATTCCAGTCCAGATTTCATCAAAAATACAATATCTGTCTCTTTACTGCCAGCACAGAAGAGCTTAAGATGCTATAAAATAATAAAACACCTTTATTTCTTCCTGCTTTTCAGCAACTGGAAATAGTCTTGAAGCTGGCTGGTGTGGCAGGGCTTGTGACAAAATTGTTGATGAATATTGTGAAAATGGCAATCATGTTACATACTTACCTACAGTAGCCATATATTTAATATAAACTAAGATGCTGGCATAAAGTGATCAACCAAGTTTGTATTTCATACATAGACATCACAGAGGGAGAAGAGCCACTGGAGTCGAGTTCGGCATACCTGTAGTCTGAACCATTATCTGAAAGGGTTTGCCTTTTCCATTGATGTTATAAGGGTCGGTTAAGTGACTAGCCTGTTTATATAGGCACCTGTAACTAGATGGTGTGAGTTGTCCTTTCACTTACTGCAAACCCACCCTGAAAGAATTCTTTTTATATAACTATTTTATCTGTGTTTTCTGGGTCATTTGGAGAGCTTGTCTAATTGCACATGGTATATTGCATTGATCCATGTTAATTAGAGGTCAGTCCCCGGGTCTGTTTAAATATTCATTGAAACAAAATTTTAGGGAGAAATATACCACTTCAAGCTACCTTCTATTATTTCTTCATTGCAGCAATGGCTTCAGCATTACCTTAACAGTGTGATATCTGTGTCAACGCCAAACACTAAAACTGTAGTTGAGGAAATGTCTCACTCAAACCCATTTCCCTCTACTTTGTCATTGCATGTCAGATTCACAGCCTATGCACGCGGGTCCCTAAAAATCTTTAGAGCCTGCTAAAGTTAGGTTGATCTTTGGAAGGACAACCCCTTGGAAAGCAGCTTTTTAATCCCGTATTATCACTTTCCTCTTTCCTTTTCCCTGACATGTTTAACATCCCACTGGCACAGAGCAAATCTGTTCCTTCACAAGATCCTAATTCAAGAGAGGGTGACTTGTAGCTCTAACTCTGTCTTTCCTCCAACTGCATATTTAGGTCCTCCTGAAGCAGTAGGCTCAAGCAGCCATTTCCAGAAGTCTCTTGTTGTTTCATGTGGCCATGCTTATGGGTATGTTTCATGCCTTCTCATGATAGGGAGTCTTTAAACCTTCAGTTTCTTCAAAACATAATTTTCCAGTGGAACTTGCACTGGGTCAAGCTTTAGGTATCAATAACAGATACTAACTTTCCATCACAGCATTATGCTCTCCAATGTGTAACTTCCATCTCCCACAGGTTCAGCTAGCTGCCACTCTTCTCTACTATGCACGTAAGTTCAAGAAATTCTGAATTATAGTTCTAAGTGGAAAAGCAACATCTTAGTTCTGCTCTGTAAAGAGCTCTGTTACATGGTTGGTACTATTAGGTGGTTGTGTGCAAAACACACGCCCAGTTCTCTTGTTTACTATTCCTTTTTTACCTTTCAATATTGGAAGTTTAGATTTCTGGTATCTGAATTTAATTTATGTCTTTTGCCCAAGATGAAACTGAACTAATTCCCATTGTTTTGAATGGATATTTTCCCTTGTAGGCTCTTGATAATTTCCTAAATAGTCACCCAACTTTAAAGCTGGGGTTTTTTCTGTGTTTTGGGGTCTTTTTGGTCTTTTTTTTTTTTTTTTTTTTTTTTTTTCTTCTGGCAAGGCAAGCAATACTTGGCAATCAGCTTAGCATATAATACATTTGCTGCTGAAATAATTGATGTATATCAGCTTTATACATAATACATGACAAAAGCCCATCAGCTATATTTTGCAGTCAGGAGATTAAAAATAAAAAATATTGTTAAAAAGTTGATTGGCAAAAATGTCCTAGTTATTCAACTAGTTTGCATCAGTGTCTTTTCAATGACAACTAAGCTCTTTAAAAAGTCTTATTCTGTTTGTTAATCTCTTTAAAGAGGAGTTTGAATGTTGCACTTCCAAATTCTGTTTTTGAAGACTTTAAAAGATGTTTACTCATTTAAGATATTGCATCTAATCCAGTAAAACATAAAATAAGCCAACAACTTATAAAATCATATATGTACAACAGTAAATCAAAATATCATTTTAACAGACATGACAAAAAATATTGTTATCTACTAAATTCATGAAATTAAGCATGTAGAGTGCAGATGACTATATGCATGTGCATGTGTGTGTGTATTTAATGCCACTGTGATTTACTAATACTGATAGCACCATATAATGTATTCTATCAGAATTATTGAGCAAACACATGAAGTAGCATCCTAATCAGTATGAGTAGACATAGTACTATCTATTTCTTAGAATTAGCATCAATATGGCAACATCTATAGAAACTAAAACCATACTGTTTTACAGACCTGTGCTTATTTACACTCAGCTGGTAAATTGCATCCTTTTCCTTGTGTTTGAATTAATAGCACAAGAAATAATAGACATATTTCAAAAACCTATTATCTTTATGATATACAAATAATATTTAAAATGCCTTCTACTCTGAATCCTGCAGAATTTGTTGTTCTTATGTGCATCTAGAGGTCAAGTAAAAGTGAATATAAAAGTTGATATCTTACAGGAATTCTTAGAAATGCACACACATTCTAGGAATGATATACTAGAGGTGAGATAGTTGAACAAGGACTAAAACTAGATGGAATATAAGTTAAATCATTCTTTACTTAAGAGCAGAACTACAAAGAGAACTAACTTGTCTCCGTGGAACCAAACTGATGTTTGGCCAGTTTCTGAACATAATAGAATCATGATAAACCAACATATTTTTCAAACACAATTTTCAATTAGGTTCCTGAATATTCAAAACAATATGTCCAGACAATTAGAATCACAGAATCATAGAATCATAGAATATCTCAAGTTGGAAGGGACCCATAAAGATCATCAAGTTCAACTCCCCGCTCCTCGCAGGACTACCTAAAACAAAATCATATGACTAAGAGTGTTGTCCAAACACTCCTTGAACTCTGGCAGGCTTGATGCCATGATCACCTCCCTGGGGAACCTGCTCCAGTGACCAACTACCCTCTCAGTGAAGAACTTTTTCTTAATGTCCAATCTGAACTTCCCCTGGCACAGCTTCATTCCATTTCCTCATGTCCTGTCCCTGGTCACCGGAGAGAGATCAGCACCTCCCCCTCCGCTGCCTCTTTGAGGAAGTTGTCAACTGTGATGAGGTCACCCCTCAGCCTTCTATTCTCCAAGCTGAACAAAACAAGCGATTTCAGCTGCTCCTCTTGCTCTTGAGACCTTTCACCTTCTTGGTCACGCTGCTCTGGACACACTCAAATAGTTTGATGTCCTTCTTTTACTGAGGTGCCCAAAACTGCACACAGTACTCAAGGTGGGACTGGACCAGTGCAGTGTAGAGTTGAACAATCACCTCCCTTGACCTGCTAGCTATGCTGTGCTTATGCAGCCCAGGACATGGTTGACCCTTTTGGCTGCCAGGGCACACTCTTGACTCATACTCAACTTGCCATCAGCCCAACCCCCCACATCTCTTTCCATGGGGCTGCTCCCCATCCTCTCATCCCCCAGTCTGTATGTATAAGAAGGATTGACTCATCCCAGGTGCAGAATCTTGCACTTCCTCTTGTTAAAAGAATCAAATTTTTTGAATGATCACCTCTAAGTAGAATGAGTAGCTCAGAGTAGATCGTGGATTTATGTTGATTATGCTCTGAGGCAAGAAATTCCTAAGCAAAAGGAAAATCGTCTCAGTAGAAATGTTCCCAGCTCCATAATGAGTAGTAACCTTATAAACTCTATAGCTTGATGAGCTAATAAAATAGACTAGCAATAAGATTAGTTTGTTTTTATATGATGGACAGTAAGAGGAAGATTTTATTGGAGATGTGACTTGAACCATGATTTCTCTGTTCACCCTTGGATTTGCTCACTCTTTTGTTCCAGGATACTTGAATCATTAAGTAATAATAAATACCCTAAGAGTCCAATTCAGCAGACTCATTTTAGGCAACCATTGTAGCATGAATTGAAAGGTACCTTCAGAGTGTCTGTTTCTTGAAGATTCTAAAAAAAAGTCTAAGTGTGCAGTTCATGTATAGGTCTTTGTTTACAGAAGTCTAGAACCGGTTGTGATGAAGCCTTGTTTTTTAGCTTCTGTTCAGATACTCAGGGAATATCAGAAATTACTTTAAGTTTGTGTGAAATGATACTACAGACCATTTGGGAGAGCAGCAGAAAAAGAAATACCAGGAATAAAAGGGAATTTTTATAACTGAAATTAACTTTTCACTCTACTAGTACTTAAATGTTTTTTGTTCTGCTCTTTATGGGAGTGATCAGAAAAAAAAGGGGAATGTTATCATTAGAAGATCTGTGACCCTGTAGATTTTCACAGCTTGTAGTCATCACACATTCACTGCAGACACCAAATCCACTAATTAGGCACAATTCAAGTATGTGCTTGCTTCTCTTAATCTGTACTTTGTATGAGGGTATTATTATTGTTGTTATTATTATTGTTATTGCAACCATCGAGTCATGCAATTCAATTGTATATGATTCCTGCAATAAAATAAAACACAAAGGGAAGGATGGAGAAAAGAGTATCCAAGTACAAATTTTATCCTTGTCCAGTCTCTTTTTCAGTTGTCTTCTGCATTAATTGACATTAACACTTGAGGAGGGGTTGTTAAGATCTGTCAATCCAACATGCTGCCAGATAGCTAATTAATACTAATGGTGGAGCTGTGAACTCAACAGACTAAGGTATTAAAATTAAAACATCATGAGATATCACCACACAGAAAAAGGAGTAAAACACATTTATTACCAATGGGAAAGCCAGAGCTGATCCTCCCTTCCTGATTCCTAAGGAAGAGGGCAGTGTTGGATTTAATTTACCACAAGGAATAAGATTTGCTCATCTGTACTCTAATCTATGACTTGATCTCCTTTTTCAGCAGCCTGGGGTCTAATGGAAACAGTAAAAGAATATCTTTCATTAAACTACAGTTATAATCAGAGCACTAATAATTCTGAGATCAAAAAAACAGAAGAAAGTTTGTACTCTCTCAAGTGGCATGGATACAAGGGGCAGCTGAATCACCAGCGAGAACAGCCCAAAGGAAGACTTTTTTTGGTGGTATTTTTAAAGAAAGTGTATGGGTTTTGTCATGTAGCAACAAAAGCAATGAATTAGGGAGGAACTATTGCTGAAAGTAATCGCTTAACTGATGTTTTCCATATGAGAAAATCAAACTAGCCAGCTGGACCTCTTAACTAGTCCTATCTACAGAGTCTGGCAAGTGCAGCATGAATGAAATATTCCTGTCCAAGACTTGTTTCTTTGTCCAACTTACCTTGAACTCAAAAATCAAACCCAATGATGTCAGTGACAGTCTTCTTATACATATACAGAGCTTGCACATACAGAGCTATTACTGCATTCAAAAGTAGGTAGAGTGCAGAAGCTGCATATGCTGTGTGTGGCAGGTGCATCCGCCCAGTGAAAGCAGAGCTTCTTGGCTGCTGAAGCGTGGCAGCTTCTGGCTGTCTTTGTTTTCAAGGTCTCGCGGTAGTTGAGACCTTTGACCAATGGGAGCCGCTATTGACTACAGGTCAGATTGGGCCTGAGTATAAATGGAGTCCCCTGGGGGAGCCATTTTGAGCTCGTCCCTCTGGAGCTGCACGCTGCGGTCGAGGAGTCTCCCCTTGGGTCAGGACGCTGCCCAAGGAAACTCCTCGAGGTGCCTTGGGTCGGGACGCTGCCCTGAGCAGGTCCTCGAGGTTGAGAGCCCTCACTTGTCAGGTGAGTGTAGAGCGTTTTGGGTTGCCATTAAACCCTAGGTGGTGAAGTTTTGTTTGCGTTTGGGGTTGCCGTTAAACCCCTGGGGTGTGAGGCTTTGTTTTACGTTTCGGGTTCCCGTTAAACCCCAGGAAGTGAAGTTTGCGTTTGGGGTTGCCGTTAAACCCCTGGGGAGTGGGGCTTTGTAAAGTGTTTTGTGTTGTTGTTAAACCCCAGAAAGTTATTCTGTACTCCTCTTGCGGACATCCGAATCTGTAACTTATGGAGAGCTGGTTGGTTGTTTTATTAAAAAATAAATTTATTTATTTTTTTAAAATTGGTGGTGGGTTGCTCATTTGGAAGCCTCCGTAACACTGTGAAAACCCTGAAATTTTCACAGTGGCAAATAAACAGCCAGGGAGAGGGATCTGAGTGGGAAGACCCAGGGGCCAGGACATGCTTCTGACAGGAAATTTCTGCCCTGTGAAATTTTTCAGGAAATTAATTCAGGTCATGGAGCATGGTGTCACCTGAAAGCTTGGTATATTCACACTACTGTACTCTGAGAATTGCTATTTATTTGATAAATGTCCACAAGACCCACAGAAATCAAATGGCATTCATAAATCTAAACAGGAGGTAATAAAAACACAAAGCTCAGCTTTTAATAAGCAGGGATTTCCATCTGGTAGTTCTTCTGGTGACATTACAGGTGTGTGCAGCAGAGGCTTTATGGATGCACAATTTTACTATCCCCAGGGTTTCTTTCTAGCATATACATCTATTGATTCAGAACAGAGTAAAGCACCAGAAACTCACACCAAATAATTTACCAAAAGGGTAACACTTTGACAGCCCTGGAAATGCACTAGCAAAATGAGTAGGAAGAAAAATGCACAGGTAGACCTGCACATTATATTCTGTAAGAGCTGTGGCTCTGCTTAGGCTGCTGCAAATACTTTCTTGTATGGTCCTGTTTCATTTAAATGTAAACCACATGTTCAAATTACATGGCCAGAGAGATCTATAGAGTGCTCAGGTGATTTATAGAAGTCTCAGTTGCAGCTTAAAACAGTAGTCAGATTCTGATGTAGCAGCAAGCATGTTAAAAACTGATGACAGGAAAGAGCTTGTAAGGAAAGAAATCTTGGGGGTAAGGTATTCCTTGCATTATGTGTTTGCAAAAGCCCCAATAGGCATGGATCAGACTATCTAAAGCCTAAATATGGAAAAAAGAAATATAATTTTTTAAAGAAAACTGGAAAAAAATCAGTTTCATCCCAGTTTTATTTTGTGGTACAAAATTTAACTGTTTGTGACTTATTTTAGATACACCTCATGTCAAAATAAGAACAAGTCCTAACACCACATTTCAAACCAAATCTGAAGATTGTTATAATAGAAATAGAGAACTTTTCCAAATCAGTATTTCTGAGGATTTTCCTTAAAAAGGACTGTTCTGAATAATAGAAACATACTTAGTATGATATTGAAACTATTCATGGAAACGGAAATAGAAAAGGAGAAACCTGAATATTGATATTTTATACATTGTTTTACAATCTTTCAAATGACAACTGGTATATTAGATTACTCTTACTTATAGACATCAAAGAACACAGTGTCTCAGAAAAACTCTGAATAATGGCTTTACATGCACTAGCTATTCTGCTCAATACCAATAGAAGACCAAGATACAAAATGGTATCACTGCACTGTGAAAGATCTAAGCAACCATAAAATAGGTTCAGAACATAGTTGCTGAAGTTCTCCAACAGAAGTACTTAATTAATTGCCTCAATCAGCCCCTGATAAAAGACCTTTCCCATTAGCACAGACTAACCCCGTCTCTGAGAAAAGAGACAGGTTCATTTACAATTTTCACAGGAACATCTCAAAGCTGTGACCAGAACTAAACTTACTAGACACAAACATTTCAGTGTTTAAGTTTGACTGACAGTCCCCTCAAGTTAGTTAGCAAGTAACTGTGCTCCCTAGTGTTGGTCAAAAATAGGACACAGACTGGTTCTGAAAGAGGATATCTGTATAAAAAGGTTTTTATTTTACTTAAATATTCTGAAAGCATTGTTCAGAAATTATTACACTTAAAAATGTTATTAATGTGACTAAATAGTTCAACATCAGTCCATTATCCTAAATGATATAACTTCCAAGACAACTTTGTGCAAGTACAGTAGTGATATAATTCCAAATTCTACATTTGCATGTACCTTTCTATGTATTTCAATGTGTGCCCTTCAAATGAGCAAGTAAAATATGCAATCTCTACACTGCATTATTTTTTCTAATTTATTTCCGTTTATAACATAAGTAAGAAAAATCCCCAGCCAACAACCTGATATAATTAACAATTTAACAAAGTCCATATTTGGCATTCTTGGCTGAAGTACAGTTTACACATAATGGTGAGTTTTGTTCAGGACACATGGGAGGTTTCCATCCTATTCTTTGATTAGACCTAGTCTTTGGCGTTAATTCGTCAAATATTGAGATGATTATCAGTTTTGCTGTGACAGGTACTATTCAAAGTTTTTTGGTGTCAAGGGAATGTTGTCAACTGAGTTTACACCAGTCCCTAAATACAGCTAGTATCTACATGTGCCCTTTCATATGGCACACAGGGAAAGGACATAAGAAAATTATGTGGTGTAACTGCAAATGTTACATTTAATACAAATACTGTAAATATTAGTGACAGTTTGGGAAAGGTCTCCCATTGTTCAAATAACTGTACAAAACAAATATTTTTTGATTCAATAGCTAGAATTAGATTGGGAGATATTTTACAGTATCCATTATTCTACAGAAGCAGAGCTGCAACTTCACACATTTCTAAAAACTTAATTTCACTGTCTAGAAACCTGTTCAAATGAGCTTGCTATGGAACTGAACAGAGATTGTATTATTTCATATTTCACTGAGAGAGATAAGTAGTAAACTGCTTGGTCATTGGTTGACAAACCTATCCTGATGTGCCTATGAAGTTCTTAGCTATATTAATTTTTTTGCTTCCTGTCTTCCAAAAAAGTGATCTCTATGAAATTTTCTTAAACAATTCAGTTGCCTGAGTTCTGTCAGACTTTCCTCCAAGACTCTTGCCTTTTCTACTACCAGTGTTAGAATTATTTGATCCCAAATTAATCAGAGAAAAGTAATACAAGAAAAGGTTCCCCTTCTTTGCAAATGATTGCAGTGGTAATTCACAGTAGCCTGTCTACCATTCCTATCAGACTATTTTAGAGTATATAAAAGCCCCTCACAAAGTCTCATAATAAATAACTATTATATAGATAAGTAATAGTATTTTTATATGCTGATAAATGCAGGTAACCAGTTGGGAGACTGCCCATTTTTAAAAATGTAATTCAGGTTTCTCTGAGTTTTCTTGGCTGCAGCTGATTTATTCAGAATGCTGCATGAAATATACAATTTATTTCCAAAATTATTTAAGTGAACTTTAAGCCTCTGAATTGTTTATGGAACAAACAAGAAGGAAAAGTTAATCAGAGAGATATGGCTGAACTTCAACCCCACTCTGGAGCTCAGCAATGCTAACATTCAACCTGGTGTTCCCAGCCTGAACATGAGCCCTCCTGTTGAAGCTGTGTGTTCCTTACATACGAAGTAGGCAAGATGTTTCCTCCAGAAAATGGCTTCCTATAGGCTATATCAAAAACTATCAGGAGTCCTGGGGAGGCAATTTAAAATGTCTGTTAAAGGGAATAATCTCTGAAGTTTGCTAAGAGCTCTGTAACTTGTCTGATCCTGTCAACCATGCTTCCTCTTTAGTCAGTGAGGAGATAAATTTCAGTTGCCAAGTGGAAGATGGCAATTAAGAGTTCCTCTACTTGATGGAGAAAAACTGCATTCCCAGGTCAAAGTATGGGTCTGAAGTAAGTGAGATGTCTCTGGGAGTTCTGATAATTTTCTTTTGACTCCAGAGATTCCAAAGTACTGAGGTGGGATACTAAAATCTTCTATGTTAACTTAGAAGAGATGTATCCCATTCTGTTACAAGATTTGCCCAGCAGTAGAATCTCCATCAGCATCTCATAGATCTGAAGCTTCTGCTTTCTTAAAATATGTTTTCTGTACTTGATGTACATTCACAAGGAGCAACACATGGTAACCATGGTCTGCCTCGACTACCTCCATTAGAAGAAGGAGTAGAGCTGTCCCAGAGTACTGTATCACTGCAGCTAATGTACCTGACTCCTTAATTCAAGGTCCATGGAGTGGAGCTCGTGGGCCCTTAGAGTGTAATGGAATGTCATTTCAGACCTCGTGACTCAAGTCAAATGTGAGACAACAGTAAATGCTGCTGATAAGCAAAGGTCTGATGATCAAGCTTTCTCCCTTGCACTCCTTCACTCAGCCATGTCTCCTTACTGTAAGTCATTTCTAAGCACTCAAAATAGTGACTCAGAACCCTCAAAAACTGAGACAAAAAATTAAATAAAAATTGAGATTCAGTATGTAAGCAAATATTCAAGGGTGTGGGTGGTTTTGTCTGGTTTTTGTTTGGTTTTGTTTTTTTTTTTTTTTTTTTATACTCAGAGTTTTGAGGTATTAGGGTGCAAAACATGACATTGTCATAAGGCTAATTGTGTCCAAAAGATAATCCATTGACAAAAAAAAGAAAAAAAAATCACAAATATTTGTCATACTTGCCAATCCACTGCAATCACCTCACAGACCAGTAAACATGGATCTTTTTTTGCCTTTTAGGAAATGAACAACCTACAGAAAGTAATCCTTTTACTAATGATGGAGGACTTTTTCCTTTTCCTGGTGAGAGATTGGATAATGCTTCTAATTGCTCACATTCCTGTCATTTTTGACAATTCCCCAAAATATCTTTTAGAACCATTGGAAAATCACCTGTCGTGTGCATCATTTACTCTTAGTTTTCACTTCTCTCTCCATTACTCCAGGAAAACAAATTTTGATACCAGTTTGGTCAGCTCACCAAAATGCTAAAATAAACTTTGAGGATTCTGCATTCTCTTCTCCTATGGCTACCATGCACAAAAATTTTGATTTTAATTTTCAATTGCCACACTGCCATATCTCATTCACCTAACCAGGTTAGACAAGTGAGAAGAACATCAAGTACTCTCTCATTCTGAACAGGTAAATTCTGGGAAGGCTTTCTGTTAAATCTTTGCTTGCAATTTAAGATTCTGATTTTGTCTGTGTGTGTATGTGTGTATAGCAGCCTGATACTGTATATAAATGAATTATATTTTTGTTTAGAATTTTTTTAATTAAAATATAGTAAAATATGGTAAATGTGAATGTACATTATAGTAATAAAACTTTTTATCTCAATCTCTGAGTGAGCTCCAATGGAGCTGTCATG
Organism: Strix aluco; assembly: GCF_031877795.1. Classification (NCBI taxonomy): domain Eukaryota; kingdom Metazoa; phylum Chordata; class Aves; order Strigiformes; family Strigidae; genus Strix; species Strix aluco. Next base: position 102,424,311 of record NC_133932.1, on the reverse strand, counting down.
GTCTATTATGCTCCAAAGTAGCCGTTAGGATCTATTATGTCAATTATTATACACATACATGACAGATTGTTCTTTTTTGGCTTTTTTTTTTTATATATTAACATTAAAAATAAAAACAAGAAGGGGCTGAATAGCTCAGGGTATTGAAATTCAGCAGAGAGCCTTTCACTTGGAGGTTACCCACTGAAATCTAACTCAGGTCAGTGGTTACTGAAAATTGCTGTTCATTGATGTGCATAAAAGGGGCTTAGTGTCTCAAAAAAATAAGTCTGAAGCATTGAAGTTAATGGAAGTGTTGAAAATTACTTAAATGATTACAGAATTATGTCCTTACTTAAGGTTCCAACAGTTCATATTGCAGCTGAACACACACTACTGATGTTGACACTAATCTGCTGTCTTCACCAGACAAGCACAAATATAGTCACAGGCCCAGTGGTCTTCTCAAGTATCCTGGTGGAATTCCACAAAAGCTTTACTGTATTTTTTTTAGTTGTTATATTACTTCATATCATGACTTTCTTACCTTTAAAAAAAGTTGGAATGTGAGAAGGTGTTTTGAAATGTGATAAAGATTATAAGTATGGGACTTTTTCTGTGTGAGACGGGGTTAAAAATTACTTTTCACCATTAGAAAGCACAACCTAAATTGGTATGGCAGAGGTCTATAAATCATAAAGTGAATGATAGCATTCTTTTTCCTGTAATTAGTAATTTAAACCATGGAACTCAAAGGCAAAGCAGATTGAAAGTACAAAGATTCCACAAGGAAACAGATTCAGATTCATGGACTAAAGGATTAAAAACACAGTAATCCAAATGCAACAATAGTTTCAATATATCCCTGTTATGGAAGCTCTCAAATAAACAACCAACCACCAAAAATAAAAAATATATTATTAACACAATTAACTAGCTCTCTGTAAATTACAGGTTCGAATGTCTGTGAGAGAACAGAACAACTTCCTAGGGTTTAAGCAACCCAAAATGCAGAACAAAGCACCACTCCTTAGGGTTTAACAGCAGCCCAAAACGCTCTATTACTCACCTGACAAGTGAGGGCTCTCAACCTCAAGGTCCTACTCAGGGCAGCGTCCTGACCCAAGTCACCTCGAGGAGTTTCCTTAGGCAGCATCCCGACCCAAGGGGAGATTCCTCAACCGCAGCGTGCTGCTCCAGGGGACGAGCTCAAAATGGCTCCCCTGGGGACTCCATTTATACCCAGGCCCAATCTGACCTGTAGTCAATTGTGGCTCCCATTGGCCAAAGGCCCCAATTACCATGAAGCCCTGAGAAGAAAGGCAGTCAGGAGCTGCTACACTTCAGCAGCCAAGAAGCTCTGTTTTCATTGGGCGAATGCACCTGCCACAATCCCAAACTGCTTAATGTCAGAAGCTGAAGAGGTATTCTCCAGATATCTACTACTAGTCTTCTGAAAGATAGGATTATGGAATAGAATAGCCTTCAGTTTTGTGACTCATATATTCTTGCAACTCTGTTGTGTCATGTTTTAACCTGAGCCAGCAGCTAAGCAGCATGCAGCTACTTGCTCACTCCTCCCTCCACCCCAGTAGGATGGGGAGGAGAATTAGAAAAAAGGAAAATTCTTGAGCTAAGAACAGTTTAATAATTGAAATGTAATAATAATAATAATAATGATGAGTTGGTATGTGGACTATCACAGGAGCTTGACCCCTATAAATTGATGAGCCCTGATGTTATTCACCCGAGGGTGTTAAGAGAGCTGGATGATGTCATTGTGAGGTCACTCTCCATAATCTTTGAGAAGTCATGGAGATCAGGGGACATCCCAGAAGGCTGAAAGAAGGCTAATGTCACCCCCATCTACAAGAAGGGCTTAAAGGAAGATCCAGGAAATTATAGGTCCATCAGTCTTATTTCATTCCCTGGGAAAGTTATGGAACAAATCCTCCTGGGGCCTATCACAAATCAAATGAAAGACGTGATTGGGAAAAGCCAGCACAGATTCACCAAGGGCAAATAATTCTTGATAAACCTGATTACCTTCTATGACAAAGTAATCTGCTCAGTTGATATGGGGCATGTGGTGGACATCATCCACCTGTATTTCTCCAAGGCTTTTGATATGGTTCTCCATGGCCTCCTCCTAGAGAAACTGATGTGTTATAGTCTACACAAGTGGTCTGTGCAGTGGGTGGGGAACTGTCTGACAGGCCACATCCAGAGGGTGGTACTAGATAGCTCTTTTGCAAACTGACAACCTGTCACAAGTGGGGTCCCCCAGGGATCAATATTGGGCCCAGCGCTGTTTGATATCTTCATAAGTGACCTGAATGATGGGATCAAGTGTACCCTGATGAAGTTTGCTGATAATACCAAACTGAATGGGTAAGTGGACACTCCGGAAGAGAGAGCCACCCTGTAGGAAGACCTGGGTAGGCTGAAAGAGTGGACTAACAAGAACCTCATGAAGTCCAACAAAGACAAATGTAAGGCCTTGCACCTACGAAAACATAATCTAGGAGTGCAGCACAGGCTGGGATCTACCTGACTGCTCTGTGGAAAGGGACCTGGGGGTTCTGGTGGACAAGCAGCTCAATATGAGTGAACAGTGTGATGCAGTGGCAAAGAAAGCCAACAGGATGCTGGCTTGCATCAACAAGGGCATTGCCACCAGAGATAAAGAAGCCATTATTCCACTCTACTTATTGCCTGCCAGGCCACACCTGGAATACTGTGTTCAGGTTTGGTCCCTGCTATACAAAAAAGTTGTGGACAGGCTGGAGAGGGTCCAGAGGAGGGCCACAAAGATGATCAAGGGACTGGGAAGCCTGCTGTTGCATTTAAGGTAATGAATTAATTTGGTAAGAGATGAATCCCCTTGCATTCTAACTGGTCCTCAGAGATTAGAGGGGCTTGGGGCGGCTGGACTTAGCTCTTAACAGGAATGCCAATTAGGGCTGTAACTATAGGCCTGACACCAGATGCACGAACAGCCCATGTGCTGTAGGTCTGGTTGCATTCAAGAGAAGCAGTCAGGTTCACAAACAGTATGGTTTATTCTTATGCAACATCTACAGATTCTTTGAGTTGCCTACAATAAATGCACAAACTGCAGGTTGGCTATATAGCACTACACACAAAACCCGATTGCAATCACACACATTTAATTCCTGGGTAATCACTGGCATAGCTGAGGGCCCAAATCTTACCAAAAGATGTCCCTTGGGGGGGGGGGGGGGGGGCACAGTGAGGAGCATAAACCCATCGATCTGCCCCTCTGATTTGGTGTTGGATTATCATCCCTCCGAGTTAGATGCAAACTCGGGGTAGTATTTCTCTAAGTATGTATGTGTGAGTGGGTGGGACTGTGGTCAAGCCATTGTGTCTTGAGTAACAACACAGCACATTCCTTGGTGCAAGGTGTATGCTGTTTTTGTGGGAAAAGAGGAAGAATGAGAGATAAGGTCCTCACAGTATGCAAAACAGTCCTTGAGAGAAGGGGAAGAGCAGGAGATAAATCTGCATAGTCATGTCAAATACTCCTTGACAAAAGTGTAAGAACAGGACCGTGCGGCCTCCACCTTGCTCTGCATTCTTCCTTGGTGACATGGCAACACAAATCACTGGATCTCCATCCCATCCTGTGTTTGTTCTGGGCACCATGTGTTAAGGAAATGTGTGTTTTGCAGATTTTTCTCTGTTTTGCTTTTCCCACACTTCCAACACCTGCCCTATCAAGAAAGGCTGAGAGAATTGGGTTTGTTCAACTTTGAGAAGAGAAGGCTTAGGGGACACCTTATCACCATGTTCTAGTATTTAAAAGGAGTCACATGGAAAAGACGAGGGGCAATGGGTACAAGTTACTCCTGGGGACATTCTGATTGGGCAGAGAAATTTTTTCAGAATGAGAACAATCAGCCATCGTAATAATCTCTTCAGGGAAGTGGTGGATTCCCCAACACTGGACACTTTTAAGATTCAGATGGACAGGGTGTTGGGCCATCTTTTTGCCATGTTTTTGCCAGGAAAGTTTGGACCAGATGATCCTTGAAGTTCCTTCCAACCTGGTATTCTTTGATTCTGCAATTCTATGATTCTGTGACTAATAATAATGATAATTGTAATGAAAAGGAAGATAACAAAATGAGAGAGAAATGAAACCCAAGAAAGACAAGTGATGCACAATGCAACTGCTGAGCACCCACTGACCTACACCCAGCAAGTCCCTGAGCAGTGAACTGCCCCTCCCAGCCAAGCCTCCCATTTTATATACTGAGCATAATGTCTTATGGTATAGAATATCCCTTTGGCTAGTTTGGATCAGCTGTCATGGCTATGTCCCCTCCCAACTTCTTACACACCTGCTTGCTGGCAGAGCATGGGAAACTGAAAAATCCTTGGATTAGGATAAGCGCTACTTAGCAACAACTAAAACATCAGTGTGTTATCAACATTATTCTCATGCTAAATCCAAAATTTAGCACTGTACCAGCTACTATGAAGAAAATTAACTATCCCAGATGAAACCAGGACAGTTGACATAATTGAGGGCAGATTCTCACCTCTAATCTTCCTTTCATGCCAATGGTTAACCTGGTTTGCACATTACTATGGAATTACTGAATTAATGAACTCTTAGTTATATGGAAAACTAAGGCAAGGAAATGCAAGGGAAGAAAAAACAAGGCAAGAAGACATGTCAGTCTTCATAGCTGAGAATCCTGCATCTTCTAAAACAGGCTCTAGAAAAAGAAAAAATATTTAAAGAAAAAAAAAGGAAAAAAAAAAAAAAAGAAAAAAAACCCAGTTACAGAGTATTATTCATCTCATCCAAAGTTAAACATCTAAAACTAATGAGAAGAATCATGACCTGGAACTAAGTATTTTTCTCATTGATTGTAATATTAGCTAGATTTATCTAGCAAAGCAAGAAATGGTTCCACTGAGACTTTAAGGTGCCCAGGGTATTTTCATGAAGGTAAACACATATGATACAATGCATGCCGATTACTCATGCCATTTGGCATGAGTGATGGAATGTAGGTAGGATACAACAGAGTATGTCAAATATACCAATGTATAGTCAACTGAATTGACCCTAGAATATCCAAACAGATAGGTTAGCAGTGATATTCACTCATTTAAGTGTAGACATAGAGTGACATTTTTTTGAATTGTATTATGAGACCTGATACTCATCTTTGGTAGCAGAGTGTATGGGTGTCCGTAAGTTATGTATATGTCCTACCTAGGTGGTGTTGTGAAGGATCTCAAAATAAACAGGACAAATAATTAAAATAAAATATATTTTAAGTACAATTAATTGGTGCTCCAGCAATCATTAATAAACTACAGATTTTAATGTCTGTCAGAGGAAAACTATTACTGCATGGTCAATTCAAGGAATTCCTAGTATTTAACAACAATCCAAAATGCACACTCGCACACCGAAAAGTGAGGGCTCTCAACCACAAGGTTGCTGCTTGGGCAGTGTCCTGACTCAAGGCGAGAGTTCTTGACTACAGCCTTGCTGCTCAAAAGAGGACTGGCTCAAAAATAGCTCCCCCAGGGGACTCCATTTATACCCGAGCCAAATCTGATCTGAGGTCAATATCAGCTCTTATTGGCTGAGGTCTCCATTTACTGTAAAGAGATGGAAAAAAAGAATCAGCAGCTACTATGTCTCAACATCCAGGAAGTGTCATCTTCACAGGGGTGGGTGCACCTGCCCCAGATAGCTTGTGTATGCTTTCAATATCCTGGAAAACCTGAAGTGGCACTAAATTCCTATGTTTAGGCATTGAATCCTGCCCCAGATGTCAACATTCATATTGCAAATGTCTAAATTTAGATTAAGTGAATCTAAGCACTAATGATTAAGGACAGGTGAAATAATCCCATGTTTTGAGTCACTGATCATGCATCTCCTATGTCAGTCTCCAAGGTCTTACAAAGGTAATACATAGCACTCCTGACTAGTAGGACAAAATCTTTTTGATGAAATCCTATCCCATTAACATCAACAGCAAACCTCCCTTAGATTTCAGTAGGTTGTTCTTTCTCTAGATGTCAGACCAGACACAAGAGAACAAGCAAAACACCTCAAATACAGCTTTTCCTCTCTACACACCTTGAATTGGGAAAACAGCCTGATATTTTTGCATAAGACAAGTACTCAAGTTCAAATTTTGCTTGTACGGCACTGTATTAACAATAGCAATACTATAAAAATTTTGTGAGAAGTTCATGGAAGTTATCATTCAGAAATGTCCCCAATTCAGTCAGGTAATAGGGACATGCCAATTTAAACATCCTATAAGAGAATATATTTGTCCATTTCATTGTTTTAATAAAATACTTTTTTTGACAACCAGCCTTGAAGAAGTAGAGTAGATGATGGTGAAAACGTTATTCACTTTTATGCAGGTGATCACAAAGATTGCAGCTATACTCACTACTTTGCTTAAGAGAAAAGAGTTCTTGTCTTTCCCCCACACATCACTGAGAGCAAAGCATAGTATTGCCCTTTGTGTTCCATTTAATGTTGAAAAATTTCTTTCTTCTGCTTGCACATAGTGTAATGCGACAATTATGTGACACATTAAAAAAAAATTATGACAATGCCTGCACTGTATCCAAATGTGAAGAGATCTGCAGTCATTTCAAATGGGAAACCTGCTATTAGCTCACACAATGGATTCCCCAGCTGAAAAGAAGACATAAATTGGAGTGAATCAAGCATTCACCGCCAGCAGATCTGCAGCTTGTGTTCACTGATGAGATGTAAATGTGCTTAGCAAGAGTACAGCATCAGAAGAGGACCATGAAATTATAATATAGTGACTGTAATGAGAATGGGTTAATTTGTAGCATTTCTTATTCTAATTATGGTATTTGACACACGGGAACAAAACCATTTTCAGCCATTTTCTTTTCTTGTTACTATCCCTTATTACAAGAATGAGAAACAAGATCAATCTGCATGCTTTTATATTCTGTGAAATACAGTAGCATGCTGCACTGTTTTGACCCTTTCAATATTCTGTGTAGGTAATTTGAGAGAAGACAGTCCAGTTATGGTCTCAGCAAAGAGCATTTAATGAATCCAGGAAAAGTATAATTTGCATGGAAATAGCCTGAATTATTTTAAGTGCACAAGAATTTAATGGGGGGGAAAAAACCCCAACAAACCAGCAACAAAAACCAAAAGCTAGAAACCAGAAACAACACATTTCTCTATCTCTAGTACAATAATTTTAATAAGAATTAAACTTTGTGTGAATTTAACCTATTCTCAGAGTGATGGGATGTTAGTTTCATCTTGCAGTGTGTAACTTATCTATGCAGACATATTCTGTCTGTAAGAGATGTCCAGCTGGTGAAAAATATCCTGTTCCACACAATTCAGATATTAATCCATTATTTTGACAGAAAGTAAGTATACAGAGGTTAAGATACTTGCCACTCAGACTAAATGGATGCATTTTCAGGCCTACAGGTTCTATATTTTCTAACAATGGGTACAAAATCATATCCATAAAGAACACCAAAACATGGAATTCACATTTTGGTTAACAAACCCAAATTCTGATAACAGACATATGGAAAAAATACCTTTTTTAATGAAAGACTCTGACATATGCTTATAGGAGTATTGGCAATTTGGTTAAAAAAAATCCTCCCATGGTTGACCTGTACCTGCTTGGTAACTTGTTAGAGGCTTATTGCATTTATGTGCAGACATGCACATTTTGGACAAGTGCAAATTAGCTCCACTTCTGTGAGTTGCTTCCATAGTCAGTATCCTATCTTGCTTTTAAAATATAGAACAGATTGTTGTCCTTAAAACTCACAACCCTGAAAGTGTGAGATGGGTGAGGATAATGGAGGAAAGTAAAAAACAAAAAAAACACAACAAAGTCCATAGGTTTTCCTACCAAACCATCTTCAAAGAGGATGAGAAGGAGACATGCACTTTGAAGACTCTATCAGGTATGAGAAGTGGGATTGGATTTTCAAAGGAGATCTGTAGGATTTATTAAAACTTCATTTGAGCATTTAAATCAAATGTTAAGATTTGGGCCATTTTTAGGTACCTACTTGGCATGTTGAGACAGCTGAAATGAATTAATATGTTCACAAGGTGATTCAAATGTCAATAGAGGGGTTCTCACCAGGAAATTAGAATTCACGTGCTTCCTCAGACTGTCTTTGAATCATGATGGAGCTTAGATGAAACATCAAGCATCTAACTGCATAGCTAAAGATTGATCTAAAGATGTCTTAGAGCTTCTGTTTAGGTATAAAAGGAACTCTGTGATCCAGAATGGCATTATAAATCAATGTTAAGCTTCTCCAGCAATAATCCAGATCCCAGGGAGCAGACAACTTAATCTTTGTCTGGGAGAAGGATCTCAAATTGCCACAAGTCAGAACTTGGAATTTAGAGATTCTGAATATCATTTACAAATGTTCATGTCCTATTAATTTTTCCCAAGAAATTACAGAACCCCGAGTTTCTTGGATTAAAATACTAATACAATTAGGAAATGAAATAAATTTAATTTACCTAGTAGAAAATTTATAAACATAGTAGAATTCATAAACCTAGTAGAAAGAGAGCGGAAAGATGCCATTAAAACTGTGTTATAGACCTACCAAGAAAAGAACACTGAGGTACCCTGACTTCAGGGTATCACAGGAAAATAAATTCAGATTGACAGAACAGATTATATCCACATTGATAACAGAGAAACTCTTTTCCCTGTGAGTGCTTACTAGAGGAAGTAGCCCTGAAATAGCTAAGAATAAAGGTTGTAGGAAAAAAATTATCTGTTGAGAAAAATCATGATATAACATAAATGCATGCACTATATGCACATCCATATGGACATGTGCATATGAACATACAAACCATTATACGAATGCCATTATCCTTAGATCCATTTAATTTACTTATCACAGGGTATTTCTTCCATATCGCACTAAAACAAACATAAGATCACAGAATCACAGAATCACAGAATCACAGAATCACAGAATCGTCTAGGTTGGAAAAGACCTTGAAGATCACCTAGTCCAACACTTAAACTAACATTGACAGTTCCCAACTACACCATATCCCTCAGCACTCTGTCGACCCTACTTTTAAACACCTCCAGGGATGGGGACTCCACCACTGCCCTGGGCAGCCCATTCCAACACCTAACAACCCGTTATGTAAAAAAATACTTCCTAATACCAAGTCTAAACCTTCTCTGGTGCAACTTGAGGCCATTACCTCTTGTCCTATCGCTTGTTACTTGGTTAAAGAGGCTCATCCCCAGCGATGAGGTCTCCCCTCAGCCTTCTCTTCTCCAGACTAAACAACTCCAGTTCACTCAGCTGCTCCTCATAAGACCTGTGCTCTAGACCCTTCACCAGCTTCTTTGCCCTTCTTGGACATGCTCGAGTAATTCAATGTCCTTTTTGTAGTGAGGGGCCCAAAACTGAACACCGTAATCGAGGTGCGGCCTCACCAGTGCCAATTAGAGGGGCAAGATCCCTTCCCTGTCCCTGCTGGCCACACTATTTCTGATGCAAGCCAGGATGCCATTGGCCTTCTTGGCCACCTGGGCACACTGCTGGCTCATGTTCAACCGACTATCAATCAACACCCCCAGGTCCCTCTCTGACTGGCAGCTCTCCAGCCACTCCTCCCCAAGCCTGTAGCGCTGCTGGGGGTTGTTGTGGCCAAAGTGCAGCACCCAGCATTTGGCCTTATTGAAACTCCTACAGTTGGCCTTAGCCCATTGCTCCAGCCTGTCCAGATCTCTCTGCAGAGCCTCCCTACCCTCGAGCAGATCAACACTCCCACCCAACTTGGTGTCATCTGCAAACTTACTGAGGGTGTACTCAATCCCCTCGTCTAGATCATCAACAAAGATGTTAAACAAGAGTGCCCCCAAAACCAAGCCCTGGGGGACACCACTCGTGACTGGCTGCCAACTGAAGAAGAGGTGGTGGGGTGGCGCTCTATGTTAAGGACTGTTATGATTGCTTTGAGTACAAGTGTAGTGAGGACAAGGTGGAGTGCCTTTGCGTTAGAATCTGGGGGAAGGCCAACCAGGGACAGTTTAGGAGATTCTGTGATTCTTCCTTGTCTGTCCCTCCTAAAGAGCTTGTAGCCATCAGCTGGCGCACTCCAGTCATGGGAGACAACCCACCATGATTCTGTAATAGCCACTACATCATAATTTTCCTGTTTCATCGTGGCTTCAAGCTCCTCCTGTTTGTTACCCATGCTGTGTGCATTGGTATACATGCACTTCAGATGGGCTGATGTTTTGCCCCCTTCCCCCTTCAAATCTCGTTTAAAGCTCTCTCAATGAGCCTAGCTAACTCCTGCCCCAAGATCCTTTTCCCCCTCTGGGACAGGTGCATTCCATCTAATGCCAAAAGGTCTGGCATCCTGTATACTAACCCATGATTGAAAAATCCGAAGCCCTGACAGTAACACCAGTCTTGGAGCCACAAGTTCATCTGTTGAGTTCTCCTGTAACCTTCTTCATCCATCCCCGCAACTGAAGGGATGGAGGAGAACAGAATTTGTGCCCCTGACCCCTTAACCAGTTTCCCCAAGGCCCTGAAATCTCTTTTCATTGATTTAGGACTTCTCCTGGTAATATTGTCGCTACCTTCCTGAAAAACCAAGAGAGGGGAGTAGTCCTTGGGTCTCACTAGAGTGGGGAGTTTTGCTGTGAGGTCCTTGACCCAGGACCCAGGGATAGATAAGATATTTTGTCTTATTAAGTTTCCCTAAATATATTCACCTATTTAAGATGCTTCCCCGGTGTCTAACTGTCACTTGCCAAGGGAATAGGCCTCCTGTAGGTCCTGTGTCTTGGATGTTAACCCAGATGTCTTTAATATGTTAGAGTACATCAAATCAAAATAGACACGTTTTTTGGCAACTAGCATGCCAGACTCTGGGATCAGGATTCACTGAATATCTCTGCAGCTGTAACTACAGCAGTCATTTCAGCAGGCTTCAGGTACCAAAATGTAAGACAGGCAAGGCATCATGCCCAACCTATAACTGCTGATCTCCAAAAGGCTGCAGATCTTCTATAAGTTTTGACTCTAACCTGTCAGTTCCATTTAAGTGTATTGGCAACTGAGATGGCAGTATATACCCATGTTTATATAGCTGAATCCTGTCCTAAGTCTCTATTAATTGTAATAGGAGCATAGACATCTAGTTCACATGTAGATAATGAGGGGAAAACTACACTCATTACCTCTACTACTTCTTTATTAATAGTAAAAATTTGAAGGCAGCAAGATAATGAGGCCAAAATTTTTTTTTTTCACATCTCCTTATTTTGTTTTGCTTTTAACTCACTTTTATTTAATTGTATTTAAATCAATGTTGAAGTGAACTTAATGTTATTTCTGGTGACAATAGCTCAAATCAGGATCTATGTCCATCTATTCCTCATCTTTCCCTCATTCCACTCCACTCCACTCCACTCCACTCCACTCCACTGTTTCTGTTTTGTAACCCACTTTACTCACAAACTGTAATAAAATGAGGCATACAAAGAAATTGAGCATTATTTTTAATTTATTTGTAAAATTTTGGATGAATATAAATGTATGTATCTAGAAATAAGTAAATATTTCACAATAAATATAAAATAGCATCATCCATGTTTGTCAAGACTTTTTCAAGTCAAAAAGGAATGTATGACTTTTATACAATATACATAAAGTAAAAAAATCAAGCTATTAAAATTGTAACTGTTTTAACAGTTTCTAGTAAAAAAATCCCACATAATATCATTAAAATAGAGTTCAGATTTTGTGAATTTTGTTTTATCAGCTTCATTGTGAAAAAGAAAATATTACCTTTTAGTAAAGGTTGCTACAGCTACCGATTTCTTGACTGCACCCAGGGTATATCTCATTTTCTCTTCTTCCATGAATATCAAAGATGAAAACAAAACTCTAAAATCATATTTGATCTTCAGACCATCTGGTCAGTTCAGCTTCCCATTGTGTCCTCTTTATCTCTGCTAATTTTATAGTGGCTTAATGTTTAATTTATGATCCTTTCTTCTGCAGCTTTCCCCTCTATTCTCTCTCTTTAACAGTCACATAGATACCCACGTTGTTGCTACCTACACATCCTCACTTTGGTCCTTGGCAAGGAATTCAGTCTTGTATTCTATGTTTGAAACTGAATATGAAATTGTTGGTGTATTTTCCTTACAGAGAATTTTCTTAAAAAAAAGAAAAAAATATACTAGAAGGACTTCTGCAATAGAAAACCAATGTTTATTAGAATATAAATCATAATAATTACCTTTTAAATACAGAATAACAGAAAAGAAATAAGAAATGTTTATGACAACTCCTCTCTATTCCCGTACATTCTTAGAAGATGCTTCCTTATTTTCACACTTGTTTTCTGTTAACCTTATGAATACAGGAGTTGCAGCAAACTCAGTACAAGCCTTTCTAGTCTTAGGAAGACTTTGTGTTACAGTGGAGACTTGCCTATCATCTTCCAGCCCCTGTCAGTGTTGTCTGAGTCTCATTGTTGTGCTCTAGCTTTGCTTCTCAACCTTCCTTCACACAACTCTCCTAATATCCTTGAAGCTTTTCCCTTCCAAGCACACTCAGCAGCCCTAAAGGGAAGGAGTAGTTTCATTGTTAGAGGTTTTCATGTGACCTAGTCATTCCTTTTTTAAAACTACCACAACATATAAATTAGGAACAAATTAAAGAGATATTCCCCATCATGATGTGGTCACATATCTCTTGTTCACTAACTGTATTCTATCCTGATAAATAAAAGAAAGTCAGGCACTAAACCCTAGTATCAAGGCCACTGGCACCATCTGTTTGGGGTTAAACTCTTCTAAAGCAGTATTGTTCTGGATTGACCTAAAGAAGCCAGGAGCTGGGTAGCAGTTAAGTAGAATGGGGATGTAGGAGTCCCACACTCAGGTTTGCTGTCTGACCCTCTTATATTTAACACCTGAAACAGACTCTGTGTCATTAATACAGGACATACAACTAATTAGGCAGGAGGTAACAAGAAAATAGAGAGGATAGTTTGGAGAGAGTAAAGTGCAGGGGGGAGGCTAGTATTAGTCTTGGAGATTAATATTCCTCAGATAATAATTCCAAGTGGGGGTCTCAGTTGCGTGTTCTTCATCCCTTGGGGCATTCTGCCACTCTCCACTTAACATGAGGGAACCTGAGGGAGCTGAAGGACAGTGACAAAGCTCAACTAAAATTATATGAATCCCCTCCAGAGTGGTCCTGGAGATTCAAAGAACTGAAAGCTCCTACATTTAAGCCAAATTCTATCCTGGTTTTCCATCCTTTTGAAGAAAAGAAGAATATGGTTGGTTATAAATTTTTCGTTACTCAATTAAAGGATCATCACTGTAAGCACAAAGGAGCACAGAGAAACAGTAGATAGCAGAGGAACCCCAATATTTTCCTGGGTGAGAAGCTCCTTATTTTGTGTGCATGCATGTGTATGGATGTCTGAGTGCCAGTAACCAGTGTGGGACCACAGGTCATAGGGGGCGCATGTGTCTAAGTGCCAGCACCTGGCGTGCATGCATATTGTGTGGCTATGTGTGTCAGTGTGATTGCTTGTAAATATCAAGGCAGACTAGTCCATGGGTAGGATAAGAGGCTTGGGAGCCCAGGTATCAAAACACCCAGAAGCATGGGCTGGATACTGAAGAGACCAGAAAGCCTGGAAATTGGCAACTGGAGAGACCAGAAGGGTTCAAATCAGTTACTGGAGAGACCGTGAGGTCTGGGGACTGTACTGGAGACAATAGGATCCCAGGGATCAGCTACTGGGTAGATTGAGTCAATTTACTGGCAATTTACTGGAGGGATCGACAGTATGTGTGCACTCATGCATGTATGCACACACAAATGTGTGTGTAAGGGGTTCTGAGCTACCAAGATCTAGAGGGGCACTGCTGGCTTTGGGGGTGCCAGGAAGTGGGGAAAACAGGGATCTAGGGCCAGTTCCTGCTCTTGGTGCATAAGTCTGTGCTACTGGAAAGAGACACTTTGTACATCTGCACACTATTTCCCAGTAACAGACCCTTATCCTGAACTGGCAAAGAGAGGGACAAGATTAGGAAACTGTGCTATCTGTGTTTGTATGCTTCTATCTGTATTTTTCTGTGTGGCTTGCAGTGTGTATTGCCAACGCTCACATGTGTGCCTTTGGGGAATGCATGTTCAGCCTTGCTATTAGCTGGCCTGGGAACAGAGGCCTCCCCTCCAACATGCTAACAGATTCAGCAAAACTTTAACACTATTAGAATCATAGAATCATTTAGGTTGGAAAAGACCTTTAAAATCATAATTTCTAACTGTATTCACCAGCACTTCCCCCCTTTAAAAGTTTGACTTTGGAAACTCAGCATTTTTTAAAGTTATTTTTATTTTTATGCATTGTTTGAATGGATATTTTATATTAACCCCATTAATAAAGCATTTCTGGCTTTTATTTTGCATTAGTTCTTGGTTCTTACATGTCAACAGTAAAAGTTACCCAGAATTTCAACTGAAAGACAGAGAATCGTAAGACAGGAACCGCATGGCTAATGAGAGAAAGTTAAAAAGCTTTGGTAGTTGTCTCACTGGCATTCACAGTTCTGTAGAGAAGTCGCTATATCTCAATTAAAATTTATATATATACATATATTTACCTATATGTGGGTATAAGGGGACAGTGATACCCGAAGTAAAGCAGATTTAGCATTTATCATCCACTGGAAGAATTGCATATCTGCGTGTAAAAAGGACCTTTCTAGATGATGGTTACACAAATGTACTCCTGGAGCATTATTCATCAAGAAGTTATTTTTAATACACTTAGTACATAAAATCTGCAAGCCTTAGATAAAATTGTCAGAATAATTAGGTTCTTTTCACCTCATCAGTGAATGAAATGTAGTGATTCCAAAGTAATATTTCTGGAGAAGGCACCAAAGGGGCTGATTCACAGTAGCTAATAATGTGGCACACACCCCACCCAAGCAACCAGAAGCAAATAATAAAAATAACTTTAATGGGTAATTTCTGTGCTTTAGAATGCATTTTCCTTGAGTTGAATACTAGAAAGAGAGAGAAGAGATGCTTTTTGACTTGAGAAAGAATTAAAATCTTGCTCCTGATTGGGCAGTACTGTCTCTGATTAGTAGGTGAGAAAGAGATTTTAGATGTGATAGACACAATTTATGACATCCATCTTGACTTCTGCTGCTATTTTAGCAAATCTCCTTGTTTACAAACTGCTTCAGTTTTAAGAGTTTTGAAATATTAGTTATTCAGGGAATAATTGTAAAAAGAGCCATGGGACCTAACAGCAATAATTTCATGTCTCGCTATCAACAAGGGAGAAGAGAGAGGCTCATCAAACTGAGAAATATGCGTCCACTCTGAATCAAAAAAGGTTTAGCATAAATGTTATGTAGTCTGCTTGCAACAGAAATAAACAATGGAAAGCAAAATTAAGCAAAATTAATCTGTTTATGCATATAGACAATCTCACAGCTAGAAACGTTTCTATATGTGGAAGCTTCTATATACATAAATAATTACTTCTATACAGTAATTATAAAAAGAGGTAGCAATAGTGTTGCTAATCCCTCTCTTTTAACAGAAGAAGCACAGTCAGGATTAATCCAGCTCTATTGCCGTAATAATGTGTGCAAAATACATGCCCTTTCATTCAAAAGTAGCCTCAGCTGAGCCTTGTACATGTATTGAACATGATTTCCAAGAACTCACTGCCAGCTTCAAATTCAGTTGTATAAGTAGCCAGCTCTTTTGAACTTCAACCTGAAATCAGGCACTAAACCCCCCCCCCCCAATCTGCTTTCAAAAGGTTAATCATAGCATCAAGTGGAGGTGAATGGATACCACTTTAGCAGCACTTGGATTGAGAAAGGGAAGTTCCTTTCACATGATCTCCCCATGTTCACAGCAGCAATAAAGCTGACAAGTTTTGTTGTGCTGTGTTTTGGCTTTCTGCAACTGCCTGACCTTTTTCTTGGCCAGGCAAGCCTGCTGCAGTCAGTACATGAAGCCCTCTGCCTGTCCCAGGCTGGCAACATTTAATGGATTGCATTAAGCTCTGATCTGTGTCTTAAAGCAATTAGAACAGCTTTCATTGGAAAAACTCCATTTTCATTTCATTAAAAAACTCAGGAAACTAGGAGCAGAAAGCAAATAAAAAGAGAAACTATAAAGGGAATTTTGAATTCTGTTGACTTTGCTGAAAACCTGAAGAAAGACAAATGCTTCATCCAGCCCTAATAATGAGGCTTAGACTGGCTCCGATAGCCGTCTTTGTACCACCTATTGCAAAAGCTCCATTTATGTTCTATGTAAAATGTCCAATGAAGCATAGAAAACATGTAATTTGTATAGAGAATGGGAGTTATGCAATTTTTGCTGGCATAAACAATGCAATAACTGCTCAGAAATAGGCTTTTCCATTCATGAATGGGGTCCATTATCTGCTCTGTCTCTCTTCTTTGCTCATTCTGAGTTGTGGCATGATAATAAAAGAAAGGCATCCTCTTTGCCTCAGAGCTTTGGTTTTCAAACAGCAAGTGGATAACAACATATGACAGCTCATTCTTGTCTTCTGATTAAGGAGCAGCCATGTTTTACGGACACTTATTAAGTTGCTAGCTAATTAAACATTTGAATACATTTATATGTATTTAATTGGACTACCTTTGCAAATAGGGCTTTTCTGGAGATATCAAACAGATTAGACACTGTAAGGCATTAGATAAGAAGCACTGATTATTATTATTATTGTTGCTATTATTATTACTATTAGTGTCATCACTACTATTATTGGGGATAGTTAGGGTAAATGCAGAGTGGAGTGTTTGCAAGGTAACTTTCTGGCAGAGTGAGTGTCCGATATAATCAGTTGTTGGTAAATAAAGATCTATTAATTGTGTTTTTAATAATTTTCTCAGTGTTTTTGTTTGCTGCATTTTTGTGGAGAAGAATTTACACAAAGAGGTACTGACAGGGTTGCTAAGGGCAGAGCAGATGACATCATATATTTGGATTTTCAGAAAGTCTTTTGTAACATTCCACATGACAAGTTCCTGCTTAATCTCCAAGATGAAGCAAGGATTCAGGGCAGGACATGGGCAGAGATATAGAGCAGGTTGAAAAATAGCAAAGCAGTGGCTATAGATAGTTCCTGTGAAAGAAGCTATGTCAAAACAGAGAAAGTGTTATTTCAGGTCTGCAGGGGCTAGTGCTCTAAAGTTTGCTGTGCATGTATGTGCTTTAATTTAGAAAGATGATCTACAAACACAAAGAACAATGGCAGCCTAGTTGCATTTTCTGAGGACAAAAAAATGAAAGATGTTGAATGAGGGCCATACAGACAGCTAAACTTAAAAAGGATTTAGATTTATTTGTAAATAGGTTGTTACACATGGAATTAAATGTAATATTGACAAATACAAAGTAATAAAACTTTAGTGCTATAAAACCCACTAAATTCTAGCATAGAACGAATGGGATTAAACTTTAAGGGAATTTAAAAAAAAGAAGCCTGAAACAAACAAACAAGAGAAAAAACCATGAACAAACCAAACCAAACCCAACAGTTTTCAGGGCTAGCTACAGAAAGGAGTATTTCACGTTTCTTTTCTAAGGGCATATATTTAGTTTTTTTTCTTGCATTAATAACAATACTAATACTTGACATTTCTAAACAGCTTTCATCAAATAAAGTAACCTGCACAAATCCTCCAAGATATTGGTCATTACAGGAATTCATATTTCAGAAGGCCACCTATTCCCTGAAAGAAAGAAGTGAAAAATTAGGCGATGGTGTGGGGCACATTTTTGTTTGGGGTGGGGTCCTTATTCTGGCATTGCATAAATAAATTCATATCACTTTTGTAACTGTTTCTTCATTTCTGTTTGACAGTTACAACTGGGATAAACACCACCTCTTCACTGATCACTAACAGGATCAGTAGTAGACAGTTCATTGTATTCCTTCCTTTTTTCCCTTCCTTACTAAACAATCTAATTTCCTTTCATTTAACAGGAAAAAGTTGAGCAAAGTGTGAAATCAGTTTTCTAAAAGAAGACCTTGCTGTTGATAATGCCATGTTGCCCTTTGACCCTCAAAAAGCCCTTCCATTATGCTTCAAAATTTAACCTTCATACTAAGCAAAAAACAACTAGATGAATATAGTCCTAATGAACTTTTTTTAGAGTTGTTTTTTTTAAAAAAAACAAAGCTCATGACATCACATGGCACAAATTTACTCCTCTGGAAACAAGAAAACTTTCAAATTTATCTTTCAAATAAAAGCTATTGACAGGGAGGATGGGAGGTATTCACAACGTCTAATATTATGTCTCTCAATTCAGTGCCTAAACTCTTATTTAGTCAATAGAGAGATGTAGGCTCTTTTTAGGTGATGTAAATTACACTGTGAAAGAACCTGCATTCCTGATTTAGGGATCTGCAATGGATACTTCAAGTTAAACAATATAAATGCACAGCATGGGGTATCTGAGAGCTGAAGTTTCAATATTTTTCTATAATCTCTGTTTTCTACAGGATTTCTAGTGATTGCCAAGTACTACAATATTCGTGAGGGTTTAGGAACGAAAATCACAAGCCTATTCACAATACTCTTTGTATAAATTCTGAGTTCTTTTCAAACTTTTACTTCCTGAAGGGAACAACTTTGCTGGTTTAGGAAGCCCAACAGCAAAATGTGTTAGAAATGGGAATATAGAGACATACTCTCCTAATCTAGATTGGAGTCACTTCAAGATTCTGCTAGACTCTGCAGTTAGATGAGTAGTTACATGTTTATGCTGTTTAGTTTTTATAATACGCTTTCTTCTGTCAAACTTAAATTTTAAATAAAGATGTTTGTGCTTTGTAATGGCTGGCTGCTCCCTGAGAAACTTGTCTGCAGAGCCACAGATACCAAACTAAACTCAGGATTGCAAAGGTGTTTACAGGAAATGTAAGGACTATAGTTGTGCAAAGACTATAGACTAAAAGCCTGATTTGCATCAAAAGTAATAATATAATCCTAGACCCCCCCAAAAGTAACATGAGAAGGTATGGGACCTAAATAGGATGGTACTGATGAATCAAAAAAAGTGTCAGCATGTTACTGGCTTGTGATCTGTGGCAACGTAAATTAGGTGACCATATTTCCTGGTTTAATTTTAGCATTTGTGCTCTATAAGATTAGTCAAATATGCGAACCAAACTTCCTCCTGAACACATCAGTGCTTCACTTCAGAAATTAATCCATAATTCAAAGGAAAATGTTAATGTTAATATATGATTCTAAGACAATACTACTCATTACAGGACTTTGGAGCAGTAAAAAATGGTATGTGTCTTCAGTTTCCAAATTTTCCCATCTCATTATGATCTTTAAGATGTTAACTGCCTTTTTTTTTTATTTTTTTATTCTGTCTTTCTCATAGAAGAGGCAAAAGATTAAAAAGATTTTAAACCTCTCAAAACCAGAATGTTTCAGGATTCAGACCAAGTTTTTATTTGTACTTTTGTGGGTTTTTTACATTTAAATTTTTTTGACTTTTTATCTCATTTTAGGGCAAGATTTTTTTTTGTCACCATGTTTTTTTTTTTGGGTTTTTTTTTTTTTTTGTATCAGTATCTCTCAGTGGGCAGAGAACTATTTCTTCTGCAGTTGTGATTAGAGGTTCACTTGTCATTATGTTGTGGCACATTAGTATTACAATATTGTGCTGCTTAAGTTGCTTTCCCCAGGCTAATATGTCATTTACATACAGAGGAGACATCATTCTAAGTTGCCTGAACACAGGTGTCTATTTTAGCTGCCTGGATGCCAGCTGCTGCCTCTGAATGATGTTGGCCTCCCACATTTGGAAGGTCCCTTATCATCTTCAGCCATACCGCTGTGCTGCATACTCTAAGGCACCTATATTGGCAGATCACAAATAGTGATGCCCATGTAGGCAGCTAAAAGCTGTCTCAGAATGAAAGCATTGTATAAATTACAAAGTCTTTAATATGCATCCACAGATTTTTCAATCTTGTACAAGCTTTTTGGCATGTTATTGGCTGACAATCTGCTAATAGCTGTATCTGGAAACATAGGTGGTGGGAGTGGTAGGGGTAGTGAGAGAACCTGAGGAGATACAACAGACCTTTTGTTGTGTACTGAATGCTAAGACACACACTGCTGTCTTTCCTTCTTGGAAATTAACCAGAGGCGGGGGGGAAGAGAGAGAGATAGAAAGAAAAGAAAGAAAGAAAGAAAGAAAGAAAGAAAGAAAGAAAGAAAGAAAGAAAGAAAGAAAGAAAGAAAGAAAGAAAGAAAGGAAGGAAGAAAGAGAAAAGAAAGAAGGAAAGAGAAGGAAATAAAGAAGGAAAGAAAGAAAGAAAGAAAGAAAGAAAGAAAGAAAGAAAGAAAGAAAGAAAGAAAGAGAAAGAAAGAAAGAAAGAAAGAAAGAAAGAAAGAAAGAAAGAAAGAAAGAAAGAAAGAAAGAAAGAAAGAAAGAAAGAAAGGAAGGAAGGAATAAGGAAAGAAAAAGAAAGAAAGAAAGAAAGAAAGAAAGAAAGAAAGAAAGAAAGAAAGAAAGAGAAAAGAAAGAAGGAAAGAAAGAAGGAAAGAAGGAAAGAAGGAAAGAAGGAAAGAAAGAAAGAAAGAAAGAAAGAAAGAAAGAAAGAAAGAAAGAAAGAAAGAAAGAAAGAAAGAAAGAAAGAAAGAAAGAAAAGAAAAGAAAAGAAAAGAAAAGAAAAGAAAAGAAAAGAGAAAAGAAAAGAAAAGAAAAAGGAGAAGGTTTCTTGTATTTCTCTACATACAAAACTTTTCCTGCAGCCTCAGATTGAACTGCAGATTTCTCAATAGGCAGTCAAGAGACAGAAAGAAGGAAATAAAATTAGGATTCCTTACGTATCACTTTGACATACTTTCAGTTTTCAAAAAATATCAAAGGTAGAGACAATGGATTGACTCTTGAAATATTTACCATGTAAGTTTTATTGCCTCAAATGCAATAATTAATTTAATTTCTGACTTTTTTTTCCCCAAAAACTTTTGAACATTTAATTATTTTCTTCATCAAGGAAAAAAAAATCCAAACGAAACAAACCAACAACACAAGATAAATCTTTTAAGATCACTGATGTTTTTTTACAGACTCCCCCACTCAGAAAAATACCTACTCTGACAGAGGTGATAACACTGCTAACAACAGTAACGAGGATATTGGGATAAAGCATTCATTTTATCCTTTTTCCTGATAGTCCAGTGGGGAGTCCTCTACATGTCTGAGGTGTTTTGATGCATGAAGGAAGAAACAAGAACAAGTTCTAGACCACTTGCCACACAGATCATGATTTGGATATGTGACTGGTAAAGCAGCCTCGACTTGGGGAATTTAATTTATTGCCAATTAATTGAAAAAAACCCACCGAAAAGCAAACACTGCCCCCTTCTCCCTCCATCCCTGATTCAGATATTGAAAAATGGAGACAAATGGTTAAACACTTAGGAAAAACACCTTTCCTCCCCCTTTCCCAAGCTCAGCGTCACTCCTAGCAGCTCACATCCCCTCTTCCTAGTCTCCACTGCCATTGTTATCAGACAGGCTATGCTCGGTCCCTTTGGTGAGGTGATGGACAGTTTGGGATCAGGGTGTAGCAGTTTCTTTCTGCCGTGCCTTGTCCTCATTCCTTTGGTGGTTTGGTTTTTTTGTTTTTTGTTTTTTGTTTTTTCCCCTTGTTTTTTTTTCCCCTTGTTTTTGTTTTTTTTTTGTTTGTTTGTTTGTTTTTTGTTTTGTTTTTTTGTTTTTTTTTTGTTTTTTTTTTTTTTGTTTTGTTTTTTTTCTGCTGCTGCTTCTTTCTTACTTGTTTCCTCTGCACTGGTGTGGGTCCTCCATAGGCTGCAGTTCTTCTGGGGAAGTACCTGCTCTGGTGTGAGCTCCTCTGGACTACAGGCTCTTTGGGGGTGTCACCTGCTCTGCCATGGAGCACCTCCTACTGCTTTTGCCTTTTTGTTCCTTTTTTTCTCAGGGTTTTGCCCTTTCTTTACCATGCTTTCTGCCACCAGCTTTGCTGATGGGCTCAGCTGTGGCCAGTGTTGTGGAGCTGGCTGTAACTGTCTGGAGCTGGCTATGTCTAGCACAGGGCAACTGCTGGACTTTTCTCACAATGTCTACTCCTGCAGCACCACCCCACTACTGAAACTTGGCCATTTATACCAAATACAGGATATCACTAGCTTACAAAGACTTTTGAGACCAAACCCCCCCAGACCAAAATAGAAAATATTTAATTAATTAGAAAGCTGCTATTTCTAAGATTTGAAATACTGATGAAACAAGCTAACAAATTAATGCAGAATGGAGGAAACCTTCAACAAACAATGTATTAAATGTAGGCACACATCAGTACAGGACTTAGAAAGGGGGTATGAAACATAAGGTTAAAGCTAATATTTCCAAAACCTTTAAAGGACAGCAATGCTAGTTGAAATGAACATGGCATCTGGAGTTCATCTGGTGTCAACTTGGTTTGTTATAGCAACATGTTGGATCAAAGCACTGAGTGCTCACACCATCACACTGAACAAATCACAAGTGAACAGGCTGTCTGTCGTACAGGGAGACTGACAATAGAGGGATGAAAACAGTTAACCCTTCTGGTCACAAGGTCATGAACTGTTGCAAAGCTGACAACAAAGAAGAGAGTTTGGATCAACTTTTAAGACATAATGTATTTTTTCTCCTGAAGTCACAGTCAGCCTGGCTTGATGCTTCTCTGCAGTTAAAAGGATTGTTTGTGTTCTTTCAATGTTTCACCGGTTTGCCATCCAACCTCAGTCATTGTCAAAGCATTGTCTTGCTCTTACCAAAGATAATGAGGAAAAACTTACAGACTTCCATTTTAACAGGACCATGCAATTTAATTTCTGCCTGCTAACATGCATCTTTCTGTCTTGAAATTTACATGTACCTTTTTTTTTCAGGCATGCTATAAATCTCAAATGCATGTCTATCTCAGGTTAAGACATTCTATATTGTATTTAAAATTTTTCTTCACCAACCCCCCCAAAAAATAAGCGCAGAAATCCAGGCAGGCAACTTGGTTGGTTTGGTCTATCAATCCAGCTTTGGAGTTTGATCTATACTGCATTTTCCTCTGTAGTTCCCAGGTATGTTTCTTAGGAGTTATGTATACAAAAAGACAGAACTTGCACTGCTCAGGTTTTAACTAGTCTTTAGATGAAACAATACTCATTCACAATCTAAAATTGGTAATATAAGCAAGAAAAGCCCAGGGTTAAAAAAACATTTAACACTTGTTCCTCTCCAAGTTCCCTGGAAAAACATACACGCATTTGAAAAGTGGTTTAGAAGCTGCGATATTTACTTTGGGGCACAGAGAGCCATCTGTATTTCTAGATTCAGCTCCAACAAATTAACATCCTAATTTTGTTCTTGGCTGAATGCATGAGATTAATCTGACTGAAAGTGCAATTGGAATATAACTTTTTAACTCTCAATGTTTATATTGTAGCTGTCTATACACCAGTATCTTCTGGTCAGTAAATTTTTAGTTAACAGAGGCAGTTAACAGTAGCAGTTAAAATTACTTAATAGGCACTTTTACCCCTTTTCACCCTAGGTAATTTCACCCTAAAGGTAATTTCACCCTAAATTAGACATCCTAAAATCAGTGAGATGACTCAGGGCTTAAAAAAATTACACTCCATTTGTAATAAAGGAGGTCTGCAAAGATATTTTCAGTATAGATTTCTATTTTTAGGTGGGATGAATTGCACCTGATGTGCATCTAAACAAATTAGATGTTAGTAACTACTAACTCACAGATTAACATTTTCAGTCAGAAAGGGAAAATAGAATTCTTAGAGGATGATGTCTTATTTGAGTGAATGCAGTAAGAAGGAAACCTTTCCTTCTCCCCCTGTGTTTTGTGTTATTATCCCTTCTTCTGTACCCTAGGAACTTGGGCCCTGAATATCCCAGTTGTGAATCCTGTCAGGATTTAGTCATTACTATAGTTGTCTCACTGGTCAGTCTTTATCTTTTTCAAAGTTGTAGTTTAAAAAAGCCAAAAAAACCCCAAAGACTACATAGAGATCACAGCAAAGGAAGAAAAAAAAATATCTATTTAACCAATAAAAGGTAATCTATTTCTTAAAAGTTTAAAAAACCCAATTGGTTTATATCTTTTAGGCTGGCAAAACCTCTTATCTTGATGGATGTCTCTTAATCCATCTAAAATTACAGCAAATAGCACATCACAAATGACTGCAAAGCACTACATTCTCAGTGTGCACCATATATAGGAAAAGTTATTTCCTTCTATATATCATTTATAAATGGATGCTGTAACTCAAAAAAAGCCAGTAACTTTTAAAAACCTAATGAGAGAAGAAATCATTGTATATATATGCATGCTTTGGTATGTCTGGAAGAGAAACTGATGCCTGAAACTGTTAGAGGCTTTAGGAAATGAAGCTTTTTCTCCTCCCTCAGACTACAAAATTATTTATTGAAGTTTTAAGAGTACATAAGAAAAAAAGGGAAGATATGTATTTGTTAAAATCACAGAATCACGGGTTGGTGAAGTTGGAAAACATTTTTCCCTAACTGATCCTTCTCATTGAAGGGTAAATCTTTTGTACTATACTTTCCTAGCAGTCTTGGGGCATGGTATTCCAAAACTCTGGCCTTAATGGTAAAGACCAAGGCAAAAAAAGTCATTGAATACTTTGGCCTTTTCTGTGTAGTTTGCCACCAGGACACCTGCCCCATTCAGTAGTAGGCCCACATTGTCCTTTGTCTTCCTTTTGCGGTTGATGTCCCTGTAGAAGCCCTTCTTGTTGCCCTTCACAACCCTCACCAGCTTCCAGGTGGCCTTTGACTTTCCAAATCTGTTTCTTAAATTGCTTAGATAGTGTCTCTATATTCCTTCCAAGTCAACTGATTTTGCTTCCACCTCTTGTAGGCTTCCTTTTCATGTCTGGGTTTATTCAGGATCTCCTTGTTCATCCATGCAGGTCTCCACTTGCCTTTGTTTGATTTTTGCTCATCAGGATTGACCATTCTTGAGCTTGGAGGAAGCGAATATTGAAAATCATCCAGCTCTTCTGAACAACTCATCTCTCTAGAGTGATGTCGTATTCAGTTCTTCTGAAAAGGTCCCTGAGAAGACCAGAGTCTGTTCTCCTGAAGTCCAGGGTTGTGATCCTGCTTTTTGCCTGGTTTCTTCCTTCCATAATCCTGAACTCCATCATCTCATGATCGCTGAAGCCAAAGCTGCCCCTGGCCTTTACATTCAGGCCAGATCTTCCCTTTTTTTAACTGTGAGGTCCAGCATAGCACCTTCCCTTGCTTGTTTCCGGACTGTCTGTGTCAGGAATTTGTCATGAATGCATTCCAGAACTCCCCTGGATTGCTTGTGATCTGTTGTGTTGATCCTCCAACAGATGCTGGTGTGATTGAAGTCCCCCATAAGGTCGAAGGCCTGTGAATGTGAGCCTTCCATCCTTTGTCTGAAGAACAGGCAGTTTGTCTTCTTCCTGATCAGGTGGTCTGTAGCAAGCACCCACCACAACATGTCCCACAGCACCTATCCTTCCTACAGAGCCTGTTTCCATCTTTTGCAGCACTCTAGTTGTGTGAGCTACCTTACCACATCTCCATGATCCCAATGAGATGGTCACCCTGGAACAAGAAATGGATGTCTAATTTCTCCTGTTTGTTCCCCATGCTGCATGCATTAGTGTACAGGCCCTTCAGAGAAGCACCCAGATGTTCTCACTTCCCACGAAAAGATAGCAGAGCTTCCCACATAATGCTCTTCCTATAAAGGAATCCCATACAGCAATCCCCAAGGGAATCCACTTCCCATAATTACCCACAAGGTACTTCCTTATCTATGTGCATACACTTGGGATGGACACCCTGCTGCCTGGTTCTGTAGTTTTTGAAATCTTTCTTTCCACATCACCCTGCAACCTCTGCTCCTCCCTGCACCTTTTTATACACTTGTTATTGAAAATACAAACTAATGTACAGAAAGAGGGCAGCAAAAAATGTTTTGCCTACTTTCAGTAAACGTGAACAAAAATCACTTGTAACTTAAATGCCAATAAGAATGCTGTTTATTAATTTTTTTAAAAAAGCCAATATTTTATGAAAAAACATAGAACTGGGTTACAAAATCTGGAAAAACCCATTAATGTAGTTCACTAAGGTATATGACTTTATAATGCATTTTTTAGGGCATAAAATTAATCACAACTGAAAAAAATTATAATATATGGTGACTTGTTTCTTCCCTCAGAAAAAAATCATTCTAAAGCTAGATCAGAATTTGCTTCTACTGATTTTTCTTAGCTTTTATACAGAAGCATATAGATCTTAGTCGCACTGGAAGTCACATTTGTTACAGGATAGTTAGAGCTATCTCAGAATATAATAACGAATATTACCTTACACATACAACTGATAACAAATACATTTGAACTTAGAATTTATACACAGCTAAAAATATAATTTTCTTTTACCATCAATTAATATTACAGGATTTTAGATTATTATTTTTCATAAATCATCATATAAATATTTAACCAGGAGCTATGCAGATATTTTAGACATTTTTCTGAAACCAGGTAATGAAAACTGCATAACCTGAAAGTTATGCTTGCAAGACTATTGCAGAATTATAAAACCACAAACATACACATGTATTATGACTTGGTAATAGCTGATCAGTGTTTGTAAGACATCCAATGGATAATGAAAATATCCAAAATTGGCAGTGAAAAATCTTGATGATATAAAACTGATGATAAGGTAAACTTAGCATGCAAACAACTCACTAAAAACATATTTTTTTTCTTAAGTTAATATCTGTCTTGTGCCCCATCCACTTTGTACTAATTGAAGAAAGGTAATAGTGTCAAAAGTTAAACTATACCTAATATGAACAGATGTGTATATTTTTATGCTTTATATGTGATTTGTTTGCTGTCTTATATGTTATGGGCTGTATTCCATTAAAATTAAGCTATTATTTCTTGAATCTGTTAGGTTCTGGGGGTACTTATTCGCAGTTTTTGCAATTTTACCCCTTATTGTGCCTGTTAGGTAAATACTGGCAATATATTACTGATGTATTACACTTAATAAACTAGCCAGTGTTGCCTAAATGGAAGTCATCCCATTATTTTCAAGATTATTATACTGTTTTATGTTAACTATAGACATCAAGCATTATATGAGCAACACTCATATCGTTAGTCTTTTCATGTATTTTCCCTGGGCAGATCTCCTGCCATTAAAGTTACATGGGGGTATGACACTTGCCTATAAATTATAATTCTTTATAGAATTGTTTATGCCTTCCCATATCCCTCTTGTGCAATACATGGGCGTTTTTAATGATTGACTGCACAAAGAGTAAGAATCTGCCATTAACACGTTTGTAAGAAATAGAAAAATAATAAAGAAAAATTAAAGGAATATAATTTGAAAGACAGTTTACATTTCCAAAAGTTTGCATAAAAAAAAAAAAAAAGTAGTGAGGCAAATCTTATTGGAAATTAAGAAGACAAAAACCCAACAAACTTGAAAGGAGGTAATGAAGGTATCTGAGTGACATCTGTATAAAAAAGATCTTGGTTATAGTATGGAAAAAAAGATCTATACTTCTGGTTTCACTTCACTTCTTATTTTCCATACAAATGAAAGGCTTTTTTAGACTGGAAACTTGCCATTTCATATCCCAAAAAAACCCCACCCAAAACCAAAAAAAAACCCGAAAATCTACTTTGCTGTGAAATAGAAAAATTTCACAATAAATCAAATTCACAACTACTTGCTAAGCAAAACCTAGTAGTTTTTCACAGCAAAAGAACTGAATTGATTTTGTGGTATCAAAACAAGCTATCTGCACTTCCATACTTCAGGAAAGAAATAAACTAAAATTACATTTCCACTGCTACAAGCTTGTAGTTTATATTTTTCATGCATGTTCCCTGGGTGAAGTTATAAGAGGGCAGTTGTTGAAGGAGGACTTGCGTATATAATAAGTGATCACAGAGGAAGGAATGACAAGTAGCTAATTTATTCTTCATATGTTTACTCGTAGGGGTTCTACTTTTACAGGCTTTTCAGCTTTATTTAATTTATCAACCAAAATTGACTCTGATGGATGAAACAACCTTTATAATCCATGTAGCCAGCTATTTTACTAATATTGGAGTTTTTTCTATGAATAACCTGCACACCCGCAATCTGACCAGGCACCACTGAAGTCAGCAGGAAACCTGATGTTGACTTCTGTGAAAACAAAACATAACAGGACACTGAAGCAGCCTTCCTGTTGCTGAAGCATTTTCTCCCATAACCTCTTTTCTAGTATATTCTCTGGCTTAAATGTAAAGATACATTTATATGACACAATACAGTGTCATGCAGAGAGAACCATATTGATTCAGAATAATTGAGGAACTGGTATATTAGCCTGGAAATGTGCCATACCCCATATCAGTAGCGCTTCTGGCACCTCTGCTACATTGCTGTTCTGCAATACATCAGATAGACATGTTCTCTGAGAGCTAATCCTCTCCACTTACCAAACCCTTTCCTAGTGTTCTCAATCCTATTGAATAGTCATACTTTGTTTTACTAGTCCCAAAACATATTATCACACTGTTCTGTTAATTCTCAGCAGTCATTGCTGTTACTTGACTCCAAAACTGTTCAGTTAACTACTTATGTGATTTTCATGTGTGGCTTACACACTTTTCCAGATAGTAAATTGAACTGATGAACAAGGCTATGAGTACTAATTTGATCCTAGCAACAATTCCTGCAATATCTAGTTTAGAAACTATACTCCCCCTTAGGGAAAAAAAGAAAAAAAATACACGGTTGGTTTCTCAATTTTTTATTTGCTCAGTTATCTGTACCCAGGACAATTGTCCTATGTAAAGTAGTGTGAAATAAGTTTTTAAGCCCGTGCGGCTTAGTACCAGACTCAAATCCACCAAATATAACAATTTTTTTTTTTTAATTTTTTTTTTTTTTTTGTTAACACAAGGGCTCAGGACTACATCGAGCAAGGTTTGGGGTTCCATGCTGACCCTTGCCAGAGATATTGGGGTATTGACACACAACCACAACAAATGAAACTCAGAAGAAAGATGTGGCTGCAATATTAACTACTCTGATTTTATTTTGCCTTCTGAAGACTGTTGTGCTCTGGAATAATGAAAATCTAAGCTGCATGTAAAGAATCTCCTAAACTGTCCCTGGTTTCACAGAATCACAGAATCACCTAGGTTGGAAAGGACCTTGAAGATCATCTAGTCCAACCGTTAACCTAACACTGACAGTTCCCAACTACACCATATCCCTCAATGCTCTGTCAACCCTACTCTTAAACACCTCCAGGGATGGGGACTCCACCACCTCCCTGGGCAGCCCATTCCAACACCTAACAACCCATTCCGTAAAGAAATGCTTCCTAATATCTAGTCTAAATCTTCCCTGGTGCAACTTGAGGCCATTACCTCTTGTCCTATCACTTGTTACTTGGTTAAAGAGGCTCATCCCCATCTCTCTGCAACCTCCTTTCAGGTAGCTGTAGAGGGCAATGAGATCTCACCTCAGCCTCCTTGTCCAGACTAAACAACACCAGTTCCCTCAGCCGTTCCTCATATGACATGTGCTCCAGACCCTTCACCAGCTTCGTTGCCCTTCTCTGGACACTATAGGTTTAGAAACCTACAAACTGTATTTATATGTCAACATGTTCAGATCAGAGTAAACTTTCACTGTAGATGCTGGAGACAAATAGGTAGTGCCACTGATTATGTAAGGAGCTGTACTTATTTCCTTCTGTGATGGTTTAGCCCCTGCCGGGGACTGAGACCACGTGGCCGCTGCCCCTCCCCCACAAAGGGAGTGAAATACAAAGCCCCAAGACTGAAATAAGGAAAGGTTTAATACAACAGTGCAATAGCAACACAACCAACAACAACAATAACAATAACAGTAATAGTGATGGCAATTAACAGAGCAAAATAGCTACCAAATACAGCAGTGGGGGATGTGATGTCCGCATGGTATCTGAATAACCCGGCTAGAGCTCCCCCCCCACTGCTGGGGAAACTTAACCCTATCCTGGTTAAACCAGGACACCTTCTAACCTAAAATTTTATCTGAGTTGTCTAAAGCTAGTTAGCTTCCCAAAGTTAGGTATGATGAAACAAGATTTAACTGCTTTCATTTAATATGGAAAGCCAACAGAAATGCAGTTCACTGAAAGGAAATGGCAAGTCCTGCACCTAAGGAGGATTAACCCCAAAGTATGGGTACATGGTGGTGGAAAGAAGATGAAGCAAGGCTCTTTTCAGTGGTGCCCAGTGACAGGGCCAGGGACAATGGAAACAAAATGAAATACAGGAAGTTCCTCGTGAACATCAGGAAACACTTTTTACTGTGGCGGTGACCAGTCACTGGTGCAGGTTGCCTAAGGAGGTTGTGGAGTTTCCATCTCTAGAGATATTCAGAAACTGTCTGGACATGATCCCGGGCAGTCTGCTGTAGGTGGCCCTGCTTGAGCAGTGAGGCTGGACCAGATGATGCCCAGAGGTCCTTTCCAATCTCAACCATTCTGTGATTCTGTGAATATTAAAATATCAATTACCTCCTCAAAATTCCTACTAAGCTGTCTATCTAGACCTGCAGACACCTAAAGCTCCTGTCTGTTGACATTTGTACAACACCTTGAGTCTTAATAGTATCCTTCTTAGAGCCTTAATACCAGTAGGATTTTAAATCCAAATTCTTCTCTGAATTGGAATGGGCTAGAGCCAATGGAAGTCAGACAACTAGACAGGGTGCTGGGCCACCTTGTCTAATCTGTGCTTTTACAAGAAAGGCTGGATCAGATGATCTTTGATGTCCCTTCCAATCTGGTATTCTGTGATTCCATGATTCCGTGAGATAGCATATATGTACCATGCAGTTCAGCAGTTATAGAATCATAGAATTGTTTAGGTTGGAAAAGACCTATAAAATCATCAAGTGCAACTGTTAACCTAGCACTGCCAGGTCCACCACTAAACCATGTTCCTAAGCACCATACCTACATGCCTTTTAAATACCTCCAGGGATGGTGACTCAACCACTTCCCTGAGCAGCTTGTTCCAATACTTGACCACCCTTTTGGTGAAGGAATTTTTCCTGATATCCTATCCAAATCTCCCCTGGAACAACTTGAGTCCATTTCCTCTTGTCCTATTGCTTGTTACTTGGGAGAAAAGACCGAGACTCACCTTGCTACACCCTCCTTTCAGGTAGTTGTGGAGAGCAATAAGGTTTCCCCTCAGCCTCCTTTTCTCCAGGCTAAATAACCCCAGTTCCCTCAGCCACTCCTTATAAGACCTGTGCTCCAGACCCTTCACCAGCTTTGTTGCCCTTCTCTGAACATGATCCAGCACCTCAATGTCTTTCTTATAGTGAGGGGCCTAAAACCTAACACCATATTCAAGGTGCAGCCTCACCAGTGCCAAGTACAGAGGGACAATCAGTTCCCCAGTCCTCCTGGCCACACTATTTCTGATACAAGCCAGGATGCTGTTGGCCTTCTTGGCCACCTGGGCACGCTGCCAGTTCATATTCAGCTGGCTGTTGGCCAACACCCCCAGGTCCTTTTCCAGCGGGTAGATTTTCAGCCAGTCTTCCCCAAGCCTATAGCATTGCATGGGGTTGTTTTGACCCAAGTGCAGGACCCGACACTTAACCTTGTTGAACCTCATACAATTGTCCTTGGCCCATGAATCCAACCTGTCCAGATCCCTGTGCAGAGCCTCCCTACCCTCAAGCAGATCAACACTTTCACCCAACTTGGTGTTGTTTTCAAACTTACTGAGGGTGCACTCGATCCCCTCATCCAGATCATTCATAAAGATACTAAATACAACTGAGATAAAGGTATTAAACAGAACATTCACCTGGTAGACAGCAGCACTACTTTCATAGCTATTCATTTTTTATGGTGTTTAAACACCATCTTAAGTCCTCAGCTTTCCTGAAATGGTATTTAGAAGCACTTTCCATGCATCTATGAAACCCACTTCAAGATTTTTGCATTTTTGCCATTGAAGTCACAGTGTCATCCCCTGTGACACTGCCATAGTGTCCATTTATCCACCAGTTCTTGCATCATCATTCATCAAAGTCCCAAACCATAGAAAATTTTTATCTGTATAATAATTATTTTAATTATAACAAAAGAGGCACAGTGATGAAAGAATTCACAAAAAAACCCATGCTGCTCAATATTTTCCTCATACCTGTTTGACCAGGTTCCTTCCTTTAACGTTGCAGTTGATGCCTGTGAAACTAATTAATTGACGCAGCAAAATTAAGTGCAGGATTAGGCACTCATTTTCAGATAATAAGTGTAGGTACCACACACCTGGCATTTTTTTGTTCTTTTAGGCCTGCAGGAGGTCGAGTAATTCAGTACCAATCTGGCTTTAATAATAATACTCCCCATAGTATACTTAAATAATGTTAAAGGCACAGCACAAACTGACATAAGCAAGGCAATTCAAAGTTATGATGGATACTGACTTCCACTTAGACTATTGTGCACAGTTACAAGTATTGCAGAACAAATCATGCAGTGACCTGAGAGCCTCCCTGTAATGGCTAAGTATAATGGAGCAAGTCAAGCCTAGAGTATTACCCTTCACACTGGTTTTTCCCTTGCTTTTGTCAGTTTCTGTCATAATTTGGCTTTTAGCCTATTAATTTCCTCCATTTACGAAACACTCCCCATGGAAGTAGCTGCCTGCCATAGGGATATGTAATTTGAAACTTCTTAAAAATATGTATTGTGTAATTACATATCAAGGTACCACTAGAGCAGCAATTATTATTTTATATTTCAATGACTATTACACACTACACCATTTTCTGCTATGATTTGCTCTCCTGGATAATCACATTGTAAAGAAAACAGAAATGAGATTTTCCATATGTTTGAAGTTACTTAGTAATCATACAGTATCACTTGTCATACTCAATAATGTTTACCAGAACATAAGTTAATTTTCTGAAATAAATGTCCAGTTACATTGATGAGATTGGCTGTTGACACTGATTGGCAGATAGAAGTGAGTCTTTCTGGCAGAATTAAAATGTAATAGTTATTGAAAAATGTAAGCAATAAAAAGCTACATTTCTTCTTTAAAATTTAATAAATACAAAAAAATGTATGTCTAAAAATGTATGTCTAAAACGGTGCTATCTTTTTTAGGTACCAAGGGGCTTTGAATAGAAAAAAAATGGAAAAAGTGTATTGCTTTTTTAGAAGGGAAGAAAAAATTAGGGCAAAAAATGATTTTTTCCCCTGTAATATATACACTTTTTGTTCCATCCATCTGCTATGCCACCAGTTGCACTTAGTGCGTATTGTATGTGCAGTGTACCTGAATATTAAGAAGGAATGGGTAAGAAAATGTATTAAGTGTTGTCAGTTAGTTATGGTAGGAGACAATCAGCTAACAGATTTGCAGAGACAGGCGGACCTTCTCAGGAGGATCAACGAGTTTAAGAGGAGCTGGGATGACACATGGTTGCTGTTAGTCTCAGCGGGAGTGACAGCAGAGGGGGAGGAGGGCTGGCTGCGCACACAGCAGGTAGAGCTTGGGGCAACATGCCCGTTGTTTTTCTACACAAACTGTTGCTAGCCAGACTAAAAGAAATAAAGAGACCGCTTCACAAAATAGTTTTGTAGCCTAATTTCATCCAAATGGCTGAAAGTGTAAAATAAAAATCAGTAGGGGAAACACTAAAAGCTATGTGCTTGCAATGATCTAAAAGAAAAGATCCTTTGCCAGACTTCATAATTAACAGACCTTTTCCTCTCTGTAAGGCCCTTGCACCTTTCCCTGGCTGCATGCCCTGAGACCAGACCTACTTAATTTGTATGAGATAATTGAAATTATTTGTTTATTATGTCCCTTTATAGCCCACTCCACCTAATTATTTTGTTTCTTTTCTTGATCTATGTAAAATGGAAGCATTTTCATGACATGTTGACACTTGTCTGTAGTCCTTGCTTTGCAATAAAAAACCCATCAGTTAGCACATCTCCTTTATGATCATGCAGCCTATCTTCACCCCTGGGGGAAAAACCAGAAACAAAAACAAACCAAGAAACCCAAACACTTAAGCAGCATTGGCAGAATACTGTAGCATTTTTTTCTGATCATTGCTTAGCAACTCCAATAAAGCTTGAGAGCTTTTAGCAACCATCTTTTACTGTCAGGAAACAGTACAGCTCTCCAGAACAAGACTTCAAAAACAGTTTCTCTCATTTAGATGTCCCTGCCCCAGGGATTTCTGTTCCAGTTGTGATAATTTCTTTACTATGTGGATGAAGACTTGCAACTTCATTCTCTGCAATGTTGATATCTATGCAGATCCTATGTTGCTGGTCATAATGACTCAGGTATAGTCCAATCTTTTTTCAAAGGCTCCTAAGTTGGAACAGTCATACACTATTGCTAATGGAGAGGAACAGCAACTCCAGGAGATAATTCAAGTTTTAGATGTCCTGAATTGTGTTGCAGGAAAAAACTGCTCAGTTCAAATTGTTTAAACTAAATTAAGATCAAAGAAGTTTAGTGATTTATTACTGAAACATAATTAACCAGTGATCAGTGAGCTATACATTCAGGATCAATATCAGTAATGCAACAGTTAAACCACAGTGTAGACACTTGCAAAATGTTAATAAGCACCTACAAGTTTCTAAACACCCTTCCATAACTAAATCTTAAAAAAATTTAATATTCCCCTACAGTTCCCCTGCCCTCCAGCCAGAGGTCACTGTCATCCCTCTGTTTCAGCAACAGGTTCCCCACTTGCTCACACTCTGCTGGAGATGTGAGCCCTACAGCTCTGTGCGAGGAAGCCCTCCACAAGGTCCCCTGCACCCAGCAGCGAGGTGGCCCTGGGTGTTTGTCACGTGCTGACAAGCCCAGCCTGCTGCTGGGTGAAGGCTCTTCCCAGTTCCCCACTTGGAGGCTGCACTGCGCTGGGGTCAGGTGCTTAATGCAACAATTGTTAGTGCAAACACTATCCAGACAGTTTTGTCTATGTTCAATCTCCATACACACCACGTGCACTCACCTTATTTCTGTTATCCAGACTACCTGCCAAGGGTGAGTGTGCAGGTACCCTCACAAAATACCTGTTGAAGCGTCCAATCGCTCTCACTATTAGCATTTGAGGAAGTGCACAGCAACTGTTTTAGGCATCTCAGTTGTATTTGCTACAATGAATGTTGACCAATGTGCCTGATCATAGACCGGGGATGACACTCTCAGCAAGTTCAGCTGGAAAGATGCCTGCTCATTTCAGGATCAAAATTGATTCATGAAGAATAAACTGATATTTTGACTCTAGAAAGTCTGATTTACACCGTTGATGGTCCACCATAATTCTAACGTTGCCATTTTATAAGAAAGCCAATTTGAAACTGTTATGAAGTATTTTCTTTGTAGCTGAAGAACCAAGGTTTTAATCCTGGCTGCAACCCTGAGTCAAAGTTTCTAACTTTTGACTCTATTGGCAAAGTCTGCTGAAAATGAAGGGTCTCCTCTACAGGAAAACACAGTTGCTGAATTGATGTCACTCTCAGTCAAAGCACTGCAGAGAGTGACTGTTAAGAAGTAATGTTCAACCTCTCCTCTTACACCTGTTCATATCAATATTGTGCAGGAATTTATTGTTTCTTAGGAATATTTCAGAAAGTTTACCCTTTATCTGCATAACTCCACAAAAACCTTCTTACATAAGCAATAATTGTAAAGCTGATTAACATATAACTTGAAAATATCTTCACAATTTCCCAATCCAAACCTCAGTTTTCAAATCCTCTTTAATTTAGCAGGTGAACATCAAATCCCTATGCAGGATACATCAAAAGATCTTTAAACCAACAAAAGTCATGAATAACTTTTAGAACAGGCTAAAGCCCTTGGAGTGTAAACAGCTGATTTGTCATCTATTCTCAAAATGAAAAAAAAAAAAAAAAGACTAGTGCTTTAAGATTCTTAATTATTTTTTAAACTTTTGAAGCAAACAATGGATAAATTCATACCACTGGTATAAAAAATGTTTTTTGTCTTTTCATGAGGACATTAATTTCGAGTTGATATTCAGCAGAGCAACTGTTTTTAACTATATGATTAATTCAAATTTAACCTATTCTTTTAAGCTCAAACTTCCTTTATATAAAAATAAGTATGGTTTAAGCATAGGTGCTAGTATTTGTTAAATTGGGATCATATAGACTAGATTTTTAAATGTATTCTGCTAAACTTTTCCTTATTAGGTCAGTCGGATAAAATGATTGCTTAGTGTTTTTATTGTCATTGCTGGAAATGGTTGCTCTTAAAAATTTTGAAAAGCCAATTTTTAATCTATAGTTATGCAAAAGCACACAATGTGAAACTTAAAATGAAGATTTCACAGGACTAATAGTGCTTTATCATTAAAGTTGTCTGTTTATAATGTGTCAGAGTCAATACTGGTTTCTTTGGAATTCATATGTCCCTCTCAAAACCCAGTAATTTTAAATAACCCACTTGCACAATTTTTCTCTTCTTATCACCAGTTCTTTCAGTAACACTACTATATGTTCTTTTGTCTATACCACATCTTTAATAATCTTCCTTTTTCATGCCCCAAAACACTGTTTGCAGTGCAAATGGATTCCTGTATAAAATTAACCCCTGTACATGCACTGCTGCTTCATGTTCTCAAAGACATTTTGTCATTTCTCATATTGTCACTTTCAGACAAGTTCAGCCACGTGAATATATCTTAACATATCCTTTCTAGTGTCAGTGTTTCTTAAAGAAAAAGAAGTATGAGGTTACCTAGAGTAAGAAAGTATTTTCTGCTGTTGCTTCTTTTCTTAGGAACCTCTGATCCTTATTTCACAATTAATACTTTGCTTGATTAAAAAAAAAAAAAATTCCAAGGGCCACAACCCCCAGAAAGTCCAATAGATACTCCTGTAGTTGTAATATGGACCTGATACTATTCCCCAAAGAATGTTAATAACTTTTTTAATTCAGAAAAAATAAATCTAGGGAAAGACTGAAGAAAGGAGTGTAGTACCATCTATTAAAACAAAAATAAAAAATTTATGAATGTTATAAATATAGCATTTTTGTAGTAACTGTTTCATAAGATCCCATTTTTGAGATGGCAGAAAAGAGCTGGTTGATTAATGATTTCATAACTAATTAAATGAATTAGGATAAAGTGTAGAAGTGACAGAGAGATCTTAAAAGGGTAAGGTCTACTAGTTCATCCTCCTAGTGCAATATTATTTCAAAATATGTTATTCAGCCTTGTTTTAAATGATTTAAGCAATAAAAACTGCCCTATTACACATTTCAGACAACTTTATAACTGAGCACCTCTTGAACAGTTTTCAGAAAATTCAGTTTTATTTTTTTTAAACAGAATCACAGATTCATCTACGTTGTAAAAGACCTTGAAGAACATTGAGTCCAACCATTAACCTAACACTGACCATTCTCAACTACACCATATCCCTAAGCACTATGTCGACCCGACTCTTAAACACCTCCAGGGATGGGGATTCCACCACTTCCCTGGGCAGCCCATTCCAACGGCTAACAAAACATTCTGTAAAGAAATACTTCCTAATATCTAGTTTAAACCTTCCCTGGTGCAGCTTGAGGCCATTACCTCTTGTCCTATTGCTTATTACTTGGTTATAGAGACTCATCCCCAGCTCTCTGCAACCTCCTTTCAGGTAGCTGTAGAGGGCGATGAGGTCTTCCCTCAGCCTGCTCTTCTTCAGACTAAACAACCCCAGTTCCCTCAGCCGTTCCTCGTACGACATGTGCTCCAGACCCTTCAGCAGCTTCGTTGCCCTTCTCTGGACACGCTCGAGTAATTGAATGTCCTTTTTGTAGTGAGGGGCCCAAAGCTGAACACAGTAATCGAGGTGCGGCCTCACCAGTGCCGAGGACAGGGGTAAGATCACTTCCCTGTCCCTGCTGGCCACGCTATTTCTGATACAAGCCAGGATGCCATTGGCCTTCTTGGCCACCTGGGCACACTGCTGGCTCATGTTCAGCCGGCTGTCAATCAACATGGCCTTAGCCCATCAGTCCAGCCTGTCCAGGTCTCTCTGCAGAGCCTCCCTACCCTCGAGCAGATCAACACTCCCACCCTACTTGGTGTTGTCTGCAAACTTACTGAGGGTGCACTCGATCCCCTCATCTAGATCATCAATAAAGATGTTAAACAGGAGTGGCCCCAGAACTGAGCCCTAGGGGGACACCACTCGTGACTGGTCGGCAACTGGATTTAACTCCATTCACCACCACTCTTTGGACCTGGCCATCCTGCCAGCTTTTACCCAGCAAAGCGTGTGCCCATTAAGCCACAAACAGCCAGTTTCACCAAGAGAATGCTATGGGAAACGGTGTCAAAGGCCTTCCTAAAGTCAAGGTGCACAACGTCCACAGCCCTTCACTCATCCAATAAGCAGGTCTCTGTGGGAGGCGTCGTCCTGTCATCCCTGCACAGCCTCTGAATCAACAGCTAGGCTTTGATGAGAAACAGGCCTTGGGAGAAAGATAAGAAACTGCTGAGTTGTGCCAAGGTGGCAGAGGAAAACAACAGACAGCTGCAACACTAAACTGTGGAAAAGTACTGAACTGTGAGAATTTACCGCCGCGTGAACAGCGCATGAACAAGAAGTTGATTGGTCTGCACAGCGCGTGTTAGAGTGGTCTGATGCTGATAGGAGAAAAGGTTCATAACTGTCTAATTGCTGATTTGCTAATTATGAAGTAAGAGCTTTGGTGAGAGCATAAGTATGTACTATTGGAAAAATAAACGGCTTTGCTGGATATAACTCTCATAGAGTTGTACAGGTCTGATATCTTTCCGCAACAGGTCTCCCTGTCGTAGAAGGAGATCAGGTTTGTCAAGCAGGACCTGCCTTTCATAAACCCATGCTGACTGGGCCTCATCATCTGGTTGTCCCACACATGTACGATGATACTCAGGATGAGCTGCTCCATCAGCTTCCTGGGCACCGAAGTCAAGCTGACAGGCCTGTAATTTCCCAGAATGATCTTCCAACCCTTCTTATATATGGGCGTCACATTGGCCATTTTCCAATCTGTCGGGACCTCCCCAGTCAGCCAGGACTGCTGGTAAATGATGGAAAGCGACTTGGCGAGCACCCCAGCCAGCTCCTTCAGCACCCTCGGGTGTATCCCCTCCAGTCCCATAAACTTCTGTATGTCTGTGTGATGCTGTAGGTCACTGACTGTCTCCTCCTGGATTATTGGGGGGGTCGTTCTCCCAGTTTGTCTTCTGGCTGAGGAGGCTGGATTCCCTCAGTACAACTAGTCTTGCTATTAAAGACTGAGGCAAAGAAGGCATTAAGCACCTCAGCCTTCTCCTCATCACTTGTTACCATGTTTCCTCCTGTGTCTAGCAGGGGATGGAGGCTCTCCCTGGTCTTTCTTTTGCTGCTTACATACTTATAGAAACATTTGTTGTTGTCCTTGATTGCTGAAGCCAGAGTTATTTCTAGCTGGGCTTTAGATCTCCTGGTTTCTGCCCTGCATAGCGTCTCAGCATCTTTGTAATCATTGAGTCGCTAGCCCCTTCTTCCAAAGGGTGTAAACTTTCCTTTTCTCCCTGAGTTGCAGCCAAAGCTCCCTGTTTAGCCAGGGTGGTCTTCTCTGGCGCCAGCTTCTCTTACAGCACCTGGGGACAGCCTGCCTCTGTGCCATTAAGACTTCCTTCGTAAAGAGTTTCCAGCCTTTCTAGACCCCTTTACCCTTCAGGATTGTCTCCCAAGAGATTCTGTCAAGCAGGTGCCTAAATAAGACAAAGTCAGCCCTTTGGAAGTCCAGGATGTCA
The DNA here is from genome assembly GCF_031877795.1 of Strix aluco. Taxonomy (NCBI): domain Eukaryota; kingdom Metazoa; phylum Chordata; class Aves; order Strigiformes; family Strigidae; genus Strix; species Strix aluco. The sequence goes on along the minus strand of NC_133932.1, from coordinate 102,384,231 downwards.
GTCCTGCTTAGCCCTTTCCTGGCCTCCCTAAGAATAGAGAACTCTATTTTTTCATGATCGTTGTGCCCAAATTGGCCTCCAACCGTCACATCATCCACCAGTCCTTCTCTGTTCACAAAGAGGAGGTCCTTCAGGGCACCTTCTCTGGTTGGTTCAGTCACCAGCTGTGTCAGGAAGGTATCTTCCTTTATACTCCTTGCACCACTCTAAAAATGCCCTTTTTCTTGTACTCTTTGAAGCAGTATTTTGCATACTGTTATCTTTAATGAATGGTTGAATCTCACAGTTTCTCTCTTATCCTCTTGGTTGTTCTCAATATTTACAGTTCCATGACTGTCAGGTCTCTGGCTTTATGTCTCCAAATGTCTCTGTTTACATATCTACTATATTAATACCAGTGAGAGCTGCCTTATTCCTCACCATATTATACCACATTTTCTATTAAATGAGTCTTCACTTTCATCATTATTGTCAGTTTAAGACTTTCCTAGCTGCCTTTCATGTTTGTGGTTTGAATCATTATACCTGAAAGCCAAAAGGTTCTTCTGCAATGTTCTCTCATAAGTTCTTCCTAGGGCCTTTTCACTTTTTTTGCTGCTCATTTGGAAGAACAGAAAGAGAACTGTTGGATGTATTTTTGGGAATGTGAATAAACAAAGAAATAAAATAATCTGAGCAATCGTACGGGTGTTCTTTAATCACAGATTTGCAGATACCTGCGAGCTTTCCTAGGCCTTTGATTATATGTATATATGTATATATATAGATGTATAGATGTATATACATATGCATAGATATGTGTATATATGTGTGTGTGTGTGTATGTATTTATGCACACATATTCAGGAGCTCAGTTGGATTACGAAAGTACCGGGAAATTGGACAGGCCTACATTCTAAGTCTTATGCATTTTGGATAATGAAAACTCTCTATTTTTAGTAAACAACTAAATCAAAACAAAATAAAACAAAAAACAACCCCAAGAACAGAATTTAGAAACAAAGAATGAATCTTTAGAGGGCATAAAAAAAAGAAAAAAGAAAAAAAAACCCACAACAAAAACCAGAGATGGAAGGACCTCCTTTTTACCCTCTAGCTTGTTAATTCACTTATTCTCCTGGGAGGACAGAACTGCAGAACTCCTTTTTACATAATCTGAAACACAGACTAGACTGAAGCTTAATTTGTCTCTTAAATAGGATCCTTTGATTTACATTACTGTATGTTCAGAAAAGTAGAATGTGGATGCTATATCCTTCTTTCCAGTCTGTGAAGGTTCTTAATCACCAGGTTATTGAATCATTCTCTTTTTCACTCACATCTAAAATGTGTGAGTCAGCTAAAAGAACTTTATCAAGAGCATATTAAACAGTCCCAGAGGAAAGTAACTGCAGAATGATCTAAGTTGTGATTCTCACCTGAAAAGTTCGAATGTTCTTGAACGATTAATGTTTTGTAATATTTTAAGATTCTGTTTGTTTCTTTGTTTTCTCTTTTATTTTCTTTTTTTCCATCTGAATTGGTGCTAAGGATTAGCTAATAGTTCTGGTGTTTGTTGCATTTAAATCGCAGGCTAGACAGGCTTCATTCTCCAGTAAGTTTTGCATCCAGTTTAGCAGAGAAAGACTCAAGGGTGGGTAAGCAGACTGATCAAGCAAAGCCAAGAGAACCTCAGGCCATATATTAAGATTTTGTTCCTTTTGACAATAATAAGACAAGCCTTATAGAAGTAGCAAAACAGTTCAAGATATCACCATGATCAGCTCTCCATACCTGATTCTGAAGAAAAGTGATGCTTTTGCAACTGAGTGAGGTTTGTTACAGTCTGACATGCCCAGTGAAGTGGTAACTTCACCTATGCAAGTAGTTGTGGACAATTTTGGTTATCCTCCACAAGGTTAAATTATGTGATCGGAATTACAATTAATGGTTTTCTTTTTTCCTTAATTTGAACACATAAATGGATATTTATGTATGCATAACGTAACAATAATGTAATATAATAAATGGATATTTATGTATCCATAACGTAACCACCTATTCTCAGATAAGCTGGACATCTTTTATTCATATTTTCTCAGATAACCTGTTATTCTGCAGATAACCTCTCAGGATATGGTTTTCTTCAGATGCAGGTTTACATTCTTTTAAAAATGATATATTACCAATGTTTTACCAAGTGTTGTTCAAGACAATCTTAATACATTCTTGATCACACATGCATTCTTACTTTAAGACATTTCAGTGTCTCTGTTAAGTTGCATAACAATAACAAAGCATTATAAATATTTATAATAACTTAACTATTTGTTATAAACATCTTAACGCCTGTGTAATTATAAAAATGTTAAAGGTAGCTATCAATTTTGTTTACTGAAATTTGTTTAATTTCCTTCAGCCTGTAACACCCTTTCCATTCATCTAGCCCTCACCCAGAAATCATCTTTCACTGATTCTGAATATGCCTCACTTTGTTTTGGTCTAATACCCTGTTCTTTCATTTGCAAACCAGAGTTTGGTTTTCATATTTTGCTCTGTTTCTTCCTCATCGTGTTAGTACCTTTACTCCAGGTGGTCTCTCAGTAATGTCAGCACCAAAGCTTGGTACAACATTTCTTGCAATCTGCTAGCCCTCTTCATGTTACATAAGAATAAGGTGCTTCCTTTATCCCATCGCAGCACACAACACAATCCTTCTCCCTGTCTCCTCTTTTTCTCCTTGCTTTCTCTGCTTGCTGATAATTACCTCCATAAGAAACCAAGATCAGAATGGTTTTCTTAGATTATCATGATAGCACATTGAGTTTTATGTAGTTTTCTTTTAAATTTCACATTTAAACAAGTGATAAAAATAGACAATAAAAAAAGAACCTTGAACATTAGAAGTGCGTCCTACCTTTTTTAGTGCAGATTTCCCCCACCATATACATATTATTGCTTGTATCACTTATTTAACAGTGCTTGTCAGCAGAATTGTAGGTGTGATTCCTTTCTTGAACAGGGTACATATTTTGTAGTTCTGGTCATAGCTAAACATGTATTTTTTGTAATGTGTCTCCCTGAAAAACTGAAAATTATAGGTAAAAACAAAGCATGTTTATGGTTAATTAGAATAAAAATTTAAAGTATAAGTTTAGTATCTGATAAGTATTATGAGCAGAAGCAAAATGAATAGGTGGAATGGCCTCTCATATCTTGAAACAGATAAAATTCGCAAACAGAAAGGAATATGCAGGTGTCTGACAGATCTCTTGGTACAAAATAAACTCTTCTCAAAATGTATTTCAAGTGTGCATATGGTAGTGCATCAAGAATAATAAAAAGGGGTTGTGATTATTAAAATGGAGAAAAGCAGATCAAAATTCTCTGTTTAGATGTTCAGGTACCTACTCAATTTTCATTCAAATTTCTGAAACCTGAAAGTGTTGTATACAAAACAGACCCATGTGTGATGTCAGAAATTATTTTTTCTTACTTCAAAGATGATGAGCAAATTGAGTGCATAGATGGAGTAGGTTACCTAAAGACATACATTAGAGAATAAATAGGACCTTCATATGTGTCACTCCCAAATGAAGCCAAAAGCCCTACTATGGAAGCCATAAATAAAAGACAGAAATAGTAGTTCAGAATCCTAAATCTTGTGACAGAAGGATTACTAGCCAAAATAACTCTGCATTTATGGTAAAAAGTCAGACAGTTAATTTGCAATGATGTGCCTTCTCAGTGGACAAGTGAGACTCCATGCACAATGAAAAGGAGTTGTCAAATAGTCTCTGATATGCATAGCTTTTTAACTTTTTTGAGGAACCCTATACAGTATCATGCAAAATAAGAAAGGTTTAAACTGAGATATGAAAATAATCCAAACCACCTTCGTAACATAGTGGTATTTCTCTGGTCTGTGTCTAGCCAGAAGTTCAAGGAACAAATGTGTCTTGCTCTGGGAACTGGTTGTGGGATGAAATGCTGCAGATCATCAAGACTGCACCAAACAATTACCCAATATGGTGCAATACAGAGCCAAGAAAGCTCATATTCTGAAATTAGCATGGGTAATTAAGTAGTACAGATTGGCCAGCTGGTCAGATTTTCTATGGGTGTTAGAGCTATGGCACATATGTAGCAACCATTTTTCAAAGATGGCTGGTTTGTGTATCTCTTGGCCTTATGCAGGATGTAAGCATGTAAACATTGAGCTCAGCCAAAGACACTATGTTAAAGACTTCTTCACCTTAAGTAGGAACCTGTATCAGTTCAGCAGCATATTTCTGGAAAACTTCTTCAGCTGAGCTTCTAAATTCCATAGAAAATGCATTGAGGGTGTTTAGCTACTTTGTCAAATGCCCATCTCAATGTTCTTAGCCATCAGCTAAAAAGTGCCAGGCATACAAAGGAGAGCAAAGGCTGTATATAGAAAACTGCTAAGATTTTAACACCAAGGAGTGTTAGAATTAGTTAATCTGATTTATATAATTTAATATAGACCAGAGAAGCACACTTAGTGACTGTCTTGCTTTTTGAGTTTTTTTTTTTTCTTATCGTTTAATTTTGAAACTAAAAGCAATAGAGAAGTTATTGCTTTCCTAGGTAAGCTGCTGATCTGTTAAGATCTCTCTGAAACAACCTTTATATCTAGTCTAATTTACCTAACTTTGTCTTCAAACCACTGCATCTCATTATGCCTAATGCCACAAAGTTTCTCAATTAGGCATTTGTAGATTGTGATGCAGTCACGTCCTTGAAGAAATTCAGTACATGGAGCTTTTGCAGAAATGAAGCATTTTCCCCAGCCTTCCTAATTCCAGTCATTACTTTCAAATGCTTCTACATTGTCAACATCTTTTCTAAAATCCAAGCACCAGAACTTGTCATAGCAGTCAATTAATAGCTTAATTAATATCATATAGCAGTGCAGAAATAGTCCTACTTTTCTCCTTTCGTAGTTGGTGATGAAGTTTTATTTCTGAATCACATCTGGGTAATCAAATTCTGTTGATTAACTTTGGGAGTAGTACTGACTCAAGGTTTCTCACATGCAAAGTCAAAATGGAGATTGTGACACCTATGAGGATGAAAAAGGGAGGTACAAAGGGAGAGGCCAAACTGGAGATAAGGATTAGAGTGAAAATCTTGGGAGGGATCATGTTAGCTGTAGCCAGTGACAGCAGGGAAGACAGGGTTGTTGGTGGCAAGTGCCACAGAAGTGTAAAGGTCATCTCTCAAACTTGGCACCTGTAACCTCTACTGTATCTTCTCAGAAGCAGCAGCAGAAGAAACCAACCTCACTTTCCAGTGCACAGGTAAAGGAGAAAGCAGACCTCTGCTGTTTTTCGAAGTCTGTGGTGATTGCAAATTGGATAAGCATCTGGTCATTGGATCAGCTCAAATCTTACTAGTGTGATCTGATATTTATTCTGACACAATCTTTCACCCCTTCATGTTAAAAATAAGGTGTTAAAATGTACTTCATTGTACTAAACAATACATCTTACCTTAATGTGTTTACCTGAATTGCCTCTTTATTTATTTATTGTCACATTATGATTCTGGTATTTTTAGTAATTTTATTCACTGTTCATTTATATTTTCTTCTAAACTACCAATATAGACAATGAATAACCTTGGACTGAAATAAATCCATGTATGAAATCACAGGAAAGCCCATCCATAGTGACTAATTTCTCATCGAGAGTTTCTTATTGCAACCTAGTAGCAGAGATAATTATATGTACATTAAATATGGACATCTTCCTTTATAATAGATCTTTTTTAAAACCAGAAAGTCATGTGATGTGAAGCCAAGTACCCTACAGAAGTTTGAATATTTTATTCAGCAAACTGACCTTTATCAACCAAGCTTGTAATCTCATAAAAAACACTAAACAGTTTGTACAACAAGGCTTATTTTCCATTAAACCTGACATTAATTTTGAATGTTGCTGACTCTTAATTATTTACTGATTGCATCCAAGTCATCTTTTTGATAACTGTTTGAGATTGATATCAACCCAGCTGTCCTTTAATTTCCTCTAGAATAACCTTTTAAAACACCAGTACAGCATTTCAGCTGTTTTCAAATTCTCTGTGAATTTTTCATTGTACCTCTTTGAAAACATCTATTTTTAACATCTCACAGACATTTCTGGATAATTCCTTGAATGTTCTTGGATTCAAGTGTTCTGGTTCTGCGTTTTAATAAATGCTTAACAATGCTTAACTTCGTTACATTTTTAATACTCTTTTTAATAACTCTAATTGTCAATATAAAATCTGATACCTATTCTTTTGTTTTGTTCTGAGGGTCTTTTTTTGTTATTGTTGTGTTTCTGCCGATGTAGAACATAAACATATATTAAATGCCTCTTCTGCATCATGATATATAATTTTGTCATCTCTGTTTAGTATCAATCATAGCACTATCAGTAAAAGTCACTAGATGTGGTTCTGATGTATATACATCAGAACAGAAGTACATATATTTCATACCTATTTCTTTTAGACATATTTCTTCACTGATATTTGTTTAGCTACCCTTATCAACTGCCTGCATTCCTTAGCTATCATATTTTACACATTATTTCCTCATATTTTAAAGTTTTATATATCTTTGTTCTTTAAAAATACAGCAACACAAAGATGCATCAAGCTCCCCTTTTAATTCAGATATTTTTAGTAAAACAAATATTTTTTGAAGAACAAATAAGTGTTTGGGACACCTGAAAAAGCATCTTTCAATCATAGATATATATGTGGGTATATTTGGTGTAACTGTGCATATATGAATATACAAAGAAAGAGATTTTCTCTCATGTTTCTTCATCCATAACTTCTCTTCCAGTTTTTGGAAACTGCATTTAAGAAATGCACCAGGGTTGTACAGTACTTCTTAATATATATTCTTTTTGCATAAGCACAGGAATTAGATATTATTAATTTAACCACTTTTCCTAAAAGTCCAAGCACTTTAGAAAATATTTTTCTGATCCAATAACCTAGAAGAAATAAATTATATGGAAATAGTAAAAAATTAGTGTTTACAATAGATGGACACTGTTCATGTAAAGAAAAACATGTACAAATACGGAAGAGGGAATAATATACAGCAATCTAGTGAAATTCATTTGGGACAGGTATGGTTTGTTTGAACATTTTCTGATGTTCCAACATAAATTGCTTTTATTAAATATCTGCAGTCTCACTTAATAAAGAATATATGAACAAGTAAAAGAAACACTAGTGACATAAGAATGTAGGGTCTCTGAACTCAATCCTATTTGCAGGTGAATTGTCTCAGTCTACCTGAATTGCCTAAATCACTGGGAAATAGTTTTAGAAATTAAATGAGAGCTCAGCCTTTGCTGAGGTGATAATAAAGCAAACATGTAAATATGCAATTTGGCTACCGTCTTTGCTATTTTTTCCTGACTGGATGTAAGAGAGTCTTTCATATGGCGAGAGGGAAAATGGGAAGGGTGGAAAAAAATTGTCTGTTGTTGCATTCTATGTAGAGTTCCCTGTTCAAAAGCTGCATTGATGCATTCACAGAATACAGAATTTTGTGTTATATTGTATCACAGCACAAAATTAACAACATTACACTAAAAACTCTTACCTAATTTTCCTCTAATTCAGCATTAAGATTAAAATTTTATTTTTCCACAATTAATTTCTACAGTCTTTGTGGTTCTTATAATTCATCCTATATCCTCAGAATAGTAAAGCAAAACAACTGAGGGGAAAAAATGATGCAGCACATTTAAAATATCTATTTTTAATTTAAAAAATAACTCTAGGATATTAAAAACTGTAAATAAATGTGTTTTCACAACCATTCAAGTAGCTTAATGTAGGCAAAATTAAGGCATGTTTGTAGTACAAAAATAGCCTTCTACAACACAGTGCATCAGCAACAGTTCACTCCAAATGTTGTAGATAATTAATCTAATTTTCCCTCTGCTTCATTTTGTGTTCTATTAGTTTTCTTATTCAAACTTTCAAGTCACAAATCTAATTTAAAGCCTCGTAACTGGTCTAATGTGGTAATGTGTTCCATCTGCGTGCAGTGTCTAGCAGTGAGTGATAAGGATAGAATACTAATTTGCCTCCCAGTGTGCACAATGCTCAATAAATAAATAATATATTACCTGTGCTCACCATTACTTGACTACAGAAAGTGTCAAAAGCAACAGAAAAGATGGATGCATGTTTAAGACACATAATGGAGAATGAACTGAAGCAGGGATGGGTAGGGAAGACAAGAAAAGAGGGAGGCAAAGAGAGATATGGACACTACAATCTGCCACAGAATGGCAATTACTCTGTTAACATGGCTAACTTTTTATAGTTGCACAAGTAATATATATTAGACTACAAAGTGATTAATGGTTAAATATTAAATATTTCTTTGTAACAGTTTTGTTTTCTGTTTTTTTTAATTTCTCTATAGAGAAATATAGAATTTCTTTATATTGTTTTAGCTTCTGTTTAACTATTCACTTTCAGCAACCTTTTCTTGGTTTTTTTCAACACATTGATTTTCTTCTGCTGTTTGGCTTTGCTTTCTTACTGTATGTACAGGGGGTTGTTTTATTTTAGGAGTTTTAGCTTTCATACAACAGAAAACTCCAGTTATTAATTGTAAAGTTGCTGAATTTTACTCTGATCCTCTGTACAGTCATCTAAGCTTGTGGAAACTCCGCTTTGGTCAATGAAGTCACACATGCAAAACTGGCATCTGGGAAATTAAATTCAGAGTGCTGGTATTATAGAGAAGTGTGCAGGTAGGTGCGTATATATAACAGAAAAAGAGAGGCTATGCTGGCTACATATGGTAAAATAAAAGTCTGGGAATAAAGTAAAGGATGGAGAGATGATGTGGATTAAAAAATGAAAAAAATCCCACGAAACTGGCAGTGTCCTGGATTATTAAAATATTATTTTGTATAAAATGTCATTACAATTTTGTTTAAATTTAATGCAATTTACCAGACCATAAAGAACTCCTCAGAATAAATGGCTGGTTTCCAGGCACAGCTACTGTGCTGCTGATTACAATACATTCTGACATTTTTGACAGTTTTATAATTCTTGTATTCTGTACCTAGCTGTGCTCTGAAGTGTCTCTACTTTGCTGAAGGCTTTCTCCTGGGAAATGGCACTAAAGTTTTGTGGACTGAAAGCACAATAAAACAGTTTGGCAGAAAAACACTATTAATATAAAATGCAAGCCTGTTGCTAATTTGTCTATAACTGTTAAAAATGAAGATTCATTTTATAAGTACAAATACCTATGTAAGAGTATTGTCACAAAAATGTCATTGACTTCAGTAGATATTCTCATATCAGTAAACCTACCAATATGAGTAAGGATTTGTCAGATCAATGCTTAGACCCTTAAGTAAAATAGTGCTATTGCAAGAGTAACCCCATTGAAGGTTTACAAAGACTAAGATCCATAAGGAAGAGTAGGAAAAATGGCAGACCTAGATATAAGCAGAAGAACAGGTAAGAAGGAATAGGAAGGTGGGAAAGAAGTCTTACTACACAGACTTCGACCTTTATGTAGGGCAGTACTCAAAACAGCATTTAATCATGTCTTCAAATGTTTCACAACATTTTTATAACAAAAAAATTATTGGCACAATGCAGAGAATGATTACTGTTTTCCCTTTAGAGAAAGAACAAGTTGAAGCATTTCTATAACTATTTTACTGGCTTAATGTTTTCAATAAAACCATTTAAAAAACCTTTCAATTGAAAATATTATGAAAATTGGTATAGTAGCAATCAAAAACACTTTCTAATTTTTCTTTAAAAGGACACTTCTTATCAAAGTAACATTTCAACTGAAAATTATTGACCAGCTCTGAGAAAAATATTTTGTATGTCTGTTTGGGTTTGCCTATATGCACTTAGAGCTTCAAGCAGGCTGGCTTAACTCTAAAATGTCAATCAAAGACATTGTCCATTGAGCAGCCAGATAGCAAGAAGGAGACAGACTGAAAAAGATGCAAGTGGGCTTAAAGGTGGTGCAGACTATACTGCTTTGCAGACAGCATGTTATGTTTGCCAATATTCCATTCATTCCCTGCAAAATTATAGGCTTGTCACCCTCTCCCTTCAATGTGAGGGAGGAAAGCCTTAACACCAATGACAAATCTACTCCCTTTTCTGCTCTGCTATCTGTGTTTACTGCAGAGGGTTATTAAAGGGGTACTCCTGGCACCCCTTTGCCCCTGAATGGCCATGCTAATGAAAGCATAGATTGTCCTGAAAAGGGTTTATTTCTAGAGTGCTGCTCCATTTCAGAGTGCTGGCTGTGAGAGATAATGCGATCATCTGTAGAGCTGCAGAAAAACAGGCTTAAATTTTAATCACACAAGAACCCCTAAATTAAATGAGGTCATTCTGGTCTGTACACAGATGGAATGAAGACCTCCGTGGACTTCTAAAGTATTTAAGGAGATATTATTAGTGAGTGATACAGTAGGTGACATTTTTTCCCTGTAGTAATACTGCCGAGGTATCATGCTAGATGGAATCCTATTGCTAGAGATGTCATCTTTCAGGTAAAACATAAAAACAAGGTCCTGAACAAAACTGCCCTTTAAAAATTGTGTGGTATTTCTCATAATGTTTTCTTGGCCAAACTTGAAGTAGGTAATTACATTCTGCTTGCCTTAATTAACCCTGAAGTCTGTGAAATGCATGTTTTTCCTTCTCATCGTAAAGCTCTGTAATACAGCTTGTCTCCATACTCAATGTTCATAGAATACTGTTAAAAAAAAAAAAAAAAAAAGAAGAAAAAGAAATATCTGCTATATATAGTTATTAACGTATAAAATGGCTAATAACTAAAAGGTAATGGCTTTATTACAGAGGGAAAAATTGTAAACAACAACAGAGCTTTCTGTTTAAATATTTTTACTACTTTTCAGAAAACAAGATATTGTTTTCAAATGCAGTATGAAATAAATATTCTAGAAAATCTGAAACAGCTGCAATATCTACTATTTAAATATTTCAGGATAAAGTAATGGAGAAGCAAAGGCAATGGAAAAAGTCAGTCAACTTCAGAGAGAAACGAATACTAAAATCTCCACGACTACCAACATACCTTGCTAGTAAGATATGGGTGAAGGGAAAGGCATCTCTGTTTACAATCCAGAAGGAGTTGGTTTGAAGAAGGTGAGTTTATAAATTCAAATGTTGCTGTCCAATTCAAATTTATTCTAAACTATAAATTTTTGTTTCCAAAGGGACACAGTCTAGCTCCTTGTGCCCCCTCTGAACCCTATAGTGTTAGTAGTTTGTTCAAACTGAAAACAAATTGAAAATAAAGAGTTTTATCTGATAGAGAAAAAAGAAAGATCTTTTACATTAAACTGGAATATTTATCATCAAAAGTATTCTTCATCAGTTTATAGCACATAATGCTAAAGCCTGTTTATAATAATACAAAATAAAAGGATGGGATAATATACCAGGCTTTGATCTTACCAGGATTTTTGTCCATTCTTAATTAAGTGTGCACATCCTTTTGCATTCAGTAGGAACTCTGTGTGTTTGTCTATTAAATGTGTCAGAGTCTTGCTCAATTGTAACCATTAGATGCAGAGACCATAAGGAAAAATGTATTCCTTTATTCAATCTTTGTACACACCCATACATAAGTTTTATGGACAGCATCCATTATGAGTATATTAATGCAAATGGAAGAATCTATTTATAGACATTAGCCACATTTAGGAACTTTAAGAAACTCACCCACAGATTCCTAATTAAACTATTTATCAACATCGCTTGGGCCATTCAATCAACTTTCTTTTCCTGTCCATGAACACTTCAATAAGCCTCAACAGAAAATCAAGAAGAATGGGCCCAATACATACTTTTGGGTCCAAAATTAAAAAAACAGCTATGGGCTTCTGTTATAACATTTTTGGCAGTTCCCTTAGGGGTATTGCAAGACAGATTAACCACTCTAGGAAAACAAGAGGAAAGAAAAAAAACCAAATAAATGAACAAAGAAGCAGAAGGAAATGGAGAAAACTGGCCTTGAAACACAGTTGCTGAGGCAGCACTGAGGCGCTCAGAGATGTGCCTCTGTGCAAAGGAAAATGTGTTGTGTAATTCTACCTCTCAGATGCTTAGTGAAGAATTTTCACATGAGCATCTGTGCTTGTGAGGCTTCTTTTTTTGAAATGCTGCCCACAGTTTCTGTGTTACCAGCTGATAAAGCCCCTGTAAAATCTAGTGGTTGAATCATATACTATTTTCTCTCTCCATTGTGGAATCCCACCTCTTGCAACACGGTGCTCAAGATCCCACATAACATAACGGATACCAGTGAGCAACCTGACCGAGTCAGTTTTACAGCTGAAATGGCATCTGCTTTATTTGTTTTTTAACTATGCAACTCCTCTGCTGCCTCAATGATGCGTAATCATCAGACTCTATTAATGAAAACACATCAGAATTAATCCTAACAGTCTGCATTTTGGAAAGTTCATGGAATTCTTGTCACATCCATTTCTATTTCATGCTAGTGATACAGTACTTACATTGTATTTGAGAAATTTTTGAGAAAATAAAAATGTAAGAGTCTCCTGTTATGGAGGAGTGTTTCACAACTTCATTATGCTTGAATGTATATTATATTTCCATTGGAAACACCTGTGGGTGCAAAGCTCCCAGGCACTTGAAGACAAAAAGAGGTGGAATTTTTCTGAAGTCTACTTAAGAAAATACTATTTTCCTAGTGAGAAGGAGAGGCATTTATATTAAAGATTAAGGGGGCTAAACCACTTGGGGATTAAATTACTATACCTATTGATTATTAAGAAGAAAAAGCACCTAGAAAAAGACTAAAGAACCACAAATGCATATCAGTTGGAGTATTAGTAACACCAATCTGATCTTGTAATACTAGTTAAAATGTAGCTCCAATATTCATGTAGATTTAATTTCAGGGGTGTACCTGGGAGCACAAATAACCCTCAGCAAGAGATACAATCACTTCATAATCCCAGTTCTCTTAAAATTACATCTGAATTTATTTTTAAATAAACATCCAATGTTAAAATCAGTGTTATGCAAAATTAATGTGCTATCAAAGCTAGACTGTCTTTGTTTTCAGAGAACACATAAAAGCCAGCTTGTGACAATTTTTGGTTGTTAAAAGCCCCATGATACTTTTGTAAGAGGCAGAGTGTTAATTTTCAATTGTCTGTCCAAATCCAGCATGGGTACATATATTCCTTCTATTTAAAAAAATTGCAATTGTCCTTTTAATTGAGTACAGTATAACTTTCTGCTTCCCCTAAAAATTAGGATAGGGTATGTTGTTCAGCAGCTACCAGATTCTTATGCATGTGATTGCATTTCACTTGCAGTCAGTTCATAATTAAGCTCAAATAAACCCGTAACCTAAGGATTAGGATGCAAACTTCAGTGCATATACATGAAGATACGTTGTCTCTTGCATACATTTCCTCAGCTAACATCGAAGGAAAATATTAAACAGCATCCACAAAACAGTATTGAACATTGTGAGCCAAATGATATCAGCAGGAATCTTTAAACTGATTTCTGCTGACTTTGAATTGGGCCCTTTTGGTGTGAGAGTATAAAACAGGATGACAAGAAACTAACATAAAATTCTGACTCTAGTGAAATTAACAACAGTTTTGTGAGTGATTTCAATGCAGCCTGCTTTTCATCCAAAAAGAGGTTTTGTTTTACTTTCATTCATTTTAGGGGAGAAGAAGGAAATGTCGTTAACAAGAAGACATGGTTTCTGCCATTAACAAGTACTGCCAATCTAGCTCATTTTGGCATTGGGAGAGTACATGAAATCAAAGCAGGTACTATGTGAATGCAGGTTTTAAACCACAAAAGGTGACTAATTTAATCTCTTTTATTTTGGACAGTAGGAGAAAAAATAATATTTTCTATCTACATCTCACAGGATTAACATTTAAATGAGGGGAAAAGTTAAAGGGGAAATTTAAAATAACTACAATTCATTGCCACTGTAAAAAATAAAAAATCCCAGAAAAGTTTATTCATGGTATAAAAGTTAATAAAAGGGCATTAAATAAACAGGCAGTGTAACAGATAACAACATAGTAATATAAAAAACCCCCACACCTTCTTAAAAATCCTAAATGCTAACGGGGAAAAACTAGAATAATGTATAAAATTCCCCCCAAAGCAGTTTATCAGTGTTTGCAATAGAAGTGTTTATTAAAACCAAAAATCTTCATGAAAATCCCAACTGACAGCTGACTCCAGTGGAAAGAATGGTAGCAAATGCAGGAGGGACTAAAGCATTAATTTATAGTTCATACAATATTATAAATCACAACAAAAGGAAACTATATGAATAAATGGAATTATAACATTACATTCTGCTTCCAAGTACCTCAGGGATGCTGAGAACAGATATGTTATGCATTAGCTCATTTGTCTACTTGTATATACGGTGTAGAAGGAAACGTATGAAAACCATATATATATCTCTTAGTTTTTTTAAAAATTAAAATTAATGGAAATATTCATTAAAAATAGCTTTTCTTAACAATGTAGCACAGACTTTGAAAGAAAACAGAATAGAAAGAGCTCAGGGGAATTCTTGTTAAACAATAGAAAATTCTGTTGGACATATGCCCTTACAGCCAATCTGTTACGTCGTTCCTTGGTGTGAGGCATGTCAGGGGCATGCCAGGATCAAACATGGGAAGGAGGATGGACTAGAATATGCAGAGCTCCATCCAGTCATTAGCAGTCAGAGGAGTCCCTGCGGGAAAAAGCCAAGGCAGTGCAGCCCGTGTGCTGCTTTGAGTCATGCTTGGGGTTGGTTCAGACCCAGCTGTACTGAGGACTGGAGAAGGATGGATGCTTACTTAAGAGTTTTCCAGCAGCAGCTGGCACTTTAAAACACAGAAAGAAGTTCAAAACTGGAGTTAAAATACTGGCTTGCTCTTTCTCTGTCTCCCTCTTTTGTGACATTATATACAAAATTTATATAATATATATGATAAAGTAACTTTTTTGCTATTAATCCCTTTCCGGCACACATATTTTCTTTCAAAAAGTTACGAAAAAATTAGGATTTTCTGTAACGTCACAGGGTAGTTTATTACTTAAGTGAGGTAGTGTTACAAAGCAGTCACATAAAAATTGTTAATTTCATAGTGAACATGAACAAATGTCTAAATTTTCTATCTGAAATAGTGAGTATGTTTAAATTGACAACTCTTTTACATTTAAATGTTGCATTCCTCATGTAGTTAGTATGATTTACACTTATTTATGTAGAGATGTGCTTATTATACTGATTGGATATTTACTGTTTTGTTCTTCTTAGCACCGCACTCTAGTGCCTATAAAGCTGTGAGAATATGAACTAGGCTGTTGGGGTTTTTTTGTGCTCACAAATAATCAAGACATTATTAACAAAGCGCCACTTGTAGAATTTAAATAGTGTCAGAATTTGACTTGCAGATCTAAGGACGAATTTGCAAGGTTGACTGTCAGAATAGGTTTTTGGTTTTTTTAAAAACTTCTCAACAGAGTACACTTAAGACAGATTTAATGAGAGACAACACACAGAGAATCCAATTATACATTTTTTACAGATTGCTTATTGGAGTATAAGTATGCTTTAATAGCATACACAAAGTCAAAGAGCCCACATAAGAATAGTCAAGATAATTGAGGACAAATTTATTCAGAGGGTACAGAAATTAAGGTATAGATCCTTACCTTAGAAGCTGTCACCTGGGAATTACTTTTAGACTAGCTAGGACAAAGGGATTACAGATGGGTAAGGAAGTGGGTGACATCAGAACTTAAGAAAGGCAGAGGAAAGCAGTGTGTTGGTCTATATGAAAATAAACCCAGGCTCTTAAAATACTTAATGCTTTTAGGGTTCTGGATTAGAGAACTGTCAGAGCACATAGTACTTCCCATGTAGTTTGGATGTCTTCCTATGGCTGTCAAGACTTAGGGCTCTTATTTCAGTTTCAGTACTATGGGTCATAGTAAGACTGAAGAGACTATGGATCAACAGCATTCGAGAGGTAGCTGTCCTTCTGGGAACTGGCATTTTTAACAGCCAACATTCCTCTCTTTAACAGGTGTGAAGGGTACTATTACTCTCAATCAAGTTGCCTAATAGTTTAATACTTTTGTGAAGTTTCAGTCCCATCAGTCAAAGAAGTGTCTAGGTTCCAGTTTAGAGAACATAATGCAAACTTCCCCCTCCAGTCTGAATACCACAGTACAGATGTACTGTTTTGTGGTCCTCATGTGGCTTTAACTGTAAAATATCCATTTAAATACTTTGTTCAGCCAGGATACCAGATCTGCCTATATATAGCAGCAAAGTTTCTGAGGTTTCAACAAGATTTCTAGGGAAAGATACAATGTCTGTGGTCTCCCAGGCCCTAAATAGATTAGGCAGAGTAGAGGCTTGTGTTTGTTCTTTTGTTTTACTTTGGATATACAGTAGGAGTTACGTGATAGTTCATATCTTGCCTGGGGAGTGTTAGGACTCTGATGCAATAGCTATTTTACAAACACAGCATTGGCAAACCATCCATCTCCCAGACCATAGACACTGTAATTTGAAGATGAAATACAGGAGAGGAATACAAACAATGAGGTAGAGAAGTACAAGAAAAGGGGGTCATCTTCATTAGCAGGTTTTTAAACAGAGGTCACAAAGATGAAGTACATCAAAGGAGCATAATGAAATAATCTTGAATATGTTTATATGAATCTCCTCCCTGTGATAGGTTAACCCTGACTGGACACCAGGTGCCTACCAAAGCCACTCTATCACTCTCCTCCTCAGTTGGACAAGGGAGAGAAAATATAATGAAAGGCTTGTGGGTTGAGATAAGGACAGGGAGATCACTCAGCAATTACTGTCATGGGCAGAACACTCGACTTGGTGAAATTAGTTTAATTTATTACCAATCGAATCAGAATAGGGTAATAAGAAATAAAATTAAATCTTAAAAACACCTTCCCCCCACCCCTCCTCTCTTCCCAGGCTTAAGTTTACTCTCAATTTCTTTACCTCCTCCCCACCCCCAGCGGTGCAGAGGGATGGGGAACAGGTGTTGCCATGAGTTCATCACACATTGTCTCTGCTGCTCCTTCCTCCTCACGGGAAAGACCCACACTCTTACCCTGCTCCAGATGGGGTCCCTCCCATGGGAGACAGTCCTCCACAGAAGCCACCCCTGTAGCCCCCCCCTACCAAAACCTTGCCATGCAAAGCCAGTACACGTACAAATATTCAGAAAGGCAGTGTTTGAAAATTAAACTCATATGGCTGGAAATCTGACATAACAGATTGATGGCAGGAGGATATGACTTTTTAAATAAGAAATGATGATCAAGTGGGGATAAACGGAGCAGAACTTCAAAAGTAACAACAAATATTTCATGGCTGATGTAACAAGGAAAAGCGAGAAGCAGTGAAGGGATGCAAAAAGAGGCGACATTGCCAAAATAATATCACTGGGAAGGAGAATAATTCTGGATGGGTATAAATAGGAATCAATTGTCAAGAAAAATTAAAGTGTGGTAGAAAAAGCTAGTTAGGTGGAAGTTGAGTAAAATTTGGAGAGGAATTTTAGCTGTTTGGTTGCATAGGAAAGGCAAGTTTTTCTACAGACATAACTTACAGAACCCAGAGAGAAGTGAAATCACATCCAGACTGTGTATTTGAGTGACAGGCTGGAGGCTGTGTCATCCACAAAATTCAGGAAAGGAAATAGAAGGTAGTATTTTGGGAGCGGAAAGTAAGGGCTGTTTTTTAGGTACGAGCTTGAATTGATAGATATGCATGAAGGGATGTCAGGCAGGCTGACCAATATTTTAGAGTGAAATAGTAATAGAGAAGAAGTTTTGTGAGTGATAAATATGTAAAAGATGATTGAATTTTTGATGGCATTCAAACATCAGCACATATAGTTGGTAGGTCATGCAATCTGTTGTTTGCCATTTTCGTTATGCATACTGGAAAGGAAGAACCAAAATATTCTCTGGCATAAGTGATAAAAAATAAAAAAAAAATAAAAAAAAAATCTGTACTCCTTGACATCACAACAAATCTCCCAGTTCTGGGGGAAGCCTCATGCCACAGCTGAGTAATCAAAAGCCACAAGCCAAGAACTATAAACACTTTGAAAGCTGGACATGAATCTGCAATAGAGCTGGACCTATCCTTGGATTTGGGTTTCAATTTTTCAATCACGGGACACCAGAACTTTTGGCATCAGATGAGACGCACCTGTCCCAGAAGGGGGAAGAAGATCTTGGGTCAGGAGTTAGCTGGACTCATTGAGAGAGCTTTAAACTAGATTTGAAGGGGGAAGGGGACATAAGTCCCAGGGTAGAATACCAGAGTTTGTGGGCTGCTGTGCCAGCGATGACCCTCACCCTGCCATCTCAATGGAGGCAAGGGATGGAGACAGGCAGCACAACAAAGATGCAAGGGATATTGATGGATCAGTAACTGTTGTAACACCTGTGAAAGGTCAGGCTGGACTTAGGACCTCTAAATGCAAAAAGGTGCTGGGGACATCAACCCATCTGAAGTGCATGTATACCAATGCACACAGCATGGGTAACAAACAGGAGGAAACATTGATGAAACAGGAAAATTATGATGTAGTGGCTAATACAGAAACATGGTGGGATGTCTCCGATGACTGGAGTGTGCAGGTTGATGGCTAAAAGCTCTTTAGAAGGAATAGACAAGGAAGGAGAGGTGGTGGGGTGGCGCTGTATGTTAAGGACTGTTATGATTGCTCTGAGCACAAGTGTAGTGAAGACAGGGTAGAGTGTCTTTGTGTTAGAACCAGGGGGAAGGCCAACAGGGCAGATGTTGTAGTAGGAGTCTACTATAGGCCACCCAACTAGGATGGAGAGGTGAATGAAATATTCTGTAGGCACTTAAGAGAAATCTCACGATCGCTTGCCCTTGTTCTTGTGGGAGACTTTAACTTCGCAGACATCTGCTGGAAATACAATGCAGCAGATGGGATCAGTGCCAGAGATTCCTGGAATGTGTGGGAGATAACTTCCTGAAACAGCTGGTGAGTGAACCAACCAGAGAAGTTCCCTGCTGGACCTCCTCTTTGTGAACAGAGAAGGACTGGTGCATGATGTGACGGTTGAAGGTCGACTAGGGCACAGCGATCATGAAATAATAGAGTTCTCTGTTCTTAGAAAGGCCAAGAGAGGGGGCAGCAGAACTGACAGGACAGAATCCCTTGGGACATGATCTTGAAGGGTACAGGGATCCAGGAAGGCTGGACACTCTTTAAGAGGAAGTCTTAATGGCACAGAGGCAGGCTGTCCCCAGGTGCAGTAAGAGAAGTCAGCACCAGAGAAGACCACCCTGGCTAAACAGGCAGCTTTGGCTGCAACTCAGGGAGAAAAGGAGAGTTTACCGCTTTTGGAAGAAGGGGCTAGCAACTCACAATGATTCCAAAGATGCTGAGATGCTATGCAGGGTGGAAACCAGGAGATCTAAAGCCCAGCTAGAAATTACTCTGGCTTCAGCAATCAAGGACAAAAAGAAATGTTTCTATAAGTATGTGAGCAGCAAAAGAAAGACCAGGGAGAGCCTCCATCCCCTGCTAGACACAGGAGGAAACATGGTAACAAACGACGGGGAAAAGGCTGAGATGCTTAATGCCTTCTTTGCCTCAGTCTTTAATAGCAAGACTAGTTGTAATGACGGAATCCAGCCCCCTCAGCCAGAAGACAGAGACTGGGAGAACGACCCCCCTGCATTCCAGGAGGAGATAGTGACCTACTGCATCACATAGACGTACACAAGTCTAAGGGACTGGATGGAATACACCCGAGGGTGATGAAGGAGCTGGCTGGGGTGCTCGCCAAGTCACTTTCCATCATTTACCAGCAGTCCTGGCTGACCGGGGAGGTCCCAACAGGTTGGAAAATGGCCAATGTGACGCCCATATATAAGAAGGTTTGGAAGGATGATCCAGGAAATTACAGGCCTGTCAGCTTGACTTCGGTGCCCGGGAAGCTGATGGAGCAGCTCATCCTGAGTACCATCACACAACACATGTGGGACAACCAGATGATGAGGCCCAGTCAGCATGGGTTTGTGAAAGGCAGGTCCTGCTTGACAGACCTGATCTCCTTCTATGACAGGGCGACCTGCTTATTGAATGAGGGAAAGGCTGTGGATGTTGTCTACCTTGACTTTAGGAAGGCATTTGACACTGTTTCCCACAACGTTCTCCTGGCTTAACTGGCTGCTCACGGCTTGGATGAGCACAAGTTTTTCTGGGTAAAAAACTGGCTGGATGGCTGGGCCCAAAGAGTTGTGGTGAATGGAGTTAAATCCGGTTGGCGGCCAGTCACGAGCGGTGTCCCCCAGGGCTCGGTTTTGGGGCCTCTCCTGTTTAACATCTTTATTGATGATCTAGACGAGAGGATTGAGTGTACCCTCAGTAAGTTTGCAGATGACACCAAGTTGGGTGGGAGTGTTGATCTGCTCGAGGGTAGGGAGGCTCTGCAGAGAGACCTGGACAGGCTGGAGCGATGGGCTAAGGCCGACTGTAGGAGTTTCAATAAGACCAAATGCCAGGTGCTGCACTTGGGCCAGAACAACCCCCAGCAGCGCTACAGTCTTGGGGAGGAGTGGCTGGAGAGCTGCCAGTCAGAGAGGGACCTGGAGGTGTTGATTGACAGCCGGCTGAACATGAGCCAGCAGTGTGCCCAGCTGACCAAGAAGGCCGATGGTATCCTGGCCTGTATCAAAAATAGCATGGCCAGCAGGGACAGGGAAGGGATCTTACCCCTGTCTTCAGCACTGGTGAGGCTGCACCTCGATTACTGTGTTCAGTTTTGGGCCACGGTCAGTGTTATGTTAATGGTTGGTCTAGATGATCTTCAAGGTCTTTTCCAACCTAGATGATTCTGTGATTTTGTGATATCATTACACTCATTCTAAGTCCAAAATTTATTCACTGCATTTTCTTTGCTCTAAAGACACCTCCATTCACTTGGTTTTCTAAGTCCTCTCCTGGAATTACATGCCATTAATAAACAATCACCAAACATCAATTCCAGTTCTATTTATATATTTTTAAAAAATTCTCACAACCTTATCAGCAAAACCCATCTCTATTATTTTAAGTTGTCCTTTCCAGTTTATCTAAGAATTAAATTGGAGCATCTATTTCCACTTACAGTTCAGCCCATGTTACAGTACTATTCTCATGAAGAAGGCTAAAATGATGAATAAATATAAAACTTCTAAGAAAATAAGTCACTATTAAGGAGATTGTTCATTAGTAATGATAATAGTCAACATGATGATGAGTTGGCTTCTTTTCAATCTTTTTATGTATTTGTATACTTTTGCTATTGCATAGACAGTGGCTTTTTAATAACTGTATCTTTCAAGTCTGCAGCTATCCTAAGTAAAATATACTTTACGTTGTCAATATTAAAATTATAAGCAGTGTGCTTGGTTAATTGTTGCAGATGACAAGTGAGTCTTGACCATTCGGTGGAAATGTCCAAAATCAAGCAATTTTTGAAACAGTAGTACAGATCACACCTGAAAGAAACTCACTGCAGAGTGCTCAGCTACTGGTTTGCCAATTCCTGCAATGTAACTGAAAGACAAAATTAATCCTATATACATTCATTTTAGTATGATATATTTTAGCAATAACAAAGACACCTTGTCTAAGTGCATGGATGAATAAACTTGGAGAAATAATGGAAACAGAGCGACATGTCTATAAAATAATAAGGCCACAAGCTAAAGGGGTTTACTGCTATTTATATGATTTTCAGAATATAAGTAATGAAGAATTGTTAGAAGTGTGGTTAGAATGAATGTTGCAATTTCATGTGGGTTAGAAAGATAACTCTGTCCTGGCAGAAGTGCAGCAGGGTGATCAGAGTTCCTGGGTCCAGACAGTTCATAGAATCATGTAATCATAGAATGGTTTCAGTTGGAAGGGACCTTAACAATCACCCGGTTCCAACCCCCCTGCCATGGGCAGGGACATCTTCGACTAGAGCATGTTGCTCAAAGCCCTGTTCAACCTGGATGTGAACACTTCCAGGGAGGGGGCATCCACAACTTCTCTGGATAACCTGTTCCTGTGCCTCACCACTGTCACAGGAAACAATTTCTTCCTTATATCTAATCTAAATCTACCCTCTTTCAGTTTAAAGCCATTACCCATTGTCATATCACTACATGCCCTTGTCAAAAGTCCCTCTCCATCCTTCTCCCTTTAGATACTGGAAGGCCACTAAAAGGTCTCCCTGGAGCCTTCCCTTCTTCAGGCTGAACAACCCCAACTGTATCAGTCTGTCTTCATATGAGAGGTGCTCCAGCCCTGTGATCATCTTTGTGGGCCTCCTCTGGACCCGCTTGAGCAGGTCCATGTCCTTCTTATGTTGGCGGCCCCAGAGCTGAACACAGTACTCCAGGTGGGGTCTCACGAGAGCAGAGTAGAGGAGGAGAATCACCTCCCTCGACCTGCTGGCCACACCTGATGCAGCCCAGGTTTTGGGTTGGCTTACTGGGTTGTGAGGGCACATTGCTAGGTCATAGTCAGTTTTTCATCCACTAATACACACAAGTCCTTCTTCTCAGGGCTGCTCTTAATCCATTCTCTGTGCAGTCTGCATCTGTGCATGGGATTGACTCAACCCATGTGCAGGACCTTGGACTTGGCCTTGTTAAACTTCATGAGTTTGCATGTGTCCTGGTTTAACCAGGATAGGGTTAAGTTTCCCCAGCAGAGGGGGGGAGCTCTAGCCGGGTTATTCAGATGCCATGCAGACGTCACATCCTGGCAGGTCACATTTTCCTGGCGTGGAGCGCGGTGCACTCGTGGTTTTGTACATCGTGCTTCAAACTGCTGTATTTGGTAGCTATTTTGCTCTGTTCATTGCTATCACTATTACTGTTATTGTTATTGTTGTTGTTTGTTGTGTTGCTATTGCATTAT
Organism: Strix aluco; assembly: GCF_031877795.1. Lineage (NCBI taxonomy): Eukaryota > Metazoa > Chordata > Aves > Strigiformes > Strigidae > Strix > Strix aluco. The sequence continues at coordinate 102,361,189 of NC_133932.1, read as the reverse complement.
TGTATTAAACCTTTCCTTATTTCAGTCTTGGGGCTTTGTATTCCACTCCCTTTGTGGGGGAGGGGCAGCGGCCACGTGGTCTCAGACCCCGGCAGGGGCTAAACCACCACAGCATAGGCTCACCTCTCAAGCCTGTTAAGGTCCCTCTGGATGACACATCCCTTTCCTCCAACATGTCAACCGCACCACACAGCTTGGTGTCATTCTGAAGATTACCATAAACTCTGATAAATGGGCATGTGTTGCTTCAATTTACGTCCCACATACTATTCACTGCAATGATCTGAAGCTCAATTTCTTCTCAATTAGAGGACTACTACCTGACCCTACCACTAAATAGAAAACAAGTACCACAGGTTGATTGAGAGTCACAAGATCATGTGGCATTGATGGGTTCAGACACTGTTGTTAAGGATCCCCTCTCCCTGTAGTAAGTATGTCTTGGATACAACTAACTGGGGTAATGTAAAACAGGGGAAAGGTGTAGGAGGAGAATAGTGAAGTAAGGATATTTTGGGCTCCAGTGCTCTAACTTATCTGAGATGGACTGTAACTACTGTACGATCAATATTCCCAGAATATCGGATAAACATGTTTTAAACTGTGACTTGAATAAAACTTTGAAATCTGTAACAATTATTTATAAAATACTTATATGTTAGTAATCAATTACTTTAATGAATAGCCAACTATTAAAATTTAAAATGAAATTTAATTCTGATGTTTGTATTTTATGATCACATAGAAAACATTTCTTCCCCCAGATATTGAAGGTACAAGGTAGATGTTGATTTTTAGTTTAGAACTAACCTTTTTTGTTTAAAAATGTGTTCTAAATAGCCAAGGGTTTAATTATTGGCACTTTTTGTAGAATATAGGGTTAAGCTGATTTCAGAAATTCATGCTATCTGTAAGTCTTGAAAGGTTTTAGTGAAGACATATGTTTTGCTTCAGTGTTTTGACATAAAGATAGTAGCAAGTTAATTAATTACAACTTGCATATTTGTTGTGAGAAAGTTGCTCTGCTAAATTAAAAACCTAGGACCTTTATCATGTCAATCATAATAGGATTTCTGCACAGAAACAATTTAAAATATTAGGATCACTGACTATTAAATCTTGTTTCTTGTACATTGTCTTTAAATGCCTCTACTATTTGTGATATATATAATATAATATAAGGCCCAACTTTATCAGCTGAGTTAGATCATGTAATTAAATTGGATCTAGACCAGTCTCTAAGCCTTCCTTGCTCCAGAATTTTCTCCTTGACTCTGGGGTCTTGGCTTTCCAAAGAACAGTCTTACTTGTGAATGTGGGGCAAAGAAGGCTGTCAGTACCTCGGTGTGTTGGGTTTGTGTGTGGCGGGGTTTCGGTAGTGGGGGAAGGGGTACAGCAATTGCTCTTGTGAGAAGCTTCTAGAAGCTCCCCCAGCTCCAAGTCGGACCCACCTCCAGCCAAGGCTGAGCCAGTTAGCGATGGTAGCCGCACCTCTGTGATAACATCTTTATGGAGGGGAACCTGGAGATGAGGGAGACACTTATGCAAACACTGAGGTCAGTGGAAGAAAGGAGGAGGTGGGGGGGGGAGGTGAGCTGAAACAGAGATTCCCTTGCAGCCCATGATGAGAGGGCAAGCTATCCCCCTGCAGCCCATGGAGGTCCACGGTGGAGCAGATGCCCCCTGCAGCCCCTGGCAGACTCCACACCAGAGCAGGTGGCTGCGCCTGAAGAGGCCAGGGAAGCCCTCACGGGAGCAGTCTGTTGCTGGAAGGACTGCAGCCTGCGGCAGGGACCCATGTTGGAGTGGTTCGTGAAGTACTGCAGTCCTGTGGGAAGGACTCATGTCAGAGAAATTCATGGAGGACTGTGTCCCGTGCGAGGGACCCCACGCTGGAGCACGGTAAGAGTGTGGCGAGTGTTCCCCCTGAGAAGGAAGGAGTAGCAGAGACAAACTGTAATGAACTGACTGCAGTGCCCATACCTTGTGCCCCTGCACCAGTAGGGGGGAGGAGGTAGAGAAATCAGGAGCAAAGCTGAGCCCAGGAAGAAGGGAGGGGTAGTGAGAAGGTGTTTTTAAGATGTGGTTATATTTCTCACTAGCCTACTCTGATTGGTAAATTGGTGTTGGTGGTGTTCAGATTAAATTGATATTCTTTCTCTTCCCCAATTGAGTCTGTCTTTTGCCCATGACTATAATTAGTCATTCCTCGCTGTCCTTGTCTCGATTCCTGAGCCTTTTGTTTTATTCTCTCCTCTCCATCCCACTGAGGGAGGGAAGTGAGCGAGTGGCTGCATGGTGCTCAGTTGCCCTCTGGGCTTAAACCAGGAAACTCAGCCTTTTCCACATACTGTGACACCAGGGCCACTGCCCCACTCAATAGCAGGCCCACATTTCCCTTAGTCATCATTTTGCTGTTTATATACTTATATATGTACTTTATGTACTAGAGAAGCCTTTTTGAGCTCAACATCCCTCGCCAGATTAAGTTCCAACATTAATGTTTAACTTGGCTTTAATGGAGTTACTTTAATCAAATAAGTAATATTTTTAAGTTATTGGCACAGAAATTCTCTAAAGCATTATGAAAAATGCATAGAGCACAATCATGTAATATTGGGCAATAAAATTCTGGTCAAAGCAACCATTCCTGTAATCCTTCTATGTTTTGGATGAAAAAGGTGTTCAAATGGCAACAGCTTCAGGATCTAGCCTGTACTGAATAATTTCAGTACTTGCAATATATGGAACTGCCCACTGCTCTGTTTACAGGTGGAAGTGCAGGAAAGGAGCACCTGGTGGTCATGAGATATGTTTCAAAAGGTTAATTATCAGCTAAATCCAACCATAAATTTATATAAAGGTAAAAGAACAATGCATAGCCATGAGCAATGTTCTGTAGAAAATGAGTGTTCAGTATCTACTCAAGGTCAATTTGCATTACACTTATCCTGAGGAAATGAGAATGGCATAGGAAATTAGTGGTGGATGCTGTACATGATCCGGTCCTCAAAACTCTTTGGTTGGAAATATACAGAACCTCTTACTCTGTATAATGTTGGTGATATGTATACTCTGTTGGATACTGCCACGGGTATCATTTCACATGTGTAATCTTAGTAAGAATCAATGTTATACATTGAAATGGGTAAGTAGAGTCTGTTATCAAATTTTTGTTATATTTAATGAGCATCTTTATCGTTAAAGTAATTATCTTTTTCAACCTCTCTTCTGAAGTAGCCCTGAAGCTCAGTTTTAAGCATATGATGAAGTTCCTTTGATTCCAATGACCTCTGCATCACTCTAAATACACTTAATGCAGCAGAAATTATCTCCGTTTCTTTTCTCTGCTGATGGCATAAAATTTGCATTTTTGTAATGTTCATATTCTGGTTTTTGCATATTCTCATTAGTGTTCTTAATAGTGGATTTGCTGATGTAATTCTATTAGTTTTGTACGGGCAATGCAAGGTAGCCTTACAGTTTTATAGGAGATTAGGGATCCAATTCTGCTAAATCACGACCCAGAAGAGATAAATCTTAGAAGAGAGGGAGAGGGGTGTATTTTAACTGATATTTCATAATATAGCATATACTAAATACAAAATAAGCATCATCACCCTCAAATATCTAGAAATCTTATGTGTTTTCTCAATCTTCATTTAAAAAAAGAGTTCTAGAAGTTCTCCTCCACAATTTAGTTTGTTTTAAGACAATTGGATTTGGGGTCTGGTCTAAGTGAAACTCAAAGTCTTTACATTGACTGAAACAGCTTTGTAAAATTCTACTTTTTAATTGCTTTATGCAAGTATTTTATATTTTTTGTTTGTTTTTTTGTTTGTCTATTGTGGGGAGGAGATAAAATTATAATTAGTATTTCATTTGTCCAGAATTGTGGTACCACATAGAACTGGAAATGTTTCTGATTGGGAAGCTGATTTAAAATATACTATTTGCCTAACAGTCTAAAAAAAGAAAGTGTTATGTCCATGCTGAAAGTAAATAAGTAAAACATTATTTGGTTTATTTCTAAACACAAGAAAAATAAAATCTCACCTTCCTCATAAGTACATGTTATTTAATGTACAGAAGAGGAACATGAATTTTGGCAGTAGAGATCTAATCTACTATTAATACAAACCAGTAAAACTTCCCAAAAAGTCAGTGAGGTTTATGAAGTTAGTAATTCAGTTCTAAGATGTCTGCATTTTTTTTGAAGTGTTTTTACTTCTTTCAATTCATTAAGTCCTCTGTTGCAGCCATGAGGTTGCAATAGCTGTACAGTGAAACAGCCTCTCAACCTTTTTAGATTGTAGCTGGATCCAGCCTGAGAATTGGTCATGTTGTGTCTGTGAAAGTTTCTGTGTATGAGAAGAAAGGATAAAAAACATGAGCAAAGTGCTAAAACTGTATAAAATGTACTGAAGTTGCAAAAAGATGTAGTTGTGAGTCAGGCTGCCTCAAACTGCACTACAGACCTGAAATAAATCCCTTGTCTGTGAGGATAGTTACTTTGACCATCAGGACTATCATGAGACAAAAGTCCTATCTATAACTGTATCATTTATTCTTCTTTATATAGTACATAATGTTAGCAAAAGTGGATAGGAATCTCATTTAAGGCATTTTAATTTGAGATAGCAATCCTAGTTGCTCTTTTGGCGATTAATAGGTGCTTTAAGGACAGAATTCACTTCCTCAGATATCTAAAGTAGGTCAGATGAATCATACACTCTTTGTGCCTATTTCCCTTTGTTGTCTATAAATCCTCAAATGACTAGTGTAGTTAAAAAGGAAATATATCCCATTCAGCATATCTATATTGGCATACAAATTCTTCTCTAGGTAAAACCTGAACTACATAAGGAGCTGCCAGGGGAACTCTTTCTAAACCAAGGCAGCAAAGAACCTACCTCAGAAGGGAAACAGGTTGAAGTTATTCCATGCTCACACTGTGATAGTACCTTTCTGCTGTGAACTGATACTGTAAAACTGACAAGGATCTGCCTACATGAGCCTCAGTCCTGAGGAAACTGAGTTGTCTATTATAGAGTCATAGAAAAGGGTTGTGAGAGAACTTGTGAGATGGCATCTTAGTCTATTTCTTCTAGCCTAATGAAGGCTTAATATGCCTATAACATTCATGACATATTTATCTAGCCTGCTTTAAAAATTATTTTATTTTGGTTATCCATGAGAGACTTTCACAGTTTTCCCAAGAAGCCTATTGTCCCTGTGCTTTACTATCCTTGTCAATAGAAATATGTTTGTCTTGCTACACTTTAAGTCCTTTGCTTTTGGCTCAAATCTTAAAGGATAGGACCTGGACAACAGTTTATCCTCTTCCTCTCTGCAACAACTTTCATATGTGTTAGAAGACTTCTCCCAGTATTTTTTCTCAATATTAGTCCCAGTACATCTTGTAGGTGGTTTCTTAAACCTGTACTCAACAAGAAATTTCAAGAAGGCTTGTCCCTCATCAGGAAACAATATTTCTTCCAAAGTCATACTGAACAGTGTAGCTGTGAACTCTCCTTTACTTGGGATGACAAATATACAGAGGATCTGTATCTCAGGAAAAGAGTCAGCTGAAATTTCTCCTCTCTTCTTGAAGTAGTATCTTCCCTAAAGTAGAAGGGAAAAAATAAGTTATTTGAAAGTTCCAAGCCCATCTTCTGCCAGTCACGAGTAAATTTAAACACAGTTTAAAAAGATCTTTAAAGAAGACAACAGGACTGAGCTGGCTTCGACCCATGTATTCCTTCCAGGCAACTGAGGACACCCAGTGTGGTGATGGGAAGTATACAGAGACTGGAAATAGGAATCAAATTTATATGATGATCTGACTGTATAGTGCAATTGTTATATCATGCTTGCATTGTGATTTCAGTACATTGCTGTATCACTCTTTTAAATCAAAATCCCCTGTAACATCAAATATCTTCAAATAAGTAAATTTGGTATAAAAATGTTAAACTCTTCTCATATGGAATATCTGTGTGATGGGTTGACCTTGGCTGGCTGCCAGGTGCCCACCAAACTGCTCTCACACTCCCCCTCCTCAGCAGGACAAGGGGAGAAAATAAGATGAAAAACTTGTTGGTCAAGATAAAGGCAGTTTAATGAAAAAAAAAATGAAAGGTCACATGCAGAAGCAAAGGAAAAAAAAAAAAGATTTATTCTCTACTTCCCATCAGCAGGTGATATCCAGCCACTTCCTGAGAAGCAGGGCCTCGAGTTGCATAAGAGTTGCTTTGGAAGGTAAATGCATTAAGAGCTAATCCCTCCCTCCCACACACCCTTTTCTCTTACCTCTTATTTCTCAGCATGATGTCATATGGTATGGAATATCCCTTTGGTCTGTTTGGATCGGCTGTCCTGGCTGTGTCCACTCCCAACATCTTGCTTCTTGTCCATCATCAGCCTACTGATCTTTGGAGGGTGTGGGGGAGGGCATGTTGTGGGTTGGAGAGACACCCTTGGTGCTGTGTGAGCACTTCTCAGCAGTAGTCAAAACACTGGTATGTTTTGAACACTGTTCTAAGTACAGATACAAAGCACAGCACTATATGGGCTGCTATGAGGAATGTTAACTTCATCCTGGCCAGACCTAGTACAGTCTAAAAGAACCTGGTCAGAGTGTATTGGACCATGACAAATACAAACTGGAGAATTAAAAAATACTTTGTATTGTCACTTTACTAATGAGATTTAATTATGTCTAACAAACAGGATTTAAGTATGACGTTATTTAACATCAAATGCTCTAAATCCAGAGGAGTGGTTTCTCAGTAAGCCAGCCATTGGCTGGACTTAAGTATTAGTTCTGAGTCATTCTCTTCTAATACATCTTTCTTTGTTCTAATTGTCAGATCATGATAGAACACAAGTTTGAAGTTACATGTGGAGGAGGCTTCTGAGTCTATGTTAGGAGTGATATATGTATTTAGAAAAACAATACCCTTATGAATAAGAAGGTGCCAAGCAAAATTTATTGGAATTGAGTCCTGGATCAGATCAGATAGTTAGCCAAAATGAGAAATACAAGACTTACAGCGGAAAAAGGTAGAAAAATATGAGCACTAGAAACAAGTAAATGATAATATGTTGTGCATTACAAGGTCTGAAAGAAGTAAGGAGTGTTCTGTTTACATCAGAATCACTTGCCAGCTTTTTGCAAGAGGCAACTTGGCTGATAGGAAGAAAATGTGATGGAGAAAAAGATTGACAAAGAGAGGAGCTGAATACAAGTGAGTGCTAACTGAAAATATTAAAGAATGTGCTAAGAAATTACAAGAAAATGCAGAAGACTGGTGATGACTAAATGCAACAAGAGAAATAAAAAAATATGAACAGAGAAAAAGAAAATTAACAAGTAGAAAAATGAGGAGATAAAAAGATCCAAAGTCCTAAGACGAAAAAAAAAAAAAAGAAAACCAAACAAACCACATGTTGAAAGGAGTAACTAGAGAAAGAAAGGAAACACTAAAAGGAACTATGAATGTAAAATAAACTAACAGCAAGGTGATGATGCTGATTAAGAGACTGGGAGATCTTGAGAGATACTTATGTTTTATGATGCAATTGACTCAAAATGTAATATAAAGGACCTTTTTTGTTTTGTCATAATATTTGTGTTGATTCTCCCAAGATAATGAGAAGTACCCTGGGTATTAGAGTGCTGAATCAGAGGACAAATTTAACTCAGAAGATGTCAAGAAGAAAATATAGCACATTATTACTCTCAGGTCCAGAGTGCTGCTGGAAAGCAATGAAGCCAGAAAAGCCCTTGGTCAGTTTTCCTATCAATAATGTAATTTCTTTCCTATTCTTTTATACTGCAGACCTAATCTGATGCTTTTTTTTAAAAAAAAAAAGTTTATTTTTGTTAAAAATATAATCATATATGTTATCCTGTATTATTCAAGTTATTACTTGCTATTTCACATTCTTGTTACAGCTGCTGAACAATTGTGAAAATGTTCTCAATTCCAAAAGTTTCCCAGATATTAGCACAAGGGAATATTTGTTTTAAAAATCTTACCAGAGTGCATAAATTATTTACTATTCATTATTCACTATTCAACATTTGTTATTCATTATTCATTCATATACTACAGCGATGAGCTGCTCCATTATAAGAATGTAAATGGATAGATGCTATAGCTTAAATAGTTTCAGTCCATCAATTAGATAGAAGCAGTAATATCATGATGTAGATGACTAATCACACATCATGAATATTGAACAGTGAATAGTTTAAATTAACATTTTGGAAATAGCCTGTAGACCAGAAGTTGTTTGTCCAAACTATTTGTCCAATACTTATAAATAACTAGACATCAGGATTGGCTTCTGAATGATTCATGAACAGAAAACAAGACTAAAGGCCTATTTCAAAGCCCATTAAAATCAATGGAAAGATCCCCACCGGCTTCAAATAACTTTTGGATAAGTTCTCCAAATGCGCAATTTATATTATTTACAGTAAGTATTCCAGCCACGTAGTGCCTCATCATACATGGTTAATAAGGATTTTGTGCTTTAGAGGAAAAGATAAAAGATGTAGCCATATTTCCTCCCAAAGATATCATTTAGCACAGCACCTTTTTCCTTATACCTTTCCTGTCCACTTATGCTTTTTTTGAAAAAAAAAAAGGCAAAAAGAAAGGCAAGCTGTGCTACCATGGAGGAAAAAAACCCATAATCTGCCTTTTAAAATCAAAGAGAAGACAAACTATTTTTGCCTATGTAACACTGAAAATAAAACCATCACATTCTAAAAGAGCATCTAACATCTGTGCATTCATCTTGATCCGTGGGATTGACTGTGGCTAGTTTAGTCTGGATGCAATTTGCGTAGTCGACAGTGAAAGTAGTTCACTGTTTTTGATCTTTCCATACTCTGAGACAAACACGTCAATTACAGTTTGTTTTCGTGAAGCCAAAACTGTGGTGCTTTGCATTGTTTAGTACAGTAAACACTGAAAGAATCTGATGTTTGTTCTGAAGAGCTTATGATCTAATTGATCTTCACATAAGGAAAATGAAAAGGTCTTGCACTGAAGCTCATGGAACTCCTACACTGATTAGAGTCCAATTCAAGATCTACGATGAAAGCTTTCCTTTTGATCCGTACACCAAAAAGATTATTCGGAAGCAGAGTGATATCTAAGAGACTAAGTGTTTTTGCTAAACTGTGTCAACAACTTTTTAAAGCTTAGAGAAAATTCAATAGTGGATCGGATTCATCCTCAAGTACCTGTAACAGCTCTGGATGTTTTGTATATTGTCTATTTAAATCACAGAGCAGCAGAAAAGCACAAATTAATAGCAACCGCCAAAAGACTTAAAACAAAACTTGAGAACTTAAATACGTAACAATCTTTTGATGACCTACCAGCTTTTTAAAAATCATATAGTACTTCATACAGTTAACATAAATCATAGTATTATCAAGAAACATTTTTTTCCCACTCTTGCTTCCATCTTTTTCAAAATGTAGTGATTCATGAAGCATTTCTTGAATTTCACTTTGATGATCATGCATTGCTTAGGAGCTGCCCTCATTGAATAAAAATGACCCATTTTTGTAGAAATGAACTTAATTTACCAAGTTCATGATTTTCTTCTGAAATCAGAAGTTACTATTGGAAAACAAACTCCTGCAGTGAATTTCAAACTTTTGTGCAGATTTCCTTTTTAAGTTGATCACACCATTAGGGCTCTACAGAACTGGTTTCCAAGTTACTCTTTATATACAGTTTTCCATCACATGGGAATCAGGAACAATCATCAATGGAAATATAATGCAAAACTGCATTTTTTTGTACTACTTGCTGAAACTTCAGAGCACAGCTTTGCAAATATTTTGGATTGATCTGAAACTAAAATAACAGTTGGGGTCATTCAACCAAAAGACAGGCAGGCAGCAGGTCAGTGAAAGAAAAATACTGTTTTGATGAGTTCACAAGACAATTTTGATACTCTTTACTATCTCAAATATGCACTGATTTTTACACAGCAGTTTACTGAGAAAGCAAGACCAATGGTACCAAAAAAAAATTAGTATACAACCAAGTTCCTTTGTACCCCTTAACAGTATGATTATCTTAGATCGACGTTTAATTCATAAGGCTAGAGCAGACACTGCATTCTGGTGTAAAACTGATCTTCAGGGAAAATAGTCATTTGCCTTAAAGTAAAAAGGTGAGATCATGCATTAGAAATAACAGTGGGAGTCACAGACTACAGGCTATAGTGTTTTGAAGAGTGAGGGTCTATTATCAGCCTAGAATATGGCAAGCTTGTGTTTCAGTCTGTGTAAGACTTCAAAGGAAGCAAAAGCTGCTTGTGTGGGAATAGAAAAAGAATGTATTTAATTTCAAGACAAGTCCTCACAAAAGAATGAAATACTCGAGTTACCTCGCTTGTCCACTCTTAATCATCAACATAAAAAAGATGTTTGAAGTAATGCATAAAACTAGTGATACCAGAATATTTCAGTAAATTCACCTGTGCTTTTTCATACATAAACAACTTTAAATTCTCCCTCAAGTTATAAAGAATGATAAAACTGCAGTCAAAGATGTATTTTAGCAAGTGATGAAAAAATAACCCTAATTTGGAAACTTCAGGGTGAAAAAGCTATTGTTCTGAGACTGGAATGTCCTTTGAGGTATTTTTCTTGTGCAACTGATAGGGATTTAAAAGCATCGAATCACTGGTTTATTAATTTTATTGATTTGCTCATTGACTTAAGAATATAAGAGTTTAATTTATGACCTTGCTACATGGGGGACAGGAACTGAGACAGTAGGAAGAACCTTACAAAACAGCAAGATACCTGGAATTCATCCTGAAATATTAATTATACATCTGGCAGTACAAAAAGCTTGATTCATAGCCCATTGAAATAAATTAATTATGTATCTTGCAGACTCCAAAATCCACTAAAGCCAAAGGAAGTCTTAGGAGTCTTTGACTTCATTGGGCTCTGGATCAAACTGCGGGAGGACGAGCAGAATTAGGCAGAGAGGAGCAGACTACCAGACCTACTAGGAGCAGAGCAAACTCAGATCAAGGAGATAAGAGCAGCAGGTGGCAGTGTGTAAACACCCTCAGGCCTCAGAAATGTGTTTCTTACACAGGGTGGAAGGGGAGGGGGTCTGCTTCCCACTGAATTTTTAAGCGACCTATGTATTTTCATCTCTGTAAATGTCAGTGAGAGGCAGTTAAGGATTTTGAAACAAATAGCTTCCCAGTGAAAGTATAAAGGTACAAAACTTCACCTTGGTTGCTAGGTTATGATCACACCTAGGTTTCAGCAGGCGTTTCCCCAACCGCATAACTTCCAAAACACTCATCAGGGCTCTCTGTAAGGGCCCCTGGGCAGTAAGCAGACAGTTTAGCCTAATTTGAATGATGATGGCTAAAAGCTGAGTGTCTTTCCTGCTACAGAAAGGCATGGTCAGATTATTGAGAAGCTCCTACCAGACTGGAGAAGACCTTTCTGCAGAGATCTCTTGGTGTCTTAGAGCCACCCTATTTGCTGCAACATATTTGATTGTTGTTAAAACATGTTTTGAAGACTAAAATTTAAATCTGCTGTACACTCTTGGGGGATGAAGTGGAAGTTAGAATTAGAAATTTACTGAGACAGAAGAAAGCAAGAGAATTAAGATGAACACAAACACAACCAAGCTTTTTCTGTGCTTCCTTGCTTGTGCACTGCTTGCACATAACTCTCCTTCATCACTGAAAAATGAGTAAAGAAGCTCCTTTGCCCTGTGCATCTGAAAGTCAAATAGAGATTTTTCTTTCTTAATATTGTTTTAATTGAAGTGAATCACAGTATAATGTCTTTTCATATTCAACCTCTGAGATGTTTGCAGAACAAGGAAAGTACTGAAAACTTGAGTAGTGTTTCATTCAATGGCTCACACCACAATGTATAAAGAGTTTTCTGTTTGTTTTTCTTTTTTTGTGTGTGCATCTGTGTATAGACAAGAGATACAGACATACCTACATATAGTCATTTTTTTACATCTACACATTGATACACTCTGAGAAGGGACAGTTATAAAACCCTAAAATATACGTGTGGAAATATAGGAGAACAAAACAAAATTGACCACGAAAACAGACCATAAATATCCCTGATCTCACAGTGTACTGGCATTGTCTGGGGAAGAGTTAATAGCTTGTGTGGGGCTATCTTTTGGATTTGTGATGATGTCATGCTCAACAATAAAAGCTGAGGGAAGGAGGAGTAAAGGGGGACGTTTGGAGTCATGGCTTTTTTGTTTCCAAGTAAGCTTTAGGTGTGCTGGAGCCCTGCTTTCCTAGAGATGGCCCTAAACACCTACCTGCTGATGGGAAGTAGTGAATTAATTCCTTGTTTTGCTCTGCTTGCGTACACAGCTTTTGCTTTACCTCTTAAACTGTCTTTATCTCAACCCACAAGTTTTCACATCCACACTTCCAATCCTCTCCCCCATCCCACTGAGGGGGAGTGAGTGAGTGGCAGCATGTGGCTGAGCTGCCTGAGGGGGTCAAAACACAACACAGTGCAGAAAGGAGAAGTAAATTAAATTGATGTAGTATGATTTGATATGTCCCTGTGCCTCCCACATCCATTGAAGAAGAATGGGTCACAGCTTTACTCAGGACAAGTGTGATCTTGGCAACCCGCTTGCCTTGTTACACAACAATGGCAGCAGAAATGAAGAGAAAGCAACAATTCTCAGAAATGGGATGGATGGAGCCTGGATAGCTCAGTACCCACTTGAGCAGCAAAAGCTTATGAGATGTCCTTTTAATTTCATGGTAGAGAACAGGTATTTCTTACAATGTTATACAAATAGCACTGTGAAATTTTTTATAAAAAAAAAAAGAAAGAAAAAAATGAGTTGTAAGGCTCATTCCAATGACTGTGAAAAATAGGAAGCTTCCAGGAAGATTTGTAACAATGAAACAGAGTAAGAAAAATTGATGGAAATCAACCATAACCTTAACAAGACTGGGAGATTACTAACAAGGAAAGCCTATAGTAATTACTATTTAGGGTATTTGTTCTGTGTTTCTGAAGATGGATAATTTCTGTTTTGCCTTAAAAATAAAAACCTAAATTTGCTGTATTATTGATTCTGGTTTCTGGGGGTTTTGTTGTTGTGTTGGGGTTTTTTTGGGGGGTGGGGATGCAAATTAATCATCCGATATGATTATATGCTAAATCTCATTACTGCAAGTATTACAAATGTGTAAACTTTCTTTGTTGAATAAAGGCTGCATTAGAAACTTATAAAAATAGAAAAAAAATTTATTGACAGTAAAAAATGTAGTGGCATTGTGGTTTTTTAAAAATAGATAACTTCAATATTTAGAATTTTTTTCTCCCAGAATGTACGGAGATGGTACATACACATCAATTATCATAAATACTTCAGTTTCATAATGCTACTTGTTTAAAAATAAATACATATACATTGTCATACTTATAGTCCTGATTGAAATACTATAAAACGGACTCAGATTTCTGAAATTTTCAAAAATACGTTTTGAGCAGTTTTAACTAGTGGTTATATAACAGCAGACTGTGATAGAACCTTATCTTCATTAATATTGTTTATCGGTGACATAACTACATATAAATAAATGAAACTGAATTACATCAGGATTGAACTATTACAGTGATAATGCTATTTATCTGCACCTAAAGATGACAACTGTTCAATTTCTCTGAGGCTGAAATTGAACATAAATGGAGGAAAGTTTTCAGAAGGCTTTTAGCTGAATCAACAATATTTTAAGCATAAAGGACCTCAAGTTCTGTTTTAGATCTCCCCCAAAAAATAATTGTTGAAATTTTCCATATGACAACAATGTGCAATGTATGCTTAAGGGGCAGTGGACAGTGCATCTGTGAAATGGCTTTTCTTTATGGATTTGTCTCATTAATTTTTACATTTTCTGAAACAGATCATGACCTTGCTCTGCTCAGTACTATTTATCCTGCTATAGGATGGCTTCTATGTATTTTATATAAAAAGATATTTTAAAAAATCTGAGTGCAAAACCCTGGGTTCTGACTTTTCTCAGAAACACAGCAAAGTTTAAAATCCAAGGATTTTATGCTAAAATGCTATGTTCTAATTATCCATGAATTATATCACCTCGTTATTCACTGTATTTTATGACCATTGGTTCATTTTTCATTACGCGTTATGAATTAACAGAAAAATAGAAATAGCTGAATACCAAGAGAAATATAAAATCTATTAAAGAACTGACTTAGAAATGTGAATCTGTTGAATATTGAAAAGTTACAAGATTTAATTTAGCAAATGCCAAAACCAATATTAAAACAGCATTGGTTTCCATCACAACCATGTGTTGGTTCACTGTGAAGATTGTAAATATAAATGTAAATGCTGTGCTAATGATTTTAAATAAAGCTAAAATCAAAGAAATCACAGGAATAACTTGCACTAACCAAACAAGAAATTATAACAAATAACACCATGTCAATGCTCCAGTGCTGTAATGATTTTAAATTAGAAAAGCAACATTTACAGAACAGGTTGCTCATTTAACATTTTTAGGATCTGTCAATAGGATCACTTTTGGTGTGAAGCAGCCTATTTATTTTGATTAAAGGAAAATCTCTCAATAAAAATACTCTTGAGCAAATAGCAGGAAGGGTTCTTGGCTTGTTCAGTGCCTGGAGCATTCCTGCATATCACAAGGGTTTGAGAAAGATGCAAATAGTGCTTGAGGATCTGAAAAAATATCAATATGCTTTGTAGATAGCCTGTTGAGGTTACTAAAGAATATGGTTTCAACAAGGGTGGGAAGCTAGAGATCTGATTAACTCCTTGGCTGCACTGTTTGTAGTTATTTATAATGTGCCACTTGATGGACGGTAAGAGTCCTCTCTCTTACTGAAATAAACTTTCTAATGAGTCATTCATGCTGAGTGAAGCAGTTATCAAATAATCAAACAACGATTAGCTGGTTGTCAGGGTTTTGGTTTTTTTCCTGTGAAAAACAGTCCTGTCTATGAAGGGCTCTGTGTGCAAGTCAGTTTCTTCCACTCTGATGTGCACGTTATATCTCTGGAGACATTTGCAGGCAAGAGAAATATAATTCATATCAGTGATATAATGACTACAGCAATACAGTCCAACATGTACTACTGTACTACATGTAAATGTGTTGTGCTTGCTATTGTCATTTGCTTTGGCTGCTACAAAGTCTCTAAACTGACCTTGTAAGGAGGGAGGTAAGGTGTCATATGGATGAGGAGCCTATCCCTTCAAGGACAATGAGGGCACAAAATACTGGTTTAGATATTTTTAGTCTAGAAGTTGAGAAAACCATAAAACCTGACATAAAAAATAACATGAAGAAAAATATGAAGAACCATAGCATCGTATTACTATAACATTAAAACCAGAATATGGTTGTAAAGGTCACATACTTTTTTTCAGAAAATCATTAATATACCAATACCAAGGTCTTCTTTCTGAATAAAAAAGGTTTATTTTGTTTGGGATATTTCTTAGTTTTGTTTTTCAGCTGCAAACCAAATGCTTCAGTTTGGAAACATGAAAATATCGAAATATTTCTTTAATTTAATATAATATAGAAATAACAGATATAATTTGGCCAGTAGGTATAACCCAGAAAGAAAATAATAATTCAAGATAATCAGATTAAAGACTCAAGTCATGGTATCATCTGAGGCAGATCCAATTTTTTGCAAGCCCAGAAGGGAAGGAGGAAGTACTTGTCATTATGCAAGTATATGACCTACCGTTTCTTGTCTTTTTAGGACACTTGAAATAATTGAGTCGAAGTAACTATTTCTATTCACACTGTTTAAAGGATAGTTTGATTAATAACTCTAACGTAGTTTATAACTTCTACTTTAAACAACTTGAATTATTATTTGTTTCAACTATCTTCAATCAATGCTTGCACATTGACTGCCCAGTAAAAGGAACAAGCTGGTCTGCAGATCAAGTTGAATATTTTCTTTATTTGCACCAATAACTCATTTTTTGGATCGTGGGCACACAAGCTTCCAATAAAAGTTCACAGAAACACAGAATCGTCTAGGTTGGAAAAGACCTTGAAGATCATTCAGTCCAACCATTAACCTAACATTGACGGTTCCTAACTACACCATATCCCTAAGTGCTATGTCAACCCGACTCTTAAACACCTCCAGGGATGGGGACTCCACCACTGCCCTGGGCAGCCCATTCCAACACCTAACAACCCATCCTGTAAAGAAATGCTACCTAATATCCAGTCTAAACCTTCCCTGGCACAATTTGAAGCCATTACCTCTTGTCCTATCACTTATTACTTGGTTAATGAGACTCATCCCCAGCTCCCTGCAACCTCCTTTCAGGGCAAAGAGGTCTCCCCTCAGCCTCCTCTTCTCCAGACTAAACAACCCCAGTTCCCTCAGCCGCTCCTCATACGACATGTGCTCCAGACCCTTCACCAGCTTCGTTGCCCTTCTTTGGACACGCTCGAGTAATTCAATGTCCTTGTTGTAGTGAGGGGCCCAAAACTGAACACAGGAATCGAGGTGTGGCCTCACCAGTGCCAAGTACAGGGTAAGATCCCTTCCCTGTCCCTGCTGGACACACTATTTCTGATACAAGCCAGGATACCATTGGTCTTCTTGGCCACCTGGGCACACTGCTGGCTCATGTTCAGCCGGCTGTCAATCAACACCCCCAGGTCCCTCTCTGAATGGCAGCTCTCCAGCCACTCCTCCCCAAGCCTGTAGCGCTGTTGGGGGTTGTTGTGGCCCAAGTGCAGCACCCGGCATTTGGCCTTATTGAAACTCCTACAGTTGGCCTTAGCCCATCGCTCCAGCCTGTCCAGATCTCTCTGCAGAGCCTCCCTACCCTCGAGCAGATCAACACTCCCACCCAGCTCGGTGTCATCTGCAAACTTACTGAGGGTGCACTCGATCCCCTCGTCTAGATCATCAATAAAGATGTTAAACAGGAGTGGCCCCAAAACCGAGCCCTGGGGGACACCACTTGTGACCGGCTGCCAACTGGATTTAACTCCATTCACCACAACTCTTTGGGCCCCGCCATCCAGCCAGTTTTTTACCCAGGCTTATATAATTTGCATTTGTAAAACAATTATCCTTGATTACATGGAATTTGTTTCAGTCAGCAAGATCTTTTCAACAATTTGTAATAAAATGCTCAGAAAATAATTCCCAAGAACAACGAAAAGTTGATGTGCATGCTGGAAGCAGATTATATCAGTATTATTTTCTTAAGATTAAGACACAAAGAACAAGGCATATAATATTAGAGAGACCATCCCTAGTTAGCTAGATTTTCAAGAGATAGGCCAACATCTAAGTTTTCTCCACCACTGTGTAAATCACTAAAAGGGCTTGAGAGCTGATGACAGCTACGATCTGACATACTGGATATGTTAGTTGTGCTTTTATTTCCCTGTCTCACCAATGTATTTATGGATAAAAATGCAACTACATTATATCTCCCATGGATGACTGTATTTTGCTAACACACATTTTTGCAGAAACTTTTTTGTTTGTACTTGTGAAAGAATCTGTTCTGGGTGTATTTGATAATCAGTTCTGGAAATAAATCATCTGATTTATCTGACCAGTCACACATGAGAATTCAAATTGCAACATTTGCCAATAATTCAAAATATCAATATACCATTATCAAACATGTGTTTAATAAATCTAAGGAAAATTTAAATATCTAAATATGATAACATATATTTCAGTGGCATAAACAATATATTTACAGTATATACATAATGTATACTGACAACATGCAGTTCTGAATATTATTTTCATTGTAAGGATATTATCAGAATAAATTCTTTAAACATTTAAACATTGATTTGCTGTGCATGGATCACTCTTATCTATACAATATTACATAATACAGAGTAGCTCTGGTCACATACTGGCTATAGGTCCCACATGTCAATGTTCCTAATGCTCACATACTAAGAGCTCACACATAATTAATGTGTTCCTTGTTTTCCTCAGCAGAAGTCTATGCACTGTCTTACAGTTATATTTATACTCCCAAATACTTCATCTTTTGATCTTCCTCTGCTAATTCAATTCTCTAGTGCTCTCGCTTTGCTCAGAAATACCTACATCAGTAGAACCATACCCATTTTCAGAAGTGCATTTGTAAATAATATTCTTCTCCACTAGCTAAGCAGATATGTGACTTGTCTAGCCCATCTGCTCATTCTCATTTCTGCTTCAACGGTTGTCTTATTATTCCCCCCCCATCTTCTCACCTCACAGCTCGCTATTTTTTATAGTCCAAAATAGACCTTATTGTAGTTCTGTCACTTATTGTCAAAGAGATTATACAAATGTATCTCTGGCCCTATATGAAACTTCACTTTCTTCAAAGCAATATGACAGATGTGCTTATGGCTGGCAGCCATACCCGTAAGCCAAAGTAGTGATTGTTCCTGCCTGAACTGATTGGCCTTTTACCTGTATTGTGTTTTCTCAGGTTTTTAGAAGGGAGTGGAGCCAAGTCTTAAGCAGGAGGGCAAATAAGCTCCAGCAGCAGTTGAAGATGGATATCATTTATGGATTTACATCTGTAAGAAGGCAGGAACTGGAATCACGTAACTGGTGGCTAGAGAAGTTGATGATAAAATAAAGAAATACAGCAGAAGAAAAATATGTTAATTTACCTTCAATTTAAAAAAACACGTTCAGTTTTACTTCCAATGATTCACTTCCAACGCTCTATTTTTTTTTTCTTTTTGTGACTGTTATATTTATGTAGTTATTTATCATTTTACATGTATAAATGCTCAAATACCAATATAAAGTTTCTTAAGGAAATTAAGTTTAGCCATATAACAAATTTATTAAATATATAAAGAGTTAAAAAGTGTTAGTGACAGAGCATAATTACAATCTTTAATTTGATCTAACTTCAGCATTCTTCCAGCTATTTTTGATTCTTATGAAGGTTCAGTAACCTAATGGCTGCTACTCTATGGCTCTGTGTGTTTATATACTTTGATCTTTCACCACCGCTAATTTAAGATGCTTTCTGCTTAGGAACCACTATCAAGTTCTGCACAGATCTTTACACCTGACATGATAATATCTTGCATTGGTGTATTGGCCAGCTAAAATCTGTCTTTCTTGCTTTTATTTCCTACCCACCTTAGTCAAATACAAGTCTTCCTGCTTTTTGTTTGTCATGGTTTGAACTTGGCCAGTAGCCAGTCACCACGTGGCTAGTTGTTTACTTCCCCCCCTGCCCCAGTGAAATAGGAGAGGGACAAAAAAAAAAAATCATAGGTTGAATTAAAAAAAAAATCAGCAATAGTGACAAAACAACAGTTACAACAGTAAGTCCAAATGGGTAATATACAGTAGCTGCTCACTGACTGGCGTACAGCCCGCCCCCAGCAGCGATCCCAACCACATCAGAAATCCCACCGTGCTGACCAAGAAACCGAAACCAAAACCAAGAGAGCACGGGTCCCCTTATATACTGAGCATGATGTCACATGATATGGAATACTCCAATGATCGATCCGGGCCTGGCCCTCTAGCTGTGCCCCCTCTCAGCCCAAGGAAAGCTAACTCTGTCCTGGCCGAAACCAGGACATTGTTAAAAAACAGACTTCTTGTCTGTTTTGCATAGCTTTCTGAGGAGCTAGTACTGTACCACATGTCCACTCTACACATTCACTAAAACTGTAGTGTGAAAGGTCCCACAGTGAGTGAATCTCAGGATTTCTTACTGAGGTGTAAGTTTTAGTTTTAATATTTGTATAACTTCGATAGAAAGAAGTTTTGCTTAAATACACACTGCAGCTCAGTTCATGGTCGCTTGGTTTTCAAGTAAGTTTGTTTACCATTTTTCTGTATGAAATAATTCTGACTATACAGAATAAAAAATACCAACCTCCCATAATCTGACAGTACCAATAGTACTGTTTTTCATTTTATTTCAGTGGTGCAGATAAATCCAGAGCAGATTTATTTGTGTAGGCAAAAGAAGAGAGATTTATCTCCTGTATTGGATCTATAAGTTGATGCAAGACCCCAAACAAGGCAAAATACTCAAGCTCTGTAGAAAGATAAGAAAGAATATTATCTCCCTTAAAAGAGAATGCCAGGGGACAAGGCTGTTTAAAACTGACAAGAAGAGTTAGAAAAAGGAAGTATTATTTTTTTATAACTAACAGGAATAGAACTGGCCTTGTAACTGAGACTCAAATTTTTCTGAAAATTTTAACTTGAATGACTTGCCCTAGATCACATACAACATTTCTGCCATAACTAAAACCAGATTTCTTGAGAACCCTCAGTGGGAAAATTCCTCTAATTTAAAAACATCCTGATTTATCTTCTAAAAATCCAACTCCTGAGAAACCACTTCTTAACGTCCTTCTGAATATCCAGCCGAAGATCTTACTTGCTCTGGTTTGCGTCTGCATATTTCACAGATGAGTGAAAAATCCTTTTCCTCAGCCCATGTAATACATTGCCTTTCTTTCTAGACAGTAGCCTCTGCCAGTTAATATTATCCTGAGTTCATTACTACATTTCACTTCTGTGGACTGAACCCTGTGAGTCACTTTTCAGCTCGTAAGCTTCTTCTCTCCAAATAATTTTCAAAGTGTTAACTCTGTTATTCCACATTTGACACAACTGCGGAAATTTTAAGGCAGCTTGAGTTGTGGACATGTTTAAAATGTTATCCTATCGAAAATCATCTGTAAAGTAAGCAAATCAAAGTGATCTTAACATGGAAACAGGAAATCATTTTCTACCTGACATCAGATTTATGATATCCTCATTTTGCTTATTTAATGAAAGGGTAAGAGTAATGAAAGATTTATCTCTAGTCACTGTCTGTTAATAACTGCAATCTTAAGTTGTTACACATTCAAAAAAACCCAAAAGACATGAAAGAAACTCTCCTTTACCTTTTTACAGTTGTGGATGAAATAAGGATAAGAGACAGATAGAGGTGATTTGTTTTTCAAACTCTGCCTGTAAAGAAGAATTTTTTTTTTTTGCTTGGTTTTTTGTTGTGGGGTTTTTTGGGGGTTTGTGTTTTGTTTTGTTTTTTAATAGAAAAAGCAAGTTAAAGCACTCTATGACAGCCCTTCTTGTCATGTAGGCAGGGAATCATATCACAAAAAACTCAGGTAAATACTCTCAGCCAGTTTTCCAGTCTTTCTCTATCACTGAAGAGAACAGTAACTCTGAAGAGAATGGAGGACAAGTTTTTCCTAAATATTTTGCCCTGAGGGTATCTTATCAGCAGAAGCTGATAGCAACCTAGATTTCCACTGGAAGTTATGATCCTGCATTTTTTGCATCCCACCCTTTGACCAGTCTTTTTTTCTCTCTCTCCTGGGTTTTGGACATAACACTCACTGACTTTTGGAGTGAATTGAACAATTTAGTTATCTGATTGCACACATATATTTCTCCCGTCACCTTCCTGGTTCCACAAGACTACAGCCCAGTATTAAGGAAGCAGAGGAAAATATGGCAAAGGCCAGAAGAGTGAAAAAAAATCGCTGTCAGAAACAGCCTGATCTTAACCCAATTAACAAAATCAATTAATTAAGCAACTATGCCATAAAATTTCAAGCCAGGCTGCCTGAGGGCCAAAAAGTGGGCAGTCATACCCTTACCTCTGCCTCCAGAATCAGTTCTCACTGGTCCAGGGAAGAGGCTCAGCTTAAAGCTAACTCAGCAGAACTATGACTAGTTTTCAAGCTGCTCATTCAATCTGGCTGTCTAAATCCTTTTGCTAGCACAAGCATGAGGAACCCACAGGGAAAGGTGGGAAGAGATGGAAGAACCCTTTTCAGTAGTAGCTTGTTGTTAGATTCAAGTCAAGTGATAGTGAAATTTATAAGCCTGAAGTGTCTCTGATGGAGTCAAATGAAGTATGCTCCAGAAAAGACTCTCCATTAACTCTCTCTAGAAGACAGAAACTATACAGCTTGTTTAGATTAGATGCATAACAGTTAAATATTCAAAGTATGGTAAGATGAACTTCAGTCTTTAGCCATTCTCATTGAATTCAGTCACTCAGGTGCCACTATCCAAGGCTGCAGATGTTAATCTAGTTCTTAATGTTAGCAATCTAAAATCCAAAAGAGATTATTCATATCCTTAAGTTAATATGGGCAGAAGTTCTGATGGGACTGCATCCTCTGAGATTGATCTGTTTGGGGTTTTTTTTTGAAAATAGAGCATAAGCTGTAAGCTTCTTAGAGGGGTTATTATTGATGCTGCAATATTCCCAGTGGAATTCACTAGTGCCTTTGTATAAACAAAGTGACCCAGCTGCAAGGAACACTTGAAATATAGGGGCTTAATCAATTATCTGGATACAATCAGATGACCTTGTACTTTCTTCTCTGTCTTTCAGGAACGTATTAAATCTGCTCTTACATAGTTTAATATCAACCTGAGTCTTTTTTTGTCCTTTTTTCCTTTTTCTTTGCTTTATTCTGTTCTATATCTTCTATAGACTGTTGCAGATGTCATGTTTTTTCTAGCCAAAATCTAAATCCTTATAGATGATGTAAAATAATTCAGTGATATCAGAAAATTATTCCAATTTGGGAATTATAAAAAAAAATGTTGAAGTGTAGTGTATTTTTATGACTTTTACTCTAAGAGGTCAGTATGCAAAGAAAAAAATTTTCTACTTAAGAGACTTGAGTTTCATTCAAATTGGAATTGGTCTGAAACTCCATTCTTTATTGTGCAAAGGGAGCTATCGTGTGTTCACTGTGTTGTGAAAAAAGTGAACTATGCAAGTGCAACAGCAATAGGATAGATTGTTGTACATGTTATGGTACTTCATAAGAGCTTTCTCTACATGTATTGAATACTCTTCCATTCACTACAGTTAAAGTGGGGTTGCAGACTAAGCAATTAATTTTCATGTTAAGGTTTGGGGTTTTTTAAGACTATAGTAAATAGTAAATTAATGTTTTTAAGTAGGCTTATGTAGCTGCAAAAAATGTACTTATACTTTTGAGAGGAAACTTTAAACAAGTTAAAACACAACACCATATGAGATGTTATGAAGACAATTAATTCCGTGCTAGCCAGACCCAATACAGAGAGATTAGAAGATAGTGCTGAGATGTATATATTCACTTATCCCTCAAAATCAGCTTACATTCTTAAATGGATCCCAAATGAAATGTATAATTTTAAAGTGATAAAAATTATCTAGACTTCTTACCTTTGTAAGGATATAAGACCAATATTAATACAGTTCCTTTATATTTAATATGGACAAATATGCATCTTTAGAGGGAAAGTTGTATTCTCTCAGAATGGATCTATGGTTTGCATCTCCAAAAAGTTTAATCTGGCCAATCTTTGATATCTGTCTCATGAAATGCATTACTCTCTAAAGGTATCTATTTCTCTCCAATGTGTATAAAGGGAGCCTGTGGCAAAGTAAGGTATCTATAAGTTAGCTTTTATGTTAGCTGAGACCCATTTTATGTATGCATAAGGCTTCAAAAGCAACAAAAGGACAAGTCAGGAAGGATAAAAGTTTACTGCTACTTGCAGCTGGGCCTTGAATTGGAAAAGCTTGTTCCTGTGCATTTCAGCCCCTGGCTCAGCCACAAGCACTCCATCCCATCACTGTGGAGACGATCATTTAGTGTTGTCACCACAAATAACTTAAGTTTCACAAGCATGGGGGTTGATCTCCTCTCCTATGGAGTTTGACACTTTGAAATGGTTTCAGTATCCCTGGTTACAGATGAAACGATTAAAAAAAAAAAAAAGTTCCCCTTCTGGAAGCACAGGTTTTCAAGTTACGGCCTTGACATCAGGATGTATCACTAGGAATGAAATGACCAATGCTTCTAGTCCTTGTGAATGGGCAACAACAATCTTCTGCTTCTATTAACCTCAGAAAACACATACATATTCTCATAACTGAAGCAATTTACTCATCTCATATGGGATTTGAACACTCAGCAGTAAACAAATGACAATACTTATTAACAATCATGATTTGCCATGATTTTGGCTGAAAAAGTATCATTAAAAAGATGAACATAGTTTGGTCTCAGTTTCTTTAAATTAACAGCCATTTGCTATGAGTTTATATATAGACTTCATTAGCTTCTCTGATAAGGTAGTTACTCCTTTTATCAAAGACTTGTATTTACATAGGTAAATCCTGAAGCTGGATGGGAAACATCAAGATAATCTGCACTGGTGAGCAAAATGAGCAGATTACACAGGTGGAGGGAAAGTATAATTGATTCAGAAAAGCAGACTAAAAAAATAAATTAACCCCATGACATTTTATATATCATACATGAGACACTGGCCCTTCTTATCATCAGATCAAGGTGTACTGCAATACTAGTGTGTGAGTCTCATTAGCTTGCCAGATTTCTTAAGGACTGCTTTGTGATGTGACAATAAGAAGTCATAATAATTTGGGATTCAGAAGTGAGACCTCAGGACAGTAAGAGGCTAAGCCATCATTCTGTCTGCTCTTTTGTTTTGGACCTACTGTGTGCCAAACATAAGCTTGATCAGAAAATCTCTTTGTGCTCAGAATTGGATTAAAGATTTGTCTCTTTACATATTTTTTTTTTTTTTTTACTGTCAAGAAAAGTTCAGTATGGGCAGGCAGGGACTGAAGAAAAAAAGAATAAGGAGAAGAAACAGGCAGTGTCAGAAGGAGACAGAAAGAGATAAAAACATAATATTAACAAACTTTTAAATTTCATTTATAAGGAAAATGGAGAAATATATTATTCTTTGAGCAGCAGCACAGGTGCTACCTGTGTGGGGTATCTGGGTACATCATTTACTGTTACAT
Source organism: Strix aluco (assembly GCF_031877795.1). Classification (NCBI taxonomy): domain Eukaryota; kingdom Metazoa; phylum Chordata; class Aves; order Strigiformes; family Strigidae; genus Strix; species Strix aluco. The sequence goes on along the minus strand of NC_133932.1, from coordinate 102,336,272 downwards.
TGCTTACATGAAAATGTGTGTGCTATTTTTTTGGTAGATGTTTATATTTCTCTCACATCAAAGTTATGAGATTCCCTCTGTATTTTACTTTTATTTTTATCCCAGTATGAGACTGCATTAAACTATCTAGTTCCTTTTGATTTTCTGAAGTGTATTTTGAACTTCAGCTTCAAATTACATTTTGATTTCGCAAAATGATTGTTAGTTTACTTTGAATTTTCTTCAATATTTATACTAAACTTACAAGATTACTGGGGATTTGACACAGGGAAAAATATGCATTTCCACAATGTAATTGGGATAATTTCAGAGACATATCTCAGCAAAGCCAAAAGCTCAAGTGGGACCAGACTTTGATACACACTCTCATTTTACAGTTTCACTTTATTTTACAAGGAGTCCAGTAGAAGTGAATGGACGTGATTTTGATACACTTTTCTTTGTGTGCTGAATAATAAATTACTCTGTCAGTTTTATATGCCTGGCTCCCAGAATAAGATAATTCAATGTTTCATGGAAATCTGCTTGAGTGAAAATTAAATACATAATTTTTCTGTCCTGCTTTTCATGGTTCTGAAAATCAACTAGTTGCTGTCTTCTCAGTAGCTATCCTTTACGCATTTGAAACTGGTATTATGGTCTAAATCAGCCTTCAGTTTTCTAGATCAAACAATTCCAGTTTCTTTAATCTTTTTTTTATAGATCTCATTTTATAAGCAGATAAGATTTGTCTTCTTTTACCACAGCATCTAAGTATCCTCTAAGTTTGTGTAGTTTCTCTAGTTGCTTCAATGTTATTTTTTTAAAGATCTCCAAAAAAAGACATAATGAGACTATTAAAAGTTTTACCTTCTACATATCCTAGAGATGCAATTCAGAGAACCTATATTTTCTTTTCTTTATCATGTAAGAAAGGAAAATATTCTCTGAGGGCAATGGATATTCTTTAAGAAAGAGACTTTATGGAAATTACAAATGATTCCCAGGTTTTGTTTTAAGGGTATATTATCATTAAGGGGAGAGGAAATATTTGGCTTCCTTGTTTACAGCCATTTTTAAAATATCCTTCAAAATGACATTTGCTTTTTTGGTTAACTTCCTGTTTTTATTCAGGCTCAGCTTGATTCATCTATATCTCCATTTTAGATTTCCATATTTGATTTCTTTTTATTGTGGTATTTCTCCTACTTTTATATTGCATTTACTCATCAGTTTCAGCCCATTGCTCCAACTGATCATGATCATTCTAAGTTCTAATCCTATTCTTCATATATTTTATAATCCTGCCAAGGTTGGTGACAGCCCACATATTTAAGTGGGTTTTTCTGTTTCACCATACAAGACATTAACATAAATAATAAGTAGAATTTTTTTCCAAGACAGGTTCATTGGATATGCAGTGTAATGCAGTGCTAGATAGACATACTGCTATTAGATTTGAGTAAATTATGTTCAAAATCAGAACAGGTGTATCTGTAAAGCAAGTAATCAACACTGGAGAGGCTGCATTCCTGAGAATGCCTTTGAATAGCATTGCATTAGTTTAACTATCTGTAACAAAGCACTTCATTGTGGAGTGGAGGTATGCCCTGGGAGACCTCACTTGAAATATTTTTCCAGTTTGAAAAGACAGCTATTCATGAAGGGGCTTTTTTAATATTTAATTATGTATTTTTAAATTTATTTTCTACTGTCTGTACATCCACTTTGCAATCATCACATCTAGAATGCATTTCTCTGCTTTGCTTATAAGTTTATGTAAACAACGTTTACTAAAGTTTCCTGTGGATTTCTAACAACTCTACCCCATCCTTCTTACCTCCCAAAAAATGGAATGGAGATAGTTCTACATAGTTTGCTGTTGACAAATTTGTAATTTCTGATTCTTGTTTCACTATTGTATTCTTTGTACTTACACACTGTTTAATAACTAGCTAGCAGCATTTTTCTCTGTGTTGTTTTTATGTTCATTAGTAAAGATTCTAACAGGTTCTTCTTTTCCCCTTTATTGAAAGTTGATTGATTTAACTGAGAAGTATCATTCACTAATTCTGTAATACTTAAACCAAACCTCCTCACTTCTCAAAGATTGTAAGTAACAGCTGAGAGATAAGGTCCTGTAATTGCTCTACTATAAATTTCTTCAAGCCCTGCAGTCTTAAATATTTCTATCTTTGGCCTATGTCTGTACCTATGTGTTGTTAATTTTAGTTGTGTTGAGCCTCTGGCCACAATCAACCCTTTTCATGTAGTCTTGGGGAAAAAAAAAACCCAAACAACTGGGAAAAAGCATTTCCGCCTCTGTTATATCTGCTGTAATTCAATCAGCTTTAAGTTTGGGACACTGCAGAAAGATGCGCTATGCCTCATAGCACCCTGTGAGGCACTAGCTCAATACTGATCAAGTAAGGAAATAGCTATACTACTTAAAGTTGGGAATAATATTTGCTTGAGTTCAACGGATTCTTTACAGTGACTTCAGCAGTTTGGAACAAGAATCTAGTCCAGGTACTGGACCAGTCTTTAAGTAGAAGATGTATATCAAAATTCCAGCTTCCAATCCGCGTCCAACCTTGGAAACATCAATTATTGCTTATTTCTAAATTTTCCATGGCTAAGTTTACCTAATCGCCCAATGAACCATTGTTTACCACCTCCTCTCCTTTATACACATATTTTCTCCTAATCTGAAACAAGCAGCCACAGGAAATAGCAGCAGCAGGAATAGTAACCAAACTTGCAGTCTCAAGGCTGCGCCAGAGTCAGACCGCTACTGAATGAAGGCCATGCAAGGAAGACAATTGCTGCATGATGGCAATATGATGGCAGCCGCTGTCAATTCTGAGAAATAAGAATGTAGGGATAATGCAACTTCTGCAAAGTGTCGCATCCTAATTGCATCAGCAGTGCTCTCAAAGAAGCAGCAATAACAGTATGACTCTGTGTTGGGTTGTGAGAGGCTGGATAAGTAGATATGTTTTGATGTTAAGATAAGGAATATTGATCACACTGTTTTTCCCATCTTTTCCAAGATACCCTGTACGCTAGACAGAATCATCATGAGGGCAAGGGCCTGACCCAGACCAATTAACCAATCAGTCCAAACTGATCCATAATCTGGTTACTAAAGCCTTCTGATGGCTGATGGGGCTTTGGATCTGCATTGACAAAGAGCAACAATGAGTTTATACTAGGTACATAGTGTAGATAGAAAAAATTACTGTAGATACATGAAGCAGCATTGGAAAATCTTCTCTGCCTTGACGGAAAAAAAAAAAAAAAATTCTCTTAATTTTGAAAGAAATTAGATACCGAATTCCAGGAATACAGGGCTTTACATATAAAACGCAGGAAATTGTGTGTGCAGGTAACACAAGTATTCCTTAAGGAAACTTAAGTACTAGTAAACCATGTATTGCCAAAGAGTATTCTCATGTATTGAGCTCAGCTCTCTGTACTGTTAATTACTAGAATGATCTCAATCCATCCCACTTCTACCAGTTTGATGCCAGTGCCAGGAATAGATGCCCAGACGCTGGAGAGGGATCACAGTCAGCAGGAGAGCACTTGAAGAGCAGCACAAAGGAATTCCAGACACTCCAGCCAGTAAGTCAGCTCCACCAGGGGTCCAACTTAAATGCCTCTATGCAAACACACACAGCATGGGGAATAAACAAGAGGGGTTAGAGCCATGCGCACACCTGCAGGGCTATGATTTTATTGGCGTCACAGAGTCGTGGTGTGATGGCTTCTATGACTGGAGCGTTGGAATGGAAGGATACAGGCTCTTTAGGAAGGATAGGCAGTTGCTGAGGAGAGGGGCTCTGAAGAGGAGGATAGCAGCGGGGGAACCTTCCGAAAGCGTCAAAAAAACCTGTGGCAAAACTGCAAGCCAAGAAGGCAGAAGCCGAGGGAAGAGGCAGCGCCTCAAGCTGCCTCCCCCCTGAGCGGGAAGAGTGAGCTGGGAACGAGGACAGCGGGGACTCAGCATGGGCGGAGACGGGAGTGATGGTGCCCAACGCTCCTCAGGTGCGAGAGCAGCCTCCAGGGAGCACGGCCGACAGGGCGGGCAAACAGGGCGTGGCACGTCAGAAAGGTGTGGTACGTTAGTTCGCACAGGCAGGGCAAGCAGACACGGCGCAGTCCTTCTCCTGGCTCTAGAATTTATCTGAGCTAGCTGTCATCTTATCGTCCTCCATGAGTAGACTGAACCATGGTCTCCACTCGGGTCAGAAGCACCACCAGAAAGAATGTGGCGACCCAGAAGGAACTGCCACGCAAACATGCAGCGGTCCGGGTCCCGGGCTGCAGGGAGTGCCTGAGCCTGTCAATCCTGTCGGAGGGCAGCAGTGACAACACCTGTGTGCGCTGTGATCAGCTGGATGACCTGCTCAGCCTGGTGGTGGAGCTTAAAGAAGAGGCTGAAAGATTAAGAAGGAGTGTGAAAGGGAAATTGATTGGTGGAGTAGCACCTTAGCACCCCTGAAGTAAAAGGAGCAAATGGAGGCTCCAAAAGAGGCAGGTGATCCCTCACCCACTTGCTACCAGGCAGAAGGAGGGGACCTAAGAGAGGGGGGAGACTGGAAACAGGTCCCTGCTCAGAAAGGCAGGAAAATCCCCTCCTGACCTCCCTCACCTTCTATGGTGTCCCTTCACAACAAATACGGGGCCCTGGAACTTTTGAATGAAGTACAGAAGGATGAAGAAAATGAGACAAACAAGGAGGAAGACTAAGGTCTACCAAGGCTGGATTGTTCTAGAACGTGTATTAAAACCAATTCTAAAAGGAGCCCCAGAAGGGTTATTGTAGTGGGTGACTCCATTCTGAGGGGTTTTGAAGGCCCAATATGCAGACCAGACCTGCTTCATAGCGAAGTCTGCTGCCTCCCTGGGGCCTGGGTGAAGGACCTAATGGCAAAACTCTCTGCTCTAGTGAGATTTAAGGACTACTACCCTCTCTTGGTTTTTCAGGTAGATAGTGACGACATTACCAGAAGTCCTAAAGCAATGAAGAGAGATTTCAGGACCTTGGGGAAACAGGTTAAGGGGTCAGGGGCACAAATTTTGTTCTCTATCCATCCTGTTGCAGACATGGATGAAGAAGATTACAGGAGAAGTCAACAGATGAACATGTGGCTCCGAGACTGGTGTTACTGGCAGGGCTTTGGATTTTTCAATCACAGGTTAGTATACAGGACACCAGAACTTTTGGCATCAGATGGGATGCACCTGTCCCACAAGGGGAAAAGATCTTGGGGCAGGAGTTAGCTGGGCTCATTGAGAGAACTTTAAACTAGATTTGAAGGGGGAAGGGGACAAAACTGGAACTCCCAGATGTAAGCCCCAGGGAAGATTAACAGAGTTTATGGGCTGTTGTGCCAGCAAAAACCCTCACCCTGCCATCTCAGTGGAGGCAAAGGATGAAGACATGCAGGATGAAAAAGATGCAAGGGATATTAATGGATCAGTAACCATGGTAACAACTGTGAAAGGTCAGGCTGGACTTAGGACCTCTAAATGCAAAAAGGTTCTGGGGACATCAGCCCATTGGAAGTGCATGTATACCAATGCACACAGCATGGGTAACAAACAGGAGGAGCTTGAACCCATGATGAAACAGGAAAATTATGATGTAGTGGCTGCTACAGAAACGTGGTGGGATGTCTCCAATGACTGGAGTGTGTCAGTTGATAGCTACAAGCGCTTTAGGAGGGATAGAAAAGGAAGTGGAGGTGGTGGGGTGAAGCTGTATGTTAGGGACAGTTATGATTGCTTTGAGCACAAGTGTAGTGAAGATAGGGTGGAATGTCTTTGTGTTAGAATCAGGGGGAAGGCCAACAGGGCAGATGTTGTAGTAGGAGTCTACTATAGGCCACCCAACCAGGACAGAGAGGTGGATGACATATTCTACAGGCACTTAGGAAAAATCTCACGGTCGCTTGTCCTTGTTCTTGTGGGAGACTTCAACGTCCCAGACATCTGCTGGAAATACAACACAGCAGAGTGGGACCAGTCCCGGAGATTCCTGGAATGTGTGGGAGATAACTTCCTGATGCAGCTGGTGAGTGAATCGACCAGAGAAGGTGCCCTGCCGGACCTCCTCTTTGTGAACAGAGAAGGACTGGTGGATGATGTGGCGGTTGGAGGTCGATCAGGGCACAGTGATCATGAAATTATAGAGTTTTCTATTCCTAGAGAGGGTGCAGCAGAACTGCCATCCTGGACATCAAAAGGGCTGACTTTGTCTTATTTAGGCACCTGCTTGACAGAATCCCTTGGGAGACGATCCTGAAGGGTATAGGGGTCCAGGAAGACTGGGCACTTTTTAAGAAGAAAGTCTTAATGGCACAGGAGCAGGCAGTCCCCAGGTGCTCTAAGAGAAGCTGGAGTCAGTCAAGACCACCCTGGCTGAACAGGGAGCTTTGGCTGCAACTCAGGGAGAAAAGGACAGTTTACGGCCTTCAGAAGAAGGGGCTAGTGACTCACAATGATTACAAAGATCCTGTGAAGCTATGCAGGGCAGAAGTCAGGAGGTCTAAAGCCCACCTAGAAATTAATCTGGCTTCAGCAGTCAAGAACAACAAACAATTTTTCTATAAATAATTCAACAGTAAGAGAAAGACCAGGGAGAGCCTCCATCCCCTGCTAGATGCAGAAGGAAACATGGCAACAAGTGATGAGGAAAAGGATGAGGTTCTTAATGCCTTATTTGCCTCAGTCTTTAATACGAAGACTAGTTGTACTGAGGGAATCCAGCCTCCTCAGTCAGAAAACAGAGACTGGGAGAAGAATCCTCCTGCAATCCTGAGGGTGCTGAAGGAGCTGGCTGGGGTGCTCACCAAGCTGCTTTCCATCATTTACCAGCAGTCCTGGCTGACCGGGGAGGTCCCGACAGATTGGAAATCAGCCAGTATGGCACCCATATATAAGAAGGTTTGGAAGGATGATCCGGGAAATTACAGGCCTGTCAGCTTGATGTCAGTGCCCAGGAAGCTGATGGAGCAGCTCATCCTGAGTACCATCATACAACACATGCGGTATAACCAGATGATCAGGCTCAGTCAGCATGGGTTTGTGAAAGGCAGGTCCTGCTTGACAAACCTGATCTCCTTCTACGACAGGGAGACCTGCTTATTGGATGAAGGAAAGGCTGTGGATGTTTCTACATTGACTTTAGGAAGGCCTTTGACACCATTTTCCACAGCATTCTCCTGGCAAAACTGGCTGCTCACGGCTAGGATGGGCACATGCTTTGCTGAGTAAAAAACTGGCTGGGTGGCCGGGCCCAAAGAGCTGTGGTGAATGGAGTTAAATTCAGTTGGCGGCCTGTCACAAGCGGTGTTCCCCTGGGCTCAGTGTTTGGGCCACTCTTGTTTAACATCTTTATTGATGACCTAGATGAGGGTATCGAGTGCACCCTCAGTAAGCTGGCAGATGACACCAAGTTGGGTGGGAGTGTTGATCGGCTCGAGGGTAGGGAGGCTCTGCAGAGAGATGTGGACAGGCTGGAGCGATGGACTAAGGCCAACTGTAGGAGTTTCAATAAGGCCAAATGCCGGGTGCTGCACTTTGGCCACAACAACCCCCAGCAGCACTACAGTCTTGGGGAGGAGTGGCTGGAGCGCTGTCATTCAGAGAGGGACCTGGGGGTGTTGATTGACAGCCAGCTGAACATGAGCCAACAGTGTGCCCAGGTGGCCAAGAAGACCAATGATATCCTTGCTTGCATCAGAAATAGCGTGTCCAGCAGGGACAGGGAAGGGATCTTACCCCTCTACTTGACACTGGTGAGGCCGCACCTTGACTACTGTGTTCAGTTTTGGGCCCCTCACTACAAAAAAGGACATTGACTTAGTCGACTGTGTCCAAAGAAGGGCAACGAAGCTGCTGAAGGGTCTGGAGCACATGTCGTACGAGGAATGGCTGAGGGACCTGGGGTTGTTTAGTCTGAAGAAGAGGAGGCTGAGGGGAGACCTCATCGCCCTCTAGAGCTACCTGAAAGGAGGTTGCAGAGAGTTGGGGATGAGTCTCTTTAACCAAGTAATAAGCGATAGGACAAGAGGTAATGGCCTTAAGTTGAGCCAGGGAAGGTTTAGACTGGATATTAGGAAGTATTTTTTTACAGAATGAGTTGTTAGGCGTTGCAATGGGCTGCCCAGGGCAGTGGTGGAGTCCCCATCCCTGGAGGGGTTTAAGAGTCGGGTCGACATAGTGCTGAGGGATATGGTGTAGTTGAGAATGGTAAGTGTTAGGTTAATGGTTGGACTGAATGATCTTCAAGGTCTTTTGCAACCTAGATGATACCATGATTCTGTGGGAGATGAGGATTTTGTTGCCCTCTATGTCATTCACCAGCTGGAGTGCACCGAGCTCTGTCTGGGGATGGATGAGGAGCCAACCAAAACCTCATGGGTCAGGAGTAATGGGAAAGCAGAGACAGGAGATGTTATAGTGGGGGTCTGCTACAGGCTGTCTGACCAGGAAGACCAAGTGGATGAGGTTCTCTATAGACAGATAGGAGCAGCCTCACACTCACAAGCCCTTGTCTGTATGGGGGACTTTAACCACCCTGAAATCTGTTGGAGGGACAACACAGAAGGGCACAAGCAATTCAGGAGGTTCCTGGAATGTGTTGATGATACCTTCCTTCTCCACGTGGTAGAGGAGCCAGTGAGGATAGGTGCTATGCTGGACCTTGTTCTCACCAACAAGGAGGGGCTGTTAGGGAGTGTGAAGCTCAGGGTCAGTCTTTGCTGCAGTGACCATGAAATAGTGAAATTCAAAATCTTTAGGGCACTGAAGAGATAGAACATCAAGCTCACTACCATGGACTTCAGGAAAGCAGACTTTGGCCTCTTCAGGTGTCTGCTTGGTGGAATATCATGGAATAAAGCACTGGAGGGAAACGTGACCCAGGAACACTGGTTAATATTCAAGGAAACTGTCTGGATACCCAGGGATCATGTTAGGAAGTCCAAAGCCCTCAAAATATACATCTGACCAGGGATCTTATGGACAAGAAAAGCTTCTATAGGTACATTGGTGATAGAAAGAATACTAGGGAAAATGTGGGTCCTCTCCAGAAGGAAACGGGAGACTTGGTCACCAGGGATATGAAGGCTGAGGTACTCAACGACTTTTTTAGCTCAGACTTCACCAGCAAGTGCTCCAGCCACAATGCCTAAGTCACAGAAAGCAAAGACGGGGACTGGGAGAAAGAATAAGTACCCACTGTAGGCAAAGATCAGGTTCCAGACCATCTAAGGAACCTGAAGGCTCACAAGTCCATGGGACCTGGTGAGATGCATCTGCGGGTCCTGAGGGAACTGGCAGATGAAGTGGTTTAAGCCACTGTCTATGGTATTTGAGAAGTCATGGCAGTCAGGTGAAGTTCCCACTGACTAGAAAAGAGGAATTATAACCCCATTTTTAAAAAGGGAAGAAAGGAAGACCCAGGGAACTACAGGTCAATCAGTCTCACCTCTGTGCCCAGCAAGATCATGGAGAGGATCCTCCTGCAAAATGATCTAGGGCATATGGAAAATAAGAAGGACATTTGTGACAGCTAACGTGGCTTTACTATGGGCAAATTGTGCCTGACAAATCTGGTATCTGTTGGTGGATAAGGAAAGAGCAACTGATGTCATCTACCTGGACTTGTGCAAAGCATTTGACACCGTCCTGCATGATATCATTGTCTCTAAATTGGAGAGGCATAGATTTGATATATGGACCACTTGGTGGGTAGGAATTGTCTGGATGGCTGCACTCAAAAGGTTGTGGTCAGTGGCTTGATGTCCAGGTGGATACCAGTGGCAAGTCGTGTTCCTCAGGTGTTGGTGTTGGGTCTGTCTCTGTTATCATTTTTGTTGGTGAAATGGGCAGTGGGATTGAGTGCACCATCAGCAAGTTTGATGATGACATCAAGCTGTGTGGTGAGGTCATGCTGGAGGGAAGGGATTCCATCTAGAGGGATCCTGACAGGCTAGAGAGGTGGGCCTGTGAAAACCTCATGAAGTTTAAGAAGGCCACGTACAAGGTTCTGCACATGGGTTGGGGCAATCCCAAACACAAATACAGGCTGGGTGATGAGTGGATTGGCATCAGCCCTGAAGAGAAGAACTTTGGAGTATCAGTGGATGGAAAACTATGAGCCAGTAATATGCACTTGCAGCCCAGAAACCAACTGTATCCTGAGCTGCATCAAGTGTGTCTAGCAGGTTGAGGGAGGTGATTCTTCCCCTCTACTCTGCTCTTGTGAGACCCCACCTGGAGTACTGTGTCCAGTAGGACATAGACCTGTTGGAGTAGGTCCAGAGGAGACCCACGAAGATGATTAGAGGACTGGAGCACCTCTCCTATGAAGACAGACTGAGACAGTTGGGGTTGTTCAACCTGGAGAAGAGAAGGCTCCAGGGAGACCTTATAGCAGCCTCCCAGTACCTATATAGGGGCCTACAGAAAAGATGGGGACTCTTTATTAGGGAGTGTAGTAGTAAGATGAGGGGTAATGGCTTTAAACTGAAAGAGGGTAGATTTAGATTAGTTATAAGGAAGAAATGTTACTGTGCGGGTGGTGAGGCACTGGAACAGGTTGCCCAGAGAACTTGTGGATGCCCCCTCCCTGGAAGTGTTCACAGCCAGGTTGAACGGGGCTTTGAGCAACCTGATCTAGTGGAAGATGTCCCTGCCCATGGCAGGGGGGTTGGAACTGGGTGATCGTTAAGGTCCCTTCCAACTGAAACCATTCTATGATTACATGATTCTATGAACTGTTCTATGAATCTGATTCTACGAATCACCCTGCTGCACTTCTGCCAGGACAGAGTTATCTTTCTAACACACATGAATTTGCAGGAATTGCAGCATTCGTTCTAACCATACTTCTAACAATTCTCCATTGATTTTATTCTGAAAATTGTATAAATAGCTCCTTTGAGAGGGGGAAAAAAACCCAAAACAACAAATAAAACCATCTCAGTAAGTCCATGAAGAACTCCAAGGAACAGGTTCATCCCAGATTCTTCCCCAGTTTCTTCTTCCTTCCTTTCTCTTCATTTCTCCTTACAGTTGATTTTCAACTTAACCTTGTGGCTGCTGTTTTTACTGTAGTTTCAGATGTAAACAAAACATGACAGTTCCCTTTATAATTTTTATAACACATAGTGGTTAACAGACAGTTAATACGCCAAGTACATGACACAATAATTTAGGGTTTTTTTTAAATTCTTATATTTGCTATTATGGAAATTGGAGAAGCAAGAAAAATATTCAGAATATGAGGTGATTAATATCTATTCCGTGTAATCTTTTATTTTATGTAGTAATAGTAGATTATCTTTAGAGATGGAACTAAATAACTATCTTTGTATCATTGGTAGGAAATACCAATATTGCCTACAGAGAGTGAGAGGGAGCATTTTTGCCAATTTTAGTATCACATGGCCTTACTAGTAGCAAGGTAGGCATAGAAACCAATGGAAGAGGGTCAATAGTGTTGGAAATATATAATTTGTGAAGATAAAATGGGTCTTTGTATGAAAATCAAAGATATTTTTGATGCCTGGGGAAAATGCAGTAGAAGAAATCCAGACTCTCATTTGGCCCTGGTTTATGTGACTGCATCTTGCCAAAGATGCTCATACAAAGAAATACATTTATATTTTTCTCTAACATTTGATGGTGCAAAGTATAATCTAAGAAGCCACAGTTTACTCTCTGACCGTGTAGCAGAATGACAAATAAGAAGAAAATAACAGAATGTGCTTCAGCATACTCCAGGTCTGTCATGAAAATGAATGGTTAGGAGGTAAGTATTGGTTGAGATCAGTTTCTGAAATGTTCAGTTCTGCTGGGTCTGTGAGGCAAGCTGACAGAAAGAATTGTGTGCCTCAGGGAGCACTGACAGCATTCCTGCAAGATGGACAACGCCTGGAGTAGCAAATCAGGGTGAAACTGCATCAATACCTGAATGTAAAAGGAAAAAGCTGGAGGAGAGAAGAAAAGCAAAGGTAAGAAAACTTAAAGGTAGCAATTGAAAAAGTTAACACATATGAAATAAAATAAAATCATCCAATAAATGTCAGACTGTGTGGACCAGATGTCAGAAATAAAATATAACTCAATAACTGAAATATATATTTTAACAGAGATGGCTTCATGCTGCAAGATTCAATTCAGGGGTGTGCAGGTATGGGGATTTGGTTTACCTTGTCAGATACAAATATCTTCAGAAAGGATGTCTTTATTATAATAATAAATATAAATAACCAATATAATTAAAGAGAACTCCATTGAAAATAACTGATATTTATCTGTATAGTATATCCATGAGAATAAAATCAGAGTTCTACATCTACATTAGGGTTTGGATTCTGAGTCACACAGTACAGCATGTAAGGGCTTAATGGCAGTTTTCAGTTGAGACTTGCATGTACTATTTAGCCTATGTAATATGGTTTCACTGAGTTATGCATAGAGAAAAGAAGTAATTTCAAAACCTGAAACTGTGTTTAAGACCCTAGACTTTTAATAATATCTTTGCATATACATTTCTGTGTGCACATGTATTGCTGCTGACTACTGGATGATTCTTACGGGTTTTTTGGTTAAATATATATGCGGAGCTCAACTCAGAACAGAGGTGTTAGTATGCAAAATCATACAATATTTTAAAACCATTTCTCCTTTCTATTCTTAGGGGAAAAAAAAGACAATAATGATAAGAAAATGGTTGATAACATTGATTTAGAAAAAGTGGTAGACTGCATGCTACAACAAGTAAAAGTTATCCACATGTATTCCCAGTAGGAAGCTGGCTGAGTATGGACGCTTAACTTTTCTCTTACCTTCTCAGTTGGGAATGTAATACATTGATGAGACAATATAAAGGATTTGTCAGTTCTTGTTGTTTCCATCCTGTAGTTAAATAGAAAGTTTTATTCACCACTTGGTGTCTAGAACCCTATATACATCATGAATTAATAACAAATAAAGAAAGAATTAAAGCAATATACTGGTCTAGAATGTGCATCAAGGCAACTGTTTAATGAAAGTAAACAGACATATCAGGACTGCACTACCTCCTGTTTCCAACTCCCTCCCCCATGTATAAACACACCACACTCTGTTTTGCAAAACCAAAAAGCTTATTTTTGGAACTGACAGAGTGCTTTCCTTTTACAAGGCATGGAATCACATACAGCAATGATTTGTGCTAGAAGGTTCATTTGGTCAAGACTACTGCAGTCCAGCAAGTTTGATTTAGGTTCCCTAAAACATTGCTTATGAATCTGTGTCAAAACCCAACCTCGAGTATGTCTACCAAGACCAATTCCACTTCACCCCCTGCAACTCAGTCTTTTCCCTGACTATTAACATAGCTTTTAAGTTTTTCCTAATATTTAATCCAAAATTCTCCTTTGCAACTGGAACCCATTACTCTTATTTCTGTTCTTACTGGCTAAGGCAAGTAATTGGTCCCTGTCTTCCTTAAAATATAGCTTTTCAGATTCAAGGACAATTATATGCCTTTTCAGTCTTCTTTGGCTGTAGAATGAACATGCCCAGTTCACTTATCCTTTTCCCAAATGTCTTTTTTTTGCAAACCATATTTCTTTTTCTCTCCTCTGAACTCTTTCCAATTATCTTTTTTTTTTTTTTTTTTTTTTTTAAAAATCTGCTGCCCAAAACTGCATGCAGAATTCCAGCTTAATCCAGACTAGTGTGGAGTACAGCATAACCATTTCTTCTCCTTTATTTTTATATGGTACTTCCTTTAAGAGGACTTGAAAAGAGTGAGGGAAAAGTGATGCTTGTTGTCTAGCCTGTACCTTTTAGAGATATAAGGAAAAGAAAATATTCATGTGTATTGAGTTGATGTGCCCAGGTGTTGGTAGTGGGGGGCTGCAGTGGTGGCCTCTGTGGGAAGAGGTCAGGGCTGTCCTGTGTCGTACACAGCTGGTTCCAGGAGGAGGCAGTGCTCCAGGGGCCAGAGTAGATATTCCCTGCAGCCCATTGAAGAGACAACAGAGGAAATAGAGGAGAGTATGAAGAGGGAAGAGCAGCAAAACTAAACCTCTGTGTACTGACTGTAAACCCCACACACCTCATCCCCTTGCACTACTTGGGATGGGAAGAGGAGTCTGAAGTGAAGGAGTAAAGTTGGCCTGGGAAAGAAGAGAGGGAAAGATATTCTTTTGTTGTTTGACTTTTTGTTTCTGACTACCCCAATCAGTAATTAAATATTTACTTTACTTGGAAATAAATTAATTTTCCTCAAGTCAAGTTTCATTTGCCCACAATGGTAATTGTTAAGCTATCTCCCTGTCTTGATCTTGACCCATGACTTTCCTTGCTCCTGTTCTTCCTATTTTTCCTCCCCATCCCCTTGTGGGAGTGAGCAGCCGGGTGAGCATTTAGCTGTTTGCCATACCTAACCTAGCACATCATGGCAGAATTTTTTAGGTTAACTTATGTGTATTTTTCAGTGTTTCTCAAGTTTGGATTCTTTCAAATGAGAAATAATTATGTCTAAAACCAACAAAATGTTCACAGCATACAGAAAGAAAAGAAAACCATTGAAAAGCTTCATCACTTTAAACAGTGAGAAGACAACATATTGTGAATATCTCATATTTTGAAAGTTACTTGAATCTGTCACTATAACTGAAGAAGGAATCACCTGTCCATACATCTACACCAGTGTTTTACTTTGAATCAGAGGAATACTCCTCCAGTAAATCTCCTGATCATACCTATTTCTTGTACTTAGGTTCTCATTCTGGAGAATGCACATTTAATCCATTCAGATAAAAATAAACTCAAAACTGTGTTTCAGGAGCTCAATGTGCTCCCACTCCAGGATGGTATTCAGTCCAGGGGACCAGACAAGAGCTAATTTGAAGTAAAGCATCCAAACTGTATATAGTTGTTGCAGTTTAATCCCAGACGGTAACTAAGCCTCACACAGCTGCTCACTCACTCCCCTCTGGTGGGATAGGGGAGAGAATCAGAAGAGTAAAAGTGTCAAAATTCATGGGTTGAGATAAAGACAATTTAATAAGTAAAGCAAAAGCTGCACATGCAAGCAAAACAAAACAAAAAATTAATTCACCATTTCCCATCGGCAGGCAGGTGTTCAGCCAGCTCCAGGAAAGCAGGGATCCATCATGCATAATGGTTACTTGGGAAGACATATGCCATCACTCCGAACTTATCCCCCTTCTTTCTTCTTCCCCCAGATTTATATGCTGAGCATGACGTCATATGGTATGGAATATCCCTTTGGTCAGTTGGGGTCAGCTCTCCTAACTGTGTCCCCTCGAAACTTCTTGTGCACACCCAGCCTACTCCTGATGGGGTGGTGTGAGAAGCAGAAAAGGCCTTGACTCTGTGTAAGCACTGCTCAGCAGTAATGAAAACATCCCTGTGTTATCAACACTGTTTTCAGCACAAATCCAAAACATAGCTCCATACTATCTACTATGAAGATCATTAACTCTATCCCAGACAAAACCAGCACAATAGTGCAGATATTGGGTCCTCAGCATCATTTGTTTTGCCCAAGACATCTGCTCCTTTTATGCTTCACTACTTGCTTATGTCCTATAACTCTTACTCAGAGAATACTTTTGTTCCCCCCTTCCTTTAACAGTTCAATCCAAAGAAATGAAAAGGGCTTTATTCATAAGACATAATGATGATCTTTCAAAGTAAATGTCTGGAATGGAGAACAAAATGACGTCCTCAGAATGGGAAATGGGAAAATTGCTGGCAGCTAATTTCTGATTGTTATATACCCTCTGTATTGTTGACTCTGTAAATGCAGTTCCATCTAATAGGGAGAAATGTATGGTGGTTTTGATAAAACACTGATGTTTTGTGTTGTTTTGTTTTGTTTTGTTTTGTTTTGTTTTGTTTTGTTTTGTTTTGTTTTGTCAGGAAATGTTACCTGCTAGACTGCTTGGATTTGATCCTCCAGGATCTATGATAAGAAGATTCCCAAGTAGACTGCCATCAACGGACTGCAGCATCTACACTTGAAGTCTGCATGATGTGTGGACTGCCTGAAAGTCAGGGACCACTGAGGCTATCTGCCAATACAGATGCATAAAACAATTGACAAAACATTCAGCAAAGACAGAATTTCTCACCCTTCTTTCCATCATTGCCTAGTAAATGTCCTCTTCTGTTATGCGTATATGTAAAACTGATCACGTAACATCCTGTAGAACTTACAGTGTGCAACAGGAAGCTTCATTTTCACATTTTTATTCAGTTAATTAAATATGTGGTGCCATACTTATTTTACTTATACCTTTACTTATTTTACTTAATTTGGTTGTTAAGGTCCTTTTAGGCATTATCATGCATGTTATACTGTTGCTCAAATTCCACTTGAATTTTCTTATGTATCA
This sequence comes from Strix aluco, assembly GCF_031877795.1. Classification (NCBI taxonomy): domain Eukaryota; kingdom Metazoa; phylum Chordata; class Aves; order Strigiformes; family Strigidae; genus Strix; species Strix aluco. The sequence continues at coordinate 102,319,854 of NC_133932.1, read as the reverse complement.
CATATACTGCCTAGCAATCCATGAATTTCCGCATAGCATTGGACATGAGAAAATAAAAAGGTGATTAGCTCATGTGGCAGACTTAGTTTTGATGAGGTAACAAAGCTTGCTTCTATTTTATTCTGATCAGGATTTCTGAGAGAGTCAGTAAGGGCTGAGAGGGCTGCCCCAGGAGTAGGATATGTCATGGTATTTCTTTTGGCCTGTGTAATATTCCCACTTAGGGGAATATTAACATGTTAGATCCTTTGTACAACATTTCTCTTTGTCAGCAACTTGCTTTGAGACTTCTGTCCTTATCCTCAAAAAATGACACTTGGCATATGACTACAATGGCTTGGGGATTGGATGGATTCATCTTCTGTTTGTCATTCAGTAACAGATTCACACTGAATCCTCCACATGCCTAAAGATAATACTGAAGTGGAAAAATTCCTTTTGACATTGTAGGTCCTTTGTTTGTAAAATTTGATATCTGATACTCATGGGTCCATGTTTTTCCAATATCGATATTCAACTTTTAAATTTAATTTTAATTCTGTGTGACCACTTGTCCTAAATATAGAGGGTTCTTGAACAGGTACTACTTTTATTTTCCCACAGATTTGTATATCTTGAAAAGAACCAAGGAAAACCCATACTAATAATACTGTCATAATTATATATATTTTAATAACAAATTATTACAGAAATATTATTAATAACATATATATGTGTAGATACAGAAACAGATAAACACTGTGTTTTAATAAACTATTTCTATACTGTATATGATGTGTGATAAAAATTTGTTGAGCTTGCCAGGAACCCACATATGAGAAGACATCATTGGGGACTCTCTGCTGAAGGATTTCCAATATACCATCAAAAGATGCTGTCAGTGGCCTTGAAAATGAAAGCAAAAATGGGCTATCAACACAGATGACCACTTTTTGATGAGTTTGAATACAACCTTGAAAGGGACTAGTGGCATAGTTTACATAGGGGTCACATAGTTTTATCATGCACAGAACTGTGTGTCAACTGCCCATAACTGACCACGTAGTTTTCATTAGATTGCATATGTAAGTCCAAAACCAAAACAATTAGTTCCACTGACTCTGTACTTCAGAATGGGGAATAGGGAAATGAACATGCTGATATTACAGAATCACAGAATCGTCTAGGTTGGACAAGACCTTGACGATCATCCAGTCCAACCATTAACCTAACACTGACCATTCCCAACTACACCATATCCCTAAGCGCTATGTCAACCCGACTCTTAAACACCTCCAGGGATGGGGATCCCACCACTTCCCTGGGCAGCCCATTCCAACACCTAACAACCCGTTCTGTAAAGAAATGCTTCCTAACATCTAGTCTAAACCTTCCCTGGCGCAACTTGAGGCCATACCCTCTTCTCCTATCGCTTATTACTTGGTTAAAGAGAGTCATCCCCAGCTCTCTGCAACCTCCTTTCAGGTAGCTCTAGAGGGCGATGAAGTCTCCCCTCAGCCTCCTCTTCTCTAGACTAAAGAACCCCAGTTCCCTCAGCCGCTCCTCGTACAACATGTGCTCCAGACCCTTCACCAGCTTCATTGCCCTTCTTTGGACACGCTCAAGTAATTCAATGTCCTTTTTGTAGTGAGGGGCCCAAAACTGAACACAGGAATCGAGGTGCAGCCTCACCAGTGCCGAGGACAGGGGTAAGATCCCTTCCCTGTCCCTGCTGGCCACGTTATTTCTGATACAAGCCAGGATACCATTGGCCTTCTTGGCCACCTGGGCACACTGTTGGCTCATGTTCAGCTGGCTGTCAATCAACACCCGCAGGTCCCTCTCTGACTGGCAGCTCTCCAGCCACTCCTCCCCAAGACTGTAGTGCTGCTGGGGGTTGTGGCCCAAGTGCAGAACCCAGCATTTGGTCTTATTGAAACTCCTACATTTGGCCCTAGCCCAGCATTTCAGCCTGTTCAGATCTCTCTGCAGAGCCTCCCTACCCTCGAGCAGATCAACACTCCCACCCAACTTGGTGTCATCTGCAAACTTACTGAGGGTGCACTCGATCCCCTCGTCTAGATCATCAATAAAGACGTTAAACAAGAGTGGCCATATTCTTCTAGATAGGAATCATAATTATAAATCATTTCAAATGCTGATATACAGCATAGGGTTAGAATAATCAGGCTTTTTGATACATAAGTCTGATGAATATCTAATCAATGGATGGCCCACAGACCACTTGATATATCAGAGAGAACACAAAATAATGCAGTTTCTGATATAAATTTTACTTAAACACAATAAAAATAACAGAATTTTTTGACACTGACTCCCATAAGATACTCACGACAAGCTGTTGCTGTATGGGCTGGATAAGTGGACAGTGAGGTGGGTTGAAAACTGGCTGAATGGCCAGGCCCAGAGGGTTGTGACCAGTAGTGTGAAGTCTAACAGGAGGCCTAGGTGCCAATACTGGGGCCAGCACTGTGTAACATCTTCATTAATGAACAGAATGATAGGTCAGAGTGTATTCTCATTGGGTTTTCAAGTAATCTGAAACTCAGAGGAGTGGCTGATATACCAGATGGTTGTGCTGCCATTTGGAGGAACTGTGAAGAGTTGCAGAAATAGTCTAACAGAGACCTTATGCAGTTCAAAAAAAGGGAAATACCAAGTCCTTCTTCTGGGGAGAAAAAACTCAGTGCAACTGTACAGGCTTTGGTCTGACCATCTGGAAAGGATCTTTGCAGAAAAGGACCTGGGGATGGACAACAAGCTGACCATGAACCAGCCCAACAAGAACCTAGACTTCATCAGAAATATTGTTGCCAGCAGGTTGGGTGAGGTGATCCTTTCCTTCTTCTCGGCACTGGTGAGACACAACTGGAATGCTTGGTCCAGTGCTGGGGTCCTCAGCACAAGAGAGGCATGGACATACTGGAGCAAGTCCAGAAAAGGGCAACAGAGATAAACAAGAGATTTGTCTTATAAGTAGAGGTTGAGAGAGCTGGGACTGTTTGGCATGAAGACAAGAAGGTTCAGGGGAATCTTGTCAACAAGGATAAATACCTGAAGGGAAACTTAAAAGATGTTTTTCTCATTCACATCCAGTGACAGGATGAGAGACAATGGGTACAAACTGAAATATGGAGAAAATCACTCTTAAAAAGAAAAAAAGATACTTTAAGAGTCCAACACTGGAATAGCCAGAGAGCCTGTGGAGTGATGATCCCTGGAAATGTTCAAAATCTGACTGGAGATCGTCCTGAGGAACCTGCTCTGGGTGGTCCTGCTTTGATCAGGGAGCTTGGAGTAGACAACTTCCAGAGGTGCTTTCCAACCTCAGCCATCCTCTGTATCGTTGCTGTCCAATATTCCTATCCTCTGGTCTGAATTTTATATGTTATGTTGAAAAAAATCTAAATGTTTTGTATTCTTAATTACAAAAAAAGTGTTGTGTATATCTGATTTGTCCATGCTGAAAAACGTTTAGAGGTTGTGGATGGGTACCAACAGAAGTATAAGTCAAAAATATGTTTTCAATGTAAATAAGAGAAGCTGCATACTTGGCTACATTAACAGAAATGTAGGGGCAAGATGGGAAATTATTAGTCTCCTCTACATTGTGCTATGGACACATTTAGAGTACTGAATGGTTTTGGGTTAGTCTAGTGGAAGATGGATGTGGAGAAGATCCAAGGACTGCTATCAAAATGATAAAAGCACACTACATGCTCTGTGAAGAGAAATTAAAGAAGGTAAACTTGTTTAGTCTAGTGAAGAGAATAAGGAGCAACCTAAGTGTTTCTCCCAGCTTTTTTAATGGCAGCTTAGAAAAATGATGGATCCAGCTCTTCTCAGTAGTACCAGATGATGCAAAAAGGGGCAGAGGACACAAATTTACAAACAACTTTACAAGACTTGTCACCATGGTTGAACACAATACTAAAGATAATGAGCAATATTTCCAAGTGTGCAGGTGATAATGAACTTCTCCTTTCTAGGCTTCCAAATTAGAAAAGTCCCAATATATCTAAGGAAAACACGTTCATTCTCATCCTTGTGGATATTTAATATTATGGTAATTCCTAAACTTTGGGTGAAATGGCTGGAGAGTTTTTGTCTTAAATATTTCATGAAAACTTGAAGCATCAAAAAAGTGAGAACCAGTGCAAGCTTCTGCCAGAAGAATCAACAGATAAATATTTGTGGCCTGAATATTATAGTACATGCTAGTAATTTCAGCTAGAATGTTCAGATTTGGTCTTTGGAGAACTGACAGTTCTTTCCCTACAGTTCAGAGCATCATAAACATATCCACTACATATTTATGAAAGTAAAAGAACAGTAGTGACATGAAACTGCAGAAGCAACATTTGCACCAAGAACCAACATATCCATTTCTATTTTGCTGCTAGAGATTACATGGGAAACTCCAAAAGAAATATTTTTTTCATAAATTTCAGTATGGCAGGTTGCCAAGAGGACAATCGAGAAACAATTTTTGAATGATGGAGGACTGCATCAGTTTACATTTGATGATTTTTTTCATCAGCTGAGAAGACACAGAGCATACAGGTTTCATGGAGAACAATAACATTGGATGATATAGAATTACAATTTGAGCAAATATTCAGATACACTAGATTATTATTGAATAACTTTTCTACTTCTACAGTATATAAGTGAAATATGTAAATTACGTACACTTGAAATCACTATACAGACTGTTTTGTATATATCCATGTAGATGTCTCTTCTTACTGAAGACTCTTGACTGCAGCAGACTGATCCTGCTGCAGGCAAAATAAAACTGCTGTTTCTTCCTCCTTCACTGTTACTATTACAGCTAATATGATATATGGCAGTAGGTCACCAGTCAAAGGCTATATTACTGCAGGCAATGAAGACAATACCTGACATCACTGTCCAAGCTTCACTGAGCTTGCTATGCAGTGCGTACAATTTTGAAGTGAAAGGGACATTTCATACTAAGGATCTTATGACAACATAGAGATCTTTATAACCTCAGTTGTCTTGTAATGAGATAAACCACACTGAACAACTTGAAAGAAGGCCCAATGTTGTTCCTCAATAGAAGACTCTTAATTTCAAACCTGGGCTATGAATGCACACCAATTCAAACACCAATATATTCTAATAATTGTACGTGGAGTTTTGGCACAAGATCTCATGGTTTAAGCCCAGAGGACAACTGAGCACTATTCAGCTGCTCGTTCACTCCTTACCCCTCAGGGATGGTGAGGAGAAAATAGAACAAAAGGCTTGGGAATCAAGATAAGGATGGGGAGGGATGATTCACCCATCATGGTCATGGGCAAAAGACAGAATCATTTGGGGAAGAAAAAGACCATGAATTTAATTTGAACACAACCACTACCACTTAATTTACCAATCAAACAGAGTGAGAGAGTGACAAATACAACCACATCTCAAAAACACCTTCCCCTCACCCCTCCCTTCTTCCCAGGCTCACTTTGCTCCTGATTTCTCTACCTCCTGCCCACTGATGGTGCAGGGGGTCAGGGGATGGAGGCTGCTGCCAGTTCATCACTCATTGTCTCTGCTGCTCCTTCCTCCTACAGGGGAGGACTTCATACACTCTTCCCATTCTCCAGCATGCAGTCCCTGTCATGGGGGACTTTGTCTGACATAAGTCCTTCCCACAGGCTATAACCCTTCATGAACTGCTCCAGTGTGGGTCCCTTCCATGGGCTGCAGTCCTCCCAGCAAGGAACTGATCCAGCAAGTCCCAGCCTTCTTTGGGTGCAGCAACCTGTTTGGGCATGGGGTCCTCCACGGGCTTCAGGTGGGCATCTGCTCCACCATAGACCTCCACGGGCTGCAGGGGGACAGCCTGACCTCTCACCATGGGCTACAGGAGAGTCTGTGCTCTGACAAACCTCCCCTTCCTCCTCCTCCTTTCTTCCAGTGACCTCCATGTTTGCATAGGTATCTCCCTCACAAAATCTCCTCCTCCCAGGTTCCCCTTCTTAAACATGTTATCATACATGCACAGCCACCAACATTAACTAGCTTGGCCTTGGCCAGAGGCAGGTCCAACTTGGAGCTGGGGGATCTTTGAGAAGCTTCTCACAAGAGCAACCTCTGTAGCCCCTCTCCCCCTACCAAAACCTTGCCACATACATAGACCCAACACACAAGATAAAATACTCTCATTCTGATTCTGAACTACCTTATTTTGAATAGTTTTCATGCAGCTCCCACTGGGTCATTCAGATCTGAACAACCTCATGGTGGACTGTTAGACCATGTGGACTTTGGTTGGACCAGGATTATTCTTTGCTTTTTCAAATAGCACTACACAGTCTTTTCATAGTAGTGACTAAGAGAAATGTGTCATTTTGAAAATATGACTGTATTTTGCCAGAAGATGTATAAATACAGAAATTTGTCCCAGAAAATTTATAATATTAAATTAGTTGTGATTACATATTGCTAAGTGAACAATTAACTCAAGACTTACTCAAACCATCCATGGTATCAAGCATCATTTCATCCCAAGAGTCACCTAAACAATTATCAGTGCATCCATTTTGAAGTACAGTGCTCCTTAGTCTGTTAAGGTGATGCTCCATCTCATGTTTATAAAACATAGATAGTAGCTATGAAGTGACTATCTAGTACAGTTCAGAGAAGAATAGAAGAGAACCTGATCTCTGCTTAAGTGTGTATATTTATTGTGCTTTAATCACCATTTGGGTTAGCTCACTACAAGGGAGAGTTCATGTCCTGCTTGGGAGAGCTCAAAAAATGAATACTGTTTTCTCCTACATCTGAACTCCAGTTACTGCATAAGCAGCAATAGAAATATTATAGGGCTACAGATCAAGCAAGTAAAAAGAAATGTGACATATGACATGGGAGTAGTCATCTGGGAAAAGGAAATCCTGGATTTCTGATCCTGATTGTGTTGCTACAGCTATTACATTAAGTCATTGAATATAAAACAGAAAGAAATGAAATGTGTATGTCCATGTCTTTCCTGAAAATTTAAGAAACTGCAATACACTGCACCTAGAAAATGTGTAATCAATTGATGTATTCATCTTTGTGCCTTCAGCTCACCATTATTCAACTCCACCTAAACATACTTAGAGAGGCAAATATTTGGATTCATATGGAAAAAAAGAAAACCCCTGTACCCTTTGCCTAGGTCACTACAACACCGGAGGTTATTCATGCCAGATATTAGCTCTTTGCTATGTGAATAGTAAGGTCTTCCAGGATTCTAATAAGAGCAGACTGCAAAGGCAGCATTAGTGAATTCTGCTTTGGGAGTAAACAGGCCAAACTTGGCTACTTGAAAAACTAAATTATCCAGTGAGATTTAATTCAATTTATCATTTCTTTTTTCTTGTCATAGATATGTTCATAGTCCAGTAAATACATGCTTAAACAGGAAGAATTTTATGCAGAGTACTGATACAATTCAAAAGATGAGAATCTAGAAAATTATTTTGTATCAGGCTGCCATTCTGCTATTATTTTGTGTCAGACTGCTATTCTGCTTAGCTGATCTAGAATATGTAGATTCTTGTTTTATGAATGGACTGAAAAAGAACATTCATTCAAGACTATTCACCTGAGTTCTCTCAAGCAGGCTTAAAGCTCCATTTCTTTCCTGTCTTCCTCCTTCATTTCTGGACTATCTTCCCTTGAACAGTTTCACATTTCTAAAACTACCAATTAATTTTATGAATGATTTTTTAACAGCAAGTAAAGTTACCACACTGAAGTGTATAACCTACAGTAACATTTGTAACTAAATTTTAATTCATATTTCTTTTATAAAATTGCCCCCAAAACTACACTGTCTATATTTCCAGTGTTTATACTGTATGCTCTCATGACCATTAGTCATGTTCTTCTATTAATGATGTTAAGCATAGTGCTGATCAGTTCATTATTCCCCCCACCCTCACCTTATCTAATCAAGAGGCAACTAAAATAGTTTGGCGCATGCTTCCAGTGGAGTAAGTGAAATTCTTAGTTTCCTTTGCAGGCGCAGTTTCATGTTCCGCTATATTAACATTTTTATGTAACCATCAGGAAAATAAAAAAGTAAAGCAATTGAGAACTTAGGCAGCAACAAAGATTTTGCAAAACAACTACTGCTTCCTACCTTACCTAATAATTTTTCAGCTTTGCTTTTTGACTTTGAAGAGTACCTAGATGTTTCTGGATGCTTAGGCCAATATGAATTCAAATTTGGATGGACAGTAACTTGCTGCTGTTGGCTAGTCAGGAGCCCAGTTAAACATTCAAAAAGTCTGATTGAAGTCCAGAAGAAAGAGCAGGTGAATCTACAAAACATACTATCCTTGGAAACATGAACTATTCACAGACTATGACATCAGTGCCATGGAAAGTGGGAATGAGTATAATAGTTTTTCTAGAGCTCAGCATTTGTACAAGATTGGAAGTCCAAGTAAGTTAATGTGATCAAAATGTATTTTGATGCCCACTGTTCAGTGTTTCCATGCTGCAGTACTTCTAGATAAATGTAAGAAACTGCAATGAAAATTATAAAAATGGTGCGGACTGGGGTGCTGAAAGTGGGAGTAATGAAGGTTGTGATTTAGAAATATCCCCAGCACTGACCATGATGTCTTGAAAGTTGTATGTGTCCTACACTGGCTGTACTCCTAATTCATAATTCTTTCCAGTGGTTTACAGTTATTAAATTAGGGGAAAGGTAAAGCCAATCTCTAAAATAAGTGTGAAGTCTGCAGAAATTTCTTCCCAGGAAACTAGTATCTATTCTAAGCGTACATAAGTTTTGAAAGAGTGTTTCTCTGAACTGTGTTTGTTCTGACTAAATAATACCATCCTGTACAAAAGCTGTTGTGTAGTTGATATTGCCCTCTCAGATCTGAAGTAAATGGTCATTCACCTAGGTGAATTAAAAGTTAAATTTCAACTGCTAAGATGACTGGTGCCAGGGAATAATTTGTTAGGGAGTTTAGGATAGGTACTAATTTAAACTGATAAAAACATTCGTTACCATCCTGAGAAAGGTAGTGGATGGATGGAACTGAACTGTTCCTGATGAGTTTATAACAGTCAGAAGGAATCCACAAATATTTAAGGTTTACTTTGTTGAACAGAGTCTCTATAAGTACCCTTTAATATTTTATTAATTTGAGTCTTTTGGAGTTGATATTTTGAGATAGCAAAAAAAATACCATTCAAGCTTTCCAAAAATAATTTATTAAAAAAACCCCAAACAACCTAAAAAGCTATAACTTGAGAGAAAAGAGGAGAAAGAAAGCACTGAGAAGCAATCTGTTGTCAAGCTGACTCTTCAATACCCATTTCTAGTACATATTCATTAATTACCCAGCTGCACAATCAGTGAGAGATCTTTTCTGTAAGGATATTTTCAATGAAAGATCCTATAATACTGTGCTGCACTTGTCCAGTCATAACACCATTCAGCCATTCTTTTTAAATTATTAAAAAAAACAGTGTTACGAACAAAAAACCCACCACTACCAACAAAAGTTTCAAAATAATGTGTCATATAACATTGCATTTTAATCATACCATAGAATCATAGAATGGTTTGGGTTGGAAGGGACCTTAAAGATCATCTAGTTCCAACCCCCCTGCCATGGGCAGGGACACCTTTCACTAGACCAGATTGCTCAAAGCCCCGTCCAACCTGGCCTTGAACACTTCCAGGGAGGGGGCAGCCACAGCTTCTCTGGGCAACCTGTTCCAGTGTCTCACCACCTGCACAGTAAACATTTCTTCCTTATATCTAATCTAAATCTACCCTCTTTCAGTTTAAAATCATCCTGTCACTACACTCACTGATAAAGAGTCCCTCCCCACCTTTCCTGTAGACCCCCTTTTAGGTACTGGAAGGCCACTATAAGTTGTCCCTGAAGCCTTCTCTTCTCCAGGCTGAACAACCCCAACTCTCTCAGCCTGTCCTCATAAGGAGGTGCTCCAGCCCCCTGATTGTCTTCTTGGCCTTCTTTTGGACTAGCTCCAACAGGTCCATGTCCTTCTTATCTACTGGGGGCTCCAGAGCTGGACACAGTACACCAGGTGGGGTCTCATGAGAGTGGAGTAGAAGGGAAGAATCACCTCTCTCAAGCTGCTAGCTGCACTTCTCTTGATGCAGACCAGGATATGGTTGGCTTTCTGGGCTGCAAGTGTGCGTGGCTGGCACCGCACAGCTTGGTGTCATCGGAAAACTTGAGAGTGCACTCAATCCCACTGTCCGTGTCTCTAACGAAGATATTAAAAAGTGCCAGTCCCAATACCGACCCCAGAGGAACACCACTCACCACTGCTCTCCATTTGGACATCGAGTTGCTGAGGGCAACTCTTTGAGTGCAGCCATCCAGCCAATTCTTTATCCACTGACTGGTCTATCCATCAAATTCATGTGTTTCCAATTTAGAGACAAGGAAGTCATGCAGGACAGTGTCAAACGCTTTGCACAAGTCCAGGTAGATGATGTCAGTTGCTCATCCCTTATCCACCAGTGCTTTAACTCTGTTGTAGAAGGCCACCAAATTTGTCAGGCACAATTTGCCCTTAGTGAAACCATGTTGACTGTCACAAACCACCTCCTTATTTTCCATATACCCTAGATAATTTTGCAGGAGGACCCTCTCCATGATCTTACTGGGCACAGAGGTGAGACTGACTGGCCTGTAGTTCCCTGGGTCTTCCTTTATTCCCCTTTTAAAAATGGGGGTTATAATTCCCCTTTTCCAGTCAGTGGGAACTTCACCTGACTGTCTGTGATGGTTTAGCCCCTGCCGGGGTCTGAGACCACACGGCCGCTGCCCCTCCCCCACAAAGGGAGTGAAAATACAAAGCCCCAAGACTGAAATAAGGAAAGGTTTAATACAACAGTGCAATAGCAACACAACAAACCACAACAATAACAGTAATAGTGATAGCAATGAACAGAGCAAAATAGCTACCAAATACAGCAGTGGAAAGCACGATGTACAAACCCACGAGTGCACCGCACTCCCGCCAGGAAAATGTGACCTGCCAGGATGTGACGTCCGCATGGTATCTGAATAACCCGGCTAGAGCTCCCCCCCTCTGCTGGGGAAACTTAACCCTATCCTGATTAAACCAGGACACTGTCATGACTTCAAAATATGATGGACAGTGGCTTAGCCACTTCATCTGCCAGTTCCCTCAGGACCCGTGGATGCATCTCACCAGGTCCCATGGACTTGTGCACCTTTAGGTTCCTTAGATGGTCTCAAACTGGATCTTATCCTACAGTGGGCTGTTCTTCATTCTCTCAGTCCCTGCCTTTACCTTTTGTGTCTTGGGTGGTGTGGCTGGAGCACTTGCCCATGAAGACTGAGGCAAAAAATCATTTAGTACCTCAGCCTTCTCAATGTCCTGGGTAACCAGGTGTTCCATTTCCTTCTTCAGAGGGCCCACATTTTCCTTAGCCTTCCTTTTATCACCAACATACCTATAAAACTTTTTTTTGTTGTCGTTGACACACCTGGCCAGATTAAATTCTCTCAGGGCTTTGGCCTTCTGTTTTGCTGATTAAGGATACCAATTAAACTCGGACACCAGAGTGAAAAGAGTAGGCGTACTTTACTAGTGATAACCAAGTAATGTAACAGCGTAATACAGAGAACATGCAGTAAGAAGAAGCAGAATAGTGCACTTAAAGCAACAAACAGAGTAATGCATCAAATCATTACTACACAAGAGAGAGAGAGAGAATAGTAATTAAGAGAAATACATCACCACTTGCATATATTATCATCATCATCCAGATCCGCAGACGCTGGGCAGCCCCGGTTACAGCGAGGATTTGGAGAGCCAGTCCCGGCAAGTGGGAAATCCTACGTGGTGCGTCCACCCATAGGTGAGGCATCCAAAGTCGCTGTGAACGGGCCCAGCCTTATATACCAGAGATTGACAAGCCAGAATAGCTGGCACCTTTGTTTTGAGTGGAAAGTTTCTGGTTTCATTCTCCTGTTGGATTCCACCCAAAGCTTGGCCAGGGCTCGGATGGGGAGACCAAGGGAGTTTCTAACAAGGCCAAATACTTAGGTTCTCAGCCTTGAAGAAGGCTGCGAAAGGAAAGTCGGATACATTCTCTCCTCTCTACTGATTATATTTTGTCTTTCACTAGTGAATTTACATATTTTACTAATGACTACATGCCAAGTTAGCAGCTTCAGCTTGGGGCCTGTTGTTCAGGCTGCAGTATTTCAATACTTTAGCACTTTTTACACCAGCATAAGTGCGTTGTTATAACTTAGTACAATACCTACTAGCACAATGGTTATCAGTTATAAAATATACAGGATTCATCTATAGGTCAACTCAGGCTTGGGCCGGTTGTCCAAGCCTTAGCACTTCACCTTCCTAACCTGATTGCTCACTGCTCAGACAATTTCTCTGTATTCCTCCCAGTCTACCTGTCCTTTCTTCCACCATCTGTAGGCTTACTTTTTGTAGTTGAGCTTGTTCAGCAGTAATTTGTTTATCCATGCAGACCTCCTGGCATTCTTATCCGAATTCCTCTTTGTCAGGATGCATTACTCCTGAACTTGGAGGAGTTGATCCTTGAATATTAACCAGATTTTTTGGGCCCCTCTTCCCTCCAGGACTTTATCCCATGCTATTCTACCAAGCAGATCCCTGAAGAGGGCAGAGTCTGCTCTCCTGAATTCCAGGGTAAAGAGCTTGCTGTGCACCCTCCTTGCCACCTTAACAGTCTTGAGCTCCACCATTTCATGGTCCCTTCAGACAAGGCTGCCCTTGAGATTCACATTCTACACCAGCCCCTCCTTGTTGGTGAGAACAAGGTCCAGCATAGCATTTCTCCTTGTTGTCTCCTCTTTCACTTGCAGAAGGAAGTTATCATCAATGCATTCTGGGAACCTCCTGAATTGCTTGTGCCCTTCTGTGTTGTCCCTCCAACAGATTTCAGGGTGGTTGAAGTCCCCCATGCAGAACAGGGCTTGTGAAAGTGAGGCTGCTCCCAACTCTCTATAGAGGACATCATCAACTTGGTCTTCCTGGTCAGGTGGCCTGTAACAGACCCCCACTTTAATGTCACCTGTCCCTGCCCTCCCTTTAATCCTGAACCATTGTTAATGGATACTCTCAAATAAAAAAAACCAACCACCAAAAATTAAAAATTTATTGTCAACACAGTTAACTAGCCCTCTGCAACTATTCAATTACAGGTTCTAATGTCTGTAAGAGGAGAACAGAACAACTTCCTAGGGTTTAACGACAACCCAAAATGCAGAACAAAACACCACTCCTTAGGGTTTAACGACAACCTAAAATGCTTTATCACTCACCTAACAAGTGAGGGCTGTCAACCTCGAGGAACTTCTCAGGGCAACGTCCTGACCCAAGTCACCTCAAGGAGTTTCCTTGGGTGGTGTCCTGACCCAAGGGGAGAGTTCTTGACTGAAGTGTGCTGCTCCAGGGGACAAGATCAGAATGGCTCCCCCAGGGGACTCCATTTATACCCAGGCCGAATCTGATCTATAGTCAATAGTGGCTCCTATTGGCCAAAGGCCCCAACTACTGTGAAGCCCTGAGAACAAAGGCAATCAGGAGCTGTTATAGTTCAGCATCCAAGAAGCTCTGTTTTCATTGGACAGGTACACCTGCCACAACTATAAACTCTTGGTTGGCTCCTCATCTGTCCACAGATAGGGCTTCATGCACTCCAGCTGGTCACTGACATAGAGGGCTGCATCCCCTCCTCGTCTCCCCTGTCCTTCCTAAAGAGCCTGTGTCCTTCCATTCCAACACTCCAGTCCTATGACCCATCCCACCACATCTCTGTGATGCCAATAAGATTGTAGCCCTGCAGGCATGTGTAGGTCTCTATCTCCTCTTGTTTATTCCCCATGCTACGTGTGTTTTCATAGAGGCATTTAAGGTGAGTGTCTGGTGAAGATGACTTGCTGGCTGGAGTGTCTGGAATTCCTTTGTGCTGCTTTTGAGTACTCTCCTGCTGATTGTGATCCCTCTCAAGGCTCTGGGCGTCTAATGCTGTCAGTGGAATTAAACTGGTTGCAGTGGGATGGATTGAGGTTCTCCTCCTCAGAATCACAGAATCACAGTATCATCTAGGTTGCAAAAGACTTTGAAGGTCACCTAGTCCAACCATTAACCTAACATTGACAGTTCTCAACTACACCATATCCTTAAGCACTATATCAAACCTACTCTTAAACACCTCCAGGGATGAGGACTCCACCATTTCCCTGAGCAGCCCTTTCCAACGCCTAACAACCCGTTCTCTAAAAAAATGTTTCCTAATATCCAGTCTAAACCTTCCCTGGCGCAAATTGAGGCCATTCCCTCTTCTCCTATTGCTTGTTACTTGGTTAAAAGAGACTCATCCCCAGCTCTCTGTAACCTCCTTTCAGGTATCTCTAGAGGGCAATGAGGTCTCCCCTCACCCTCCTCTTCTCCAGACTAAACAACCCCAGTTCCCTCAGCCGCTCCTCATACGACATGTGCTCCAGACCCTTCAGCAGCTTCGTTGCCCTTCTTTGGACACAGTCGACTAAGTCAATGTCCTTTTTTGTAGTGAGGGGCCCAAAACTGAACACAGTAGTCAAGGTGCGGCCTCACCAGTGCCAAGTACAGGGGTAAGATCCCTTCCCTGTCCCTGCTGGCCACGCTATTTCTGATGCAAGCAAGGATACCATTGGTCTTCTTGGCCACCTGGGCACACTGCTGGCTCATGTTCAGCCGGCTGTCAATCAACACCCCCAGGTCCCTCTCTGAATGACAGCTCTCCAGCCACTCCTCCTCAAGACTGTAGTGCTGCTGGGGGTTGTTGTGGCCAAAGTGCAGCACCCGGCATTTGGCCTTATTGAAACTCCTACAGTTGGCCTTATCCCATCGCTCCAGCCTGTCCAGATCTCTCTGCAGAGCCTCCCTACCCTCGAGCAGATCAACACTCCCACCCAACTTGGTGTCATCTGCCAACTTACTGAGGGTGCACTCGATCCTCGTCTAGATCATGAATAAAGATGTTAAACAAGAGTGGCCCAAACACCGAGCCCTGGGGGACACCACTCGTGACCAGCCACCAACCAGATTTAACTCCATTCACCACAACTCTTTGGGCCCGGCCACCCAGCCAGTTTTTTACCCAGCAAAGCGTGTGCCCATTCAAGCCACAAGCAGCAGGTTTTGCCAGGAGAATGCTGTGGGAAATGGTGTCAAAGGCCTTCCTAAAGTCAAGGTACACAACATCCACAGCCTTTCCCTCATCCAATAAGCAGGTTGCCCTGTCGTAGAAGGAGATCAGGTTTGTCAAGCAGGACCTGACTTTCATAAACCCATGCTGACTGGGCCTGATCATCTGGTTATCCCGCATGTGTTTTATGATAGTACTCAGGATGAGCTGCTCCATCAGCTTCCCGGGCACCGACATCAAGCTGACAGGCCTGTAATTTCCCGCATCATCCTAACCCTTCTTATATATGGGCACCATATTGGCCAATTTCCCATCAGTTGGGACCTTCCCTGTCAGCCAGGACTGCTGGTAAATGATGGAAAGCAGCTTGGCGAGCACCCCAGCCAGCTCAAGCATTCACCAGCAACTTTAGTTTAAAGCCCTCTTCACCAGCTTGGCAAGCCTATGGCTGAAGATTGTCTTCCCCTTCTCTGACAGATAGACCTCATCAGCCCCCAGTAGACCAGGTTTCTCAAAGTAAGTCTCATGTTCTAAGTAGCCAAACCCCTGGCTGTGGCACCAGTCCTGTAAGCAATTGTTGATTCACCAGATTTGTTTGGTCCTTTCAGACTGGGAGATTTGATGAAAAAACTACCTATATAATGATATCTCCTAATTACAATTATATAAAGTGAATTTTAAAATGGAGTTTTCAGATGTATGTAGGTAAAGCTTATTAGAAATCCCTCATGCTTTTTGCCCATAGGAAGTTAGACTGCTCAGGATTCATAAAAGTTAGTAAGTCCTTATTCAGGAGCTCTGCCCTTTCTGAATTTTATGTCACGTTTATGAATGTCATCATATCTATTTGCTGGATTATGTACTTCAAAGGTTTGTTTTTTTTTTCTATGTGAAAAACTGGGACATGGTTTTATTAAGATATACATTTGGAAAAACTATCATTATTATTGCAATTTTTTTTTTTCCATTCAGCATTTGGAGAGGGGGAATAGAAACACTGCATAATTACAAATCTAGATATGAATTCATGGATTCTGTTATTTCCGTCCGTTTTAGAGGTGCCTGTCCAAAACACTTTTTGGAAAGACCCACAATTTGACAATGGAGTTCATTTCTACAGTGAATGATCTTGGATCCCTGTAATGAGATCAAAATCTTGTACCATACTTAAAGGTGGAAATGGTGTTTATATTTGCAGTGTTTCAGTTTTTCTGCAGTTCATACATCAGGTCATTCGTGCATTTTCAGCTAAACACTTCCATCAAATGGGAAAGTTCACAAGGAAGCTCTTGCCTCGTATTTAGTATTTGTAGGTTTTGTCTGTTTGTTTTTAACACCTACTATATATGATTTCCTATCATACACTTCATGAAGAGCAATCACTGAAAATTCGTAAGACTTTTATTCTCCACAGCATTCCCTATCTTATGATTATACTACTTACTTAATTGCACCCATATTTCTTGCTAATCTGTCAATGCTGAGGACTGTCAACATTATTACCTCATATTTTATGCTCATTTATAGGCAACATGGTACAACTAGTTATAATCTGATTGGTATTGGTATTGTGTCCTTCTGGGTAACAATAGTAATAATATTTCTGTAATATCTAGAAGTGTCAACATTTTAGGAATCCTTTTTCCTAATAATTGCAGTGCTTGTAAAAACAAGGCCTTGCTTAAAATAGCTCATAATCCAGAACAAATAAGTGGAGGAAACAAGCAATGGACTGAGGAGATTTGCCTAACACCATGCTTGTAAGCAGAAGATAAAACATAGTTTCCAGGACATGAGAATGGTCTTGCCATTCATTCAGTTTAAGGAACTAAAGAGAAGTCACTGTTCAGGAGTCTTGCTTTTCTGATGGCCATGTCTCACTGTGGCTACATTTTGAATTTTGGAAATTCTGCTGAGTCATGTGCATACTCATTATTCCCAATAGAGTTCTGGGAGCCGTTAGGTAATTCAGGCTTCATATCTGTTCAGATTTGACTGGGCTGGGATTTCTTTTATTTCTTTCATTTGGTGAGATAATCTTGTCTTCTTGCACATGATTATGTAGTAGATGATGACTGAGGTTAATGTAATGACAGATTTCTGCATAATCCAAAGTAAAAGGTGAAAGAAGAGAGAAGTAAAAATAATAGCATAACTTGGTTTCCTTTCTTTTATTCTTGCCAGGATAAAAATATTAGCTGTATATGATCACAAATATGAGAAACAGATAAAAATTATCACACTGAAAAGACTACAGAACTCAAGAAAATAAAACAGCTTTGGCATGTCACGTTAGTTATAGGGAAAATGGCTGAACTGTGGGATCAAAAGTTGTTTTAGTTAATTAATTGGGGGGCTAATATGTTCATTAGAGCAAGAAGCTTATTATTTGGCAAATTAGTCACTCTGTTATTGAAGCCTATGCAATGCAGATATTAGTGAAATTTGGTGCTGTAAGGCACTGACATGAGAATGTGCTTTGAGGGTTTACCATTATAGAGAAAAGTTTAGAATCTCTATATTACCAAATGTTATTTATTGCTGTCCTTTCCTTTTTTAAGCATGAGAAGAATATTCAGCAGACACAGAAGCACTCAGGGATAGAGCTACCAGTTTTCTCACAAAAAGAAAAACAAAAAAAGAATAATTAACTGCAATGTTTACAAATGCTGCTGTATGCACATCATGGTTTATTGAGATAGTTTAGGCAAACAGCCAAGCTATATGATTTTTGACTTACAATAACAAAACAACAACCAAAAAGAAATCTTTAACAGATACTTTCTGCTTTCAATATGACTTTCCAAGATTCCTCAGGAAATTAGTGACAAGTTCCTTACATAGAGGCCTCAGTTATGTCTCCTCACCCATACTTGCCCTTTTTATTTCCACTGTGTATCACCATACATACATATAGAAATCATTTATATTTCAGCTAACTTAGGAGAACTAAAAAGCCTCTTATTTACCTTTCAAATTCCCTGGATAATTGCGTATCCCAGATGCCTGCTTCTGTTTTTCCTACTGACTCCTGTGGAAGAGGTCAGCTGCTCTCTTGAAGCCTGTGCTTTTAAATACTTTTTTCTGACTCATAATAATTAATTAGACTAATTGAGGTCAGATCAGACTGTGTTTTTGTTTCACTTAGATAAATCAGATAGTTGCTTTTTTTGTCTCCTTTGTCTAAGTAGCTCAATGTGTTTGATTCCATAAAGACTTGAATATGCTTCTGAGTTGTATGTAACCTACACATTCAATAACATACTTACAGGTGTAAGAACTGCTGAACAAAATTTCACAAAATCTAGCAAGAACATGCTTGTCATGGGTGTCTATGTGTAGAAGTTAGGTATGCATCACAAAATCTCCACAGACACGCGTGGAGAATGTAAAAGCCCATTGGCTTTCCCTGCAGTAGTTTTACTCAAATCTCTAAGACAGAAGCCTCTATAATTACTCTTATGGGCTGTTACATTTGAGCTGCAGCATGAAATTGTGAAAGAGGTTCCAACATTATTAACAGTCTAATTGTAATTGTATGTATTTGAATTTTAAATATGCTTATTGGTCTGAATCATGAGTTTTATTAGGGCCAGACTGGAACATTTAATTGTAGTAAATGGAGGCTGTCCCTGTCATGTTTGCAAAAAAGTGCCCTAACCCAAGTGGGCCGCAGCTGTTTCCACTGAATACTTCTTCTGCACCATCAATTCCTATGCCTGTAGGAGCAGATCACTGGTTGGTGATGCCTTCCTCTTTCACCCTTCCACCCCAAAAAGCTATTGGAGCAAACCTTTCACCAAAATTGTGAACAATGATAACACCTTCAGTTCAAAAAACAAGGGGAACCTTTGGACTAAAATTCAAACTATTTGGACAAACTTTATGTACTAAAAGCCAAATGCCAAAACAGTGGTAGATTGATTCTCATATTTTTATTAATAAATATTTTCTTTATTTTCCTAAAACATTTCCATTACATATAGGAAAAGGTGCATTGGGATCCCTTTGGATACATTAATGCATCATATCAAGTGAACATTGATCAGAAATGTTTGGGGTTTTTTTATAGGGATATATTTCTTACATCAACTGGGGCTAAAGTAAACTAACATAGGGCTTTTTATGATTGATGCTGCTTGGTTGAGATAATATATCACCATATGAGAGCTCATCACATACAGAGTTTCAAAAATAATTTTAAAAATATCTGGGAAAAAATATAAAATATAAATAAAAAGGGAAATGTAATAAAGGTTAGCTGGGGACTTTCTTTCTTTTGGTCTATTAACCTGAACAAGCAGCCTTTTATTTTTTATTTTTCCTCTGGAAATCTAGACTGATTTCCTGCGTATCACCACTGTAAAGGAAGCGACATTACAAAAAGAAAAAAAAGAAAAAAAAAGAAAAAAAACAAAGAGGAGTGTAGTCTTATAAGTAATGGGTAAAAATGTTTTGTTTTGTTTTGTTTTTTTCAGAATGCACTGAGCTTATATTTTGTTTGCTTTTCTCTGAAAGGGGATGTCTACTGAGAGAAATGCAGTTACTTGCATAAATTGCTTTAACCCCATACCAAAAGTGTATTATATGCAAATATTAATCTCTTATTGCTGGTGAACTAGACTAATTACCGTTAAGTATTTTAAAACCTGCATAATAGATTGCTATAATAGGAAGGAGGGCAGGAGGGTAAGAAGGCAAAAATGAAGGAAAGAAGGAAGGGAGGGATCAAGCAAGGGAGGACATGATTGAAGAACACTCCTTCAGGTAAATTAATGTAAGCAACTAAAGGTTAGTAAAGCTGCTTAGATTTCTACATTAGCTGACTACATTGTCATTTTCTCTTAGTAAAAGGAAATCATTATTATGATGATGCTAGTTCTGATAGGTATTTGATGGATGGACATAGACACTACGTGAGATTTAGCTGTTAGTGTCCTTACGTAAATCTCAGTCCAAACTCCTAGCCATCATAGTATTCTGGGTGTATTAAAAACCAGAGCAAACTAAAACAAATCAACAAAAGTAAGCCCAAAACCAAAGCAACACCTCCTCCTCGAACAAAACAAAACAAAAACCCATACAGAGTTTTAGATCAGAAAGTGGTTGACATTGTCAATGTGGAGAGTTCACGTTTCTAATAAAACCTTAATTAAACTCAAGACAAGGGGCTGATTAGTAATCAGATGGAGTCAATATAGCCCAACTCTTTCAACATTATTTTAAGATCTTGAATGAGTTAAGAATTTAGGCTGCATCATTTAGGTTCCCCCAAAACAGAAAAAAATTTCACCACCCCCAGAAATTACTTAACTCCCTAGGGGCACACTTACTCCTATATGTCTCTATTCCCTGACTGTAGGGCAAGCCTTACAATATCTAACTTTCAAAGTAAAAACAGGCTGTGAAGCAAACTTTGCCTTGTGATCAAGTGGTACAGGCCATCTTGCATGAAAAGACAACTCTTCTGAGATACTTTACCACTGTAGAAAAGGTTGGCAGTACTCATGGGGCTAAACAAGAATTAGGGAAGAGAATATACCTGAAAGATAGCAAGGAAACTTCAC
Organism: Strix aluco; assembly: GCF_031877795.1. Classification (NCBI taxonomy): domain Eukaryota; kingdom Metazoa; phylum Chordata; class Aves; order Strigiformes; family Strigidae; genus Strix; species Strix aluco. The sequence goes on along the minus strand of NC_133932.1, from coordinate 102,299,067 downwards.
TCAGAAACAAAGAAAACTATCTATCTAAACCAGAATTCTGAAAGAAGTGTACAAAAAGGTGGAGTATGTGGTGGATGGAGTAATAAAACACTCATGAAATTATCCTTAAAGTCACCTACCCTTATTATTTCTGATTTTAACTTGAAGTTCTATGAGTATCAGCTAAACACTTTTCACTGGATATTTTTTCCTCTCTGTTGGCTTTAATTAAGGTTTCCCTTGGGGCTGCCACTTCAGCCTGACAAATTTCAAAGTACACTTTTTAAACAAATGAACTTTTCTCATAAGAGAACAGGTTTTCCTGATATTATATATTTCATATGATGGGCCATAATAATAATAATATGTATTTCTTAGAAATATGTTCGCATGCAAGTAAATTCAGGAAAACTGAGCTGTGGGGAAAAATGCTTGCGAAGAAATGAAAACAAAAGATGTAGGTGGTTACTGGATGCTTATTATGATGCTAATCTCTTAATTGGCTCTGAAAATAACTGAGAGCTTATATTACTTTTGACTAATGTTGGGCTAATCCAAGAAGAATGAGAATAATATCTTTTTGCTAAGGCAGGACTGGAAAGCTAAGAGAAGAAAACTAGCTTGCCCATGATACATAATGTGAGTACTGCAATTAATAAGTCAGTTTTCAAAATCAAGCACATCACAGTGATATTCGGCATCTCCTATCACAACATTCAAAATGACATAGTAAGTTAGAAACACAAGGCAATTTTACCTATCACATAGCATTTCTTGTTATCTTAAGAACCTTGATACATTCTGACAGTCTGTCATCAAGCAATCCAGTTTCAGGATAGCTTTTCTGGTTTAAGCTTTCACAGCAGCTGGAGTCCTACACAAGGAACACTTAGTGCACTAAAATCACTATTCTTCCTGTTAATGTACTCCAGAGGTTACCAACATGAAAAACAGTTACACTTTTAAGTTTAAGAGTATGATTAAACTATCACATATTGTTTGTATGATGAAAAACCTGTTTAAAAAGAATCTGTTTTATCAATCCTTTCTTTTCACTGTGTTCACATTAAGGGAAATGAGAGATGTGTGCCAAAAATTTTGCTTTCACATATTCTTCATTGTGCTTAAAAGAATGTAATTAAGAGCTAACTGGAGTTTGCATTAGGAGTATGCTTTTATTTGATTGTTTCCCATGCTACAATTCAAAAGCCTTTGGTTTCTGTCTTCTGCCCTGTGTGTAAACTACACTTTAGGAAATCTGGTTGGATTTAACTCTAGATTAAAAGACCTATATTTTTCTTCCTACATGTGGACTAGGTACCAAAACTCCCAGGACAGTTAATTATATAGTCAAGACAGTAAAGGAAAACTATACATCTACTCAGCTCACTGTAGATACATTCATGGAGTCAGCTAACTACTTCTCAGTTCAGTAGCCCTCACACAGGCAAGAAGTGCCATTTCAGGTAATTTAGGATGTCTGAGTCATCTTCAGGGTCTTGCAGATATGACAGAGGACATATAGAAGACCTATCTATGTTTGTGTGGTTGATGGAGACCAGATAAGAGTCTCTAGATCATGTACAACAGCAAGCACGTCCAATGTGCACAACTAGAATGTCATGTGTGGCACACTCATTTCACATGAGTTGAGTCTTCATTGAGTATGACAGTAGAAATTTAGGCAAGTTAACATGCAGACATCTGCATTTAGACCCCTAAATTTAAGTGCCTTCAAACTGAAGCTAAATTGCAGTCGTTGTATTGAAGTTATATTTTAAAACAATACTATTTTCTATAGAATGTAGCTAATTAAATTAGTTAAATGTTCCACATGTCTTTCTGTTACTGTTACCTAGTTTTAATTCTTGAAGTCTCACCTCTTCTCTCCTGTTGTCATCCTTTTCTCCCTCAATATTTTTTCTTAATTTTTCATTTTTCTGTAATTCTTCATGTCTACAAGTCTTCCTTATCTCTTGGAAGAGTATAATATGGTTATTTTTTTTTGTATTTTTTGAAACTCCAGAAACTCATTCTGTCTTGAAAAACAATTCTGCTCCAGTTGTCATGATTTCCTCCCTAGTTATTTTCTAAATGTCTTCCTTTATTTGTACCTAAACTTCCCAGTATACTCTAGGAACTGTATACATTGTTACTATACCTGTACAGATAAATATGAATTAGTTTAATATGACAGGAAAAAGAATAAATTTCATCCTTAGAAGAATTGTTTAGAGACTCAAGTTATCCTCTATTTCATAGTCATTCAGTGTGTTTTTTCAGTAAAATAACTGCTTTTGGTTTGGTTTTTTGTTTGTTTGTTTGTTTTTTCCTTCTCCATAAGCTACATGGCAGATCTCATGGTGTGAGTAATAATATACAGAATTACATTTTCAGGTAACATATAAATAGGCTTTGAATCTCTGTAGCAAATATAACTTTTCATAACAAAATTTTTCTGAGGCAAAGATACCAAACTAAAATCTAGATTTTGAGAAAGTTTGATTCTGGATGTAATCTTAGGAATTAATCTCTGATTCTGCTTTACCTAGGTGGAGCATCTGTTCTCTTCTGTCCCTTTGGCTTCAGGATAGAAGGATAGAAGAGAACAGATGTGGACAATGCTGAAAGAAGCATCCAACCATGAACATCAGTGCAAAGGAAACTTTATCAGCAAAAATGAGAAGTAATTGCTGCTCTTCATTAGAAAATACTCTTATTTTCATATATAAAGACAAAGTAGGAGTATTTGCAGGACTTCATTATTAACTCAAGCACTTCTTTATTACTTTTTATTTCATTTTCAGACACCCATGTAGAGGCAATAAAGTTGACCAACACACAGTAAATAACTGATTGTAATTTAGCTCAATCATTTGATAAATACTTGAAAAAGGTATACCAGTAAAAGCTGGAATTAAAAGATTCACAAAAAAGAAGGATATTACTGATAATATGGAACACTTTCCACAGCTTTGGCCAACGTGGGAAAAAAAGTATGTTACACCAAGTGCAAAACTTTTTCTGCACTGTACATACTACTTATGATCAGAATCAAGAAATCATAGAATCATATAGGTTGGGAGGGACAACTGAAGGCCACCTGTGCCACCCCTGCATTCAAAGTAAGGCCACCTTCAACACTGGGCTCTGTAGTAACAAAAGGATACAGATTTTGCAGCAAGAACTTATATGAATTTTGTGAAAGGAACTTGAAAACTTCTTTGTAATTTCAAATTAATGCATTGAATTTAGTCCAGATTCCTAATCCCAACACAAACAGCACATAGCTATAAATCTTAGGCTATAATGCTAATTAGCATGAAATTAGTGCATAGTTATGTTTGACAGGGGGAATTTTAAAGATGTATAGGAATTAAATGTAAGTATGTATAGCATACAGAACTAGAAATGTTAGATTAATCTCACTTTCTTTAGGCTCCAAGATTCTGCAATCTTATTTTAAAAATATTTCATATTTAATATCATAATTTTATGGAAATTAAGATAAAATATGTGAGAGCATGCTTATTTTCTCCCTGTTTTCCCAACTTCACAGAAAAAAGTTTCAGGGTTTTTTTTGTTTGTTTTTAGTAGTTTAGAAGTTTTTCACTCTTTATCCTTAGTTCTCCTTGAAGGTCAAGCCCCAAATATCTTTCAATAACACTCTATATTTTCTGCTACACACAAAAACTAAGAAAGCAGAAGAATCCGTGACCTGTACCAGAAACATAAGAAGCAGTAAATCTATCTATATTTTTATTTTATATATACATTACATATATGTATGTATGTACATATGGCACAACAATATCATTAAAGTTCATCTTTGGAAACAATAATATCCTTCGAAAAAAGTGGCAAATTCTAGTTCCTTGGAAATAAGGAGACTTGGAGGTTCAGAGTGAGATGAATGGGGCCATTCATACATCTCAAAGGCTTTATTCTGTTTTTCCACTTGCCTCAGGCAGAAGACAGTTCATCAGTTTACAGTGTCTTCACATGTTTGAGGTTATATCTCTTGAAACCATAGCAGACAGAAATGCAATAAAAAAATAAAAACTTAGGATCATGGAAAACAAATTTTTAAAGAGTGTTGAATTTCAGTCATGGGAAACACACAGCTCTATTTACACCAAAATATACAGGCATGCATCTAGGGAACTTAAACCTAGAAATTGCTTTATAATTCTTCCAAAGAGGAGCATGACAAAAAAACTATGAGTTATACTCAGCACCCAATTTTCATCACTTTTTTTGGGTGTAAATCTATTTCAGTCTCTTTCAACCCTTCTATTTCATTTACTAACTGATCTTTCTTTGATGTAAATGTTTATATTTTTTAAAACCACAAAATAAGAAAAAGGAGTAATCAAATTGTGTAGAGAAAATATTACTGAAAAATTGAAAATGCCAGGCAAAAATAATTTTGATTTTAAGGACTAAAGTACATTGTCATGTCTGTGAGTATCTTCAGCATGATAGTCTGTGACTTGAAGGTAATATGCAATGAGCATGATGCAGAGGTTGTTATGGTTTCAGGGGCCTCTATGACTTTTACTGAATGTAAAATCCTACAAACAAATATGTTAGACTTGATCCTGGAGCTATAACCTACAGAATGAGATAGTTTCCCTATATAGTGCAAATATGTGTGTACATGTGTACCTTTATACTGAAACCAAAACCATTTATCCCTCCCATACAAAGAAAGCTAATCTTGCTGCCTATATGCTTTCAAGAACTCAGAATAATTGTGCTAACTTTTTTTTTTTTTTTTTTTTTCAGTTAGTACCCACACATAATTGTCTTATACAGTGGCCACGGGGTTTGGGAAGTTATGTAACCGTAACTTTCCTAATTTGTAACCATAAATTTCCTATAATAAATGGTTTTGCTAGATGATAGACAAATATTTAAAATTCTGTTTTAAAAGGACATTTCCAAAGTCAGAGGCAGCATGCATGCTATTGGTATTCTGTGGGAGTTAGGTGCCTAACTGTTCTTCATGCTTTTGAAGGTGTCCCTTTTTTTCTCTTGGATGTTCTAAGTAAATCAAAGTCAATGGGAAGTTTCTCATTTTGTTCGGGGGTATTTAGATCAGGCCATAAAGGCTTGAATTTGTTCCCACTGGTGACAACATCAAAATCCATTGACTTGTGGCTTCAGGACAAGTCCCTAAAGTGCCTTCCTTCTCATAACATGCACCATTTCCTTTAATACATTAATTTTCCACAAAATGCTCACAGTCATATTTGTATAGTTTACCTGTAAAAAAAACTATGTCTTTCCTATGAATTCATCATCACTATTACCACAGAGTTCTAGATTATCTTATTGTATCCCTAATGTTTAATTTAGCATTCTGTCAGTTTTTCCTCCAGTATACTAGGTAGATTAGTATAGTGCTCAAAATACTCTTCCCCACCCACCACCCCTCCCTATACCATGCTTGTCATACACTCATCGAGTAGTTTTTAAATAACTTTCTTTGTCCTAAATGTCTTGTATTACACCCTGAAAGTAAAGTAAGAGGGAAAAACTAAAACATAAAATGAAGGAAACTTACAGTGAAAATCCATGTTCCACACTATGAAGTATTTGACTCCTTTCCCACAAAAAATGCCCATTTCTTTTTTCAGTATTGACTATATGTTATTGAAATAACAAAAACAAGGACTATGTTTGAAATTATTGCTATTCGTGACCCTTTCCTTTCCTTGACTTACTGTTCTGTATCAAATTGCTTGATTATCTTATCATTCAGGGAAGAAAATACTCAGTTCCAGGTGAATAAAATTGATTTTTTCAGTCAATGACATTACAAGACTTTAACTTTCACAATAATTGGATTGAGGAAGAGGCTGAATGAAAATGAAACCAAATATAAAATTCAGAATTTTTGTTTAAAAGAAGTTTTTATAAGTATGTGTTTCTTCCTTGGTAAGGGCTAACAGTAGCAGCATTTTATTTCCTGATACTAGCTATATTTATGAATTAAAATCATATTTTTGAGGGCACTCAGCAGTTTCTGAAAATAACATTTATGATAATCTAAAAATATTTTAGCAAGTAAGATCATAAAAACTATGAGTACTAGTTAAAAAGCAATTATCATTCAAGACTAAAGAGATAATAAGTAATCAGAGCATGAATATTACAGACCTCTCATATCTGACTTACCTTTGTACAACTGTTATTCACTGTAGGTTGTAAAAATCAATATTAAAATATTATCAATTATCATTGCTAAAAGAGCTTAATCCTCATAAAATTCAGAAGTGAGCAGCTTTGTGTTTCCATTCAATTTTGTGTTCTTTTTTGAGTTACTCAGAGTGAGATGTTGCGAAAGGGTAAATAAAAGAATTACCTTGGTTTTTTTATATTGTTAACATTTGGAGAACTAAATAATAACAATAGTCTTTAGAACTTAGACATGTCAGAAGTATGGTCTCTGCCAAAGTCTGTCCTGAGAAGTCGAAGGTGTCAGTCATCTCAAATTTCTGATTTGGTTCTGAATGCAACTGCTGTCCTCAACCCAATGAGATATGGGGTTTGTGCCTCCTCACATCATTGGGTATACATTTTAAATTGCAGAATCATAGAATACTTAAGGTTAGAAGGGACCTCATGAGGTCATCTAGTACAATTATTCTCTCCAAACACAGCACAGTTGGCCAACATTTTCCTCAGCTTCACTGTTAAATCATAACCACCAGTTTAGAAGAAGTGATCATTACCCCATATGGTTGTGAAATTGAGTATTTCTTCCAGTTTTGGGGCTCTCCAGTACAAGAAAGTCATTGACAAACTGGAGCAAGCCACTGGAGAGCCACCAGATTTTGCAGTGGCTGAAGTACACAGTATTACAAGGAGATGCTGAGTGAGAGGGTTTTGTTCAGTTCAGAGAATAGATGGTTCAGAGGTCAACCTAACATCATCTTCCACTGTTGAGTGTGTGTTTATAGAGAAGATCTAACCAGGTTTTTCTCAATGATGCACAGCAAAGTGATGAGAAGAATGAATGCAAGTTACATCAAGGAAAATTTCCTCTTGCTATTAAGAAAGCAACAACAAATACAGAGGGTGATCAGACACTGGGACAACTTTCCCCCAGAGATTCTGAAGTCTCCTTGCTCAGAGATTTTCAGAACTCTTCTGGACAATGCCTGGAGAAACTTAATTTAAAGTAGTTTTCCCTGATTTAATGAGGTGGCTTATGGTCCCTTCCAACTAAATTGTTCTATGGTTTAACAACTTAATATGTGTGACAAATTAGAGGAAGGAACCACAGCCACATAAAAATCTTCATGGACTCTGGTGATAGAAGGCACAAACTGTACATCCTACAGAGCTGATGACAGTGGTGGGATTCAGGAGCAGTTTACAAATAGGAGATAGCAACCACTCACTGGCTGTCTCATAAAACTGTGGTCAGTTTTATGGCAATCCCTGATAGCTTGCCCTGAAGAAAATGAGACAGATGATTTCCACAGTTTTCCACTCTTGCACCAAAGACTAAACAAAAGTTGGTGAGACAAAAGGAAATCTAATTAAGGGGTGAAATTAGTCTTTTTCTGTATTATATTATTGCTGTAAAAACATAAATTTAATCTGAGCTGGTATACTGTCTATACTGTCATATAATGTGCCATTTTAATCTCAGATCCTATTCCTCTGATCAAACACATAAATGTTAGCTTGATCTTGTATATTTTTGTGGAATAAAATCGCTAGTTTCCTCCAAAATAAAAGCAGATATAATTCCAAGGAGAGTTCTAAGTTTCTGAAAATGTTTATTTTTGCCACTGACTATAAAAAAGATCCTGGGGTTTTAGCTCGGGTACTGATACTAGTGTTAGCAGAGATTAATACCATCTAAAATGACTGCTTCAAACATACTTTCTATATGAGAGACACTACCATTGTAAGAAGTAAGATGTCTCCAAAATTCAGTGTGTGACTGTGATACAAGAAGATATCAAGAATCTAGTCATCTACTTGTGTTCTAGATAAGGTCTGTTTTTCTTTGTTTCCTCAATTACTTTGAGTATAGTCAGAAGATTTGGAGTCTATGTGACTAAGCAAACATGAATTACACTAAATTATTTGTAGAATATGTGGTAAATTTTCCAAGTGATTATTTACCAATACAATGTTTCCTTTCCTTTTTTCCTTTCCTCTTGCCTTGCCTTGCCTTGCCTTGCCTTGCCTCGCCTCGCCTTCCCTTCCTTTCCCTTGCATTTTTCTGTGAGGTGATTCTTTACTAATGAAAATGCTTCTTCTTTTCATTTTTTTAAACAGAGCAGTTCTTACATCTGTTAGTACTTGTCTGTGGAGCCATATGGGTTTCCATATGGCATTTCTTTTAATGACTGTGCCATATTCAATATCTTACCCATATGCATGTCTGTGTAATCAAGTGTTTTATCTTTAATTTCCTGCACAAATGTGTAGAAGATAACTTTGAGTGTATTAGCACATTTCTATTTTATCTGTCTATCAATAGATTGGAGGATAGCATGTTCACACATTCTTAAATTGGGTAGTTAATTGGTCTAATAGAAGATGTGGCAATAGGAAATGTCTTCTATCATGAGCAGTATGAAAATATTCTTGGTACTGACCATTTTATGGCCATAAATAAGCAAGTTGAAATTTGTCTTAAACAATTTAGAAAACTAAATTGGAGAATGATGAAAACTACGTAAAAAGCACTAAAGGAGATGTTTGATTTCTGATATTATTTACATGACTCAGGAATGTCATAAAATGAGAAAATTATTTGTTTAGAGTGCTATAAGCAGAGGGGATGGGTATTTTTTGATGAAATGAGTGACTTCCAACAAGGCATTAATAGAAAAATATAGTCTGAAACACTTCTAAAGATGTAAACCTCATAATGTCAAGTAATTCAGTTCAGCCAAAATTCATTACTTGATACAAGTCAATGCAGTTATGATTTCATATCATGACATTTCTCTACTAAACAAAAGAAACAAAGAAAGCTTGTCATTTTCTATGAGGCTAGATGCAGTTAAAGAGCATCAAATAAATATGCATATGTAAATGAGAAGTTGAACTCTTGTCTTGTATTTGTAATGCATAAGCCTTGACTGTTTAGCATATTTTTTTCTTCTAAAATAGTTTTGGCTCCCTTTTACAAAGCCTTCAGGTGTATAAGTATACTTTACTCTTAGAAATCTGTTATAGGGAGTAGTGATTCTTCCTTTGGAAAGATCACAGCTGTGTATATTTGGTTGCCAGGAAAAAGAACTAACTGTTTTCAAAATAAAGATTAAGTATATTCCCAGCATTATGGTAGCTAAATTTTAGATTAAAATATTAGTATAAAAAATCTTATTCTATTTGAAATAGAAAAAAGAAGAATGTTATCATTATTATTTTCCTGTGATTCTATAATAATTTAACCTTTTACAAGGAAAGTGAAAGAGTTAAGCATGATTCATAGACCTAGTCTTTTACCTTTTCATTCTGAAGATGTGCAAACTGTGTAGTGTTAGTAGCAGACAGAAGCTGTTCAATGGCCATCTTTTCCTCTGGGTAGGGAACATTTCCTTCAAGGGAGATTGTATCACAGTTTGATTCTGAGGATAGGATCTATGATGTGTTCTGGATTTAAGCTTGCTTTCAGAGTTTGAATAGAAAAAAAGAATTATTTCCAGTCATAGAAATACATGTATATTTTGAAAAAATATTTTAAAGCATTGCTTAAAATTTAATTTATCAGAGGCTACCAGGAAGCACAGAAAACCTTTAGCACAAGGAAAAATAAAAATAAAAAAAAACAAAACAGCAACAGCAACCCCCCCTAAAAAACCCAAACAAAAAACAGAGAAAAAAAAATAAAGAGAGAGGGAGAACAAAAGTGATATTAAAAAAAGTTTGGGAAAACTTGGTTTGGAAATATTTGGAAAACATCATGCACATGCACACTTTGTAAAGCTGATTTCTTAATGCATGAAGATTGCTTACTGTGCCTGTATATACTCTGTAAAGTTTTACTGTATCAGCTTCAATATTGTATGCAGTGTACCAGTTTACTGCCCAGTACTGCATTGAGCCACACAAAAATGCTGAATACATATTTATGATGAGAGAAGGTTAATGGTCTTCCAAAACTCCCATTTTGTTTTAATATTTAATTAATTAAGTACAAGGCATAATATACAACTTCTCCTGTTTTGGGTGGGTTTGGGTTTTTTGGGTTTTTTTTGGTTGGTTCGTTGTTTTTTTTTTTGTTGTTGTTGTTTTTTTTTTTTTTTTTTTCTTGTGTTTATAGGAACACACAGGAATAAAATCTCAATAATATGTTTTTCCCAAATAGTTACTGTAAATATGAACCCATTAATATATAACCTTTCATAGTTTCTTATCAAACACAATAGCTCGCCTTGTCAAAATTTAACAGCTACATAGAAGGTCTGCTGCAGTAAAGACTTTAATGGTTAGAGTATAGTTTGGACCTGTTATTGTGAAGCTCTTTCTACTAGATAAGAGCAAAAACCATCCATACACATATCAACAATTTTATAGGCAGAGCTGGAAAGCTTTAATCAAGGCTTTTGATTTTTACAGTGTCTTTTCTTTATCTGGTTCTGGTCTCTACATATTTTATGAAAATAGATTTACCAAAGTGGTGGCACAAGTAAGTGTTTGTCTACTGATGTATATAAAAGTTCATACATATGGAAAAATTCATATACAAAAAAGTGTATGTCCAATGACTGTGCTGATGGAAGAAGCTGCGTAATTGGACACCTTTCTTATGAATAATATCACTCATACTTCCCCCTGCAGTACAAACCTATGCAGTATATAATGACTATCAGTATTCTTTACACTGTGGTTATAAAAACACCAAACCTAAGGAAGATTATAATCTTTTAAAATTCTCACTAATAAGTAAAAAGAGATATGGTACTGATATAACTATCCTTGAAAGAAAAAGAAGCCAGGAAAAAAGAAAAACCAAAACTAAATAAAACCCAAACCACAAAACCATATCACTTCATCTATACTGTTTAGTAAGCTCTTCATCTGGTGTTAGGTTTTATTAGAATAATTATATCAAGTTGCAAGAACATTTCTAGACATTAAAAATATAGGTTACCTCAAAAGAAGAAAAAAACACATAGTTTATAACATTCGGATGTATTGACTTGTGTACTAATTACCCTGTTTTTCCTTCATAGTGAATTCTATTTAGTATTTATGAGAAGAGAAAGACCATGAAAGATGCCTATGTTGTGTGCATGCACAATATATAAGCTCCTGAAATTCTTTAAAGGACAACAAAACACACTGGACCTCTTTTGCTTTCTTTTCACACTGCATCTAATATTTTGCAATTACTTAACCAATGAGGGTGTTTAATTATCCAAGATGTGCAGTCAGTTCTGTTTAAAAAAAAAAAAAAAGAAAACCATATGGTATAGGAATGAGATCAGGTCAAAATAGTGAAGATTCCATCTGAATTTTAATTTATGTGGGGTTTTGTTTCTTTTTATTTTCCTTTGTCTTCTGTTAAAAATTTACCGTTCATTCATTTTTGCTAGGAGGAAGGAGGGAAAATGGAGGTGGGGAAAGTTAGAGAGAATGGGAGAGAAAGAGAGCAGGTGGCACTATAAATTTACAACCTTTTGTTCAGATTTTAGCAGAAAAAGAACTGTTCTTAGTGCAGTGCTTGCAGCCTGAAATGCACTCCATCATTCCACTCTGAAACTCTGATAAGTCCAGATGTGTGATGGCCTTCCGCTCTAAATCAGTCTGTGCACTTCTAACATGACCTTCCCCTAGGCACCACAATGATATCTCTGTCTCTGACTTACTATGCACAAATTGAATCAAGGTACTTTAGACAGCAATTTTCCATGTTGTACGGAATAATGGACATCAAAGATTTTTCAATTTCTGACTTACCCATTTCCCAGCTTGTATTGTAATGGTAATGATGTGTTTATTCTCTAGATCTGAACAATGAAAGGACTAAAACACAATAGAAGAAAAAAGTATTGTGCATTTCAGGCATGGCAACCGAATAAATAGCATACAAACTTCAGAAAATTCTTTTTCTGCATTTATAATCTCATTCAAGGTACAAAATAAATGATGACAAAATAGCAGTAGCATGCTGTTCTTTCCACAAGCTTCTTGATTGTTTTTATTATTTTTTAACTTCATTGTCTTTTCTATTGTTCTGCAGTATTTTTAAATTTCATAATCTGTATAGTTCTGGAGAAAGCCATGAGAAAGAACATTTGCAAGGTCTAGAGGTGTCTACTTCTTTAGTACATAAGAACTTTTAAAATGAACATTAAAAATGTTTTAAAACAAATAATTAATACTCACACCTAGTCTCTTACAAAAATTCAGTTGAAGTCAAGCACCATGGGGACATGACTGGATTTCTCCATTTGTGTTCCCTTCAATGAGAAGTAATTTTGGCAAACACTTTAGATGCTAGAAACCCTCATTACATCTATAAATTCCCTAAACTTCCAAGATGAAGGTATGGATAGAAAATAAAGGTTCTTGAGATTATGTTAATCCCTGACTAGATGCCTGTGTGGATTTCCACCTGAGTTAGTGGGAAACATTCTGTGGGAAACTGTTCTCCACCACTTCGATCTAAATCAATTTTCTTGCTTCAATTTGGTGCCTGAGTTAAAGTTCTATGCAGGAACTGGTGACAGAAAGATTTGCTCACAGGAACACTGGTATCTCAGTGAAATTTCAGTATCTTTTGTCATTTTAGATTCAGGATAGAACTGCTAATTAAAACAACAACAAAAACTCCTTAAAAAACTCCTTAAAAGTCCTCAGCCCATTTTGTCTCAAAATCCAGTAGTTGAGGAGACCCGAAATCACTTTACTAAATGCATAAACAAAGTCCGAGTTTCAAGATTCTTCACAGAATTAAGAATTAAACCTGGATATTTTAATTTCTTCCTAGCTGATTTTAATTCCCACATATTGGAGGAGGGTAGGGGGGAAGGCTTTTCAGTCTGTTAAAGTGGATTCATATTTTTTTGTAATTACTTGTAGCCACTGGGTTTCAAAATGACAAATCTGCTTTATAACCTGGTGGCTGGACTCTCAATCATGACACAGAAAACTCAAGGCAAAGCCATAGCAGTGTACTTATTCCACATTAATAAAAGGCAGAATACTTTCTTCTGGGAAGAGCAAGCTTGTGTTCTTTCTTCTTCTTCTCTTCCTACCATTCAGAAAAGAAGTACTATCAGAAGACTGACTATTTGATCTTTCTCCTTTGTCAAAAATGCAAAAGTTAGTGCTAAAATTTAGGACAAGATGATCAGGAAAAGCTTTAGACCATTGACTACTCTAGTGTCTTGTTTGTCATAAGACACTTCAAAAGGTTTTTGTTTTACCTCACTTCAGAGCAAGAACACTTATAAAACTTTACAGATATTGTTCTGTAGAAAAAAAAAAAATTCTTGCCACACTCTTAATTGCTGCATAGAGCTATATAGGCACTACAATATAATAATGGTTCTTAGTGCCTCTGATTACTGCTTGTTCTGGTTTGTTTTTTAAATTTACTCCCTCCGGGTCTCACAGAAGATCAGAGGATGATAAGGTTTATAACTGTTACCCTAATTTCAGATTATGATAGTTAATTCCTTCTCAAATAGTTAGATTCTAGCCACTTGAGTCCTGTTCTGTAAACACCAGTCATGAATGTATTGAATATTAGCCACTTCAGATACCATATGGCCTTACATAGTCACACTTTACTATAATACGATGTGTGGAAAAGATGCGGTAATTTTTGCATACCTTCATTCAAGGCAAATGCTATGACCAAATAGTAAAATATTATTGCATATATGTTTTATGCACATTACAAACATTAAACAATGTTTTAGCTGGGTTTTCCCTAGACTGTAAGATTACTTCTCAAATTTGTATACAATGAACTCACAATCATGACAGATTTATTAAAGACAAGTGATGTATTAAAACCCAAGAAGTTATAGTTTTACTTAGGAGTAAATTAAAACTATAAATTTAATGTGTGCACAGAAGAGTCCAGTCTTTGCAAACAATAATCATTTGCTGTTTAATTTTCCTGGGCTGGATTGCTTCACATCTTGACCTGATGAGCCATTTCAGCTATCTTCCCTACCCCCATATGTTTGACATTTTGTTCATTAGGATTGGCTTTCCTGATCGTCACAATAAAAGATAAACTGTTGTATTAAGAGGAAATGATGGTGTCGCCTCTCCATAATTGAATCTGGAAGATGTATTTGCTGTTCTTTAGAATGACATATTCGGGAAGCCAAATAATCAACCTCAAGGGAACAGCTTTCTGTGCCTGAGAGATTCAGGTCGCCTAATACTTCACCAGTGGTTTTTGCAGAAAATGTGAAGCTTTTGTCAAAACAGGCCAGCTCACCTGATAAATAATCATGTCATATAGAAATATATGTTTTTGCTAAAAACACTTTAAAAATAAAGTTTAAGGTACTAATTCAGAGAGAATGGGATATAGAATGGTCTATTCATCACTCTGTTGTCTTGCAAAGGGTATGTTCCAGGACTAAACTTCAAGTGCTCTTTCCTTTTGCTTTGTTTTTCCCTTCCAAGAGATAAGGACCATAAAAGAAGTGATACTTAAAATCAGTGTTTAGAAAAGAAGTCTTTATGTAAAAATACAATGGGATTTTTTTTTTTTTTTTTTAAGTATAGTTAAATCAAATACTTACTGTAGCATGCATTTTTTTCTGTAGTGAAGGATCAAGGACAACAAGGCAAGATTATCTCCATCCCAAATTCTCCAGCCTTGAAAAAGTATGATGATGCTGCCAATTACAGTAACTGGTAAGATATATGCAACACAATCTTCATATAATTAGAGACAGCAATTAGAAGTTCTCTTAATTTCCATGTCAATACATTCATACATGCAAACCCTCTAGCAGGGTTTTTTTTTTTTTCAAATTCATATTATGTTTATTCAGGAATATGTAAGTTTTAGCTATTACATTCTGGATTTATTTATACTTACTTTGTAGTAAATTTAAAACCGCACAAGCCTTAACAGTTTTTAACTTTTCATGTTTCCTAAAGTGTCTTTCCCTTCAGAATTTGAGTTTCATTGTTACCTATAAAAACAAAAGAAAAATGTGTGATTTGATCCTAAAAACTTTTATGGTAATGCAAAGCATGGAAAAAAAAAAATCTTCATAATCTGTTTATAAATTAAAATATGAAAAAGATTATTCTGAGTTCATGTTACATTGCAATATCACAAATGGAGATTTTCAGAAAGAACTACTGCCTTTTTGCTCTCTGACCTCTAGAAGACAGAGTTTGAAATCAGTCATATGTGACTTAGATTTCCTCCTTTACTAATCTGTACATTGAAACTTTCTTTATTTGATACTATGATGGATATTCAGTTTCATTTTTCTCACCCTGCTTTTCCCATCACAACAAAATGTTTTTGTGCAAAATATGTACATTGCTCAATCTAGACACTATAAAAGCTTACCTGTAAACTATTCAGAGGATACCATTTTTGTTTCACAGCAAAAATCTCTGTTAGATTTCATACTCAGTCTCTTACTCTCTGTCTCTCTTTTTCACTCAGTTTCTCTCCCTGTATCTTTTTTTCTATTTATTTTATCCCTTTGTCATAAAGATGTTGTCCTACTATGTTTATTTTTCTTGTCCTTTTTCTTCTCTTTGAAAAGATCTTGTTTTTCCCCTTTTCAAATGCATTCAATATATTCAGAAATTTCTTGGGAAAGAAACTTTATTGTGATGAAAAATTTCCAACTAAAATAACTGTTACTCTGAACTCAAAATAAAGGAATCCAGTCTTACAAGTTGTATTCTTAGTCCAACAGATAAAGTCTATTCAAAGTCAAGAGTAAACATCTGTAAGATTGTCAAGTCTTTAAGGCAGAACTTTGTGGTACATAATCTTATTTTTGCTAGTTCTTCTTATACATTAGGGCTTCCCAGAGTCACAGAATCACAGAATGGTTGAGGATGAAAGGGAACTTTGGAGAATCTTTCAGTCCAACTCCCTTGCTCAATCAGGGCCACCTACAGTCAGTTGCCCAGGCCCATGTTCAGACAGCTTTTCAGTAACTCCAGGGATGGACAGTCCACAATCTCCACAGGCAGTCTGTCACCCTCCCAGTGACACTGTGTGTCATCCTCACAGCAAAAAAAAGTGTTTCCTGATGTTCAGATGGAACCTCCTGTGTTTCACTTTGTGCCCATTCCCCCTGGTCCTGTCACTGGGCATCACTGAAGAGTCTGGCTCCGTCTTCTTTAGATCCTCTCTTCAGGTATTTATAGACATTGATGATATCTCTCCTGAACATTCTCTTCTCCAGGCTGAACAGTCCCAGCTGTCTCAGCCTTTTCTCATAGGAGAGATGCTCTTGTCTGTTCATGATCTTCGTGACCCTTTGTTGGACTCTCTCCAGTATGTTCATGTTTCTCTTGTACTGAGGAGTCCAGAACTGGACACTGCCTAAAATGCAGCTCAGGATATCATTTGCCTTCTTTTCAGCAAGGGCACCTGTTCAACCTGGTGTCCACCCAGACACCTTGAGCTCCTTTTCATCTGTGTGGTTCCTACCATATATATTGATGCCTGCAATTGTTCCTCCTCACATGCAAGACTTTGCACTTCTCCTTGTTGAACTCGATGAGATTTGTCTCAACCCACTTCTCTCTCTTGTCAACATCCCTCTGGATGACAACACGACTCTCTGGTGCATCAGCCATTCCTCCCAGTTTTGTGTAAACAGCAAACTTGCTGAGGTGCACTCTGACCCACCATCCAGATCATCAATGGACATGTAAAACAGGACTGGACCCAGTACTGAGCCCTGGAGTACACTGCTCGTCACTGGCCTCCAACTAGCCTTTGTACCACTGATTGCCTGACTCTGTGCCCAGCCATTCAGCTAGTTTTAAACCCACCTCATTGTCTGCTCATCTAGCCCAGACTTCAACAGCTTGATATGAAGATTTTACACGAAGCAGTGTCCCAGGCCTTAATGAAGCCCAGGTAGACAATGTCCACTACTGTCCCCTCATACACCAAGCCAGTCACTTCATCATAAAAGTTTATCAAGTTTGTCAAACTTGACTTCCCCCTAGGTGAAGCTTTGCAGACTACTCCTGATGATTTTCCTCTCCTTAATGTGCCTGGAAGTGGTTTCCAGGATTAGCTGCTGCATCACCTTCCCAGGCTTATAACAAGACTATTTTGAAGAAAAAGACAATGCTACCATTTTGAATGACTACCAGTTAGAAGTCTCAGAACTTTGTCTTTGACTCCAGCAGTGATGTCTTTCTTGTTGGAAGGAAGATGTAAGACAGTTAAACTCTCTATATATCAGTTTCTATGTTCATGGCATGTAGCTAGTTAACAATACTGGCAGGTACATAGGGCTTCATTAATGACTCAATTTACAGTAAAACTAAAAAAATCCTCCTTGTAACATGAACATTTCAGAGCCACTCTGTTGAAACCATATCACTTAGAATACAGCAGATTTTGATTCCACCACTTGCTTGTTTACCTTGATAACTACGCATTGCATATTCCTCTAGCTCAAAACATGCAATGGTCTTCGGATAAATCAAATAATAAGTTTTGAGTAATTGGAAACTTATACAAGTTATATTAAAATATTTTTCATATCATGCTCTTAACTTATGAAATCTAAAAATTCAAAAGGAATAATACCTAACCCTACAGGTAATGAATCATCTTAGAGGAGGAATTTACAGAGTTATTTTCACATGTAATTTAAAAGCTGTTTCTAGCAGAATTATTTTTAAGGCACGATTTTCTAGTTCTAGTGCATATTTAATGCTTTTAGTGTGTTCCACACCAAAAGACTTCAATGTCTGGTGAAATATTTGGCCCATACCAGGTTTCACCATCTGCTTTTTTATCTTTCTAGTCTTTTGAGGTAAAAAGGAGACAGTACCTGATCTTACAAGAAAAATAAATTGTTGGTGGAAATAAAGTGTGAAAAGCGAAGAAGATTCACTCTTCCCATATCCAAAAACTCTTTTTAAAAATGTTTTTATGTGTGGAGGAAGGAGTGAATGAAACGTCTTCACACACTTATACGCTAGATCATAAAGGAGCCTGGAATAATGGAGAAATAAATTGCTTTGGCATCTGTATTATAAAGCTAAGCATATGATTGTGCCATGAATGTAGTCTCTTATAAAGAATAATTTTCTGTATTATCATAAAAAAGTATGATAGCCCATTAATATCCATCCACATCTCTGCTTTTCTGATGCAGCTACCCTAATGTGTTTGCAGGATTTTTGCATAACCATGTTAAAGAGGATAGATATGTTAAATAAAGAGTTTCCAAAGGGAACTTTATCCCATATTTGTTCCAAGTGTTCCAAGTACTTTCTTTCTGAAATGTATTGACCATTATCAGAGACAAGGTATTACAGGATATGAGCCAATACACTGATCTTTAATCTTAAATTTTTATGAATGTCATGCAAAGCTGAAAAATGTGATATACTAGACTTTTTTATTTTCTCTGAAATACAAACTCTCTCTTTGTACACTGTCTCTCCTCACATTTTTTTATCCCAGTTTTCACTTGGTTTAAGTCACAAATAGCCTAATTAGATTATATTTTTCTGTAAACATGGAATTTTTTAGCCCATTTTGTAGAAGAACTTGTTGAAACTTTAAAAGTAAAAAAACAAACCCAAACAACAAATCCAACCAAAACAAAGACCATATGTCTAAATCTATTGTTGCTAAATCAGTAGATACTAAATAAAGTAATTATTATTGTATAATAATAAATAATACACATTGTTTCAAGTAAATAAGAAAATGAAAATGCTTCTAACTTGTAAAATATATGTGTATAGTCTATTGGAAATATAAGACTTGAATAGTGAAACCTGCTGGTGGGTTGACCTTGGCTGGTTGCCAGATGCCCACCAAGCCACTCTCTCACTCCCTGTCCTCAACAGGGAGAAGATAAAATTAAGATGCATGTGGGTCAAGATACAGACAAGGAAATTGCCTACCACTTACTGTCATGGGCAAAAGAGACTCAGTTTAGGGAAAAATTATTTAATTTGTCATCAATTAAAGTACATTTGGATAGTGAGAATCAAAGAAAAGAAACCCCACAACATCTTCCCACCACCCTTTTTCTAGGCTGAATTTCAATCTTTCTTTACTGATGCCTCTACCTCCTCCTCCATGAGCAGCACAGGGGGTTGGAGAATGGAGTCTGTGGTCAACCTGTAACAGTTCCTCTCTTCCACTCCTTTCTCCTCACACTTTCCCATTTCTCTAGTTTGGGGTCCTCCACAGGCTGCAGCATGGATACCTGCTCCACCATGGTCTCGTCCACAGGCTGCAGAGGAATCTGTTCTCTGACACCTGGAGGACCTTCTCCCTCTTCTTCTGCTCCAACCTTGGCATACACAGGGATGTGTCACACTTTTTTTCCCTCACCCCTCACTGCCATGCAGTGTTTTGCACTTTCTTAAGTATTTTTTCCCTGAGGTGCTTGGCTGTTGATGTCACAAGTGTCTTGCAGTGTGTCCTTTGAAACTGGCTGGAACTCGCCAGAATCACCTGTATCTGGTTTCAGCCAGCAGTCTCTGGCCTGTCATCACACAGACTACCCCTGATGCCTTCCTGCTGCCAATACATTGACATCCAATACACCAGCAATACTTATGTAAGGGATAATAGTGACTAGATAGCATAATAGTGACTTTAGAAAAACTGTATTGTGTCAAATACCAACAACAGTATCAATTAAATACAGGTCACAGAGGGGTTTATGAGAACAAATTTAAAATAAATAGCTATATACAGTTGAAGTAAATTATAAATATGAAATGGGGAAAAGTCATGAAAAGTGGTATAGATATGAACCCACTCAATAAAGAAAAATCCTATTTGTGGTTTGACATCTTACCTAATACATTTAAGCTTATTAGCCTGTCCCTCTCTACCAAAAGCAAATGTCATATTGGCACATTTTGTAGCTGTGGTGCATGCACGAATGTGCATATTTGGTATGCAGAGCATTAACTCTTCCTTACGGTTATCCAGACCTTTGTCATTTTGGGGGATCACTGAATTCCTGATAGCTCCTACTAAGTTAAAATAATTTCCAGACCAGTATTTAGCGCTCAGTGCTTATACTATCTTCATTTTACTTTATTCTGTGCCAAAATAAGTCATTTCCAAATTCTCATTCAAGGAAATAAAAAACCTGGAGAAACATAAGCAACAGTGATGCCTATGATGTCTTTTCAAAAATTTGGATATAGCTTTGATGAAACTGATACTATTAGAAGATATATGCACTTCGAAGAGAGGAGGCAGTGATTCATGTGCCTTTTCATCATTCCTTTCTTCTACCTCATTAGTTTTTGCTTGTTTGTTTGTTTTTTTTCTGTAGGGGTTGGCACACTTATTACCACATTTTTCTTTCTCTTGTCACTAGTTGTGAAGAGGTAAGAATTCAGATTGGCTGAGGCACTGGAACTTACTCTGCCCACTGGTGCTGGTATTACATGAATGGGCCCATTCGGTCTTTTATGTGCTGTTACCAGAGTGCAGGTGGAGGTGCTTTTAATGTCTTCCAGGAGGGAAAAATAATGGGATTCTTGTTTTAGGTTCACTGGGCTAAACAGTTTTGTATCTGAGACCCCTAAAGTACCTGAGGCATACACATGGAGCATGACACCTCTGATCTGAAATTGATTTCAAATTGATCTCAGATTTCAAATTGCAACAGAACAATAGAATGCCTTAAGTTGGAAAGATCTTTAAGATCATTGAGTTCAACCATAAACCTAAGACTGCCAAGTCCACCTCTAAACCATGTCCTTAAGCACCACATCTACACGCCTTTTAAATACCTCCAGGGATGGTGACTCAACCAGTTCCCTGGGCAGCCTGCTCCGATGCTTGATACCCTTTTGGTGAAGGAATTTTTCCTAATATCCAATCCAAACCTCCCCTGGTGCAACTGGAGGCCATTTTCTCTTGTCCTATCACTTGTTACCAGTAGAAGAGACCAACACCCACCTCACTACAACCTCCTTTCAGGTAGTTCTAGAGAGCAATAGGGTCTCCCCTCAGTCTTCTTTTTCTCCAGACTAAACAATCCCAGTTTCCTCAGCCGCTCCTCATAAGACCTGTGCTCTAGACCCTTCACCAGCTTTGTTCTCCTTCTGTGGACACACTCCAGCACCTCAATGTCTTTCTTGTAGTGAGAGGCCTGAAACTGAACACAGTCTTCAAGGTGTGGCCTCACCAGTGCCGAGTATAGAGGGACAATCCCTTCTCTAGACCTCCTGGCCATGCTATTTCTGATACAAGCCAGGATACTGTTGGCCTTCTTGGCCACCTGGGTACACTGCTGGCTCATATTCAGCTGGCTGTTGACCAACAACTCCAGGTTCTTTTCCACCGGGCAGCTTTCCAGCCACTCTTCCCCAAGCCTGTAACATTGCATGGGGTTGTTTTGACCCAAGTGCAGGACCTGGCACTTAACCTTGTTGAATCTCATACAATTGTCCTCGGCCCATTGATCCAGCCTGTCCAGATCCCTCTGTAGAGCCTTCCTACCCTTAAACAGATCAACACTCCCACCCAACTTGGTGTCATCTGCAAACTTACTGAGGGTGCACTTGATCCCCTCATCCAGATCATCAGTAGAGATATTAAACAGAACTGGCCCCAGTACTGAGCCCTGGGGAACACCACTTGTGACCGGCTGCCAACTAGATTTAACTACATTCACCACAACTCTTTGGGTCTGGCCATTCAAACAATCTTTTTACCCAGCAAAGTGTATGCCCATCCAGGCCATGAGCAACCAGTTTCTTCAGGGGAATGCTGTGGGAAATGATGTCAAAGGCTTTACTAAAGTCAAGGTAAACAGTATACATAGCCTTTCCCTCCTCCACTAAGCAGGTCACCTTGTCATAGAAGGAGATCAGGTTAGTCAAGAAGGACCTGTCTCTCATAAACCCATGCTGACTGGGCCTGGTCACCTGGTTGTTCTGTATGTGTTGTGTGATGTCACTCAAGATGGTCTGCTCCATAATCCCCGGCACTGAGGACAAACTGACAGGCCTTTAGTTCCCCAGATCCTCCTTCTGACACTTCTTATAGCATCAGCCTTACAGACAATAACACTCAAAGAGCTGCCAAATATAAATGTCAATATTAGGACGAACTGGGCAGACATCACTGGCTCTATTAACTACAACTAGTATTTAGTTGCCTGAAATTGGAGTCTAGTGCTATTTCTGATGCTCTACAGTTCTGTCTGTCATACCAGATGGGCCTCCTGTAGATCTTCTCTCCTATCTGCCACTCCTGTGGCCAGGCTGCCAGCTTGATGACAACTCAAATGGCATTAGACATCTAATGTGTGGGCAACTGATCTCACTCAAGATCATCATCGTTAGGTCTTAATGCATTGTAGACATACCTTGCATGTCAAAATCCTAATTTAAAAGCTTTTAGGTGCTGAGTCCTATTTTTAGTTTCTGGGTGATGAGGTCATTTAAGCATCAGAACAGAGTACAGTACAGAATAGAGCAACCCTGGGATTAACAATAACTAATTTTTTGCTGACCTTTACTAATAACAAGTTACTACCCCTTTTATAGTAGGGGATGACTCATTTCTCAACTCACCTACTTCCTAACTGCCTATACAAAGGAGGAAACAACTAGGGACAAACTCTGTATTCTTGTTAAAAACCTGGGTTTAAAACACATCTCCAGGTGGGGTGGAAAAGAGCATGTAGAGTCCTTATTCACCCACTTAATCATGCTTGGGCTGTGCAGAAAGCAGTTCCCCACATTACAGATTTTGAGAATGAAATTACTTGGTAGGTTATTTCAGATGTAATAAACTCTCAAAATCCTTTAACTTGGCTGCATCCTTAGCTTTGATGTTTGTGAAGTAATGCTTTTAAATTTCATTTTGTATTTTCATTTAAACAACTTTGTAGTATATAGATCATTATAGCTGCTTAAAAGTTCATTTGTGTTTTAATAATCCATATGAGTTCTTGGCATCTGTGTAGCAGGATCATGCTGTGAAATCTTAATTCTTATGCTATTATGAAAAACTTGTTTTGTTCACTTAAAAAAATCTCATTTAGTTTCTTTATAAATGCTTTTTGCTTTAATCACTGAAAGATCTCCAGGCATATTATATCAAATTACTTTACTTTTCTCACTAATACAGATAAAGAATAACTAAAATGGCACAGTGTTTATTTGTTACTTCCTACGGAAAACATTCAGCACCTCCAAGACAGAATTAGGGAAAAAAAAACAGTGGAGTGAATCATGTTAGAAACATACACACACTAAATCTATGTTCCATAAAGATAGATAACGTAAGCTTGTTATTAGATACATTTTATAGCAGGCTCTGCCAAAGCTTTTGACTGAAGGAACTGTGCTGAATATGTGTACTATTCAATGCATCAGATATTAAATTCAGTTTGCAGCACACAAAGTAACAGAAAAGAAAATGTTCACCACTCAAGAAAACACCCTATCAATCAAATTTGTAGATTGACTTCTTTCTTACCAGAAACATATACATATCGTTCTACATGATCTCAAACTTAGATTGTGCTGTACAGTATCTTGCAATAAAACACAGAATAACAATAAAGCCTGAAAAAGATCAACCAGCAAACATTTTGATGAAAAGACAAGTTATGAAAGGAAATTACATACAAATCTGAGTTACATGTGAGTTCTCCAGAACAATTCTTGTAAGTAGTTATATTACTGTAGGAAGTGATCTAAATTCACAAGGTCTAAAACCACAAAATTTAAAGTCACAAACAAGTCAAGTATGCTAATGTTGGGTTCTTCACTAAGGAAAATCTTTAAAGTTCTTGTAAGACTGAAATTTGACTTCTTAAAATCATGCTTTTGTGCTGGACACAATAAAAAATTTTTCATTAGTTGTGTCGTATTCTACCCACAATGTAATGTTTCTGTCATGATAGTGAGAAACAAATAAAAGCAAAAATTATAACATCGACGTTCAGTCCCAAGAGAAGTATAGGGCAGTACCCGAAAAAGCTGTTTTCTTGGTGATAAAAACATGAAAGGGATACCTGCCACTTATATTTGTCAGACTCTATGTATGGAGATTTAGTAAAAATTATTATTTGTATCTTGGGGAGACTCCACAAGCTTGATCAGGGACTAACATGTCCTTGTAAGAACAGCACAATTAATTATGAGGAAGATAGTACTTATCAAATATTTTACAGTTGAACAAAAATGAATGAAACTTCTAAAAAGAGACAAGGAAAAAAAAAGAACAAGAGGAACACCATATCTTGGCATGGTAATAGTCATAAATTATATTAGAATATGAATACTTTGATTCACTGATGTTGATACTGGACCTTTGAGTTGGGATTAATCTCAATTAATAGTGCTACCAGAATAGATACTTAGGTTAGTTAGGCATCTTACAACTACTAAGCCTCTTTGCTAATCAATGTCTTACACATAATCAACAGAACAAGAGGGGTCAACTTTGAGGAGTGAGTCATCCCAACTCTGAATTATTTTTTTCTGTTGCGCTTTTTTTTTTTTTTTTCCCCATAAACTACATAAGGAGTCTGTGTGATTAATTTTCTTTTCAAGGTTTTAACTTTTAAATAGATATTCATAAAGGCAATGAATCTTATCCTTTCCCCTTGTTGATTAATTAATATCTAACTGGATACTTTTACTGGGGCTATCGTTGCATTAGATCTATTTTAACAGAATTGCAAAACCATAGATGAAATTAATCTGTGGAGGTCAATGGGATCCAGAGCCCCACAGACAAGATGGTGGCATGTCCAGGGAAAAAGTATTTCAGAAAGGGCAAAACACTGCATGACATTGAGGTGGGGGGCAGGGGGCCAAAATGTGTGGGAAAGAGCCATGCAGACACCAATGTCAGAGAAGAAGGAGGGGGAGAATGTGCTCCAGGTGCCAGAGCAGAGATTCCTCTGCAGTCCCTGGAGAGGACCAAGGTGGAGCAGTTATTTCCCTGCTCACCATGGAGGACCACTCTGGAGCAGATATCCACACTGCAGCCCAAGGAGGATCCCATGCTGGAGCAGTTGTATATTTCCTGAAGGATCACAGCCTGTGGGAAGCATCCATGCTGGAGCAAGGGAATGTGGTAGGAGGAAGGACAAGCAGAGAGGGACTGTTATGGACTGACCCCAATCCCCCGTTCCCTGTCCTGCCTGCACTGCCCATGGGGGAGGATGTAGAGGGGTTGGGAATGAAGGAGTGAGGTTGAGCCTGGAAAAGGTATGGGAGGAAGGTTTTGGTTTACTTTTGTCTTTGTTTCTCACTATCCTACACTTTTAATTGACAATAAATGAAATTAATTTTCCCCATGTTAAGTCTGCTTTGCCCATGTGGTAGGTAATCTCCCTCTCTTTATCTAAACCCACAGGCTTTTTCATATTATTTTCTCCCACTGTTCTGTTGAGGATGGGGAGTGAGAGAGCAGCTGGGTGGGCATCTGGCAGCCAGTCAAGGTCAACACACCACAGTGATAAAAAGAAAAGAAAGAAAGCAGGGACTGGCAAGAACATTGTTGTTTATTTGCTCAGCTTATTTTTTTTTTTTTTTCCTGTGTGCAAAATGAAAGACTTGGGATCTAAATTAAAGAAACCAAGATAGACAAATTAAACTGAGTAATTCTTATATTAGTCCGATTGTTAACTTATATACCAGTAGAAAAGAAATTTCCTAGCGACGTATATGCAGTGTGAACTTTCAAAGCTTCATTTCAGGCACTGAGTCTAAAGTAATTTAGTTGTAACCTTGGACAACCTTTGGTTTTTCCAGCAAGTTTTCAGAACTGTTCAATCTTTGAAACTATACTGTTATTTAATTATGGTTGCAATGTTCTTTCAAATAAGTAACTTTTATAGACCCAACTAGACAGAATGAAACACAATATTGCATAATGTTACATGGGTATATTCTTTATTATAACCCACCCCCAAAGTATAGAACTACTATTGTACTGTCTGAGAAACGCTTCAAGGTAATGTAAATTCAAACTGGGTTGTAACTTAAAGGCTGGCAGGTTCATAAGCTTGCTTGCTGCAAATGCCAGACTGTTTAACCATAATGTACTATTAACATAGTTATTTTCCTCCAAACGTCCAAGGATTTTCTAGGTTTGTTTTTTATTTGTGTGTTATTTAGAAGAATTAAGAGAAGAAAAATCATAAAGAAGAAATTTACTTGGCTGCATTCCTAATCTCTGCATTTGCAAAAACAAGCAAATAAAAAATCATACATTACATCAGTGCATATGAAATCTAAATATCATCTGCCTTGATATTGTTCACATTGGGACTAACTAAATAGGATACAAAGGATTCAGCATGTGTGCAATGTAATTTATTAAGGACCATATTGATTGAAATCTAAACTGCTGTTCTGAGAAATCTCAAAAAGTACTTCCTCAAGAACATTCATGACTAACTCCAGCACCATGTTAGCTCCTTGTTAGTGGTTACAGTTTACAAATTCAGAAAAATACATTTTTAACAAGGGCAGTTGTTTTTCTTTGGACTCATAAATAGTTCAACCTGATGGACTGATCAAAGTGTTTTCAAATGTAAAATTTCCCTTAGAGCTAAGTACAATGCAGTGATAATGAAAACGTAAATTCAGTAATTTAAAGGTCAAACCCATCTTATGTCAGTGATTTGAATGTCAAATCCACCTTCTACTAAACTTTTCCTTTCCTTTTCCTCCTAATTATATTTCTCCGTTCTTTCACTTCAGCCATTTCCTTTCTTGCATAGGAGTTCTCCATGGCTTGTTACTTCTCCCATCTTCTACCACTTTCTTTCGAGTAGAAGAACAATAGCACTTCTCTTTTTCAGCTGTTTTTTTTTTTTCTCATTTTTTTCCTGTTCCTGAAAGGAACAGGAAATACAGTCTAGACAGTCTAAAGTCTAGACATAATACAGTAAGTATTTCTTTTCCTTTCCTGAAATCATCCCAGGTGTTTTTAATTTTTATTCTCTGTTCTCATTAGCTTATATATTGGTTTGTCTTCATTTGCTCTTTTACTTGTTTTGAACTTTTCCTTATTTTTCAGGATACTTTTTTGTTGCTTCAGATTTTTTATTTTCCTCCATTTTTCTTGAATAAACAAAGAAAAGTTCCAAGTCCTGCAGGTAAGACAGAATAACTTGCAACAGTACAGGCTGAGGGCTGACTTAATGATCAGTCTCTGCAAAAAAGAACATGGATGTCCTGGCAGGCTGTGAGTCAGACATGAGTCAGCAGTGCATCCTTTTGGTGGTGAAAACTGACCATTTACAGAGCTATAGTTCCAAGGGCATATATTACAGATCAAGGAAAGGGATTATTTGTCTTTCTTTGGTACTTGTGATGCCTCACTTAGAGCCCTATCTCTGGTTGTGGGCACCCCAGTACATAAGATGATTAGGGAGTTGAAACACATTTTGTATGGGGAGAGATTGAGAGGACAGAGTTAGACTGAATGTGAGAAGGCTCAAGAAAGGTCTAATCATGGCCATCCACCACCTAGACGGTTATAGTACAGAAAGGGCTAGACTTGCCACACAAGCGCAGAGAAGAGGACATAAGAATATGATCAAATATGTAATAAAGGAAATTCCAGTTCTTCACAATAACAATGGCTAAGTACTAGAGTATTTTCCATGAAGGCTTGTACTAGCTCCATCCTTGAATGTTTTCTAAAAACAGATGAACAAGACCATCAGCCAACTGTTCCTGATCCAACTTTGAAGCTAATCTGGCTTTGAACTAGATGTCAGACTGGATAATTTTTCTATGATTACATAAGTCTATGACCAGCACTATTAGTTTATAACCAGCATAGATTCACAAAGGGAAAGTCATGCTCGATCAACCTGATAGCCTTCTACAATGAAATGGCAGGCATGATAGATGTGGGGACAGCAGTGGATAGTGTCTACCTAGACTTCAGTAAGATTTTTGACACTGTCTCTCATATGATCCTCATAGAGAGGCTGTTGATGTACAACCTGGGTGAGCAGACAGTGGACTGAAAACTGGTTGAATGATCAGGCCCAGGGAGTAGTGGTCAGTGGCATAAAGTTTAGTTGGAGGCCAGTGACTAACAGTGTACCCCAGCAGTCAATACTGGTTCCAGTCTGGTTTAACATCTTCATTAATGATCTGGATGATGGGGAAGATTGTATCCTCAGCAGGTTTGCTGATGACACAAAACTGGGAGGAGCAGCTGATATGCCAGAGGGTCATGCTGCAATCCAGAGGGACCCCCTGTGACTGACTAAACCCCATGAGGTAGACTGACTCACTGGATAAACCCTTAAAATAGAAGAAGGCTCAGAGGAGATGGGCAAGGGCCATGAGCCCGTGAAGGTCAGGGCATAATGCAGGATGTGACTGATCACAGCTGTTGCAAAGCATCTCTCTTTTATCTCACCTGGTGAGGCCATGCCTGGAGTATTGTGTAGAGTTCTGGCCTCCTCAGTACAGAATAGACATAGAAAGAGTCAAACAAAGGGATACAGAGATGATGAAGGGACTGGAGCCTCTCTCCTGTGAGGGGAGCCTTTCTACTGTGAGGAAAGGCTGAGATAGCTGGGACTGTTTAGCCTACAGAAGAGAAGGCTCAGGGGAATCTCATCAATGTCTATTAATACCTGAAAGGAAGATGCAAGGAAGACAGATCCAGGCCCTTTTCAGTGGTGCCCAGTGACAACCAAAGGCAATGGGCACAAACTGAAACACAGGAGGATCCATCTGAACATCAGGAAACACCTTTTACACTGTGAGGGTGACTGAGCACTGGCAGGGGCTGCCTGGGAAGCCTGTGGAATCTCCCTTCTTGGAGATACTTAAAAGCTGTTTGGACATGGTCCTGGGCACCCAGCTCTAGGTGGCCCTGCTTGAGTAAGGGGGATTAGACCAGACGACCCTCCAGAAATCCCTTCTAGCCTCAACTATTTTGTGTTTGTGATTTTGCTTTTACATGGTTTCTGAGTCCCAGAACCATGACAGTAAGAACCTTCATAACGACTTAAAGTTATGTGGAAGGCAGAGAACAGGAAAAAAAAAAATATATTTGTAGCTGTTTGTGTTGCTAGGAAGATATACTGGACTGGTTGAAGCTGGATATATTGCTGGCTAGGATTGAAGGTGTATTGGTGGCTAGGATTGAAGGTGTATTGCTGACTAGGATGGAGACTTGTAGCCGGATGGAAATGATGGACTATGTAGGACATTATGATCACCAAGGAATACAGGTGTATTCTAAAAAGAATGCACTGAACTGGGTAATTGTGATTTTGTACCTGAAACAAACAAGATTTCATTATCAGTGTGAGGTTTCCAAAGCTCTTCTCTTCATTTCTGTATTTCTCAGGTTGAATTTCTTCCAGTTATTCTTCATTCAGGAAACCATTTCCTCCCAGCCCAAGGAAGGGTTGGGGAATGACAAACAGGTCTTTCTGTTAATCTCCCTTTCCTTCTGAAAGGAAATATTGAATGCAGTCCATAGTGCAGTCCAAATAGACACACAGACCGCGTTCAAACAGTTATCTATACAGGGTGGACAGTCAGGAGATGAGAAAACTGTGGGAAAATAGCGATCAAAGCAATCTGAAAGTATTGATTGAATGTAAGTTGGAACTCATATGTATGTTATGGTATACAACACAGACCCGGGGTTCAACACTTCCTAGTTGTATGTCTTGCTGAAGACAAGGATTAAACCTGAATGCGTTTTCTTTTGGAAAACAACCTCTGTGAGCCTTTAGGAAGGAGCCATATTGCACCCTGGCTGGAAGGTCGGAGAACCAAAATTGTAAGGCACAGAGAAAATTGCACACTTTTCCCACAGTGTGAACACAAATAATGAACCCAAACCCAAACCCAAACCAAATAAAATTAATAGTCTCCTTTGATCTTGACACATCTCTTACATGAGCTAGCAATCACAATGTCAAACACTGCTGAGGGATCCACAAGCATAAAAATGGATGAATGCCCTCTATGTATTGACAGTATGAATCACCTATCAGTGCCATTACTGTTTTTATCTGAATTCAGATCATGCAGAGTCCCAAGTATTAACTTCAGTTATAGAAATATGTTAATTCATGTTTGCTTATAAATAGCAGATTTTCATCTAAGTATTACTTAGCTTTTTCAGGATCTTCAGTGATGGTTGAGTTGTGTCATGTTCAAAACATAAAGGGAATGGGATGAGACTTTTAGTGTCTTGAAACAGTGACACATTTTATATATACATGTCTTACTGCAAATAATATTTATTAAGATTTTTTTAAAATAATGTATTTTTTTATTGTGTTCTTTTTAAAAAGGAAGATGATTTGTATTTATCATGTGGTTACTGCTAACTTAGCATACCTCTAATGCACTGGTCAGATCTCAATGTTTATTAGAAGCCATTTTTAGCTCTGTACCTGCCTTTGTAAAATGGAGGATGCCTGCTGAACCGTAAAGCAAAAACAATTACATTCCAATCCTATCAGCTCCTTGTTCATATAAGCTCCCTTCCATTCTTTCTCTGCTCTCAGAAAGGACAAAAAAGATTAATAAAGGAGTTCAGATAAGTAGTTAAATCTACTTCATTAATAGCATCGGAAGATTTTGTCTTCTGAATCAAAAATTTTAAAAAAATCAGATGTGATACTTATCATCAACGTTCCAACCTGTATTGTTTGTATAAACATCTCTTTACACTGGCTCAAATAATTTTTTGAGGTTTTAGAGTTTTTTGCAATTTATTCTAATTGGCCAGACCCCCATCATCCTGAAAATTGCCCTTGACTACTATTATTTTCTTGGCAAGACAGGTGTTCTTGCACAGTGTGCAGCAGAGCAAGAGATGTAATTCCAAGGAGGATTTCAAGTGACTAATTCGAAGAGCAAAATGCAAAGGAGGCATTGCATCAAATGAAATGGTGACAAAACGAAGTTTTGTTTGTAAGTTAGAGTGGAAATATAATAGAATGCAGAGCAGTCAGAGGTACATACTCGATGCACAAAGGAATATATTACTTTATGAGCAAATTATAGTCATTTGTATTCTCAGCAAGCAATGGTGTTAATTGATATGAATTAATAAGAAATTAAAGTAGGTGCCATGGAAATTCTTTTTATTTTACATCTTCTTTCCTGTGCTTGTCATGTATTCTGTAAACTGCAAAGATCTCTTTTCATATAACAGTTCATACTGTACAAAAGGTTCAGGTTCCTGCTTTGCAAATGATTGTCTAATGTTTGTCAAAATTCTGCTGGTGTGTGCTTTTCGGAATTAAGCAGCACACGTAGAATTAAACCTTTGTTCATATTCTGCATTTTTTCAAGTAAGTCTATTTTTAATAAAGATTTAGGATTGAAAATTGTTTGGAACATTGTCTCCTTTATGTTTATTGAACTCCAAGAAGTCAAGACTAGAATTTTCTCGTGATACAATTCCTCATCCTTTTCTATCAGTATGACACAACCCTCTCCTTAGCTGTTCATTGCCAGTTGCACACTGCCTCCTTTTTTGGCCCTCCATTCTACTAGAAAAAAATAATCTTTGGTGCTGCATGGTAAATTAGGGCAAAGAAATGATCTGTTATAAACTAATTGAGGGGGGAAAAAAGGAGGGATAGTATGAAAGGAAGGGAGGATACATTTCAAAGTAGCATGAAAAGGTATACAAGAAGCATGTATGGAACTATACCTTTAGAAGCACGAATTTCTGATACAATCTTTACTTCCATCAAGTTCCCATGCTCTTTAGCCATTTAAAACAGAATACTATAGCTGTGAAATGTTATGCAAAATAGGAATAATACTTCTAATGTTATTTTCATAGAGGAAAATAAGCGTTCAAAAGCAAAATACAAAGGCTCAAGGTCACCTGTAGAAATTTCATTTCCTTATACGTCATCTTGAAGCCTAGTTTTTGGGACAAGATCTTCAAGCCATATTGACAAAAGCATGTTTCTGAATATCCTGGCCAGGGGCTGTTATCATAAGTGTTTCCAAATTACTCTATCTACAAAGCACTGAATTAATTAGGCATGATATATTTTTGGCATGTGACTGCATAGAATGTAGCATAATGTCATGAAATCTACCAGCCTGAACCACACTGTTTGCAGAGGTGACAGTCTCATGGGAATATTTTCAGCTCTGAACGCATGCAATTTACCTTGAAAGTAAACTGCTAGCTCTCACTAATGCAACCTCTTTTCTCTCCCTCTTTTTCAACAGCCAAGCCTGATAGGCTGGCTTTTTTTTTTTTTTTTTTTTTTTCTTTTTTGATCACACTTTGCTGCACAACTTAATAAGAAAGAATCAAATAAGAACGTCCCAGCTAAACTACCATCACCTAGGTAAAAAACTAGAGAAGAATCTGAGATAGATACAGTGTAATAAACAGAAATGGCTGGGAAATTTAATTTAATTTCATTGTATGCTAACTTTAAAATACCAGAAGAATATAAGTATACATTCCTGTGTGTATATATGTATGTTTCATAGATGTATATTTGTGTTCATGCAAATGTATTCTTCCTCTTTATGGACTTGCTAAAGTACTTTAACATGTAACGATTATTATGAATGAAATGACAGTGTGTAAAGTGATTAAATTAAAAAAATAATCTAGTTTATTTCAGAGCATAGTTCTATAGTGTTAACAACTGTTTCAAGATGGCGATCTCAACAATATCAGCCCTGTAATTTGAAAACTAATTTTGCAAGTGATGAGCTACTTCAGACTGTGACCCTATGACCACTGTAGAGAATCTATGGTGTATTTAACTGAAGTACTAAATTTCACACTAATTGTTCTGTAAAACTTTAACTGAAATACATCATTCCTGAGACAGATATGTATATAGATGTTCAACTCAAGAAAATGAAAATTTTCTCTAAATTGATTGATTTATCTAAATTGATACTAAACTTTATTAAATGATAGTTTGAATTTTTAAATTATTTACTAAACTTGTACACAAAAATCCACATTTCTAATGAAAGGTTTTATCAGAAAATATACTTTAAAGGAAAACATTAATTTTTAATATATTCAGGAAAGAAAATTATCAAAGTAAATTGTTTTATCATTCCAATTTGAAATGGCAAAAGTTTCATTTTAAGGAAGTAAAAATGTATCACTTAACAGTATTGTTCCACATTATTTTATACAGTAGGAAACATATTCTATATATCATATTTATACTGTATTATAGTATTTCAATATAGAATATGAATCATTCATATTTCAAGCTGAGACAACTGTTGAAGTAATGACACTTTTCTAAAGAATGGTTATTTTGTTTTCCTACCAACTAAATTGCATAGTTTCCTTCTAAACTACAGTGGTACCAAGACATGAAATGTAACAAGGTGAATCGTATCTTATTTCATACTAAACAAAGAGGCTCATAACATCACTGAATGTTTTTATTATTGCTGTTACAATTATTAATAACAGGAATGGGGAGTAGCAATAACATAAGTACACACTTGTGTGCTATTCTAACCATACATGGCAAAATGATGGCCTTTGTAAGAACAGAGTAAGAGAAAATTAGATGCAGGAGATCAACAATTTTTACAAAAAGTAAACAATTTGATAGCACTGTTTAGCATGTAATAGTCTAGGTTAGTAATGGTCTTATTAGGTCCACTTCCTATCTGTTGCCAAGGCTTTCATGTTTCACAACAAACATTTTTGCTATACCTTATAATAAACTACCTCAGAGGACATGTACAGACATTTCAGTGAACAGCAGATGAAAATAAAAAAGATCTTTGAAAAGCTAATTAGAGAGCAATAAAGGCTGGCTTCATTGTCACAACAAAGGTAAGCATTAACATCTTGATCCCATATGACAAACAGTAGGGCTTCCTTAATGGGAAATAGGTAGTTTGCTTCCAATGTATTGGAGAACAAGAAGCCAAAAGAAGGCTATAGGAAGAGTGATATTACCTAAGTAGTACTGTGAAAAATAAAACAAATTTTAAAGCATGTAGATACTGCAAGAGTGTCAGGATCAAAGAAGGACAGCTGTCATAGAAACAGAAAGTACTTGATGATTTTAGCTGTATGAAAACAGAAAATTCTATGTTAAAGTTGTTATGAATGTAGAATGTGTTATGAATGTAGAATGTGTCGACTCAGATGGATGTGCAAATCCAGAATAAGGTCCAAGTCATATATTTTGCACAGTGTCCAGGCTTCTGTGACAAGACATGAGTTACAGTTTTTACAGTTATTAGAACTGCAGTGGTAATTAGTGCCTGCTTCTATACATGCAACATCCAAAAATTACATTAAATCCCACTGGACGGCAGTTGTTGTTCGACTGGAAATATTCACTTCTTTTGAAAAATCTAAAAATCTACTTGTTAAAGATCATCAAGAAAATGTATACTTTGTCAAACTTTTAATCTAAAAGAAACTCTGCAATGTAATTTTTCTACAGTCCACTTTATTCTCCCTGAATCCATTAAGCTATATTTTTTTTTTAAACCAACATATGATATGTGATATGTAACTGCTAAAGGACTCAGACATTTAAAAAGAAAAAGAAAAAAAAATTTAAAAGGACAGTCTCCGTTGCTTCTAAGTAAAAAAACTTTTGTCACAGTTGAGAATGGACAGGCAAGGAGGGAGATGAAATAAAATGGTACATTTGATGAAAAGATACAACTAAGCCAAGACAAACCATCCAGATTTAACATGAACTACTCTAAAAATGATACTGATTCAATAAACATATATGCTACCCATTATTTCTTTTTTAAAACAAAGATTAGAAATTTAAACATGTACAGAATATCACACATAAGTTTAAAAACCCTTCAAAAGGGTATTTTTTCAGGTAATAGCTCTAGGCACATTGTCGTTATGACTCAGGAGACACTGAATTAAGACACACTTCCATTTTCACCTGTGGGTATCTAAAAGAAAGATTTTTCCAGTGAGTGTTGCAAAAAAGAGCCAGCTGAGCCTTAAGGAGG
This sequence comes from Strix aluco, assembly GCF_031877795.1. Taxonomy (NCBI): domain Eukaryota; kingdom Metazoa; phylum Chordata; class Aves; order Strigiformes; family Strigidae; genus Strix; species Strix aluco. The sequence goes on along the minus strand of NC_133932.1, from coordinate 102,263,928 downwards.
CTGAAGAGGAAGAAGGAGTGGACAATGATCACTCTAGTGCAGTGAATCTGAGTGACAGGCCAAATGGCTGCCTATTAGTATGAGTAGACCAGGGAAGAAGGAAATGGAGTACAGTTGGGAAAAAGAGAAAAGCTCAGGTTTTCAAATGCTAAGTCTTGACAATTAAAAGGACAACCCAGGTAATCTGTCAGGAAATAGTGGATGAAAATGAAATCAAGGTTGAGGAAATAGGTTTGTGAGTCAACATCATGGTAGAAACCATATAGCTTGAGATGGTGATAAGGCAGAAGGAAATAAAAATGAAGCTCTGAAGGACAAAATCTCAGTAAAAGACAGAAAAGGAGAGAAGAACAGCCAAGGGTATTTTGAAGGAGAGGCTGGGATGGGAGGGGGGAAATCCACAGGAAGATGGGGTAATAGAAGCCAATTAATGTTTTCAGTATTTTGATAACACTCTCTTCTTGGCTACTATGTCCTATTCCAGTGCAATCTGGTTTTAACAGCCTGGAAATCACAGATTTATCAAATTAATGAGTATTAATATTGACATAAATCTGGACAAGAAAAACTATTACCAGGGAAAGTTGAACTGGCAAGCAAGGAATAGCTGTTATTTCTGCCTAATGATAGCAAGTTTTAAAGTCTTGTTTTTCTTGGGATTTATTTTTTGTTTTGATATATGTACCTATATGCTCATTAGTATCTCCCCTTTCTGCTGCCATGTGTGCTTGCTGATACATGAATTCACTTTTGGTATGTGCTCTGACAGATATTAAGTAGTTGTTACTACTTTATGTGCTCATTACAGTTTGAAAATGGGTTGAGGGCTTGGAGACCAACTAGGTTTAGCTACCAAAGCACATTTAGTCACAGACATATTTGACATGCGCATGACCTCTGCTTCACATGACTCATGAGGCGGGGTACAGAATACCTGCTTCTGATTAGCTGAAATTCCCATGGTGCCTGAGATTGGATGTCACTGTCACCATGCCACCCACTTTGTTATTTAACAGGTTAGTTGTAGGGGAGACATTTAAGCATAAAATTAGTTTAACCAGGCCCAACCTTCTGCCAAACTACCACTATGGCCTGTCTTGCACTGTACTTCTCCAAAATCAGGATTCTCTTCTGGTGTGGTTTTGATCATTTGGCTTTGTATCTATCTTCTTTCCAGCTTTTTTATAGCTGAACCACTTAAAATATACATTGTCTACACCAGGCATTGTATCCCTGAATAGCAAAATAGAGACCTTCCAGCCTGCCCTGAGACCTGATTTACTAGTAAAACATAAAAAAGTCAGTAATAGTGTAGTGACCATAGGCTGCTTATGAAAAATGCAGACCAGTCTGATGACTCCCAGGTCCCATGATGCAGACATTCCCATGTTAATCATCTACATGGAGAGTTCTCTTCCACACTGGAGTTTGTGGAGTTATCTGTTCTTTTTCAGTGTAATTCAGTGTAGTCTGCTTTGTCACTGGGTGTTGTCTTTATCCTTATACCATTGCTGGATTGAACAAAAAACATAAGGTCAAATATCTTAGAAAAATGACACATCAAGAGGTGGGCTTTCCCTGTGTTAACACTAGAATATTAGATTCCTCTTGTTAAATTTTATTTTAGAGTTATATCAATGTACCGGGTCTGGCTGAGCCAGAATTGGTTTTCCCCTGTCCGAGGCAACCACTACACGTATTGGAGCCCAACTTCCTGAGAAGGCCCGACATCGCCTGTTAATGGGAAGTAGAGAATAAATCTGTTTTCTTTTTTTTTGCTTCTGCACGTGGACCTTTGCTTTGCTTATATTAAAACTGCTTTTGTTTTACCCACAAGGGTTGGTTATTTTCTTTCCCCTCTTTGCCCTGTTGAGAAAAAAGGGGGAAGGGGGGGAAGTGATAGAGCGACTTGGTGGGTACCTGGCATTTAGCCAAGGTCAAGCCACCACAACCAAGGAGGCTGGTTTATCACTAATCACTGACCTTTGTTTAAACTGTATCAAAACCCCCTTGTATTTAAAGATTAACTCCTGTACTTTGGACACTGTCAAATCTGACAAGAATTAGAGGAACATGCACCTTCAAGTGCTGACAGAGCTGCAGCAAGAAAGGAAGCAAATAGTCACTCATCTCAGTCAAGAACTCTACCACAGAGAAAGATCATTTATACAACAAATAGCAGTAGCTCATCACAGTCATCTGTTTTCTGGTTCTGTAACCATTTATCTGCAATCAAAACTTTGACATTCACTGAAAGGCAGTAAAGAGATTGGGGCAGGTAAGAAACATAAAGAAGACCCAACAGGACAAAATAAGGAAAGGTACAGTACTTGACAAAGATAGCTTGGACTCTTCATGTGACTGGAATAAATTCTTTTAAAGGCCAAAATGACTCTTCAGTTCCTGGAATAGCCTTGAAGAGTTCTGGCTTACATCCTGCTACTGAGGAGATACCAAAATCTGAGTTGTCAGTGTTTGTTTTTTGTCTTCCAATTCACTTAGGGTCCCATAAAAGCTTAGACGGATGTCATCTTTAAATATTCAAGTTAAATGTGTAGAAGCCCAAGCTTCTAGTGTAATTAAAATATGTAGAGATACTTCTATACTTGGTGATTTAATTCCTTTTATAATTCATCTCTTTGTGGTCCCTCTTTTGTATTAACTGCAAAGAAGCTTGGGTATCTCCATTCCTCACTTAGATATTTCTATTAAATGGGGTGGAACTGGACTAGAAGGGTCTGATTTTTGGATGTGATAGGTTAATATTGTTTACTTTTAAACTCAATTTACATTTTAAAGGAAAGTTTAGAGAAGATGGTTTTGTATATGTCTTTGTTTATGTATTCCTTAAAGTAAAAATACATACTCTGTCTGTTAGACATTGGTAATTGGAGTCTTATTTTGGTCTTCTCTCCTTGGAGTTATTAAGCTAAGATTTTAAGATTTCTTACAGTCCTTTTATTGTTTTAATTATTTTTCTACTTAAATCAGCATGAGAACTTAGGTTAGCAGTGAGTTTTTCAAAAACTCTTCATCTAAAGTCATACCTAATTTTAAAGCTCTGTATGAAAACCATTATTAAGAGATCTTAGTGAAAAAAAAAAACAAAAAACAAAAAACAAAAAAAACAAACAAAATAACCCAAACTAGATATTCCTGATGAAAAGGCTTGTAAAGATCATGCTGAGCAGTAGGTCAAAAAGCCCAACCCATTGACAACTGCTAGAGTTACGGAATTCACTTATTGTGGCAGGTGGCTACTTCTCTTCACTCACACCTTTTGACATTGTTCTCTTATATCATTTGGGCACATTCAGTAAGCTGATATAAGGGGCAGAGTTTTTCTGTGCTTATCTGTATGTAGGTATGGAGACTTGTTACTGCTTAATAGGCTACTTTACTTGCACTTACTGGACAAGCCTGGCATCATATAAAGCAAAGTGAGGGTGAGAAGGAACTCGTACCAACTAGATAAATTCTGTTTGGAATACTTCCTTTCTAACCTGCACATCCCTATTGAAAGATGTAGTATTTCATTCAAGCCTTGTCCAGGTTCCTGGACTTCCATGGTCTGACATTTTTGAGGATAGAGCTGGAACCCATTTATGTTTTCTGAAGTTTGTATAGATGACATAGTTAAAACAAACACACAAGGTCTGTACAAGTAAGACATTCTCTTAAGACAGAACAGAATCAAAGCAGCTTCTTGCCTAGTCACAGTAATGAAAGAAAAGTACTATAAGATGAAAACACAGCCATTAACTTGTCAGTGACTTGACTGCTGAGCCACTGCAAATACCTGATAATTCAGGTCAGAATCCATGTAAAGAATCAATTGCCTAATGGCCAGCAAAACATGAAGAACTGACAAAATGTGTTAATTGTTTTTCAGGAATAAAGTGAGAGATACAACCTAAGCTCTGGATACTTCCAACTTTTTACTACAGGCAGGGTAAAACAGAGCATAGTTATGTAAGCATAACTAATATAAAGCTTTGTAGAAGTCATAATCCAAGGTTAAGAGAGACACATGGTGCATGCATGTCTGTCCTTTGAATTCAGTGGTGATGGTATGATTGTGTAATGTGCTAGGGAACTGTGGGCTAACACTGTTATATGATTTAATAGCTTGTAATCATCAACCGGAATGTTCTTTCAATAAACCCATATATATGGCTGCACAACCGCTACATGTGCTGGATCTCAGACTATTGAGAGCTTGGGATTGCTTGCAGCTACTGCAGTTCTTACAAGGTTAAAAAAAAAAAAAAAAAAGGTAAAAACAACACTTTCCTAGATAGATAGATAGATAGATAGATATTACAGAACTGAGATTTGGAGGTAGATTATGCAGCTAGAGAGCCAGTAATGTGCCCATTATTTACATATCTTTTGTGATATGCATAATCAGCATCACAGGACCTGGAAGGTGCATGTGCCCTTCTCACATTGTTTTAAAGCTGTATCATCAGCCCAACTGTATTCAACAATTACAGTGTTAATTGAGCTCAAAGTGAACAAACTCATCTACTGTTTCATTAAAGAATTAACTTTTCCAATTAAAGTTTAGCTTTCTTTAGTCCATTTACATAGTCATCATCCTAAAGCAAATAGAAGAACGATTTATCACTGTTACAGCTTTCTGAAACATAATCACAATGAGCTTATCCAGTGTCAGTGTTACTGAAATAAAACTGTTATAACAAAACTGATTAGACAGATTTAAGGAAAGAAATTCAGCATTATTTGTATAATGAGGTACTCAATAGTCAAGTTACAAAACAATTTGTAGTCACTAAAATGTTGATCTCTCAATAGTCATTGTCTAGGAAAGTCAAGTGTATGTATATATAAAATGAATTCTATTACAGAACACATATCTCTGTGTGCCTTTGTAAAATACACTGAGACCTGAGGTCTTCTGCATTTATACTGTTGGTAATTAAAAAGTAAATATGGATGAAACATTTTTGACTTATAATTTTGGTAAAATCTTCACCTTTCCCAATAAAAGAAGAAATGACAGTGATGCTAACTGTAGAGCTCTGACTAATAAGCCACAAAATGCAAACTGTAGGACACAATTATTACTTTAATGGAAAAGTGTTATGTAAAATCTTGCAAGGCTCTAACCAATACCAAATAAAGGTTTATTTAGTGAGAGGTACTTTATCTTATTTATTCATCTTTGGCACATATAAGAGTATGAGATTTAGTAGACAGTGATGTACTTTGGAGAATCCAGGTGGGAACAATGATACTGAACAGTTACTGTAGAAATGTTCTATCATGCAACTCTTATCTATCTTAATATTGCCCTATAACAATAATATCTGAATGCCACAGAATACTTACCTAAATAATGCCCTTGTGAAGTGTCAATAGTCTCATTTTAAAGGTGGGAAATAAGAGATAGAAAAATAAGTAATTTTTTTTAAGCATAGATTACTTAGGTAAAATATGGCAGTTAGATTGAATTTTTATTTCCTATGTCTTCAGTTTGTTATTTAATCAGTAGTTCATCCTTTCTTATATAGTTATTTATAATTAAATATAGATCAAAGCATAAATGAGATAACTGAAAGTGAGGCTGTTGGTCTTATTTTATAGGAAGGTTGAATAAAGTATTCTTACCCCAGGTTCAACAGCTATAACTGTGGATCTACTACAGATCTGGGAAAAGTGGCTCTCAATTTTATTAATGTGTGTTCCAGTCAACTCCTCCTTTTGTTTCTCAGTGTCTAACTTAGAAATAGATATCACAACTGAATCAGAAGAGATGGACCTTGGAAAAAGCTCTCCTGCTTTTTTTTTGCCTTCTGGAAAACTTTGAAAATTATTTCTTGTTTTGAAAAAGATCTTTATTTTCACTAACACTTTCATATTTCCTTCAGCTTCCCTCTATGTTACCATTTTTCATCCAGGTGTTCTGCATTTCAATACAAAGAAATCTTTTTATTGCTCAAAAAACCCCCAACATTTCAGCTTTTCTGTCACCATTTTTGAAAGTTCCAATAAAATCTGGTCATTAAAAAAGGTCTAGCAATTTCCCAGGGTGGCAATTCTTCCATCATGACATTAAAATTCACCTTTGTTTTGATAACCTTATTTCTCTCAGCTGAGTGTTTAAATCTATCATAATAAGGAATAGATACACAGAATTGTCTTGTCTCACAACTGCATTGGGGTCTTATAGGAGAAATCAGAAGCATGCATGCTTCAGAACACATGGCTTATTTTGCTGGAAGTTTATCAAAATAGCTAGAAAGGGGCATGATAGTGGGAAAATCTGTACTACTTAGGTGTTTATAAGCTTCTGTCCTCACTCTTTTCTTACAGCGGTCTGGTAAGGCAAATAAGCACTACTCTTCCCATTATACAATTACAGAACAAAACACTAAAATTATGATTATTTTCATTTTGGATGTCTAAAATTTAGGTATCCAAATCTGAACTATTACCCTAGACTTCCTATATCAGTACAGATATTGAGTCAACATTAAGCACATCAGCAGGGCTTTTATCTGCCTCTGATTTCACCATGACATGAGTTCTACTTTGGGAATACCTGCTTCACTTCAGTGAAAACAGATGATTTTTGGCAAACAAACTCAGTATTAAGAATAGCAGCACATTTGGGTGACTAAGATAGAGAGATGCATGTCAGCCTAAAGCTGAAGCTCACTCTGAGAACTAGACCAGTGTCCTAGGATGAGTAGTTTTGTGTGTATTAGTAACTGCTGCAGTGAACATCTTTTCTTCTCAGTCTAGGTTGGGGAGAAAAACTGCAAAACAAAACCCCCAAAATCCTAGAAGTCTAATAGGTAATTACCACTGAGGAACAAGTGAAAAATATTGTGTGTGCAATGTTACAGAAAGAAAAATCTGCTAATGCTATCAAAGTTCAGTTATGAAGGCCCACATTCACCTAATAAACTTTAGAAACTTTGCTAAAACTACTTGAAGCTTTATGTTTCTGCTCCATTTTTCTCTTATGACTTTCTATATATCACTGAAACTCCACATATAGCAATTATGTTACCATAAATTCAAAAGAGATTGAAAAACACCTTCAGATGTTAGTCAGACCAGCTAAAATTTTAAGTAATTTTCTAGATGAGCCTCTTTCTATTTCCACTGACTATAGAAAATGAGTTAAGGAAACTACAGTCTCAGCTTATAGTGAGACACATGTCCTTTATCATAGGTGTCTAGAAGTTAGATATTTAGGTCTGAGATAATCAATCCAGAGTCTTTCTCTAGCCACTGTAGAGCAGTGTGTGCTTCTCTAAGGTAATTAATCTTATACTGAAAAAGGACATCTAAAATAGGTCTGACAAATCAGCCTCTTAACATGCTTTTTTCTTGTCACTGAATATGAAGGGATACTATGGTGACTAGCCCAAAGCTAAAATTATAGATATAGAAAATTACATTAAATGAATTGCCCTTCTGTTAGGTGGCTAAAGGAATGGAAGATAAATTGTTGTATTGTGCCTGGCTGGAATGGAGTTAACTTTCCCCATAGCAGCCCATGTAGTGCTGTGCATTTTATTTGTAGCTAGAATGGTGTTGATAACACACCAGTGTTTTGGCTACTGCTGGGCTGTGCTCACACAGCATCAAGGCTGTATCTCCAACCTAGGGCTGGTAGACTGGGAGTGGGCAAGAGGCTGGGGGTGGGGAGGACACAGCCAGGACAGCTTATCCAAACTGACCAAAGAGGTATTCCATAACATATGACATCCATAACATCATATTCAGCAATAAAAGCAAGGAGAAAGGGCGGGGGTGGGGGCATTTGTTATAAGGCATTTGTCTTCCAAAACAGCTGCTATGCATACAGAGGTCCTGCTTCCCAGGAAGTGGCTGGACATCGCCTGCTGGTGGGAAGTAGAGAATAATTTTTTTTTTTTTTTCCCCCTTTGCTTCCATAGGCAGCCTTTATTTTTCTTTATTAAATTGTCTTTATCTTAACCCATGAGTTTTTCTTCTTATTTTCTGCACCTGTCCCACTGAGGAAGAGTGATGGAGCTGCTTGGTGGGATCCTGGTGGACAGCCAAGGTCAATCTACCACAATTGCCATCCAAAATTTGTATCCAGTTCCCTTTAAAAACAATTAAAATCTCTTCACTGTCCTGAGTAATTTTCAAGTCTGACCTCAAAATATTTAGAATGTTACCTATTGTGGTGCTTGTTCACTGCTGACTGCAGACACAGTTACAGTTACATCTGCATGTAACATATACAGAGTGCTTGTGCTTCATCTAATAGCTAACACACTTTAAGCAGTTAGGCTGATCCATATAATTGAAATTGAGGTATGTTATTGTTAGTAATGTGGTACTTGTCTTATTTTCAATAGGCATTGTAAACCAGATTATAAATAAAAGTCACACATTACTGAAACATTTATTGTCAGCATTGTTAAATAAAGGGGAGAAGTAATGTATTCACTATTTATGTGGTGAGTGACTGAAAAGATATAGTAAAAGCAGTATTATTAAGGACAAAGACAGCAATAAATGAAGCATCTTTTCTTACAAAGTTGAATTAACACTGGTGGGAATACAAAATATGGAAATTTATTTTCCAATAACATTTTCAGTCAGTCAGTCTTATTATTAGATATCTCAGAATCAGAAGGCAGATCTGAGGAAACGTAAACTACTTCATTAAAAGAATGACCTAGAGCATAGTATGCTTTCACCACAAGCTTGAATTAAAATCAGTGAAAATATTTTTTAGATGTGAAAATAATAGGAGTTTTTTCCCTCCTTTTTATTATCTTTTAGTTTTGCACTGTTTTGTATTTCATATTTTAGCTTGGAACATAAGTAAAATGAAAACAATGTCAGGAGATATTGAAAAGTACAAAAGAATATTTCTGGCCTTCTTAGACAGACAGAAACACTTTGGATAATTTGAATAAGTTTCAGATAAGCAGCCATATTTTTGGGTGCTCATTAGAGCTTGGTGAATAATTTATAACAAATAATTTAGTTGATGAATTTTAACTCTATTCGGCTCACAAATTGTCCATGAACAGATTGTGATTTTCCTAAATTAGCTCATTATTCACAATCATTCAGTGAATGATTCTTGTGAATAATTCTTTCTCTGTAGCTATTTTGTGGCCAGTTGTTGTAAACAGTTAACTTTCAAGCTGTTTTGGTCTGACATATAATCCCGTAGAATATTCCTGATTAACTGTAATGTTTGAAATCAAATTATCAGGAATAATAACAGTAATAAAAAAATCCTATATAATGCATGCACTTTCCAACCTAAGTTTCAGTTCTGTGTCCATCACTGTAATATTTAGGTGAAGTCCTGCAAAATCAAGTTAATTTTCTCATACACCCAAAGTGAGACAAATCCTCATATATTCAAAAGATCTTGAGAAGTTTCTGAAAATGTTGTTCATTCCTTGGCCTCCTTTGATTCAGTGTTCACCCATTCATTGTGAGTAGGCTACATGAGCCAGAATCATCATGAAATGTGAAAGCAAAGGGAGTATTCTGCAGCAGCAGTAAAATCCTTTAAATGTTTAAGGATATCAATGGAATAATTTTCAAAGCTCAAGTAATAAATTGTATTGAAGTTTTTGAGTTTAACTTTCGTAATCTTGATGTTGGATGTTATAAGGCCAATGCTGTATGAACCCCTTTTGAATTTTGAAAAAAATATTATTTAGCTCAGGACCTAAATCATATCTTTTGGGACTAAAAGAGGTGGGGCAGATGTATGCTTCTGAGTAACTTATGTCCTGTATTACCTGTTTTTACATCGTGCTTAGGGGTATGGTGTGGTTGGGATCTGTCAGTGCTAGGTTAACGGTTGGACTAGATGATCTTCGAGGTCCTTTCCAACCTAGATGATTCTGTGATTCTGTTTATTCTCAATTTCTTAAAACTGTAAAAATATTTAAATTAAGCCATTTAGCTTTATGACTATATGACTACTCATGCTAATATTTACTAAACAAGGCTGATGGAACAATATTTTTTCATTATATTCATTTTTCTTCTCTCTATTATTCCATTATATCCCTGTTTAGTTTGAACGCTTTGTCAAAATTTTGTCACTTATTGATATTTTCTTTATGAGGAGAAATGATGAAATATTAAGATATGTTTTTAAGTGAATCGGCAATTTTATTTATTTGTAATGAATGTACAAGGTGAATTCTCAAAACACAGGCATAGTCAAGCAAGAGAAAACAGTTCCACAGAAGGTCTCTTCAAGTGAGTAATCAACCAAAATGCCTCTTTCTTAGCTTCTTTTAGAAGCACTGATGGTTTTGAAGCTACCTTGTTGTTTTCTGTATTAGCTTTTGTCTCCTAGGCACCAAGAAAAATGATCTTTCTTCAGATACTAGGAACCTTAATTTGTGATATGTTTGCCCTGGAAAAATAGTATGAGGTCAGAAGGCTCAGGCTGTGTTCAAGTCTCTGTTTGTCCCTGTGCTCTGGATCTCAAATTGGTTTAGATATTGAATTACATGGAAAAGTTTAATATATGAAACCTTAAATAAAAGTTAGCTGTAAGGAAATGTCTACATATTGTAACAGATCCCACAACACTGTTCAGATTTTTCCAAGGTTTGATTGCTGAAATTAATTGGACTTTGATTTAAATAACAATTGCAAGATCAAGTCTCTAGTTCTAAGTGATATTTTTGGATACAATAGGTTCTCCATCCATTGCTATATTTAATCAGAAACATATAAGCATGCCACACTGTCAGTACAAAAAGGTACATTTTATTTTGCATACAATTATTTTTGACAACCAAAAAGTTCATGCTGTGCATTAGCTCATACTCAGTTGTCGCAGATGAAAGTATTAACACTGTGATGTTTTAGCAGCAAATCTAGATTTATTGATGACTGGCAGCACTTAATCATTAACCAGTTTACAGATGTAGAAAATAATTTAGTAAAGTATGTTGGAATTAAAATAGCAACTTAACTGCAGATTTGAAGATGACAAGATTCACACTAACTTACTATATGGTACCTTAAGTCAATACATACATACATGCGCATTCACAAACACAAGACACACAAACAGACAGACAAAGTTGTAACCAGTGAAATGAGTATGTACTCCCACTCATGAAAATAACTGTGTATACCCAAACACATCGGTAAGCAGAGAGAGACTGGGTGAAAGAGAAGCTATCTCAAAATTAAAATTTCCTTCTTCTTGAATTTAGAGTAAATACTCACATCCACATTCCTCAACGGGTGATAATTGAGACTCAAGCGGGTTGACTTCTCCCTGGTCTCCTGTGAGCTCTAACAGCAGATGGCACCTTAAGGTTTTTGATACCCAAGAGGCATCCTAACTCAGGGGAGATGCTTGTCACAGGCCCACTGTGATCCAGGAGAGTTCAAAGTATGTCACTTAAGGTTACTACTCATAGGGTCCAAGATAATTGACTTTTGTCAAATACCTTTTTCCACTCTGGCCTAGCTCAAACAATAAAGTATTCTGATGTCTTCCACCAGTTGCACAAGAGCTTGATGGATGTGCAATTCTGTTATTGTTCTCCCTCGACCACATCCCAGATATAGGCGTACCAGGCTGTCAGGAGGTGATGGACTGCTATAACTGTTCCCAAGCGATACAGAGAGCAGGAGCCAGTCTTGCCAAAGAGGTGCCTTAACGCTCTCGTTCTCTGCCATTAGCAGTCCTTACATTCCCAGATCGGTATGTGGCCCAAGAGGGGTTTGGAATTGCACCAAACACCAAGTGGCATAACAAGAAGAAGTGTGGGGGAGGAGGAATTACACCACCACGTCAGTAACTATCAGCCACAGAAATCTCAGACAGTGCTGTAACATTCACTGTCACTTCTTATTACCTTCAAATACTAGCTTTATTTTCTGTGCAGAACCTCTATAGCTGTGTAGATTTCAATACCCAATAATACTTCTAGTCTTGGGGATGTTTTAGCAGTTATTGCACAAAGCTTTCATGAAGTCCTTTATCCAAAAAAGAGTTTTTTCAGAAAAGCAAAAGCAATGCCAGAAAATCTGAATCACAGAAAAAATCAGTCATTCACAAGGACCAAAAATTCGTAGGATGGATTTTTCAAAAATTGTTTTAAACAAATTTTCTTAAAATGAATTATCTGAATTTTATGTTTCATCTTGAATATTTAGTTTTAATTATTGTTCTTTAGTTTTCTTATCTGTATTTCTATAAGAAATGTCCCCTAGATTCCTAAGTTCAAAAATAATGTCTAAACTCTTTTTTTGTGAGAGTTCTGCTGTGGGATGCTGTATTGCAATTATTTGAATGATGAAGTCCCAGTATTCTGTGTAGATTATGTACAAAACTGTGTTCCCCAAAGAATGGAAGTTCCATATACTCACGAGTAAGTATATGATGAGGCTCCTAACCTTTGCTAACACAGCTTGAAAGAAGTGGAGTCTGGAAGTGTGGTTAGGAAAGAAAAAAAGTGGGGAAAAAAAAGAAAAGAGAGAAGCCAGTAGGATTTTGGAGAGAGCAAAACATATATATCCACTCAGAAATATGAGCCTATGGAGTCTGCTTACTTCATAGAACTATTTCCTTAGCCTGAGTAAAGGCATATATTTTTAAAACATGCACTTGAAGGGAAAACAGGAAGTCAACGAGTTTTTAAGTAGTATACTTAAGAAAGAATCTACACTCCCCGAAGTCAACCAATATTTCAAACAATGAATGAGTGCATATTCCACTCTTTTCTCATTGCAAAAGGGGGGAAAAGAACCAAATAAGAACATGAAGAAAAATTAGTTGTCAGGTTAGTTCTCAGGGCATGGAAATCAATGATTTGCTTTGTGCTTTTGCCTTGAATCTTTTAGCAGAAGCACTTGCTTTCTACCCATGAATCGGAGTTAGCTGGTATTATTGACATATCCACAGAAAGGCTGTAATTTAAAAAATGTATAATACTTGGCAATGAGTTTATTTAGGGGAGCTTTTGAATGTCAGGGACATTTGAGACTGTTTGCTCATTTTAGGTAGTAGAATTTCAAGACAAGAAAGGCTGGGAATAACTATAATAATTGTTTTTGTCTAGCACAATGCAAAATAAACTTATTTTAATTCCTTCTTCTTAAATTTCTATGCCTCAGTGTACTCAGCATACCTGTCCTCAGAAAGTCTCATGCTATACAGAAGAGCTACAGTCTGTGGCAGCCACGGAGCCTTCAACTTCCAAGTCTTTCACCTAATATCAGATTCATTATTATATAGTATCTTGTTCTAACAGCAGAATATATTAGATACTGTTATCCACAATTACGTATATAATCTCTTCTGTTTATAGCAACTGGGCTATTTTTTCCCCAAAACATACATTGGCCTTTCCTCTGTGCCAGAAGAATGAGTAAGAGGTAAAAATGCATCATGTGTTTAACATGAAATTAAGAAATTACAGGAAGTATGTCCTTCAGTGCATGTAAGGTTTAGTAGGATCTAATGAAAAGAAGTCAGTGGAAAGAATGACTGATTTAATATATTATGAATCTTTCTCATCTTTAGGTTTCAAGGCTATAGGAAAAACTGACACTCTGGACTCCAGAAAATCTGGCCAGTTGTGATTTTTTCAACAGGAGATGTGAAGTATAGCTGCTTACATTCTCTACATAGCTAAAACAAGATGTAGTCTGAAGTCACAAACTAAAGGTTTTCATGTGTTTTCAAGTCCCTAGGTGCCAAGAGCACCTCCTATAGGCCAGTTCCAACCTGTTCTACAGCCAGGATCTTTCCTGAGAGCATGTTTTATCAGTCAGGTTCTTTATTATCCTAGCAACACTGTCCAAACAATTAAGTCCTATTAACCTATAATGATTCCTGATTCCCATTAATAAAAGCTGTTCATTTGTTTAATTGAAAAGGTTTTATTTTATACAATATTTTTTAGAGCTGTTTTAGAAAATTCAATGAAAGAAGTACTTAATTTCCTCTTCCTTATCTGAATATGTTCGTTAACATCTCTTTGAAATGACTGTTATTGTTGATACCCCAGTGATCCAGAGTCTCACTAGTGTCAGAATCACTCTATTGACTACAAGAAAGAGGAGCCTACTGATATTTCCCTTCCCCAAACTCTCAATCTATGACGAACCAAAGGGTTTTATTCTTCTCAGGTAAACACCTATTCTGTGAGCTAATGTAGCAAAAAATTGATAGCCAGCTTGTAGCTATTATGGTGATTCAGAGGATACCATAGGATGTACATGTCATCACTTGGCATGTCCCTCATATATCATTAAATGCAAGAACCAATTCTTGATTAGATTCAGACAGTTGCGAGCAGGGACATGTCTGGTTGCCATCACTCAGTCCAGGTATCAGCATAATTGTTATCTGCTATGAAGTTAGGAGAACATTTTTGATAATGGTGCATTCCCGATGTAGCTGTAATTTGTGTGTAACATATTAGATCAAAACAAAAATGACTGTATTTGTTGTGAATCATATCAGTTCTTAATATTCTTCTCTTTTACTGTAGCCAGGGCCCAGCACTCTGCAAAGGAGGTGACACAAATCACTGATAGATTGCTTTACCTGAGACAGCACAGTAAGTGGTCTGAATTAAATGCTTGTTAGCTTGAATTACACAAGTCTGAAGTTTTAGAGAATTACATAAATGCAGTTGGATTGACTTTGAGTATATTTTGTTTGCTGCACAGATGGAACTATCTGTTTTCTGAAGAACTGAATTTGCCCACAGTTTGAACACTGATCAGAGGAAAGTTCATGAAGTTCACGAAAATGTAGCTCCCTTTAATCTCCCTGCTCTCTCTAAGTATTTACAGTTGTCATAATCGGTCTGTTTGCTTTTGTGCTATCAAATTTTGGGCCTGGATAATACAGCTACAAATACAGATGGAAACCAGAAGTCCTTCCTATAGTATCTATCAGTAAAAATGCTTCAGGAAAAATCATCAAAGATACACAAGCAAGCCTTCCTTTAGAGGAACTAAATAAAATTTTGAAAATGTATTATATACAGATAGAAAGATATATATACATATATCTTTTATATATATATATCTTTCTATCTTACTCTTGAATTACATTATATAAAGTTTTACTCATAGCAGATTTGTTTTATTCAATGTAGTATTTGTCATATTTCTTTGTGTCAAATATATGTACAGTCTTCTAAAAAAAATCTTATACGATATTTGACTATAATATCCTGACATAATGTGTTCTACAGGGTGACTTCTTATATGCCTTGTAAGAAAGTATACTATAGTTATAAAGGATTTATTTATAATTTAGGTTCCCACTGGAGTCTGTGTAATCAACAATATTCCCACATATCTATAATAAAGTCTCTTTCTGTATATAATTGATTTTAGGAAGCTAACTCTTCCATGTTGTTTCGAGTCCCTTAGGCATTGAAGAAAAGAATGAAAGCAGTAATTCCCTACTAGTTGTGCTCTCTGCTTTTTCCCAAGCATTAAAGAACAATTCACTCTACTGTTGAGATTTTAACTTATGGCATGGCTTTTGTTGTTCATTTCTTCTATTTAACTGAGTTCTCATTACTGTGTTATTTGAACACTTCAAGTTAAATTCTGTGCGTAATTCAGGGAAAGAAAGCACATAAGCTCTGGAAAGAAAAAACCTTAAAATTCCCTTACCTTTCCTGTGAAGCCTACAGACGCTGACCTCTATGTGAAAGGTCAAGAACTACTTCAGTGAACCATTCCACCTATGTATCTTCTTGCAAGTGTGGGTACAATAACAGAGTTCCAGGTATAACCCCTGTAGAGCTGAAGTACCATAACAAAGAAAATATCTATATAAGAGTGACAGTTTACTTTCCCCTCTGTTTTAATACATGTTGGACTCTGGGAGAAAATTTGGTCATTGGTTTACTCTTTTAATGAGTTTGAAGGAGCTTGTATGGAAATGCTTATAGACAGGCTAAGGAGGAAGTGAAACATGAAAAGTTACTGAGTAAAAAATAATAAAATGCCCATTTGAGATGGCAGTATTCATCCCATGATGTACTAAGCATACAGATGAATCTTAATACATATGAATCTTAATAAGTAATGCCCATTGAGTTAACTTTGTGTGCCTGTGTAGAAATTTCTACCTTCATTTGGTACATCAACTTTCTTTTGAATAAAGAAAGTGCTCATCATCTTTCATCAAAGCACTTCATAGAGATGGATGGAAATAAGAAAAATCTTCATGAAACATTGAAATATTTAAGCTGATTATATTTTTCAGTATTTGAAGTGCAACGCCATCTTCCTTTCTTGTGATCCTTTTCCTCTTTCCCAAAAGAATCAGTAACTCTGAGATTTATATGCATTCGTTCTTTCACTTTTCCTCTTTTTTGTCACAGAGTAAATTATAATAAGAGATATGTAGAACTCACTTTTCGCTCACCAGTAGACAGAATTACTACTCTTAAAATGTTTAAAGTTTCTACAGTGTTGGAAAATTATATAGTTGCAAACAGAAAATAAAAAAAGGAACACAAAAATGGAAAAAAAATCCTACAAATGTATTTTCAGAAAATACAATTTCTATTACATCGAATGAGTGAAAGAAATAAAGAGAAAATGAATGAAAGATTTGGTGAGGTGTTATTTTTTCTTTGTCACCATTCATACATGCCAGATTTACAAGTAGTTTTAACTGTTTCAAATGAAGTTAAGTGCTAAATCCATTTTGCTGAACAAATCATTACAGGTTTAAGAACAATTAGAGGTTTGTTTATTAGTTTGGATTATGGTGTTTAAACTAATGAAACCAAACTTTCCAACTGACTTATTTTTAAAAAGGACAAAAAGCCATGCTTTTTTTTATAATTTGTTTTTCAAAGAAGAGAGGAAATGAGAAAAGACACATCATTGTGCCTGAATAAAATGTTTCAGAAGGAAAGCTTTTGATAATATCTACATTAATATTCCTAATATTCTTTAAATGATATACCCCATGTAACTCCTCTTTCTATGATAACAAATCTTACTTTTGTATAACATCCTTTCCAACCATACTTTTATTTATCTGCTCTGTTCTTCTCCAGTGGGTAGCAATTTTTCCTAATGATCATCAGTTTTGGACGAAGAACATCATTCATTTTGCATAGGACACTGAAGAACTATCAAATTGTAATGATTTTCAGTCATTGCAGACCTGGGCCAGATTCAAGCCTAGTGACTCAGTGATGAAAGCCCCTGAATACTATTAGCAATTCCCTGAACTGCTCAGTTCCCATTAAATAAATGCACAATGTATTTGCCATTAGGACTCTTATCTTCTCATTTTAATTCTCTATATTAGAAGCTGTTGGTCTAAAAATAAAAATATATTTGCATCCATCAGGTAATTTTTCCTCTAGTTGCAATGTTACATTAATATATCCACAGTTACGGTCAGTTAAGTTTTCCACTGCATATGAGTGGTTGGAGGATTCCTATCTTCATTTTTTTGTTCTAAATTCTAAGCAGTTTCTTGGTGTGATATTCATTTTATGATACAACATATTACAAAAACCAAAGAAAAACTCTGACAAAAAAAAAATATTTTACATAATCCAGTAAGAATAGATGACAATGATGGTCCAAAGGAGTCATCTGACATTTCTTTTGTGAGTTCTGTAATTCAAAAATATACTTTAGCTGTTTAATTAACACTGGCATAGAAGTTGTTAATGAGATGCATTGGTTTGTAAACAAACAAAAAAATAATTAAAAAATCTTAATTATTTAAGCTATTGTTGAATGACCATATAACCACAGAATAATTGTCTAGTTATTTTTCCATATAAACTGAAAGCCTTATTACAAAACCTGAAAGCAAGTTATAAGGTAATTGCTTTTGAACTACTTGATAACTTCAGGTATAATTGCTAAGCAATTTGCAAAATATGTAATTACAGTGGGCCATATGTTCCTATGTCTTGTGTGCTGCACAATGTGAAAGTGTCACAAAAATGACTCAGAATACCTAAAACAGGGTATAGGTACCTAAGCAGTATTAATGTTAAAGTACCTTGAAGAGAACTCTGAGCACAATCTACAGTACTTTTACTCATAAGCAACAGAAGTCATTGCTATTGGAAAGGTGGGAGGAGCCAGCTAGGAAGTATTTTGTACCATATGTCTGCTTCACAACCCACTGAAGAAATGTCAGAAGAACATTGCAAGTTAATATTGCCTGAGACAGTGATAACTTACAATGCACTGACAACACAGATTGCAGATGGCCAAATTACCACTACAAACACCTTCTGGCACCTGACAGCTCACCAGATGCTGGTGGGTGTCATTTGCTACTTAATCATGTACCTGAGGAGAGATTATGGAGTTCCTATCCAGGATCCTGTGGTATCCATGTTAGTAAACAATAGATGGTCCTGATGCAGAAATTCAATACAGTGCCAGGGTAAATAGTGTCATGTATGTGTGTAGATATGATGAAGTACCTCCACTGCCTTACAGAACAAAAGCAAGACTGGCTTAACTGATTGCTTTGCATTGGTAATCTTTTTAAACATAATGTTAGGGAAAGATCCAAATACCAAATAACACATTTATAAAGTTGCAGAACAGCGAATCAAAAGCTTCTCCTACATCAGTTTCTGGAAATATCCCTATAAGTTTGAGACTTTTATTCCTTTCATCCAGAAATAGTCATAGTGTATTTGCATGTGGTCATGTAATTAGAGTTGTTTGTTTGTCAGCTTTAGATTTTTAATGTAAGCAAATTCTGACTACTGAAAAAATATTCTTCTAGAAACCTGAGAGTAAGAATATTCCAAAGTATCTTGGGAATTATATGTGTGTTTGCTTTTCCTTTACTATTTTAATATTTTATCCAAACTTTAAAAATTATTTTAATCCTGTCTCCCAGTTGTGAGCTTATTCAAGATTTTGCCTGCCTTTAGCCATAAAATAAAATTTAAAAAAAGCTCTGCAGACTTCATAGAAACCAAATCACATAGCAACAGATCACCAAGGTTTTTGTCAGCCTTAGTGCTTTCAATATGTACTCTCTACTGACTTTATTTTATAGGTATTTACATAGACTATTTTAATACATGGCTTAAAAGGCTTCAGAATTAATATCCAGCTTGCAGGGTAAAAATAATGCATAATGAACTCTGAGAATTTAGTCATATACATTTTTGTGCTTCAAAGATTCTTTTTCCTTTTCCTACTCAAAGTTCCTAAGTGACTACTATACTCATTTCATTCACACAGCATTGAATATAACAAGGGAAAGTTGGGATCCCAGAATCACTGCTTGGTTACCTGCCAGACGGGAAACTAGGAACAAAAGTTGTATCTGTGATACGGAATATATGACTTGTATTTAGATTAATACAGAATTAGTATAGATCACAGTAAGACAGCTTGAAAGGTGAAGAAAAGCAGAAAGATCAAGGGACAGTCAAATGCAAACAGTGAGAAATAAAGTTCATGACAGACCTCTTTCTGGACATGAGTTATTGATTATACATAGCAACTGGGAACCTATATAGAAGCAAAGATGAGAGTATGAGAGAGGAGATAAAAGCAGAATAAGGTCCTAGTCTAGTAACAGCAAGAAACCACACAGGATCTGAGAAAGAGCACAGGAATCCAGACTCCACTGCAGTTACACACAAGATTTAAATAGTTTTGCTTACCTGCAGCTTTGTATATTTAAAGTCCTCATAAATTTAGTACAACCTGTAGTTTTTTATAATAAAATCTTACATCTAGTGACTGGTGACCCGGTGTCATGGCATTTGTTCTTTAGAGTATGACTTTAAACTGAAATAATGATATATTCTCATTGTGAAAAAGTACTTTCCTAGATATTTTAAGCTACCAATCACTAAATAAACTAGTAAACTGAATGACAAGTGGCCTAAAAATGTTCCCTCAATCCGCTAGTCTGTTTATGAGGTAATAAATTATGTCTCAATTAGACACTCAGGGCTGGCCCAGTTGGTGATTGGTGAGCTTTTACACAATCGACTCTCCAGGTTACTGAGGGGTAACAGCACTTGATTGATGTGTATCAAAAGGTAGCCCAAATCTTTCAGC
Organism: Strix aluco; assembly: GCF_031877795.1. Lineage (NCBI taxonomy): Eukaryota > Metazoa > Chordata > Aves > Strigiformes > Strigidae > Strix > Strix aluco. Next base: position 102,243,855 of record NC_133932.1, on the reverse strand, counting down.
AGTGTAAATCATTTATGTAAGCATAAGGAGATTATGCTTAATCATAGTGAAGGCCACACAATATAAAAGTGACTAAAAATCACACATAGAATTCAATGAAATAATCTCAAGTAATGAGCTGGAGGAAAAAATAAGAGAAAATGATAATTTGTCATGGATTTAATGCAGGGTGTGACCACATTTTACATCATGCGGTTCCTGTCAGCCCATCTTTAATCCATCTAGAACTAAAGCTGGTACAAAATGCAGTAAGGATTATCTGGTATGTGGAATTGATTCCATCTGAAGAAACAACTGATATTACAATTGTTCATCTGGCAAAGAAGGTAAAGGAAAACAGTAGAGCTGATCTAATCAAGAATGGCACTGAGAAGCTGAGCTGGAAATTATCGTTCTCATCTTCTGATAACTGCAGAACTAGGGATACCATGTGGGATTTTTAGTCAGAATGCTTAGAAACATTTTCCACAAAACCTGAATTAAATTATAACATTTACTTTCCAAAGAAGTAAAAAATATGATGGGGTTCAATAGGGAGTTAGACAAATTGCTGAAAGATCAGTCTATACATATTACACATTATCATCCAGATGAAACTTTGGGCTCATGAAGTTCCTACATCACTGATTGCAGAATGCAAGGAGTGGGAAGCAGTCATTTAATACTTTCCTTGATCCCTTTAACCTTTCCCTAACCATTGTTCTAAGCTGTAGCTGGAGATGGTATATTTGGCTAGATGGGCCTTCAGCCCCATCCGGTACAGCTGTTCTTACATTCTTTTGTATTTCTGTACATGGTTGGTGTTGAATAATGAGTAACAAGCGGACAAATATATGGCAGAACTGAGCAGATGTCCAGATTTAAACTGAATGTTCATGAACTGTTACCAGAATCATAGTTTCTAAGGCCTGTGAAACTATTGTATGGAGTTAGGAAACCGATACCACTTTTTCATAAGATCTCTATTGCTGCTATAAACTGGTAGATGACGATGATGTGTAAAGATGTCTTCCTACAGCATGATAAATGTTTCAGTTCTTTTAGTTATTCATGCTAGATCTTTGTTTTTTAATAGTTGGCTACATAATGGTTTACAAAAATAATTTGGTTTTGTTTTCTATTCTGTGGGACAATCTAACATAGATAATGCACTTTTATAGGCTATATTTGTTTGAATCTGATTTTGAACTACAGTGTGCTAGGCTGTTACAGAGCATTTGTCTGGGACAAGGCAGAGAACCTTCACAGAATCACAGAAAGGCTGAGGTTGGAAAGGACATTTGGAGATCATGTGGTCCAACCGCCCTGCTCAAGGAGGGCCACTTAGAGCCAGGTGCCCCGGATCATGTCCAGACAGCTTTTCAATATCTCCAAAGATGGAGACTCCACACTTCTCTGGAAAAACCTGTGCCAGCATTCAGTCACCGTCACAGTAAAAAAATATTTCCTGATGTTCAGGAAGAAACTCCTGTGTTTCAGTTTGTGGCCATTGCATCTGATCCTGTCACTTGGGCACCACTGAAAAGAGTCTGGCTATGTCCTCTTTACATCCTCCCTTCGGGTATTGATAGACATTGATAATATCCCTCTAAGCTCTCTCTTCTCCAGGCTGAATTTTCCCAGCCCTCTTAGTTTTTCCTCATATCTGAGCTACTCTTGTAGGCTTTGTTGGACTCTTGCCAATGTCTTGACCATGTCTCTTCTGTACTGAGGAGCCCAGAACTGGACACAAGACTCCAGGTATGGCCTCACTAGTGCTGAATAAAGGGGAAGGATCACCTCCCTTGACCTGCTGGCAATACTTTATCTAATGCAGCCCAGAATACTCTTAGCCTTCTTTGCACCAATACACATTGCTGGCTCATGCTCAACCTCGTATCCACCAAGACACTTAGGTTATTTTCTGCCAAGTCTCTTTTCAGCTGGTCAACCCACCGTGTGTGCTGCTGCATGGAGTTTTTCCTCCCCAGGTGCAGGACTTTGCAATTCTCCTTGTTGAACTTCATGAGGCTCATCTCAGCCCCTTTCTCCAGTCTGTCAAGGTCCCTCTGGATGGCAGCACAACTTTCTGGCTTATCAACCACTCGTCCTAGTTTTGTTTCATCAGAAAACTACTGGAGGTTTACTTTGCCGTAGCATCCAAATCATTAAAAATGTTAAACAGGACTGGAGCCAGTATTGTTCCCTGGAGTACACCACTAGGGACTGGCCTCCAACTAGACTTCCCACTGCTGATCACTACCCTCTGGGCCCAGCCATTCAGACAGTTTTTAACCCACCTCACTGTTTACTCATCTGTCCTATACACCACCAGATTCTCTATGAGCGTCATGTGGGAGGCAGTGTCAGAGGCCTTACTGATAGCCAGGTAGACAATATTCACTACTCTCCCTTCGTATACCAAGGCAATCAATCCTTGTTTGCAGGTTACAGGACCAGTTGAAGAAACAAGCCAGTTGTAATGGCATTGAAAAGACAGGTGGCTATTACCTCCAATTTCCTTTTCCTGTCTCTCTCTTCAAACCTATAAGCAGTTAGTAGTTAGATCTTATGCTCTCTTTATTGTGCCAGATTATCCAGCTTTAGAAAGGCAGAGTTTAAAAGCTCTAGTTTCTCTGAAGGACAAAACTGGCAGGTTTCACAGCTCTGCAGTGAACCTTTGGAGACTTCCGCTTCTCTGTTCAGCTGACACCATACGCTGCATTCCTTCATAGCAGTAGAGCTCTGAGTACTACATTCTCTCTAAGTCACTCAATGAAACCCAATAAAATGATTTAACATTGAAACCATCATTTTTTACTCACTTTATCTTCTAATTGCAATATTTAATTATCCTTATGCCTACTGCCACTTCTTGCCTATTAAATTTCAGTTCTTTTTTCTGTCTTCCTTTCCACGTCTTGAAATATATTTCTTCTGGCTGACTTTTTTACTTCTCGCTGAATTAAATAAACAATTAAATAAATAAATAGATAGATAAATATTAGAGACAGAAGTATGAATCACCATATCATTTAGGTTGGAGGGGACCTCCTAAGGTTGTCTAGTCCAACTCTCACTGTTCAAAGCAGGGTCAGTTAGAGCAGGTTGTCTGGGACCATGGTCAGTTGCATTTTTGTGTCTCCAAGGATGGCAACTCTACAACCTCTTTAGGCAACCTGTTCCAGTGTTTGACCACCCTCACAGTAAAAAAGTGTGTTTAAATATGTGTCCATTGCCTGTATCCTGTCAATAAGCACTACTCAGAAGAGTGTTTGAAGAAATTTTCTTCATTCCCTCCTTTCAGGTATTTATATGCACTGATGAAATCCCCTGAACCTTCTCCAAGCTGTAGAGTCCCAGCTCCCTCTGCCTTTCCTCACATGAAAGATGCTCCAGTCCCTGAATCAGTTTTGCTGGAGCATTACTTGGTCCATTAAGTCTGTATCTTTCTTATACTGGAATCCCAGAGCTGAACATAGCCCTGCAGGTGCAGGTCACCAGTACTGAATAGAGGGGAAGGATCACCTCCCTCAAACTGCTGGCAACACTCTTAATGCAACTCAGGAGGTTGGTGGCATCCTTTGCTGTGAGGGTGCATTGCTGGCTCACAGTAAGCTTGCTGTCCACCAGGACCCCAGGATCCTTCTTGGCAAAGATGCTTTCCAGACACTTGGCCTCCTGCATATACTGGTGCATGGAGTTATTCTTCACCAGATGCAGGACTTGGCATTTACCCTTGTTGAAATTCACAAGGCTCCTCTCCAGCCTATTTAGGACTCTCTGAGTGTGGCACAATCATCTGGTGTATAAACCACTCCTCCCGGTTTTGTATCATCTGTGAACTTGCTGAGACTTCTCTCCGTCCCATGATCCAAGTCATTAATGAAGATGTTGAAGAATTTTGGAGCCATGCTTGACCCCTGGGGCATACTGCTAGAGAATGCCTCCAGCAAGGCTTTGTGCCACTGATCACAGCCCTTGGGGATCAGTCATTCAGCTAGTCCACTTATCTAAACCTTACTTTGTCAGTTTGTCTATGATGATGTTATGCAAGACAATGTCAAAGGCTTTCCTGAAGTCAAGGTAAACAATATCTGCTGCTCTGCCCTCATCCACCAAGCTATTCACATAATTGTAGAAGTCTATCAAGTTGATCAAGCATGATTTCACCTTCGTAAGTCCATGCTAATTACTCCCAATTAACTTCTTGTCATTCGTGTGTTTGGAAAAGCCTTCCGGGAGGTTTTTCTCCGTCATCTTCCCAGGGACTGAAGTGAGGCTGACTGGCCTGTAGTTCCCCAAATCTTCCTTCTACCCTTCTTGAATATAGGACTGATATTTGCTCTCTTCTAGTCTTCAGGTACCTCTTCCCGGTCACTGTGACCATTCAAAGGTAATCAAGAGTAGCCTTGCAACGACATCAGCCAGTTCCCATCAGGCTCCATTGACTTACATACATCCAGTTTGTTTAAGTGTTCCCTGACTCAGTCATCCTCTGCTGAAAATAAATCTTCATATTCTTCATAGTAGAAACAGTACAGATAAATCTGTGTGACCATTTAATATAATGTTTACAACTACTTTCTCCTAACCAATGCATATGGATCCTATTGCTGTTTTTTGCCATATGGTAGGAGAAATTTTGAGTCCTTTTCATTATCATGAACTTTCTGAAGCTGATAACTATTCTGTATGTTTCTTCTCAGAATTCCCTTTTCTTCTGTCTAAGAATGCCCATGCCTAAATTAGCAACCTTGGAAGTCCAACAGCTATTTGGATATTAACTAATTGTAATGTGCTATAAAGAGGCTGAAGTAAAACATTTATGAAGCAAAAAATATAACTGACATAGTATCAGAAAGTGTCCAAGGTCAGGATCAGCCTAGAGATGAACAGAACATTAGGGGAGAGTAAGCACGTTCTGAAACAAGTGCTGCATTCAGAGTCAAAACCAAATCCAGAGATTTCCATACCATAGCCAAGAGCCTTTGAATACATCTTGTACCCAATATCTGACCTGCTGTGACTCTGACCGAGTAACTATCACAAAGAAATCAATCTTTCTTTATTAGTGAGAAGTGTGGCAGGTGTTTAATTCACTACACTTCTCTAATCAGTGAATGGAAAATATTTTTTTCTCTTTTCTGTTATAATCAAAAATCCTTTATTTGTACTCTTTGCCTAACAAAATTAGTGGTTACTTCTGTCTTCATTTGTGTCGAAAAAACCCACAACATTTTGCCTCTGTTAGGCAACTAAACTGATATTTCTAATTACAGTATGACTGCTATCTCACACTCAGATGAACTTGATTTTCCTGATTTCTAGATTTCTTTGGTAGAATGAGTGATTTTCCTATAAAAGGACTTTGATACATAATAAAACCAGAGACTTCTAAAGCAAACACAATTAAAAAAATCTTTCCATTGCTAGGAACAAAACCACTATCATATTATAATATGGTACTGTTGCCTTGTAAAAACTGCAACCATCTTGTAAGATTTCATTGTCTCACATACTAACTAAAATTTATAGTCTTGTGTGGAAAAAAAATTTCAAATAACTTCTGAACTTTTCTCATTGTATTTTGAATCAACGCTGCCAGCTGCTATACTGAACGCCCTACTGACTATTATGCAGTTGTTTCATGTACATTCCTTTGAATGTCAAAAGGCATGAAGTAGATTCTGTGACAATCATACATTAACTGAAAAAGCGAGAATTATTTTTCAAACATACAATATTTATTTCTTTTGAGGATGAACAAGACAAAAAGGAAAACAACTTGATTTTTGCATCCCGCATTACATTTACTTTAAAACAGAATCTTTCCAATTTAAATTAAGCAAATAGTCTTTTTAAGACAAGAAACTATATCAAATACTAAAATCTAAATTTTAATGTGATATCTTCACCATTGGCAGATTCAAATTAAAGTCCTCCTCAGTGTTTAATGGATGCATTAAACCCTATGAGGTCTGAGATCTTTGAGAAATTTGTCTCTGAATCCTAGCTTGTCATTTTTCTGAGAAGAATCTCGCTTAGGAGGGATTCATTTGGACTTGATTTATAAGGTGGTGTGATGACAGAGGCTTGACAGAAAGATAAGTTGAGAAGTTAAGCCATTAGTCTCAAATTTCATCCCTGTCACTCCCTGCTCTAAAGAGCGGCTTTCACTTTCCAAAACGTACTTTTTGCAGAGTAATTCCATTTAACTTTTCTTTAGTTTGTCATTTCAAACACAAGGCATTAAAATATTAACCTCTGAACAGATCTTTCTCTGTTATGACCTGTATTCTCTGTCTCACTCTGTCTCTTTCAAACCCATCTATATCTGTATCTCATAGTTACACATGCTTTATGATAAACCCTGGAAAACAGAGACTACTAATGGAAAAAGCAAAAGATAGTGTCCCTGACAAAGCCTACTTCAACTGAAAAAATTCTGCTTGCTGCAAGGTAAGGGGAGTAAGTCTGTGAGCATTTGGAATCCATTCTTAACACATATTAACAGCTAATCCTCAATGGGTGTTTACAGATCTCTTAATCTCTACAGAGGGATTTCCCTTTCCTACTTTCCCACAATAGGAGAGGTTTAGGAATTTAAAGACTAGAATACACTTACTTTTCCTTTACCAGTTATATGATCTTTTGTTTACCTTTTACATGTCATAAATGAGCTGAGTAAATTTTATCTTTTTTTCCAGAAATTGATTGTAGCCAAAAAATGTTATGGGTTTAGTATGTAAAGGTAGCTGCTTCAGTCTATATTTAGATGCTTATGTAAAAACACCTGGATTTTTCAGGGGTCTCTATCCTTTGTATTCCCTTATTGACTCATGTTTATGTGCTTAATATCCCAGCATGGGGTTAGTCAATATCTTTAAGGTAGGTATGTATAAACTGTTTTTAGAGATCAGATAAATTAGATAAGATACAAGGTTACCAAATGCAAAATCTTAAACCTCAGAACATAAAGGATAAAACCCTGCAACAATGTTCAAAAACATTTAATAGAAATTCTCCCTTATATTGAAGTTGCCAATTTTATAAAATTTAAATATTTTTAAAAGCCCATGTAAGCAGTAAAAAAAACCATATGAAATCCTATTTAGGTCAGGTCTTCTCCCATTCTATTTCTGACACATGAATCACAAAGACACAAAAGAGGAAATACAGTCCTGTTGATAAGGTACTAATCAAGCATTTCTTTGTTCTCTCTGGGATAAGAATGATGCTACTTTGCCACATCACATCTTCTCCTGAAGCCTCTGCTAACCTCCCTCCTTGGCTGTCTCTCTCTTACTCTTGAAAGGAAGTTTACCTAACTGCAGACCAAAACCCTCTCACAAGAGGATGGGTCACACTGAGCTGGCCATACATTTGCTGTGTGCAGATGATTTAAATTTGGAAGGATTCAGGAGGTATCTAGCCTCAGGTAGTTTATTATGAGATTTGTCAGGTTCCCTTGGTATGTCCCCCAGGTACCTTAACCACTACTGACAATACCTCTGATAGATCTGCTTCTCATACTGCAGAATAAACATTTGCTCCAAATACCTCTTTTCAGATACTTTTTTTCAAAGTCATACTCAGATGCTCATCTCTACAACTTCTGACCATAGCAGCTTTTCCAGACAGGGTAATGGCTGGACACTAGGGTCTTCTGAATGTTTCTCCAAACACACAGGGGTCTCCCATCACTGGGACAAGATATTTATGGTTCATGGTATACTGAACAGAGGTACAGGCCCCAAAAGTTTAAAAAAACCCACAGAGATTTTCTTGCAGTCACTCTTTGAGCAGTCCTGGGAACTGCTGTACTTGGTAATGGTCAGAACCAGCTGCACTGCCTCTCAAATATACTGCTTGCGTGTCCTAAGGGCTCTAGTGTCTGGAGTTTCTTCTTCCAGTCACTCCAGAACTTTTTCTCCTGCTCTCAGCTGATATTGCTGGGCAAACTAAGGAATGCGTACTTCTAGTCACAACTAGGGAATTGTTTATGTAGAATACTGGCATCCCTCACAGGAGTGACTGTGCACAACACAACCTGATGGAACTGTGCCAGGACCAAGTGGGCCCAAGTAACAGGACATCCAATGCAGACAGATCCCTACAATCTCTGATTTTAGTTTTCAACCTACTTGCCATCTGACTTCTCATCATACAACTGGCATCAAAGATTTTAAAAAAAAACAGATCAGGATAGGTTTAGGATATGGTATCTCTCTGGCTCATAGAACTCAAGATCTATCAGAAAATGTACACTTCAGTGACACCATCTTCCCATTCTCCATGCAGCTGAGTACTCAAAACAGTAACTCTTTTATACTTCATATCCTTTATCCTGCCATCTTATATAGCATTCGAAAAACCCTAGTCTTGCCTAAAAACAGAGCAAAGTTCAACAGCCCAAATAGGTCATGTGAAAAGCTGGTGTTCCACAGAGTCTACACAGGAAGGTTGATTGACGGGTCAATGATTTCTCTGTGGCCTGTGTTGTGGTTTGAACTCAGCCAGTAGCCAATCGCCACGTGCCCAGTTGTTTACTTCCCCCCCCACCCGCCCCCTCCCCAGTGAAATAAGGGAGGGACAAAAGAAGAAATTCATAGGTTGAATAAAAAAAATTTCGTAATAGTAACAAAAACAACAGTAACAATAGTAGGTCCAAAACAGGTAAAATGCAGCAGTGGCTTACCCAGCACAGCAACAGGTACACAGCTCACGTCCCCTGAGCAGCAATCTGAACGCATCAGAAAATCGCTCCATGCCGACCTGGAAACCAGAAACAGGGCATGAGAGAGCATGCATCTGCCTACATACTGAGCATGATGTCACATGATATGGAATACTCCAATGATCGATCCGGGCCCAGCCCTCTAGCTGTGCTCCGTCTCAGCCCAAGGAAAGTTAACTCTATCCTGGCTGAAACCAGGACAGCCCGTTTCCCCTGTCTCTGCACAAGCATGGTGGATGTCAACATTCACCTATCAAGTATGGTATTCTTTATTTTCCTACAGACTTGTATTTTTAAATTTCTAAATACGTTTTGAAATGTGGTCTTTAGTTTCCATGTCTTAGTTCCTCCTGTGCAAACTGGGAGGAGGATACGTTCTTACTCTCAGGGGTATTGCATGGATAAATACTATGAAGATTCAGAGGTGTTAAGACATTATGGTAATGGGTTTTTTGACTGTTTTGCTATCAGCTCTCTTATTTTGACCTTGTAGAAGAAGCAGGAGTGCTATACTGGGCTGGTGGTACAGAATAATATATTAATAATAGACTTTTGTCTCATTTTCTCATTCCCTCTGAAAGCCTTCCACTTAGGAGATCTAAACAACTTCTTCATGTTGCTAGCTTTCTTCTTAATATATTAACAAGATCAGAGGTTGGAGAATAATAAAAAAAAGTACCGCTCTTCATTTGAATTTTTAAATTAATTCACTTTGACTGATTTTGAATCCCTGTGGTGTGTGCTTTCCATGAGTATTTTAGCAAATAGGTTAACAGGAAGACACATCCAGTAAAATAGTTAATTTTCAGTGACAGGTTTAGAATTTACACAGAAAGTGAGTCACAAATTCACAATTGTTCAAACAGGAACCAATTCTACATTGACTATAAATATTATGCTTATCCAGTAAGGGAACAAAATACATATAATGTGAAATACTGAGACAATCTGTTAGGCCTAGAGCACTTCACAAAAGATGATGCTGTACACCTCCCACGGAGCTCAGTACTTCACAGGATTTTGAAAAGTTGACAAAATATTATGTGAGATGTCATTTACATCCTCTGGAATAAAAACATATATAATTACTGATACTTCTTAACTGTGAGACCTTGACTATCAAGGTGGTGTCAGTGGCTCTTACATCTATTTTAAGGCCTATTTGCAATTCAGAATCATAGAAAATGACAACAACATAAATGAGATTTAGATAACAGCATACAAAGCTTAAGCGAGTTCCTGAATCCTGGAAAAGGCTCAGGTGTGTTATACATTGAGAATGTGTAAAATATAAATTTATGGCTCTATGAGGCCTGCATGCAAAATTATTTCCAGTTTATTCAAAATGCATGCTATTCAGTTTTTGCTTATTCCAAGTGTGTTTAGTAAACAAGAGTCACTTGTGAATGATATGTTCTAAAATCAAATTTAAGGGTAAACTTAATTATGTCCACAGATGGTGAAGCATAATTGATGACAGTACGTCAATGTAAACTGGAACTAGCTGTGTCTAAAAACATATCATCGCTATCAACAACATAATAACATTATGAATATTTTAAATGACTACTTTATAAAAAGGATGTGCTGGCTAATTCTGATTGCCTCCATACATGGTCTAGTGTATGTCAGCTATTTTTGTTTATGTGAATTTTTTTTTCATTCGGTACTATACATCCTGCTTTTATTATTGCTGCAGAGAATCAACAGGGGAAATATTTCAGTACAGAAAGGAAAATACATAGACTACACTTTTCATGAAACAATAATTGGGGCGCTGCCACCTGAATTTCATAGGAATTAAGCAAGAAGAATAAAAGAACATAACCTTCTTTCTGCATGATTTACTATCACCAACAGTGAAATTCTTTGTTGTTATTATTTCATTTGATAGGAGCCACTTTCCGTTTACATAAGACAGAGTGAATGTAAGAGTAGAAGAGCATAGGCTCCTCCAAAGGGAAGGCAGAATATTTGTTCATTATATGACCACAGTCCTTACAGGTGAAATTGCATTTCAGTGGTCTGAACATTATGTATGATTACCAGGCTTACTTGTTTCCAAAGAAACTCTCCCTATGTTGTTCATTTATTATAAAGCTGTGACACCTGAAAAGCTTTATTACTATTTTGTTTGCTTTCTTTGTTTTAAATATAGATTTCTCTTCTTATGATGAGTGTATTTTAGCGTTTGACTGAAGACTGGTAGAAGACAAGAACATTGTTTCTCAGGTAGCCTTCTGTATGACTAGTTTGGGTGTGGACATGGTCTAGGGTGCTTGTCAAGAAATGTAATGTCACCCTGCCCTAACACACTAGGAATAGCATTAGGGTATTAAATGTTCTTAATCTCAGATTATTATTGCCTGTTCAGGAAATGCTTGCAAAAAGCAAGTAGCCATTTACCATATTTGTATAAATTCCCTTCTAATTCAGAGAAATCAGAGGGAAAATAGAATCTGCTTCCATAATTCATTACAAATTTGATGCTCCTTGTTCACATCCTCTCATATAAATAACTGAACAAAGCAGTGATTTGCTCTGTAAGGAGCCAACATAACGAAAGTCCATAATAGCATCATCGACTGGAAAATATGAAATATGAGAAACAAAAAAAGATACACTCTTATCTTTGGAAACCTATCTATATCCATCACTTCTCCCAAGGCCAGCTCCTAACTGGACCTCTTGTCAATATGAAAGATGTTTGTTAGTATTAATGTGTCAATGCTTTGGTGCTATGTAGCTCTGAAGCAGCTGTTGGTGTTCCCAGGTGGACAGTACAGTACATGATAGGGGAAATGTTGCTGAGGAAGTGTTGTTTGTAAGCTGCCATTGCCCTTGCAAGTTGTTATAAACAACTGATTACCATAGTAGCATCCCTCCACCCCTGCATTTCCATTTGCTGGGGCCTTACCTTCCCTGAGGAGGAAACCAAAAAATTTTTGTGGATTCTCTGGCTCCCATAATGGCTACCTCCAAATGCAGAACACAGAGTGGGATTGGTCTGTAGTGTTAATATATAAGTTGCTTATGGAAAGAATGTTTTAATTTAAATAGACTTTATGCTTTTTAAAATTATTAATAACATGCTTTTATTTATGTTATACTTGTTTCCTGACAGAGGGAAATTTAGATTTCATAAAACAATTACAAGAAACACTAAGGCAGAAATAGGTTAACAACAAAGTGGAACAACTATACAACTCTGAATACCTGAATAATTAAAAAAAAAAAAAAAGTAAAAAGGAAAAGAATAATACTTATGCCATTAAAAATGAGAACTCTGGGAAAACCATTGAAGAAAACATTCCACTACAAGAAGAAATTCAATAGGTTAGTGCAATTTCCTCTGAAGAAATGTCCAATGTATGTTATAATCATTTAAGCATATCCCTGAGACTTCTGTGAATATGAGTTTATGCATCCTTGTTTACATGTTTTTTTTCTAGGGCTGCAAAATAGCAGCAGATCAAAGCAGTTATCTCATATGTTCTACTTGTGTTATGCTATGACTATATCAAAAATAACTGAATAAAATTTAATATAACATTATGAAATCTATATTTAAAAAAAAAGACACCACAACATAAAATACGTCCACTTTTACTACCTTACATTTCCCATTTAAAGGATACGATGGTTTGATGTTAACCTGTGTCAGAAGAAGAGCCATGAAACTTGCTCTAAAGTTCAGATGAAAGCAGGTTTTCAAGTATTTATGCATATACGGGGTTTATGTGTCAAGGTTTTGGTAGCAGGAGGAGCTACAGAGGTGGCCTATGTGAGAAGAGACTGGGAGCTGCCCCCATGTCCAACAGAGATGACTCCAAAATGGACCCACTGCTGGCCAAAGCTGAGCTGGTGGCACTTCCATGATAACATGTTTAATAAAAATGTAAAAATGTTGCACAGCAGCTGTGAGAGAGGAGTGAGAAAAATGTGAGAGAAAGAACTCTGCAGACACCAAGGAAAAGAAGGAGATGGGAGGAGGTTCTCCAGGTACCAGAAGAGAGATTTCCCTGCAACCTGTGGTGAAGACCATGGTGATGCAGGTTGTCTCAGTGCAGTCCATGAACGTGGTGGAGCAGGTATCCACACTGTAGCTTCTGGAAGTTCCCACACTAGAGCAGGTGGGGATGCCCTGAAAGAATCTGCAGCCCATGAAGACCCACAAAAGAACAAGCTCCTGGCAGGACCTGTGACCCGTGGAAAAGAGCCCACACTGGAGCAGGTTTTCTGGCAGGATCTGAGGCCCTGTGGGGGACCCATGCTGAAGCAGTCTGTTCCTGAAGGACTCCACCTTGTGGAAAGGACCCATACTGGAGCAGTTCTTGAAGAGCTGCAGCCTGTGGGGTAACCCCACACTGGAGCAGTGTAAAAGTGTGAGGAAGGAGTGTCAGAGATTAAGTATTATGAACTGATCAGAGCCCCTATTCCCCATTCCCCCTGTGCAATTCAAGGGGGAGAAGGAGACAGAAGAGTCAGGATCAGGAACGAAGGAGTGAAGATGAGCTTAACGAGAAGGTTTGGGAGTGGGGAGAAGGTATTTTTAGAGTTGTATTTGTTTTCTCACCATCCTACTATATTTTTAATTGGCAATAAAATACATTAATCTTCCCCAAATCGAGCTTGTTTTTCCCATGATGGTAAATGGTAAATTACCACCCTGTCTTTATCTCAGCCCACAAGATTTTTCATGTTATTTTCTCTCCCTGTCCTGTTGAGGAGGGGGAGTTAGAGTGGCTTGGTAGACATATGGCAGGCAGCCAAGTTTAACCCACCATAATGGGTCATCTTTTGAAAGCAATACATGTGATATGAAGTATATGATCAAAAAGTCCATTTGCTGTAGTTTTACTTCTCTGTCTCGTTACAAATTCATGTCACTCATATGTGTTGGGATTGGCTGAATTATCTCTGGAGCTTCTTGGAACTCTTTACTGACTTTACAGGGCGCCTACAGTGACAAGTTTTCTAAACGAATGAAGCTGCAAAGAAAATTTACTTACATATTCTTTGTAGAAGTGAACAGAATTGGTTCTAAATTACTCCTATCTCTTAGGAGACTAATGGACATTTTTCTAAAAGACTGTTTCTAGAGGGTGCAGTAGTGTTTTATTCTGTCAGATCTCTTATTTTGCCTGACAGACACAGGTGCATGGATGATCAGAAAGCCTGAGATGAGAATTCAGCAAAGAGTAGCTTAGTGAGGATCATTTCAAACAGAAGTTTAGGGAAGTGAATTTCATACCTATGTATGAGACATGACATCCAACATTTATGATAAGGATTTTCAGTAAGAAGTCCAGCTTATTCTGTCTATCCTGACTACTTCTGAATGTTCATTCAGCAATATGAGCTCACCTGGGAAAGGGAACATTACCTTTACTACTGATATCCAGTAAGTTAAGCACTCTATATGTGCTTCAGGCAAGGCATGAGGGACTATATAGCCCACTGGATTTAGTAGAGGGTTAGGAGTCCCTGGATTCAAATTCTAGCTCTCTTAAAGGATTGATTTGTGTTCTGCAACAACATGCTTAACACTGTCAGTTTCTCAATAAGAAACTTGTCTGAAAATTGTAGTAACAATTTTTTTCTCTTCCCAAGAAAGATGTGAGGATATATCACTTGTAGTTTGCAAAACATTCTGATATTAACAATCTATACTTTGTAGTACAGTAGCATGACCGCTAAAACTATTAGTAGCATTCAATTCCTTTATTATGAATTCATTAACATAAATCTGGATTTTGCTGAGCTCTCACATGATTTATAGACTATCATCTACTCTGAGGTGACTGCCAGGATACTGGGAGAAATTTTCATTACTGGATTCTCATACCTAGCTGATCTCAGGTTTAAGGTTTTTAAGGTTCAAGTTGAAGCTGAAAAGAATAAGCATACCAAGAAGGTTCTTGATATATGGTTAGTTGTGACACTGTGGAAGAAAGAATTATTGGCAATGTGGGAATTTAAACAGATATTTCTTTAAAAATTCTCCAAAATTTCATGAACTTTCTAAGATTCTATTGACAATCTTAAAAAATTGGAGATTCTGAAGTGTACATTTTTATCTTTGGTATCTGAGATAACCAAATTTCATTTATAGCTGCTATTGACTTTGGCAGTCCTGTTTCATTTACAAGCCATTGTGTAATAGCTGTCTTTTGATAAAGGGTCATTTCACGCTTTTAGAGATAGCTGGAGTAACTGGCAAAGAAAAGGTGAAGGTGCTGTACCGCCATATATGATGAAACATTCTATTCTCCAAGCACAGAGAAAGGAACAAATAAAAGTAAAAGAAGAAAGGTTTCTTTTCCAATTCCAGTAATCTAAACAGTCAGATGTATTAGAATATTGTAACTGAAGTTTACCACTGGAATGCTGAGTTGGTTACAAAATTTTGCAAAGCAACAGAAGCTTTCAACTACCTGATTTTTCCTGTTTTGTAGACATTGGATCTATAGTCCTAGAAATCATCACTTGTTAGGGTAGCTTTGTTAGAAGAACATTATGTTTATACTATTAATTTCTAGCCTAGACAAATCCCTTAGAAGTTTACTGTGGAAACAATTCAGAATTCCTGCTGATTAAACTATAGAGATTATTTTAAGCCAATTTATTTTATTCAACCAAATATGTAAAAAAAATTGCACAGTTTATCTTGGGTAACTTGGAGCCAACTTACTTTCACGCATCCAGAGGGAAATGGCCAATGTTTTAACCAATTGTACTGTCCCATCTTTTCTGGCAGATGTATTCTCTTTTTCTGGTTCATCTATTACTGCTCCATTCTGGGTTCATGTCTGCCCTTAATGTTCAATACAGAAGACAATTATTGTGCTAAGCAGCTTTTCTAAAGTCTTTGCTTTTGCATCTTTGATGTTTCATGAACAGAATGGCAAATTAAAACATAGATAAATGATCCAAAATTGAAAACAATTGTTCTACTTATCATTTAATAATAAACACAAGGCTTTTTTAAGAGAACATATATATTCAAAGACATTTACAAGTCTGCTATTCTACAACTCATGCATCACCTCCTCACAGATTTTTTTTCAGTAATAGCTAAGTAATGAATCTGTTTAGGATACATCTTACTAAATGGTTCTAATCTATATAGGTTCTCACACCACACTCATCACCATAGTAGCTGAGCTCCTTCCAGTAGTGCATTAAGCAATGTGACTAACATCTGTCGTGCATTTTGTTCTCTCATCATCTCCCCAGGGGGAAAACTATGTGCAGTGGAGTGTTTTGGTTTGGATTTATTTATTTTTTAAGTAGTCCATGACTTGGGGATTTATTTAGTCCACAGAGGGTAACACAGACAAAGTAAAGATTATTGTGACTCTCAGAATGATCACAGAAAAATGTAAACAGGGATGAAACACGTTGAACTGAGGTGTTGAAATGAATGCCCCAAACATTCAAGTATATCTATTGATAATTTTTCACCTGTACATACCCAAAAAGTTCTTTCTGCAGTGTCACCTTAAGAAATTATACAATATTTTATTCCCATCACAGAGATGAAACCTAATTTTTTAGACTAAGCAAATACACAATACACACCTGGAGCTTTTGTATTTCACATCTGAGAGCTGATCTAGACAGTTTACCTGTGTCTTGTGTAAAAATAACTTGCAATTAACCTAAGCGGCTAGCTTGGATTATGCTGCAAAGGTAGGGACCGAAGTCAGAACCCCACTGACAGAGCGTTTTATGTTCCTTTCCATTGAAGACCACATATAAACTTAACTATTGACTTTCTCATTTGAAGACAATAAACGTAAAGCAGATGCCTGCAAGTAAGCATGTGTTTAAGTGCTCTCTTGTTTCCATGAATCAGGGCATAAAGACAGTTAAAGACCTATTTACATCCTTTATCCCACTTCTCAGACCATGTGCAGTTCACATATGCTTCCCTCATGGCAGATTTGATAGGATTTTTTTCTTTTCCAGTTGTTTGATGTGGTTCAAAGTGAGGTTCAGTTACTTCTTCACAGCACAATTGCATAGCTTAGGCAATCTTAGCTGGCTCACTGTTCCCTCGGAGTTCATTCTTGCTCTTCTTTGCTTCTTCTTAGTTTCCTTCTGTGATAAAGCAACAAATTATTAAGACAATAAATTGTTTTTCCATCTCGGGAGAGGGGGAGGGAAGTTTAAGGTGAGGAGACACTTGGATGCTTAAGTTAGGAGGCTAAGCTCTTGACAGTCAGTCAGTGTCACCAGAAGGCAGGCGGGGCAGGAGTTACCTTCAGTGCTGTGTGTTTCCAAGGTCTAATCAGGGCATCAGAGAATGTGAGTATGCTCTTTGTGAGAATCAGTGAGTCAGAATTTCTCAAAACTGCCCTAAAGCCCACTAGACAATCTGTTTACCTCTTTATTCTGAGTGATAAAAAGCATTCTTTAGCTTATGTATTTCACTTCTTCCTGAAAAGAATAGTTTATTCCTCTTTCCCTTGCCTAATCTGAGATATCATTTACAGATAGCTTTCTCACTGCCATGTTTCCTGTTTAAGTGTTCTTTAATCAAGTATCTGACTCTTTTCCTAAGTGCTATTGTGCCTTTGTGCTTTCTAAACCATAGAAGGGCAGAATAAAGGGCAGAGAAGGCTTTCAGTGTGATGCTTATTTGAAAAGATACTTGGCAAATATCAGGACATGCATACAGCAAATTAGAAGAGTGAAGAAAATAGAGTCTTTTGAATTTAATGATTATTTAAGATGTGCTCCATTGTACATACTAATAAAACATCATTGTTTATATTAATTTAAGTAAAATTTATGGTATCACTGATGATATTTATCAGCATGATACTGCTATGGAAATTTAGCTAATAAGAAAAATAATGAACCCATGTGCAGTTTCAAATTGCTTAGTAGAAAGGATTTATTGTATAATTTCAAATTTGTTTTCAAGCAAGATAATGTAAAATGTGAAAAATCCTTTTTATACTAGTTCACATTTATATGCTTTAGCTATGTGTGTTGGAAAGTCTGGACTTGTTAATACTTCATTTAAAGAGGTAGAAAAGCACATAAAATAATTAATTGAAATGCCATTAATCAAAATAAACAGGGTAATTACACATATCAAAGAAGGCCATCAAGCACTGAAGCTGGGATACATAAGAAATTCAGGAGTGAATTAGACATGTTCAGGGAGGTGTCTACTTCTCATTTATTTTTACTAGTCAAAACTGACAGAATTGTCACTATTTTTTACTGCAGGTGTTTCCAAATGAAATCCAATTTAATCAAAGCTATCCAGAATTGCATTGTGATATAATGTGAAGTGCTTAAAAAATGATGCAATTAGAATATTCCATAAGCATCAAAGTAAACTGTCAACTTGCCAAGATTTTTCCTTCTTCATGTTTGCAAATTGACCTCCATTTTGATTTCAATTATTGCTATTGTGCTGTTTGAGGGTTTTGCAATATACACATTTACTTTTCCTCATAAATCTCTCACAGATAAAGAGAGGCACTTAGTAATATACATTCACTCTTTTAGTGATAGTCAGAACTCATTGCAATTCCTTGTATGTGTTGATTCCTGCAGTTCATTATTAGTTGCTTCTAAATGTGACACAGGTATTTATCTACATGCTGTATCACAGATGAATTAAAAAAGAGTTACCATGCTATTGGCCAACATATGTGTCACTTTCCATTTCCCTTTCTTTTTTTCATATATATTGGAATATTTGGAAAATATAAGGGCAAATTTGCTACGCTTCCTTACTTGATAATTTCACCAACAGGGATCATATGTCATGTACTGAGGTCCAAATGCATTACTTTCCACACAAACCTGATTTGCTGTTAACAAAAGTAAAGGTAGAATAATGAAGTTTAGATTTAGAGATGCAAAGCAATGTCATTTTTAATATGAAAGCAATTCCAACGGTAATAATTTTACATAGACGTTACTTCAGGAAAATTCAGGCTTGATCAGAAAAAAAAAAAAAAGAAAGAAAAAATAGTTTAATTTTTGACATACCATAGAATCATAGAATACCAGATTGAAAAGGACTTCAAGTATCATCTGGTCCAAACTTTCTTGGCAACAACACCCTCTAGACAAGATGGTCCAGCACCCTGTCCAGCTGAATCTTGAAAGTATCCAATGTTGGTGAATTCCCTGAGGACATTATTCCAGTGGCTGATTGTTCTCATTGTGAAAAACTTTCCTCTTGTGTCCAATTCAAATCTCCCCAGGACTAACTTGTACCTATTACTTGTTGTCTTTTCCATGTGACTCTTTCTAAAAAGGAAGTCTCCATCTTCTTTGTAACCAGCTTTTAAATACTGGAATATGGTGACAAGGCGTCCCCTAAGCCTTCTTTTCTCAAGGCTGAACAAACCCAGTTCTCTCAGCCTTTCCTCATATGGCAGGCTTTCCAGTTCCTTGATCATCTTTGCAGCCATTCTCTGGACCCTCTCCAGCCTGTCCACATCTTTTTTGTATAGCATTAGTATAAGCATTAGTTGAGCAGCTTTGAGACTTCTCTATCATTATCTGACTTCAGTAAACTGCAGAAATGCTGTCTCAAGAAGCTCAATATGTCAAAAGAGTGATTCAACATCACAGTATGTTCCTGGCAAACAAGATTTTTCTACTAATCTGCATGTTCTCAGTTTTCATCTTGGGTACTGGTGGTATTATTAGCATATACAAAGATGCCTTTCTTATCTCAGGTAATGTTTAGCACTCCACTTTAAAGAGGACTTTGACACATTTCTATTTATACAATACATCTCTCCTATCTTGTACCTCAAAGGGTGAAGCTGACAAGAAATACTTTGTATGATTAAGTAATTTCATACCTCTAGAAGATCATGACACATTCTCTGTACCAAAAATCTCCAATAGAATAAAGAAAGGCAAAACCAACCTCCCTGCCCCAGAAAAAAGGTGAGTGTCTCTCATGCAAATACCTAAATCTTAGCAAGTTAGCTAGCAAACAGGAGCTAAAACATTTGTATGAGATTATGTGTTACTGTGTCAAACACATCACAGTTTCTTGCCAGACTCTGCTGAATATAAAAAGCATCCAGTATGACAGAGAATGTAAGTAACTTTATTATTTCTCAGAATATGCAAGGTTAGGGTAGCTTCCTTGTGACTCTGTCTGCTGTGGTCCTACCCCTTAGACTTCCCACAGCATTAGGAAGAGATATTTGTGGTTCCTTCCTGGTTCTGTCTTGCTTGCCAAGCAAAATGACAATATGGGAGAAGGCACCATGAAAACAAAACAAAACAAAACAAAACATCTACCCTATAAAGAAGCGTAACAGTAAATGTATTTTCCCTGCTAAGGATCTAAATGTGGCATTCAGCTTCTCTGAGGCAGACAGTCTTCCTATCCAGCTAGGGGATTACCAAATACATGACTTGGTTAAGTTCCAGTTGGTATTCCATGGAAGACTTCTCTATTTTGTCATTCTTCTTGTGTTCACTTGCTTTCTTTCCTTTTCCTTTTACCATTTTTTCCTTTCTTTCTCTCAACTCATTAACCCAATGTTGGTGCAAAACTTGCTGGAATGTTACTGACTTCTAGCTGCTTAGTACATTTTGGACATTTTTGTTTTAATGTTTGGTTAATAAATGTTTTCAGAATGGAGAACTGTGCACACTGTCTTAAATGATTACCAATCAAGCTAACTCTGGAACTAGCTCATGGAGAACAATTTGTTCAATTCAACTCAGTACAGTATTAAAACTAATCTTAATTAAAATTGTGACAGGCAAAGTTTAGAAGCTGAGGCATGGGGTCATGCTATGAAAGCCATACTGATTTTCTGAAGTAAGCTACGTTGTGCCATATGGTTGAAAATTTATTTATAAATACTAAATCAGAGATATCTGTTTCATACTCCATCTCAGTAGCTGTCATTCTGTGGCATTCATCAGTCTGCCTCTTCATACCTTGTCAGCCTTTACTGCTACAAGAATGATAATGCTCATCCAATTCACTTGTGTGAATTTCTCCTGGACACAGGAGCTGCTTTCCTTCTCTTTCCTCTGTCCCAGGCTTCTTCATATGTGTTTAAAGGTTACCATGATGCTGAACAGAAGTGTGAAATTTGGTAGCTCACCCTGAAGAAAGATATGGGGGCTTTTCTCCAGTCTACTGCCATCCTGAGTTGCTGCTCCTTGTCTGTGATCACTTTTCTGGAACTGATACTCATTTTCATTCAGGGATTCATAGAAAAAAGAGGTTGACGTGTATTACTTAGGATTCCTTCCCAAATGTAAAATTGTTTCCTGCAGTGCATGTTCATGGGTAGGTGTTTCTCTTTTTTTTTTTTTATTTTTTATCTTTTTTAAAATTTTTTTAAATTTGTGTGTGTGTGTGTTTTTACTTCCCCATAGTCATCAAGAGGCCTAAGTGGTCCTACTGATTTATGGCAGGGATCCAATATAGATGCTGATGTTTACAAAGCCCAGGTGGCATGGTGACAGATGAATTATGATGACAGCATGAGGGCTTGATATATTAAACATGAGGGGGTGGGTGAGAAATGAGGGTCTCTGTGTATTTACACGGCCTTCATCTGATCCTTTAAGCTTTCCAAGAGCAAAATTCTTTAGGGAGATTAAGTGCAAGACCAAATGTCTCGTGTGACCAGAGAGTACAGCTGGATTTCTTTCCCATTTGCCCAGCTCTGATACCTCAATATTAAATTGATCAGGTCATAGGAGTGGCCTTATGGAACTTGTAAACTATTTAAAGCTCCATCTTGGGCAGAGGTCATTCAGTATTGAGACATGCAGCCAGCCTTCAGAAAATCAGCCTGCACTTATTAAAGTACTGCTTGCTGGCTGACACTAAAGCTTTGGAGTGCCTGTTAAATGGCCTAGGTAGTATATGCTAGATGATAATTATCTTTTTAACCTACTCAAAACAAGACTGTAGCACCTGATCCCCCACAAGATTTGAGTCTTCTGAGAACTTCTGAAGACTTCTCTGAGAAGAGAGAAGGTTGATTCCACTCTGTTTGATTCTAATTAGTGGATTAAAATTAATAAAGCAGCAGACTTTTTTAAGTATTCTGCTCTTTTCTATGTCTTATTCCACATGCACCCCAAATTAAATACAAACTGTAAGTTTACACAACTTTAGGCAGGTATGTTGATTATGGGATAGATGCAACATTTGTCTTGAAAATATTAACAATGGTAAGACCAATCTCTTATTTCTAGAAGGCAACCTGTAAAACCATTTCCGTTTATTCACAGGTAAAAAATATTTATTTCAGATTTATCCATCTGCTGTTTTCACAGGCTAGATAGAATAGTATTGAATGTATTGGGTTTGATCCTGAGGATGATGTCTCTTATTTCTCTCTCTCTTAATTGTACCCTGCATGGATCTTTAACAATGTACTGTATCTTTGAAGGTCAGTTTCGTGGAGATAAAATGACTCTTCATATCTATTCTGAAGGAAGAAATTAAATAGATGCACTTCATCTGTATGGGAAGCACTATTATGTTTGGCTAGATATTCATGGCTTCTATGCAAGAATAATTGGAGATAAAACTCATGTAAGGGCACTGAGCATTTCAAGTGTAAAAAAAAACCTACATCAAAAGAAAATATAAACCTGTAGTCTGTGGATAGCATGATGGCACTGAATTGTTTCCTAGATTGTTGGTTCATTCTAGTTTTCATTTATTAGAGGCTAAGATTCATTTGACTCAGGTTTAATAGATTTCCAACCACAGGAGCACTAAGGAACCGCCTTCGGAGGTGCTTACTGAGGTCATCAGCAAGACCTTTGAAGAGGATGTCTTAAATTACAAGTGCTATCTGCAGAACTGAAATCAAAAAGGTTGTAGTGAATGTAGATACTGAGAGGATCTTATTAAAGCAAAGTAAATGATGAAAGAGGGGACTGAAGACATTAACCTATGTGACAGGGGGGACCTTGACCATTGTGATGTTCAAGATTCTGCTTCAAGGGTTATATTGGCACATATTTAATAAGTTGTATTGTCAGGTCAGAGGTAGTAAAGCAGCTCAGCTTTGCAAAGTGTGTGGTTTCAGTGTTAAAGTGACATGGCCCATTTGCCATTTCCTTGGTATTGCATTGAGGGCAAAAAGGAAAGAAGAGGGGTCAGAGCACAGTCTCAGCCTTATTTCTGTTCTTTTATCATTAACCTGCTGTCTGGAGCAGCTAGTGGGGTGCACTACCTAGAAACTATTTCAGAACTAGGATGGAGACACTGTGGAGGAAAAGAGTTTTGACCCCCTTCTGTGACAATGCTTTATACGATCTGTTCTTTGCTTGGTGAAGTTAAAGGTCCTCTGTGTTAGAACATTTTAAGTTCTAATTTAATTTCTAACTATTTCTATTAATTTGGCTCTACTTTGTGTAAGCTATCTGAATGTTTCAAACATCATTTGAAATAGGGGCACTTGGTAAAAGAATGGACAACTGATGGACTTAGATAAACTGTCTAAATTGTGGAAGAGGGATTTTCCAGCTATGATTACAGAATACAAACTGGGGTGACTGGTTTCTGACACATTTATCAATAGTTTGAGTAGTGAAAATATGTGGATTAGTGTCCTCTCCCATTGATACCAGTCAGTGTGCTACTTTCCCTGGCTTCACATAACACCTTAAATTCAGATACAAGAAGTATCTGCACCTATACAGCCTTTTATCTGGTGAATGGAACATTATTTTGGGTATTATCTGCTCAGTATTTGTAAAAATGTCTGTAACACTGTTAACAGTAACGATGCTAGTCAGATCCCTTGGTAGACAAAGAAGTTCAACTGTTAAAGGAATTTCAGCTAAGGTATTTTAAGATTCAGAATAGGGTTATACTTTTTATGTGTCTTGTTCAGTTGACAAGCCTGAAGGGAGCTAGCTTATTTCCAGTAAAGAAACCTCACTGTCTCAGAAAAAGAGCATACCATTTTGTGCTGAAATGATGAACTTATTTGAATGCGAGGGTATTTTTACATAGCTGAAGTAATTCTGTTTCTTCAGTCACTTCATTGTCATGTCTGAGTATTTTTATCAGGTTGCTGACTGCTGTAAATATATTTTTGTTATCCTCCATGGAAAAAGGCAGTGGGACAGAGGACAATACTCTTTAGATACAGCCCAGGACAACAATAAGACATTTATTCAATCACTAAAGTATTTGAATGAGTTGTTCTAGTGTCAAAAGTGTGTTGTACTTAGGCAAACTAATTTATTTGCTAACCCTCCTTAACTTCTGAAATGGAATGTTAAGTTAAAACCTACAAATGACTCTTCTGAAAATTAAAACAAGTAAGTTTGCCATAATTTCTGAGTGTAGGACAACCTCCAAAACTGCTGTAATCATGGGTTTATTTGCTTCCCACTTACCTCTAGTCTACACAACTGCACCTAGATATTTAGACATACCTAGCAGCACAGTAAGTCATTAGATATACAGAACCTATATCCTGTGCAAGTAGAGGTCAGCTGATCTGTAACATCCATGAATTATACAACTTGCGCATGCAGTATTCAGAATACCCGAGAGCTGCCCTCAGTAGACAGTATAGATACAATTAAATTAAAAATCTTCTCCTTGAAACAGCATCCATGTTTTGTTTCTTTTATGGTCAATTTAACTAGAATAATCATGACACCCTATAACAGAAAAGAATATTGTTAACTGGAGATTCAAAAGCTTTAAATTTCACTTGAAAAATTGGGAAGGTAAACTATGCCCAAGACACCATTGTCCGATACTTACTAATGAACTGCTGTAGGGTTGGCTTTGTATTTGCTTGGTGTTAGGAGTTTCACTCTGTAGCAGGCACCTGTTGATAGTTATCACCAGTGTTTCATTCCAGTATCTGCAACTGGCACATCTCCTACCGTGCTCTGAATTCAGTGTACTGAGATGACAATAAAACATACCTTCATATGATATGCGTTTGCTACTGAATTGTCACAGTTAAAGGATTTGTGTGATTATATGAGCAAAACGGGAAAACTGAACAACATTCTTTTTAAAATATATGTTCTGTTGATTATTTTATTTTCTGAACAAACATTTGTTTGTAGGCATAGCTTCTGAACCAAAGTGACACTGCTATATCTTTAGTTAACTTGGGGAAAAATGTTAAGTGTTCCTTGAGCAAAACCAGAAAAATTGTGGACACATTTGTTCAGAAATATAAATCAGAGTTGCATAATTAAAACAGGTAGTTATGTGCCCATATGATGATTTATTTAGCTTGCTGTGTTTGCTTCTTAAAATGTACCTGTTCATGAACACACATAAAAACCGTAGAAAATTTTCTAGACAGAGTGTTTACTAAACCAATGACACTGATAGTCATGTTAAGGATTATAAATTTCTTATGAAATTTCAATTTCTAGAAACAGGCACAGTTGCAAAGAACTTTGCATACCAACTTAACTAAATGACATAACCCCAAACATTTAAAAGCTCTGAGGTGAACACTAGATATCCAGCTACTCTGGCCCTGGTGGCTTTCTGAAGTAGATATTAGTGAATCTAGTGAAGTATCATCTGCCATAATTTTCAATATTATTTAATCACTGGCAACATAGTCATGAGATAGATGCTCTTCAAGATTTAATATTCCTAAATGTAGATGCGGGTATTTTACACTTCCAACATTTCCACTGGCCATAGTGGAAGTTCAGAAACCTATTTCGCATGTACATACAAATGTGTCTTGCACTGAATCCCATCCAATAAGACTTAAATTATATAATCTCCACCTACTTTGCAACTTTAAAGTTGCTCAAAAAGAGGAAATCATAACTGAGAAACCAAGAAGCAAAACCATTTGATAAAATCATTTTATACTAAAAAACATTTTAAAACAATTAATGTTTCTTTAGAAACCTGAGTCACTGATCTGTGCTAACCTTTAAAAACATATGTGTCCTGTAGACAACATTCTTCATTAACATGTTTGCAGTGCTTTGTTAGCTAAAACCTTCATTCAAATATGGCATTCCTACTTACCAAGCAAAGACAGAATTGGAAGCACATTTCTTAACTTTCACAGCCTTTTCTGTTATGTTTGTCTATGCAGAATCTGAAGGCAGGCTTCCTCTCTCTAAATGTCGACTTCTTCTGAATATCTATGCCAAAACTAATTTCCCTAAGCATTCTTAATATATTCCTTTATGCTCCTATAGAGAGAGAAATAACCAACTGTAGGGAACAATTAATCTCAGCTTAAAATAGAAAGAACAAATTGCTTCCTAAAAAATGCCTCTTTGCTTCACTTGGAGGAACTATAAAGAGATTTTAGGGAGAGTGTCTCAGATGTAGACTTCCACATTATAGGCAACTAAAGTTAGGTGAGATGATTTTCACTCTAAGTATCAATATAAATAGCTGCATCACCATTTATATGAATAGCTATGCACATGGAGCTAGTATGCTTACGTTTAGGTACATTAAAGAAATTATCATGAAATTATAGCATTTAGATGAGAAAGTTATGGCAGTTTCATAGCAAAGCAACTTTCTAAATTACTTTGATGTGAAGTTGTAAAAGTACAGTTTTGGTTCTAACCCTGGATTCTTTTCTGTTTTCATAATCCATGCTGTTTATAGTTCACATGGAAAAAGATAAGGGAGGAATGTCAGTGGAGTGACTTTTCAGAACTTTAGTCACTCAGACCTTGTCTGTAGCTAAATACATACACACATCACATTCACACCTATACCCACACATGCCCTCACACACACGTATGCAAAAAAAAAAAAAAAGTATATACACATTCCAAGGTAATACTTATTGCAGTGCACAGGCCTCACATATAAATCCTTAGTTGCTTAAAATGAAGGCTTTCAGAAGCCATTAGAAGCATAATGAAAGACAGAATCTAAACTAATAATGTTGAAAGGACAAGATTATTGTTGTTTAGCAATACTAAACTCTTTAGATGATCTGAGTTCTTTCAAATTTTTACCTAATTTCTAAATATTCAAATGTCTGAAACTTTCTCCTTCCCCTTCTTATTCCCTCCCTCCCTCTTTTTTTTCAATAGAATTCACTGAGAACTTTGAAAAGTTTTGATCTTGTTAAACCTTAATCTTACATCCCTTAAATATAACCAGATTTGACTGTTGTTTGTATTCAGCTGTATAGAAACTTATAAGTGGGCCCATGTCTCCCAAAGTACCAGCCATTCTAGCATCCCACCTACTCATTCTAGTGCAACATAATTTGTTATCAGAGCTCTCAGCGACCTTCTTGTAACAGTTCTTTGCCCATGGTTGCTTGCATGATGACTGTTCTCTCTTATCCTAAAAGAAAACATGTCATAGGTTGTATCTGGTTTTATTAACAGTTTTCTTCTCTTTTGCTCATCACATATTTTTTGTCATTTTCCTCTTTTAATCTAATCAAGGCTTGTCTTTCCCATTCTTTGTCCAAATTCTGCTTTTCTTATTCTGCTTGCTGTTTGGGTTCTTTTCTCTGTTTGTTCTGTCTGTTAACATTACTTTGTATTATATTATGATTTTCTTCCTGTGATCTCCACATGCATGACTTGAAAAGTTTGAATACTTTGAGTATATAAACAGGAATTGATTTATTTCTTAGATGGGTAGAAGAAGTTAAAATGGATTCTCTATCAAAGCAAGGATACATATGTAGGTAATGTTATATGTATGCAGGTATTATGTAGGAATTATGTTAATGATTAATTTATTATAAAAACATTTTTAATCCATATCTCCTAACATATGAATATATAGAAGTTTCTGTACTGTTACGAACTGATGTTTTGTATTTCAAAGGAGTGTCCTTTTGCTTATTTCCTTAGTACTGTTCTGACCAGTGAGAAGTCTTACTGTAAATAAAGACATATAAAGTTATGAAAGTGAATCATTTTTGAAAGAGTATCATTTCTCAGAATCTGTGTACAGATACATTGTAGAGAATTTTAGAATAATTCACTGACTCACCTGTCAATACCACATCTTTTTGTAGGTGCTGCTTTTCTTGATAATCCACTGCCCTACTGCACTGACTGATGATCTATCATGCTGTTTCTTGGATGTCCAGAAATCCTGTATAATGGCAGAATGACATACTGAGCAACTCTGCAGTAAGCAGCACATGTTCAGTCAGTTTTATTTGTCCTCAAAGCAACAGATGTATTGCACGTGTGATATAGAACCATGTTATTCAGGCACAGTATATTTCACAGGTATAAAACATTTTCAACTTAGTGTCTGCACAGCAGATTTGTGATGACATGTATTGAATCAACTACTTGCAGGCCTGCAGTTCTTATTGGCAGTCATGTATTGGTCATGGGTGTCATGATTTAACCCCATGCAGCAACTGAGTACCATGCAGCCGCTTGCTCACTCCTCCCCCCTCCCAGTGGGATGGAGAGGAGAACTGAAAAAAAGGTAAAACTCATGAGTTGAGATAAGAATGGTTTAATAACTAAAATAAAATATAATGATAACAATAACAATAATGAA
Organism: Strix aluco; assembly: GCF_031877795.1. NCBI lineage: Eukaryota > Metazoa > Chordata > Aves > Strigiformes > Strigidae > Strix > Strix aluco. The sequence continues at coordinate 102,215,629 of NC_133932.1, read as the reverse complement.
ATATAATAATAATAATAACAACAATAATTGTTATTGTAATTAAAAGGAATATAATAAAAAAGAGAGAGAGAAATAAAACCCAAGAAGACAAGAGATACACAATGCAATTGCTCACCACCCACTGACTGATACCTAAGCAGTGATCCATCCCTCCTGGCCAACTCCCCCCAGTTTATATACTGGGCATGATGTACTATGTTATGAAATATCACTTTGGCTAGTTCGGGTCAGTTGTCCTAGCCAGCCCCTCCCAGCTTCTTGTGCACCTCCTTGTTAGCAAAGCATGGGAAACTGAAAAAATCCTTGATTTAGGATAAACACTACTTAGCAACAAGTAAAGCATCAGTGTGTTATCAACATTATTCTCACACTAAATCCAAAACACAGCACTGTACCAGCTTTCAGGAAAAAAAGTAACTCTATCCCGTCTGAAACAAGGACACAGGTTATATATTATGTTGCTATTATTGATATTAAAATGTAAGTGATTTAAGTGATTTGACTAAAATTTAAGTAAGTTAATGTCAAATAAGATTCCTAATGGTGATGTTGTTTCAGTTTTATTTGTGAAATCATGGTTTTATCTCTATTCCAAGGATGACTAGTTTTGATGACACTAACCAGCTCATCATCAAAGAAGTGTGGGCTTTATTTTGGTAGTAAAGTTCACAACACTGAGCTGAGCACATGAATTTTCACCTGAAGATACCAAACATAAGAAAGATGGGATGCAAATGTAGAATGGATAATAGCCAAAGCAGACTGCATATAGGAAATATCTGATGAACTGTTCCTCTCCTGAATCTGGGTGCCTATATCTCAGGTTTACAGGAAGGTGCCTCTATGAAACAAAAATGCAAAGATCAAAATATCCTCCACTTTTAGAAAAATCGTGCAATTTTTATTTAAAAATGGGTCTTGCCTCTTCCACAATAACCTGTGTTTCTTTTTTATCTAATGACTGTTTAGGGTAAAATTCATAAAGCATTCAGGAATGGGACTACTGGTGTCCTTTCCCTTAGCAGAAAATCAGCTCTGTTTTCAAGTCTGAACAGTCAGGTTCCTTCTAATCTGTTGTCCTTCCTGCCCTGCAATTTTACTCCTTTATTCTACAAGCTTTTTGAAACTTGAGTCTTTTACCTCATGTTGTAGGCAGCAGACAAATAAAACAAGGTACAGATCATTTAAATGTTTCCTTTTGCAACTGCTCTACTTTTCATGGAATAATTAAAAATTCATTGGTTTAGAGAGAGGGAAAGTAAACGTCACTCTATAATCTCATGGCACATGAGTGTACTCTCGCTTCCAGACTAGTTTTCAATGCTGATTAGTTTCAGTGGAGATTGAGGGCTTTTGAAAATACTGCTGGGGCCTCTGTAATATTTTAGGCATCTACCTACACTTTAGAATCTGACTGACAATCTCATTTCTCTAAAACAAGAGCCGGAATTCTGATATTACAATTTTTTAAAAAAGACTACATGAAAGAGTAGTAGACCACAATTAGGTAAGTTAGCTATTAAATAAGATTAGGATAAATTCTAATCACAATCACAGTGATATAAATCTAGACTAGTTCTGCTGAGGATGATTAAGTTTTTCTGAATTTATAATAGTTTTTTTTTTTAGAATCTTCAGAAATAATTGTTTTCTACAAATACCACAAGTTCTATATTATAGCAATATCAGATGTATAAGAAACCAATATTCTTTTTTTTCAGAGAAGACATTCAACCTTACTTGCACAGGTACTTTTTTACTGAAGCTGGATTTCTTTTGGGATTAACAAATGTTAGTGTAACTCAGGGCAGTAAGGACATTACTTGCATCTTTAATATATTAAGGGAAGAATTAAAATAGATTAAATTGATAGTTTAGAAGTAATAGATGATAAAACTATGCATGTTCATAATTTTTACTCCTAATTGCATTTTAAACTGTTATACCTTAATGTTGACTTAATCTCTAATATAGAGGGAATATCAATGTAAAAGGAGTACATGATTTTTTGTAGCATCACACATATCTTACTATATAGAATAAAAGCACTTGCTAAGCAGCAAGGAAAATGTGTCACACTGCATTGGCTGTGGAAAGAAATTTCTACTATGCAAGAGTGGACTGACAAGAAAAAAGAGATATGGCAGACAGAAAGAATCACAGCTGTCTTGAACTTTCAAATTAACTCCTTTACAGCAGAGTGGTTTCCATGGCACATCGCTGTTACTCTGCATACATTTCTTTTCCTTTTTCTACTTTTTTCTTTACTTTTTAATTACTAACCAGAACTAATTTTTGACTCTTTGTTAACATAGAACCTGATTCTAAAAAGTCCAGAGCAAACCATAGCTGACAGAAATTGTGAGTGCTCAGGTCTGCATAGAGAAATGGAATGCATTAATGTTGAACTAGACAAAACCTCTTTTCTAGCATTTTCATCATACTGAAAATATAGTGGAACCTGATTTAAGACAGACTGTTCCACTTTTACTCCATTGAAAGGGTGCTACATTTAAAGTTAGAATAATAAAGTGATGAATCAGATCTTTCAATGTTAGAAAAAAAACTAGTGCGGGAGACCATGACTCCTAAATTTATGAATGGTTGAATATGTTGAACTTGACAGAGTTATACCAGCTTCAAAATGTAACAGTACACCTGTGAATTAAGGAGAAAATTCACCTCATTAATTTTAATACATATTTAAAGTACAAATCTTCCTTTTGCATTGTATTTGTTTATTTTATGATAATTTCTTTCGATGTCTATTAGTAATTTTTTTTTTCCCAATTTGTCTTTTTATTTCCTTAGCAGTCACCCCCATGGTCTGCCTGTTACAGGTATACATCAGTATCACAGTGCTCCAGCCCTTAATTCCACTTCATTGCCCCTGCTTAGCATAGCTCCTCGCTGTAGGCAGGAGGCTATGCTGAAGCCTTCCATGCAGAAGTGCTTCAGATATGTTCTTCCTGTGTCTCAGAGAACACTGGGAGAATTATGTATGTATTTTATTCCAAGGAGGTATGGTACCTCACAGAGCCCCTTCTGTGGTAATGAACTACATGGTATGTGTTTTAGGGTTCAGCCAGCTGATGCCCTTTCCTCTAAAGCAAAATCTAGAAAAAAAAAAAAAAAACACAACAAAAAACCAGACCATCCCCCCCCCCCCCCCCCCCCCCCAAAAAAAAAATCCTGTTAAAAACATTTTTTTCCTCTTCAAGGAACAGATTACTGTAAATTTCTTAGCCTGGCTTCTCATTGTTGTGAAGCATCCTACCAGGCTTCGTCAGGTGAAGTATGCAAGGTGACTGATGGTAAGCAGCATGATTCTCAGCACAACAATGAATGTGGCAGGTCAGGAAGTTCCACACTGAATAAATCCCTCATTTAGTCAAAAATATTAACTAGTTATAAACACTAGCAACACTGCATGGATTCTACTGACAGACAACCTTGTTCTGTTTTAGTGAACATTTGCAGTTTGGATCAAACCCCTGTTTTCAGTGAACAGTGAAATTCCCCTTGACTTTAGAAAAATTACATTATGCCTTCTCCTCTCATAACTAAAAGATATTGTACAAAGTCCAAGAGTTCTAAACATATCCTAGAATTTATTTGTAATATTGGGAGATACTATGACAATAGTTAAGTATGTGGTACTTGTCTGTGGACAATTATTTTTCTTCTAGTGTCTCTGTCATCTTCAGCCCAGATAATCTTTTCCCTTTCTCTCACACACACCTGGAAGAAGATTATTAGTAACCACAGGCACAAGACTATTTGTTTACAGTCTATATATGTATATAGTCTGTTCGTAGTCTATCCTGGTTCCACCCATCTCATTTCCCATTCTCCCCCTTCAGAAAGCCAGAATAATAACAAGGGAGTAGAAATGACAGTATTAGAATATTCTGCATCTTCAACTATTTACTAAAGTATTTATTTCACCTCTGCTTTGGTCAATTTTATTGAATGGATATGTTAAAGTTTACTGGAAAAGTAATATACAGTAATGAAGAATGTTTTTGTTTCACTGTTTTCCTTTTCTTCCTTGTTTTAACTGTTAGGAGGATGTTGTAGAAGGAGAATGTTTTTCTTCATGCAGAAGTGCAAAAGTTTGATTAGATCCTCACCTGGCATTTTTAAATAGTTGCTGTAATTCAGCTATTTACAAAGAGGTGAGTGAGATTTCTCTGGGTACCATTCCAGCAGTTTAATAGGTAGTTTTATATGGTTGTTATTTGCTAAATTCTTGACAAGACGTGGTGACTCTTTTTAGAAGTTTCAATGACGTACGGTGAATCAGAGTTTTGTTAGAGTAAATTTTTCTAAAAATAACTTCTTTTTTTCAGATCAATGAACCATTTTTAAAATCAATGAATATTGGAAATATTCAATTAAAGCTCAATTCTGATCATGTTTACATTAAAAACAGAAAATACATATAATCTTATCTATCAAGGAAAAATATTTTCATTTCTTTTTTACAATATAATTATAAAATTATTTAACATGCAGACATTTTCACTGATATAACCTCATATGCTTGAAAAGAAATTAGTTCATATTTATGGAAGTTCAATGAATTTGAGGGAGAAGGAAATCAGTATATCAAATATGATTTGATATAAACTTGTTGGTGATCTCTTAATTTACACTGAGAAACTATCATTGTTTCTCTCAAAAGTTTTTCAGACCTATAAAAACAATCCACTATAAAGTGTGTCCATTATGTTAGGTTAAATGTGTTCTTTAATTTCTCCCTCTATATAAAATACTGAACTCCTTTTCTAATTTTCTATTTTTACATAAGTTATGAGTTATTTATCAAAACTGTATGAATTATGTCATCTGTGTTTCGGATATACTGTTTTCAGCTTGATGCTTCAGTTAGAGAACTTGTCTTTTAACTGTTTCATGATGACTGGACCATATATTAACCAACAAAATACCTACAGAAAATAACCTTTTTAATTAAAGACAAAACCATTGATCTTATTTTTATCATATATGTATATTGCTATTTTGCAATAATTTTGTTCTCTTTAAAGAACAATCAACAAAGCCATATTTTTACATTTATGCTTCTGATTTGGCTGCTAATATGATAGATGACTGTCTGTAATTCATACTAGGTATATTCTTGACATAGTCTAAAAAATACTCAAAAAGTGAATGCTAGAACTATATGATCTTTTTTAGCTTTTCAGTACTATGACTTCGTGATGATACCTCAAGACTAAGAAAAAAGTTAAAAACTCTGAAACTGAAAGGACACTTTGGGGGGAAGTCTTTTGGAATAGGTTGAAAAAGAAAACAGGAATGGACAGTTTATTCATTAAGGCAAGACTTGAAGAAAAATGCTTTACAGAAATGAGAAAAATAATAGCAGAAGTTCATCATAGAGAAAAATCAAAAGTATCAAGTGAAAAAGAGAAATGTGCAGAAATTAAGTTTTCTTATTTTATTATTTCAGTAGAAGAGAATAATCTCAAACACTCATGAAGAAGATGGCAACCCTGAGGGAACACTGGTCTAACACAGCTCCACTAGAACAAGTCTAAGCATATTGTTCTCAGAAATAATCAGAAGAATGTAAAGAGGAGCAAGACTTCTGCATTGATGCACAAAAGCAACTTATAAACATGAAGACTAATTTATTTCAGAATTAACTTTCTTTGAGAAAACTAAGGTAATCACTGTATTTAAGTGTGATGAAGTGAGGAACTGAGAAAGGCAAGTATATCCCATGGGTCCAACCAAAGTTAGCACAAGAATTGCTTCTGATCAGTAGAAGGGCAGTTAAATGTGGGCTGAGGTTTTAAAAGCTTGTTTTAAGTATCACTGAAACCAGTGGAAACTGAAAATTCAAATGGGCCTTAGTTCATGGGATTCAGTAAATTCTACTCATTTCAGTGAGCATATAATTTATTTATACAGCTGTTCTTTACTATTGTTCTAAGGTTTATATGGAAAAACAGGAAGGAGAACAATCAGTCGTGTTCACAGAGTAATCTATAAGTTAAGATGATAAAGTTATGCCTATCAACACACATTGAATGTTGAAGGCACCTGGTCCTTAGGGAAATCTATGAAAGGATGGTGATATGAAATAACTTGAACATATGAATGTCACCTGAACATTTCTGGCACCTCCCAACTTGCTAACAGGTGAGGGTTTCATAGTCCTTTAACTCCCCTAATGGTCATCGAGTGTTCTCTTAATTTCCGGGACAAAGATCCTCAATATTTATCAGATCCTATGAGTATATATACTGGGAAACTCAAGTGTACCTTGCATTAAAATGTACGTGACAATCTCTAGCAGTATGATGCATGGTTATGTGCTTTGACTGGCATTTATGCCTGTTAGTGTCTGTTTTTTCGCTTTCCCCAAATTCAAGGGATACTTATATTGATAGGATAGAGATATTCTTTAAAATATGTGTAATCTTTAGTTTTCATGCCTAACACTTCAGAAATTGTGGTCCAGTTAAATAGAGAGTCAGAAGTCACATTTTGATATCCAGCTGTAAAAAGGAAAATTACAGTGCAATCTTCACACACAGCAAAATATCTGAGTCCTTTCTTTACGCAGACAAATTAGCTCAACCTTAACAATAGAATGTAACAACTTATAAAATGTGGGTTTTCTAGTAAATTTTTAAAGAGCATAATTTTTTATCATATTCATATCCTTTGGGGAATATGAATTCTGGCTGCAATTAAAGGCTGGAATAGCATGAAGATTGTATTTTCCCTTACATTCAGTTCCAAGTTAGATGCCCACAACAATATTCCCCTTGTAACAAGTGCAATGTACTCTAACTCATACATCCACCTAAGGTCTCTCAGTGGTGCAGTTTCTGAGAGAAATAGGTCGGGAGGGAAGCATTGGGTGAGAACTGGTCCTAGTGATTTATGTTTCAGTCACTGTTTCTATGAAGTGTTTGAGTTGGGAAAGACAAGATACTATTTTCTGGATGTGTCAGACCAATAATTATCATTTAATACTCCTTTCCCTGAGGTCTCTTCTATGGAACAAAGGGCATTGACTCTTGTGAACATTAATAATCAATACGGTTTACTCTATTCAGAGCAATTTCAGGGGCTAATAAGGTTACTGCTATCCATATTTTAGTACTGGTTTTGCCTGTGTTAGTAACACTTAGCTGCATGATTAAACAAGCCCTTTGTTTGCCTCCCTCTCTCCAGATGGGTACTTGGCTCAGTATGACCCAAAAACAATTAGGTAAGTGATGTTGCTGTGCTATTTGCATCTGACCTTAGATGCCAGATATCCTGTATGCCAACACTGAGCTCAGATAAGCCTATACACATTGTGTGTGGGCCCTGAACTCTCTCAACTATACTTCTGATTTCCCCTGTGAAAAAACTAAGGTCTTGTTTGCCCTGTCAAATCATTTAGTTTTGCTGCCAGACGTGACTTTTACATGCCTGTGAAGAATTGCTCAGGAAGGCAATAAGGTTCTGCTCTGAGAACATGGGAGATTCACATGAAAGTTCTGGTTAATTGAACCCAAACCTCTAATTGAATCTGCAGGAGCTGGATCACTGACAACTAAAGGGAATCCAACTGTCAGGTTTAATTCAGCAGTCTCCTATGAACCACTCACCTCGTGTGTGCAGCTCCTACACATCATCTAGATAATACACATTATCTATGGAGCCAGGTAACTCTTGTGCAGCCTTAAATATGCTTCACCTTAAGTCTAGATTCTCAGCTATACTCTCTGATGGACACACGAAAGTGAAATACATCTTCAAAAAAATTGTTTCAGCGATGCTTCTGTGCTCACAAAACACTTCCTACAAGAACTGTAAACCAAGTGCAGGTTTTCAAACAATTAACATGAAGATGATTTAAATCTATAATGACAAGTTCTAGAAATGTAACTTTACACTCAACTTTGGAGCCAGTCCCTTAGGAACAACAGATCTTAAAATACTGGAAGTCCCTCAAAGCCTTTTACTTCTGTGAAAAACTTTACTCTGAAAATCATGCTATAGATCTTTTTTCCATAAAATGTACTTTGATCCAACCATTTAATTTGGTTTTCCTTGTACTTATAACAGCTTCAACATGATATATACAATTTTTATCTATTTTTTTCCTATGCTTTCCTTCATACTTTTTTCTGTGTTTCCTCATTCTGTCACAAACTACAATATAGCTCAACCATGGTATTGAATAAAGGATGCTACAAAACACTGCATTACAGTCACATCCCTTTTTAATTACGCTGCTCTAACATTAAATGTAACAGCAACAAGGCCTAACATTGTTGAAGAAGATACTTACCTTCGCTGAATGTCAGACTACATAACAGGGAAAATGGCTATCATCTTAATACATGAAAACTTTCTTGTACCAAGGCTGATGTTAAACAATATATGATCACAGCTTTATTTCCACTGTAGATTTTAATTCTTCCATTTAAGTAAAAGAGAATGAAATTAAATAAATAAAAGTGCTCTCTATCACACAAACAGAAAAAAAGACAACTTTTTTTAATAACAGTGATTCCATCTGTTCTATTGTTTTTCATGCAAAAAGAATCTTCAATGGCTTGTTGTTAACTTCTGATCCCAAAAGAACCAACTTCATCTTACTTCTTTCCTTAATCCATGGCAATTGAATTTCAGATAAGGAGACTATCTCCTTGTGACCCATATTTAGCTAGGATAAATCTGGTTTATAAAGAACATGTGAGAAATCTCATTGCAGTTCTTGGATTATGATCTGTTGCAATGTTTCTTGTTTCTCAAACTGAAAAAAAGTTTTCCTTTCTCTTCCCATTCCAATCATATGCAAATAATTTGTCAGATTTATTCCCCTTTTCATACTACATTTGTTCATTAAGCTTTAACACATTGTCTGTGTTATTCACCACAAAGCGTTTAGTTTCCCTCTGTTTAATCAAAAGTTGGAGGGTCCTAGGGTACCTGCTTTTTATGTTGCTTTTTTCATCTCATTAACTTCCTTTTCTAATTTACACTGGTACTCAAGATATACTTTTTGTACTGCTGCTGCAGCTAAGCAAATTATTCTACCCCTCATGACTGCTTTGGCAGCTTCCCACAAAACACCCAGGCTAGTTTCTTGGTTTTTATTGATATTAATTTATTCTGAAATAGTCTTCATCTGTTGCACAAATGCTGCAGCTTTAATTAGAGAGTTGTTAAATCTCCATACTTCAGATCTCCTATAATTCAGTATACCATCCAGAGACATAGACACCAGAAAATAATCAGGCAAAGCTGGATTTCAAATACCAGATGGTTACACGTTACAATGTATCCTCATAAATAAATAAGAAGAATCCCCATTTAAATGTAGTGGAACTAAAGTATAAAAGGTACTGGATTGCTTGTTTCGGTGTTGCTGTCGGCATGGATCAATGAGGACTAAATCTTTTCTATACACTTTCTCACTTCACTTTTAAATTGCTATTTTACTAACAAAGGTCAAATCTCACATCCCTGTTTCAAAATAAAGAATAACTAAAATCTTCATCCATTACAGCTCCTGGAAGCGTCTGCTATTAGATTAGAAAGGATCAAGAAAGAAACAAAGAATTTGAACTGTGGGGGACATACAGATTTGCAATTGTAACAGGGCTACCTGTCATAATCCTTTGTATTATTCCCTTTTTATAATAAACTCATTGATAAGAAGAAAAAAAGATTCTTCACCCCAATACTACTTTTTAGATTAGAAATTGTACTAAAAGTAATGGACTTTGTATAATGTGATTTGACAGAAATAAGCAAGATGGCAATCAAACAGAAGGACAATCAAAATATATGTAAACTTTATGTCACCAAAAAGCCTCAAAGGCAGTTGTACTTTTAGATGGTTTACGATGTGTTATACTTTTTATTCTTATTTTACAATTTGTCAGCAGTAACATACTGTGCAATCTTAATTCAGTTTCATAGTGTGAATTAACCAATTCTAGACAAAACCATCATCTTTGTTATGAAAAAAAAATAGAAAACTAAGTGAAATTAAGATATTTAAGAAGTGTTCTGAGGCTAACGACAAAGAGAGGACATGCACTGAAGTGTAGGAAATAATTGTAAGAAATACTCACATCTGTACTTCTGAAACTATTTTAAGTATGTTAATCCTATAGTATTAGTAATATAATTAGAATACTACTTCAGACCAAGAATAATCAGAGAAGTACATTTTGAACACCAATAGTAATGAATAAAAAGATTTTTATAAACTACTGAATAGTCATGTCATATAGATTTTTTTGTAAATATTTCATATTTAAGCTTATGTTATTTTTTTAAAAAGCCTTTCGAATCTCATGTAGTTTCTTCATTATTTTGGTTAGGAAGAAGAGAATCTCATTAATATTTTTATGCATGAGACAGTTAAGAATAATGCCTACCTGAGGTGTGGCAAATAACAGTGTAAGCAGATACACTGGGAACAGGTAACGGTGTGAACAAAATACCATAACATTTCAGTGAAGTGTTATTATTGGCCAGCAAGAGTAAAGTCTGAACTTCAAATTTTCATGAGTTTCATTTCAGAAATGTGGACCCTCTGTAAAAACATTCAGCAATATTTCATAGTGGCTGTGGTAACCCTCTCACCTAATTTTAGCTTTCTAAAAGCTGTTCATCTAGCCTAAATTGTTAATGTAGATGCTTTTGTGGTCAATAGAGGGAAAACTGTACCTTCAGAAGACCATTCATCCTGTATGCGATAAGAGACAGGGCTCCTGCATGTGGCTATATCTTTTAATTTATTAACTTTGTGTCAGTAACTACACAGGAAATTCAGACATGAATTCAGCTGTTGGTTCACAGGTATATGAGACCTTTTGAGGTACTATAAGATATTCATGACATATTCAGGGAGCTGGCACAGAATCCCCTTGAAAGACACCAAAGCCTTCAGAATATCACAAATAGCACCATCCACCCACATGAAGGCAGTTCAGTAGTGATCATAGAGACTAACTCAGATGGGATGTCTAAAGTTTGGGTGGTTTAAATTACATGCAATGAAGCCCATCCAAGAAGAAAATTGGAATATACTCCATGTCTTATGGAAAATTTAGACTGTAAACTAAATGAATTTGAATTTGAACACAGTTAATTGACACATCTGTTTTCACAACAATCTTCTATTTTATTAGTCATGAGAAATTCAGCACCTGAGCATAACATCCATCATATGCAGGTGCATGACATCTGTTGTACATGACCATGACCTAGGCTATGTGTAGCTATTTACATTCCTAAGCATCCATAGGAATTGTCTGAGCATGACAAATGCTTAATATAACAGTTTTAGATAATCCTCACATTTACCACTTGTTTTCCATATAAATCTTGTACTATAACTACCAAATTTATTACTGTGGAGACTAACTTTCAAGAAATAATTTGTCCTGGATATTCTTTTGCATAGAGATCCTCAGGTTCTTAAGCTATCAGCTATCATTCCCCTTGTGTTACTGCTATTTTCTGTTTCACAACTGCAGGGGTGAAGGATGACCTTAATCTGAAAAAGTTTATTTCTTGGGAAGCTCTTCATACTCTGGGGTGTACTCTTTTGAAGGGGAGTGAACCACTGACCACAGAAGGCAAGCTTAAATTAGTGCATATCCTCAGGGCAAACCTCCTGTTCTCTGCACTTGCCTGAAGACAACACAGTTCTCCTGCTTTACTGAGTGGTGCAAACTAACCCAATTTCCATCCTCATGTATCTAAATAACATACAGGTGAAGACATTTTCCCAAACTTAATGCTTAAAACTTTGGTTAATATATATACACCTGTCCACCATTATGTCACCAAACCTATTTTGCCTTGAGATTAACATAATTAGTTGATAGTAGCAGACATTTGCAATGTTAACTCTTATGTTTTAACAGTAAATTGTTAGTAATTGTATGTATGTATATACATGGATATAGAATACTGTGAAAAGTGGTTTTAGGGTTATGTTTGGTTTGTTTCTCTAAAAGAGCTTTTAGCCTCACAAGATATTTTTGAGCATTTTCTTATTTATCTAAAGAAAAATAAAAAAGTAGTAATTATAAACTACTACCTATATTTTATGGATATTTTCCAAGTCTGCTAGGTCATCTGGTACCTTTTCATTGATTCCAAAAATATTTCATGGATTTCAGGCTGTTGGATTAATGCAGGCAATCTATTTTTTTTATTATTATTATTTTCCTTTTTTTTTCCCAGATGGAAAGACTAAATAGCAATTCCAGTCTGCAATTGAAAAATTACATAATTCTGTGATAATTGACATCTGTGACAATAACTGCACAACTATAAATGACAAACACTTTCTCTGTTTCAAAGTAGGCTGCTTTTAGCGTTTATATAGACTTGGTTTTCGTTCTTTCTTTATTTCTCTCTTTTTTAATGCATTGATAACAAAAATATGGCCCTGATAACAGTGTCTTTTGACTCATAGAATCAAGATGGCAGAGACAAAAACAGTATGAACTTCTTCATTGCCCTATTACTTTCCTCAAAAGTTCCTCAGAAATAATGCAAAAGGTCCTCCAAACCAGGACAAAAGAAATGTAAATATGGATCTAAAGTGAGACTTAAGAGGAATTTAGACACCCAGACTGTGGCCCTTTAGATTCTCCATGGGTGCCTGGAAAGTTCTTGAGTAATTCCTTAAAAGCCTCAGTTGCAACAATTAATTTCTCTACATACACAGGTTTTGCTAGTGCACACACCTTTATCTCATAACTAATGCTAAGCAGAGTGTGTGAATCATATTGCTATTGAAGGACCAGCTAGGAGAGGGAAAGGAGAAGTTTCTCTTCAAGCCATAACACATGAAAATGGACTAAACCACACTTCTCCTTACATTGAGCTAGAGAACCATGTTCTAGTGATTAGTCTTATGAAAAAAAAAAAAAAAATGCTTGGACTAAGCAAGTTTTAATTATTTAAAGAACATAGTAGCAGATGGGAGAGGTGGGATGAAAAGTTGCAGGACTCTGGTACAAGAAACAGCATAAAGGTTGGACTACTTGTACAGAAGAAGAAGACAGGACAATCTTGTCCCTTATATTTCTTCATAGTTAGTATACTGGCTCTGGAGACTGTGTTTGATGGGACTAGTCAGTAGAAGGCTTTGTAGCGTCTAGTCCTTTTGACAAGGTCACCGCATCATTGATATTGTACTACAACCCAAATGGTTGGGTTTTAGGGCTTTTTTGCAGTTCTGAATCTTAAACATCTTAAAAAAAAATCTCTGGGCCAGTTTTTGTGTGGACATAACTGTTCATACTACCCAAATTTGCTACATGGATGGGGCAACTCATGCCAGTAATGAGTGAAGAAACAGACCTCAGAGAGCAGCATGATCTTCATTGATTTTGGGGATTCATGCAAATATTCTGAAAATTTTACTCAAAACCTCTTACATAATAAATTTACGTCACTCAAGCAATGACCACAAACATATGATTCAACTCCAGATTGTAGAAACTTAAAATTAGGTATCCAGATGGCGGTTTCAGTGCATTAGTGGGGGTCTCAATTTCCAGCAAAACCCATGAAGATTTCATCATATGGGTTCTTTGTCAGTTACCTAAACAGTGATCCAAATCCATATAAGGCATTAAAGGGTAGATATTCAGGACATCTGCATGTGTTCGGAAATACCTCAGTGAACTTACAAGAGAGTCAAAACAAAACAGCTGGAGATCAAGTAGGATACCTTAAAGCATCTAAGAGAGACATGGTATATATAAGTGACCAAATTAAGCCTGACAAAGTAAATGTATTTTAGAAAGATATTCAGCTCACAAAAGTAGGTGTCTTACATCAGGGAGAGGTGAATATTTCTCCAGACTCCATAAACTGTGTTGACTAGACTGCACTAGAAACTTAGACAGCTCAATAGAGTCCATACGTAACATAGGCATCTGCACTTAAACAACTTCATTTAGATATCAGCAATTTGGAGTTAAATGCCATCCTTCCTGTCTCAACAGGAAAGCTCTAGGACAAAATAACAGAAGTTTCTCTATAGAAAGATTTCATTTCTGAAATACTCTTTTATGAGAGCCTGATGAGGGCTTCAAATAGCATGAAATTTAAGAAATTAAATATTTAATTATTCAGAATTTTCACTCACTGAAGAATTCATCATTCCCTAGTATTTAACTAACTATATAGTAATCTCTGCAGAGGAAATTTCAAGGACTTCTCACATTTTCAGTTTTTCATGCTATAAAATATAATGAAAATGTAAAATTTCAAAGAAAATTGAAATGTGTACTCAGGAAGGAGATAAGGCTTAGAGCAGTGCTGTTTATTCATTAATCTGAAGGGTGAAAATCTAATACATTTACAATATATTTTTTAAAATTATTATTTATTTGCTGAAAGAACAAGGATAAAAGTGGAAAGTGCGGATGGAAGACGTAATCAAACCACAAACCTATTCATTTACTCTTTATCTGACTAATTTTTCCAGTATCAATTTACTCAGGAACCACTCTGTAAAGATATTAGGCATTCACTGCTGGAACAACTGACCAAACAGGCTCATCACAAGAAAATCAACAGAATTACACACATAGACGTAAAGCTTGCACAGACTACTGCAGTCATAAAACTCCAGAACATAGGCTTTTTTTTTTTTTTTCCTTAGAACTGAACAGTGAGAAACAATCAAAAAATCTCTCATGAGGATGGAGAATCCCAAATGTACATAGCACAGAGAGGCACTATTCCACTCTTCCCTTGAAGTTCAGCACTGTCAGCCAAAGTTACATGTTTGAGAGACAGTTCTATCCTGGGAAGTATTCCAGATTCATTTATGAGAAACTTAATCATTCTATGACCAGTATATGCTAAACAACCTATTGTGTACAGAGTAAGGGATATTCTTTGTTTTATACATCATTTCATAATGTCAAATGAATAAATACACATAATGTACAGAGCAAATATCACTCAAATAGAACACTGCAGTACTGAACCTACTTTCTGACTACACATCAGCTGTTAAGTAACTCAAGTTTAGAGCAGGGTTGCTTTTTTGTTTGGTTCTTTTTTTTCCCCACTGCTAGTACACTCTTCAGTTACTGATACAGTAAAGGATTTTCCCTGACACTACTAAACCTTTTGTCACAGGAAAATGATGAAGAAGTAATGTGATTGACTGAAAAGAGCAGCCCATCTTTGATCTAATGACAGAAGGTTCAGGCTATTCATATGCTCAATTGTACTCATAAATTATACACTAATACTGAACCACTGGGATCGTCACAGTAACTATCACACTCCCCATGCTTGTCTTGCACTTAATTTCCAGAAACTTGCACAGATGTTCCTCAGTCTTATCCATATAGTGCACATCCTCAAAATTAAAGGACACATATTCTCATCAAATTTTACTTTTCCAATTCATGCCTATTTGTTCCAATGCAGCCTAACTCAAGGACACCCTATGCAGTTCAACTCCAGGTTAAAGTATCCATTAAATGCACCAAAAATTTTTATAAGGATTCTTCAACTTTGTTTCTGTTTGGAAAAAGACAGTTACTTCACAGCTATTTTGATGATTACAGGTGTGTGGATCTTCTTTGCCTCCTAATAATTAAAGGTCAAAGACACAGACTTCTTTATTTCAAAATTTATGAAGTTCACACTGTTGTTCCAGTTATTTTCCTTCCAAATTCAGCTATTAACTCTCTCTGTGTTACAGTACATACAATCTTTTTTGAGGTACACTCTTTGCAGTACTATAAAAACTAGTAAAACAGTAGCAAACCATTGATTCAGCTGCTTTTTTCCCTACAACTCACTAAAATCCTCTTAAGGGTTTTATGCTGCTGAATATCATTATAATACCCAGCTGCCTTCCATTAACTATCTAGGAAAGGGATTTTTTAATGACTTGGTTGATTTTTCAGGGGTGAAGAAGATTTTGGCTAAATATGAGACAGAAAAAGATTATTAAGACAGGTCGTTAATAATAATTTAATTTTCATTATAATGAGGAAAAATAATTGTAAAGAAGGGTCTTATAGTGATTTTTAACATAAATTTGCCTACTATACACCTTGAACTATCTCAGCTCTTGCGTACAACTCACGTTCAAATCTTAGTAAACCAAAGCAGGTCAACAAAATAAATCCATTTCACCTTTACTTTAAAACTAGCAAGAAGATGGTCAGGCTATGTTAAGATATCTGTCCTCTTTCCCTTCATTCTAGATTTCAAAGCAAAATCTAGAACTGTAATTAAATAATAAGTTTGGATAAAGAAAGAATCATGATGGTACTTCATGAATTTTAATTACAACAAATGTAAATGAATTGTGTACTATATCAGAGAGTATGAAAAAGGCTGAAGACAGACATGAGTATTGTCCCTTTTCAAGAGCAGTTCAGAAGCAAGAAAAAGCAACACAGCATGAGTTAGGCAAAGTTGAGATCATTCATGTGATGTTACTTATCAAAATGTCAAGCATAAACTGAAAACTTCCTGTCAGCAGTCCCAAAATGTCACAAAAAGAGAAGTTTACATGGCAATGCAGAACCTTTTCCTTTAGACAGAGTTATGATTTGAGTTCAGGCCTGTGAAGAAAGAAACAGTGTTTTAAAGCAAGCTTTGAGACCAGATATCCTTTATGGTGGTCCAAGCCTTAATCCTGTATAGCCTTTTTTCCAGAGAAATAACAAAAGAATAATATTTACCTGAAGGTGATGTTACCCAGATCACTTATCTAGTCGGACAAAATAATTGTAGGACTAAGCAGCAGAATCCCATTAACATTGAGTACAGCAGCACTTGCTTTCTACAGCAGTGAATTTAAGTTTGCATGGATAAATGCCTCAGATAAGTAAGTAAATAAATAAATAAATGTTAAGTTTTATTGTTTCATCCTTATGCATCTAGACAACTGCAGTTCAAAACACTGACTCTAGTCACAATGAATATACAAGATACAGAGGCATGGAAACTTATTTAACAAAATTTGATGGCATTATTTTCCTTGTTTCTGATTTGCTTACAAAAAATAAATCAGGAGTTCTTGGATTTCTATAAATAATTTTTATTCTCTTGGTTGAGTATGATGACTTGATTCCCTGTATCATTAAGTCTGATGATGATACTGAACCATTTTTCTTGGTCTCATTACTCTTTCATGATATTGTTTCTATTCCTTGACAGGATAAATGAAACATTAAGAAATTAAGGACATAAAAACATGTTTATGCATTTATAAATGGGCTAGTATGAGGTAATATTGACTATCAAGCTCATCTGCTTACCTTAAATATCTGGAAATTGTGGTTCTAAGCCAAGGTAGACATCTTAGTTATCTTGTTTACTCAGTTGTCCTGGTTTTGGCCAGGATAGAGTTAACTTTCCTTGGGCTGAGAGGGAGCACAGCCCGGATCGGTCATTGGAGTATTCCATATGATGTGACATCATGCTCAGTATATAAAGGGACGCGTGCTCTCTCGTTTCCGTTTCCTGGTCAACGCAGCGGGATTTTTTTGGTGTGGTTGGGATTGCTGCTGGGGGCGGGCTGCATGCTGGTCAGTGAGCAACTGCATTATATATTACCTGTTTGGACTTACTATTGTTACTGTTGTTTTGTTACTATTACTAACCCTCCCCTATTTCACCAGTGGAGGGGCCGGGGGGGGGGTGGGGGTGGGGGGGAGAAGTAAACAACTGGCCATGCGGTGATTGGCTACTGGCCGTGTTCAAACCACAACATCAATGAAGTGAAATAACAACCTTAATGGGCAGTTCCTGTGACATGCCTTCAGGTCATACAATCAGAATCATAGAACCATTTAGATTGGATCATCGAGTTGGATCATCGAGTTTAACCATAAACCTAACACTGCCAAGTCCACCCCTAAACCATGACTCTTAGCATCAAATCTACAAGTTTTTAAAATACCTCCAGGGATGATGACTCAATCACTTCCCTGGGCAGCTTGTTCCAATGCTTGATAACCCTTTCATTGAAGAACTTTTTCTAATGTCCAATCTAAACCTCCTGTGTTGCAACTTGAGACAGTTTCCTCTTGTCCTATAACTTTCTGCTTGGAAGAAGAGACTGACACCCACCTCATTACAACCCCTTGAAAGCAAGTAGTTGTAGAGAGCGATAAGGTCTCCCCTCAGCCTCCTCTTCTCCAGGCTAAACAACCTGTTTGCTCAGCTGCTCCTCAAAAAAGACTTGTTCATCTCTGATGAATTGTCTTCTAGAAGTTCTCTCCACTGACTAATTGAATCTGCAACACACATACACACCTGTTTAATCGCATTTATATGTCATGCCTTCCTGTGCCCTAGTCGCTAGTCCAGAACAGTGTAATTGTAGGTCACACACCATATCTGCCAAAGCTGTGAGAAAACAGCACTATGGCACTTATTTTTGGCCAGGTATGATTCATTCTGTTGCAGACATCAAACTTAAAGAAACTCAAGATGGAGTTGATGATCTGGAGAACAAATCCTATGAGGAGAGATTGAGGGAGCTGGGACTGTTTAGTTTGAGGAACAGAAGGCTGAGGGGAGACCTCATCACTCTCTACAACTACCTGAAAGGACCTTGTAGAGAGGTTGGTGCTGGTCTCTTCTCACAGGTGATTAGTGACAGAACAAGGGGGAACAGCTTTAAACTCCAGCAGGGGAGGTTTAGACTGGACATTAGGAAAAAATTTTTCACAGAAAGAGTGGTCAGACAGTGGAATACGCTGCCCAGGGAGGTGATGGAGTCACCATCCCTCGATGTGTTTAAGGGTCGTTTGGATGAGATGTTGAAGGATATGTTGGAGGGGAGAACTTTGTAGAGTAGGGCTGATGGTTGGACTCGATGATCCCAAGGGTCTTTTCCAACCTGAATGATTCTATGATTCTATAAGATATAACACATTTTAATATATATTCACTAAACTGGAGAGGAAAAAAGAAAAACCACACAAATTAAAGACAAAATTTACTCTAACACCTGTTTAAATAAAAAATCCTGGAATATAATATTAATACAGAAGTAATCTAGCTTTAGGTGAAACATCAGCTTTGATTAGACATATTGATAAGAAGCTGCATTCTGAAATGCACTATGCAGTATGAAGTTAATTAATGGACTGCAATAGTCTCGCATACCTTTACATCAGCTATAGAAATCATAAATCCCCAGTCCCTGGAGATTAAAAGCTCAGTTACGAATTTTTGTCCCCCACTGAAGAATATATACTTCTTTACAATCTCTACAAGATTCTAGGCTGAGAATAGCACATAGTAATAAATTAGGTTTATATAGAAGAAACACCATAGCTCTTTTAAATTTTATTATCTAATTCATGGAACTCTGGAAATAATTTGAGAAATACATTTCACTGCTTAGAAAAGCAAGAACAAGTAATGACCACCAAGAATTTAATCTGAAAGAAAATATAAATCGTAAGGGTATCGGTTTTGGGGAAAATGTTGTATTTTTTTGTATTCCACATTTCTCTGTGAAAGCAGAGCATTCTCGTATGTCCTTTATTCCTCTATGTGCTTAATGTATTCCTGGCAATGGATTGTTGCAATAAATTCTGTCTCCCTCAGGTGCTACTCTTCCATGATAAAGTGAAAAAAAGCATTAGCTTCTTTCGTTCTTCTAGACCAGAGAATAAATACTTTGACCACTGCAAGTGTATGTAGAAGGTAGTCAACAGCTTACTTTCTCATTTTATGAACAGTAACTCACTGAGCACTAAAGGTTTTAATGCTGCATGAAGTATACAAGAGGAATTAGCATCTAAAGCAGCCTGATTTCTATTTCTATTTCTATTTCTAATTTTGCTAATTGCTTATTAGCAATTTCAATTATACAGGAATATTTAAGGGGAAATCAACCCATGTGTTCTTTAAGCACTGTCCCCATACTGATAAGCAGTGGAAGACTCTAAGTTATTATTTCCTTGACAACACTGGACTGAAGTCATGATGGGGACTAGCTGACAGTGCAGCAGGGACCTTTATAATCAGATGCATAAAGCCTGGAGGGATGGCTTGGGCACTCAAGCCCCTCCAATATTTACGTTTGGTATTAAACACTTCAAGTGAAGATAATGATTTTGGCTCATTGCCCTTTCCCAATATTTTGAACCAGTCATGCACCCATGGTCATAATAAAGGCAAAATTAACTCCACTGAAAATAGAGAGGAATAGTTGCAATTTGAAAAATGAAATGTCACACTTACAACAGCTCTGTTGACACTATTTTTTAAGGAACATTTTTCAGACTTTCAGGTCTATCTTCTTCTCAGGGGCTAAATAAATAAATTAATGTGGTCTTTCTGATCTTGAAAAAACTCTGATAAAAGTTGGCAGAAGGCCCTTATGAAATATCACCGTCAAGTTCCTCAGTAAGGGCAACAGTAATCACAGCTCCACATTTTGGTGGTTTCTAAGTTAGTTACTAATTAATAAAAGCACTATGACTTAGAGGAATGCAGATTTCATTGCTAAGGTTGTAATTAGATACTTTTAAAACAATGAGAAACCACTTGGTCATTGCTTTTTTTCCCCAGTCTCAACTACTGATAACTATAGTAGAGATAATCTAACATCTTAGAAAAGCTATTAAACAAACTACTTAACTGATACAAAGTCATATTCACTGTATATAGAATTAAGAAATAGTCGTCTAAAACCAGAAATGTGTTTAAAAACTACATTGAATATTTTACAGACTGAACTTGATATGTAGCTGCCAAGGGGCGTAACATTGTCAAAGCAATGATGTCCTTTATAACACATTCTTAATTAATCAGGATATATAAGGAGTTGTTTATCTTATAAGCAAGAAGCTGACTTCCACTAATAATTTTCCCCTCATAGGCAGCGCTTTTTGTGGAGCTGTAGTCTGCTTCACTCTAGAGACTAGAAAAAGAGGAAGAGTCCCTGGAAATGTTGAAACATTGACCTTTGAAGTAAGAGAAACAATTGCATAATTTGTATTCCTTTCTAGACATTAACATTGTTATTTCTTGAATAACAGCTTGCAAAACTGAATTTTCCAGTTTTGATTTCCTGAATTATGAACTCTGTGAAAAAATGTACCTTCTTGTGGCTAAAAATAAGTAAATAAAATTAAATTAAAAAAAATCATTTAAACAGTTAAAGACACGACAATAAAAAAACTTGATATCTGTGTGACCTTTACAGTTGATTAGTACCAAATAGGAAAAATCATAATAATGTAGTTCAAAGGGTAAGTCTTACTATCCTATCTCAGAAAACATGGAAGCTGAGGGATTTCTGAATCAAAAGTAATGCAAAGACAAGTTTTCCCATAGTTTACAATTAGTCATTGTTATAATACTGTGACTGTTATCAAAAGTTTAATATTATTTTATTTAAAGGATATATAATGTGGATGGTGTGTGAAACATTAAGATGCAGACCATCAGCTTCTAATTATTAAGTGTTAAAGTTAAGCGGTAAAGACTGTACAGCAGTGGGATTAGCATCTTCTTTTAAACCAGTGAGGGCAGATCAGTAACGGTGATGAAATATTGATGCAGATAGGTTTCAGATGTAATCTTAAGTAACAGCTCATAGATTCCTTAAAACACATATAGAACCAATAACTGCTTTCTTGTCTTCATCCCTCTGCCTTAATAAGATCTGGAAATACTACTAGATGTTGAAAAAATTCTAAATGACAAAACTCTGTCAAAGTTGTAAAGACTTGAATTCTACCCATACTGCTCATGGAACTGAACAAATAACCCCTCTGAAATCATGTTGTAGTCTCAATACTAACTCCTAAGTCTACTAATACAAGCTTTGTAGATTAAGCAGTAAGATTAACTCCTATATTCCCCAGACACAGCTACGCTGAAGTGAAAGAAGCATGAGGAAGTGGAACAGTTCGTTTGTAATGAATACAAACAGATCCCAACATAGAGACAATTTCATCATCTGAGAGATGGAAGAGTATCTTTTCCAAGATACTAATACATCACTGTATCATTGTTATGTGATGGTTTTTAGCAGCTCTAGGTAAAAATAAGGGAAAAAAAAATAAACTTAACTACAGGAAATAAATGTTTTGAAAGATCAATTAAATATTATTTTAACTGAAAATATCAAGTTCCAAATCAATTGCCAGCTGGTTTAAAGCCAAAGTCTGATTTCCTAAATTGTGTCAATAGAAACACACATTTAATTTGGAACAAAGTCAAAACATTTGGTTTCATTAGGGTTTTTAACAGAGTATTTCTGAGCTATATAGGAGTAATTTTATCACTTCTGATTGGAAAAAAAAACAAGACCATGTTCAAAATAGAAACAAAGTTGTCTTCACTTCAGGCTTCTGGACAATGTTTGTCTTGGTCTATGTTACATATTTATGTTAGGATATCTCTTTTTTTCATCTCCATTAATTATAAAGAGAAGAAAGTTAGAGTGATGATCTCAGTCACAGATGTCTAAGTTTCAGAAGTTTAGAGTTAAATGAGATGAATCCTGTCTGAGATGCACATTTTAGGCAGGACTTTACTGAATCGTAGATACCTAGAGCATAGACATCTGTGTGTAAGCTAGCTGACTAGCTGTCTGCATAAAACATTACTCCATACCTACAAACTTAGACAGAAGAAAAATCCTCTCATGCAGGCTACAGAATTTAATTTTGTGTGGTTACTTGCTAGATAGCTAGAACAAGGAACAAGCATATGGTTACCATATCTCAAATTGAAATTAAGACTATTTCTGCAAGAACCTTCTGGTACTGTTCACAGTGGTTGCAACAAAAGTTCATATAGCAGTAGTTTACAACAGGGGAAATCCCGTCTGTCTCCTTGGCTTATCTTTTGAAATTTTTTTTGAGTGTTTAAAAATATTTTCAATTGGTAAGATGCTAAAAACTCCAACTGCTGCAAAACTAAGGTGGAAGAACTTTGTGCCTGAATCATTCTTACTTTTCTGATATTAAACTTCCATGTCACGCATTTGTAGAAACTTCCAAGCGTTAAGTCTTTAATCTTTTTGAAAAATGAAGAAGACCAATTAATTCAATTACATGAGTTGACTTGCTAAACTTCTGTTTTGCTTATATTAAAAAAATAGTAAAAATTGAGCCACACCAGTAACCAAGTTACTTAGAAAGAAATATATGTAGTATTATACTTCATTCCTGTGGATTTCAATTCACTTTCACAAGGTAAGTGGTGTCAAAAATATTGGATGGGTCCACCAGAACTTACTGTGCAACCTAATGTTCCAGTAATTTCACAGAATATCAATTAAGACAGGTTACCACAGAAATTATGAGAGAAAAAACTCAAGTGAGTTAGTTAATCATATTTACAAATGGCCCTGTCATATAATAGCTGAGTTTGGCCTTGATTTCTTTGCATTTAAAAAGAGCCATCACATTAAACCATTGATTCACTAGACTTTTTGAAACCCTTTTACTGTATTTTATGATTTTATGTTATACACATTTTCTTATAAGCACTTTTCTTACAACTCTGTATGACCTTCTCCTGTTTTAAAATCCCCTTTATGGATATTGTATATCTTATCTCAAGTTTATGGGAAAGAATACACGTATCTGCATGAATATTTTTCTGTATGTTTTGCATTCACTGACTGACTTCAGTCTGTCAGCCATAAAATAATCATCTTCGCCCTTGGTTCTCCGAATGGAGTATCATGCTCTTCAAAGCCCAAAGCACTTCAACTCCTTAGATCAGTGTTCCCATGACAAATCTCTCTTCCTTCTCTCCCCCCACTTTCTCCTCTCCTTTTTTCAGAGTAAAAATTTTCTCAAAGTTGTGTTCTCGTCAGAAAGTAGTTAAAGGGCTAGAGGTGTTCAAGGTACCACAGAAACACACCCTTTCATATTGTCTCATTGCAAGGTGGAGAAAAGTGATAAAGTTGGAGTTTCACCTGTCATGAAACATTTTCTCCTCTGCCAACAGGGATTAATTTAAACTCATGTATTTCTGCCTTTCATTTTTATTTATGTTGTGAAAGGAACAGCTGGTGAGTACTTTCTTCCACTACATTTTTTTATTATTATTATTAAAAAAGCAAAGTATTTTGGAGAACAAATGTTACTAGATACACCCTAGCAGCAGTCGACCAGCTGTCATTGCATTGTGAATTTCTATCCAGACTTCTGAATTTCATTTAATAGTTAATTAAAATGGGAATCAGGCCTTGCCTCCTTCACAGATTGCAGTGAATGACAGAGTTTTATTTTGGGCCAGTGACATACTTAGCTTTTACTTGTCCAGGATATCACCTTGGACAGACAATTTATCTACCACTGTATTGCTGAGCCTTTAAAATTAACAAACAAGCAATTGGAATAAATAAATAAATAAATAAATAAATGCATTTCAAAGCAAACAAAGGAAAAAAAAATCTGCATTATTTAGCTGTGTTAACAAGACGGTATTTTTTTAAGGTAAATTTCATCAACAGGAGGCCTGAGTTAAAACATAGACACATATCAGGATAGTGCTCTGAAATATATAAGGTTGGAAATGTCCCACATTTTGTAGCTTTTCTGGGCATATTGCAGCAACAGCTGAATGGTTCAGCATGCCGATTTTGGGTTGTTGAGGATGAATGCCTGGAACCAGAAGCCAGAGTCTCTCTTCTGTATATGGCTCTCTTCAGTACCTGGCAAAGGGGAAAGCAAAACCCTTCCAGAAAAATTTGAAGGGAGCAACTTTCATCTGCTGTTGAGAGTAAGGAAGAGCTTAATATCTACATAATATAGGCAAAAAATAAATGTGTTTAATTCCTACACATTTTATAGATGTGACACATTACTTGACTCACTAAAATTTTTATTCTATGCAAGTTAGTCCTAATAATAGCTTCTAAGATCATACCTAGGCATACGTAGGTTAAGAGGAAGAAATCTGACCAAAACTGATGTCCAAAGCAATATGCACCTAGAGGTGGAAGGCAGAGAGAAACATTTCTTATTTTTCCTAGTTTGTAAAAGCTGTGCCATCACTCTGCCTCCTTCTGGGATTTCTACCACATGGGTTCCAACCCAAACAATTATGCTATATCTTGAGAATATTTCTTCTAACAATTTATTTACATCTATTATTATTTGAAGAGAAGCCTGGCTGGGAGACAAGTAGGAGCACTCAGAACAACCAGGAAGGTACTGTTGGATTATTTCAGCAATGATATAAATAATGATGCTGTTTCAACTCTGGTAAATACATCTTAAAACAAACAAAAAAATTTTCAAATTCATGATGCATGAAAACAAAAAACCTCTATAATTTTTAGTGGGTTTTATGTCATTTCTAAAAGTCTTTGAATCAGGACATAGAAAGGTAGAAGTTTATGCCTCCCTAAATCATTCTATTGGCTGCATTTCTTGTTTTCCTTTTGCCCTTAACTTAAACTGCTTTAACTTATTCTTACCTTGGCAAACATCATAATCACCACAACGAATATTGTTACAGGACATTTTAGGTGCTGGCATGCAAAGCTCTTCAGGTTTATAGAAGACCTTATTCATCACTGGCATGGTCAAGATGAAAATTAATAAAAAAACATCTAATAAAGTGCTGGGAAAATATTCTTATTACCACTGTTTTATGAAACTTTTTATCCCTTTCATCTATTTGCTCTATGTAGCAACAATTTTTTCATACATAACTCATAATAATATCTTTTTTCTTTAAACTTATTTTTAAAGTTTAATAGTAGCAATATCTGAAAGAAAATCCCTTCTTTATGTGTGGACTTCTCAGAACTAAAAAATGCAAAGATGTCAGCAGTCATAACCAATAAAAAAAAAAGATGGTACTTGTTCATTACAGTTACTTATAAATTTAACTGGAGCAATACTTGTTGGCTGCTTTTTTTCCTCTTTTTTCCTTTTTTAATTTTTTTTTTTTTCCTAAGGTAAAAGGTTTTCCTTAGCAGAGAAAAAAAAAAAAAAGTCTCATAGATGAGCTGTGAGATCTGAGGACTACGGTAAACGTGTGCCTAAGTACATGAGAGAACACACACAGCTCTGTTTCAGTTGGCTCAACCACCTACTGTGTCGGTGGCTTAAAGTTAAGGAAAAAAGGAAACCTACCGAAACAAGATGATGTTAGCCTACAAAGGGAAAGAGTTTCTCTCTCACTGAAATACTGAAAAGAGAAACCTGTAAAAAGTCATAAATATAGACTGACACAGCTGCAGTCACTACTGATCTCCAGTGAGGCAACGGTCATATTATTATAGGAGGATCATTGCACAAAAACCTGGGTTTTCTTTTCTGTAATATTTCTGAAGAGCAGAAAATCCTTTTCTTAATGTTCCTTATTATTCTAAAGACCACCACCTTTGATTAAATGGTACCTTTTTTTCTGAATACCAGCAAGCAGATCACTTCTCTCAATTCAGCTGGTGTTCTTTCAGAAAGCAGGTGTAGGAAGATAGTAAGAATGTTATTTCAGATATTAAACCACTTACTGACTATAATATGAGAGGAACCAAGCAATAATTCTAGCTGCTTCAGGACATGTCTTAGCATTCTGTCAGTTTGTTCTAGTACTTTATTTCGAGTCATTCTGTAAACATCAGTTCGTTATCATAGAAGACATTGAGTAACCCAAACAATCCGGTTATCCTCAGCTGTATTGCACATATGGCTCCTACTTTCCATGCTGTTACAAATACTTTATATATTTCTCCAATAAGTCATGATGTCACTGACTCTTTACCACCATGTTTTACTTTTGTGTTTGCAACTGTATCTGTAGCTGAAGTACAAAAGTAGTAGTTCCGTTTCCAAACTCACACTTGAAGTTCTAACTTTGAAAATATAAAGTTATCCCAGGCATCTTTTGGGGTTTTATGACTTACAAAAGCTCTTGACTATTTTTTCAACAGAGATGAGTGCATAAAATCTAATTACTGTAACTCCATTGGGTTAAAAATATGATTAAGGGTCGTTTAGATGAGATGCTGGGGGATATGGTGTAGGGGAGAACTTTGTAGAGTAGGGCTGATGGTTGGACTCGATGATCCCAAGAGTCTTTTCCAACCTGAATAATTCTATGATTCTATGATTCAATGATAATAACATAATGATATTACAAGTAGAATTTAACCGGAGGATGAACAAAACAACAGTGTCAAGTCTACCATTTTCTCCTGACATAAATGGCAGACACTTCTGAATTTTCCTTAAACTGCAGAGTCAACCAGTGAGGTAAACTAACAGCATCTCTGAACAGCCTGTTGAGCAGGAAATAAATGACTAAGAAAGCAACAGTGATTAAGAGAAATGTCTATGTGTTTACCACTAGTAAATTCACTTTTCCATGTAACCTATGAAAGATCAAATCAAAGCTTCATTTTAGTCACATTAGTAGTGTAGGAGTTAAAAGTTTGGCTGAATAGCAAAACCTTATTTATCCTCTTCTATTAACTACTCATATTGAGTTGCTCTTCTTCTATTATAAAACTCTGTTTTCACTTGTATATCAGCCTTTCATTATACCCAGCATGGACAGGTACACTAGAATATTCAATATTCTGTGAATTTCTAGATTTCCTGAAATTAATTAAAGAATGAAATTATGTCTTCAAGCTATACAGCCTAAAATATTAATATCCCTCACCTTGTCTGCTCAAAAATTAAGAAGTGTCTGTATAAGGGACAGATGGTGGGAAATGAGAAAGAATGCATATATACATGCAATGCATGTATAGAAGGAAAGAAAGAGACCATCCAGTGCTTTGAACTGCTTGATTGGGTTGGGTGTGCAACATTATCTCTTTTTCAACTCTGAATTATGACTTTTTAAATCAGTCATAACTGATTTTAACCTGAAATCTAATCAAATTAAATTCCTTAGTCACAAGAAAACAGCAAACCTGCATTATGGATGCACAATATCAGCACATTTAGTCATTTTTAGCAGGAAACAGTAATGTACTAACACTGGAAAAAGGCAGTCCTTTCCCAATTTCAAAGATAAGATCAATAAATCAGAGTTGTTAGGTACAGAACAGTTGGAAAACCAAAGTACCAGAAAACCATGAAGGTAATTATGAAATTATTTTAGTTCTCATATTAATATCACAGTACATCCATATAAGAATAATATTACTTTCTTTTTCACTTTTAAAGAGGTTTTTGTTTGTTTGTTTGATTTTTTCCTGGCCTAAAACCCAACATGTGACAACGAGCAAGAATGAGGAATTGTAACTTGCCCAAATATCCCACAAATGCTGATCAATGTCATGTCACATCACAGAAGGATAGGGAAAATTCCCAATGAAGTAAACTACTAAAGAAACAAGAACAGTTGCAAGGAACACAGATTACACAAATTCAGAGTGTCAAAATATAAGACTCTGTATGTTATATTAATAGTGATGGTTGGAAAACATGAATAAGGTCCTGCATGTAAGGAAAATAACTGTGACAGAAAAGATACAGTTTCACACTTACTCGAAATCAGGCAGAACACTGTTCAGCTGATTGCAATAGAACTTGCTGGGGTGGCTTTCTCAGGTAGAGGAAGGAATTTTTTGGGCCAAAATGAAAACAAGCAGCTCATTTGTCGTGTCAAGTATGGTCTTGGCTAAAAGAACTTCATGAACTGCAAAGCAAAATGTGCAAGACAGTTCCAATCAAACAGATAAGAATTTGAACCATTTTTTCATATGCTGTCCTTGTATGCTTTAGTTGTTTGTTGTTCTCATTACAACTTTGCTACAAGGGAATTCGTGTCCACCCAGAAAAGCAGTCCTAAACTGCCATCAATTTAACCTTTACTTAAACTTCCTTGGAAAAGTTTTCTTTCAAAGATTTGGAATTTTCTGATAAAAGATGTATTTTGCAAAAAAAAATCCACAGCCAGCTTTGCGTTTCTAGTAAGTCCACTACTTTCTGTAGATACATAATACCAATTCTTTTTTATTCTCAGCTAGAGCTTTTTTCCCCCAAATAATTATTTTATATCTGCAGTTCCACTCTATCAACACACTTGATAATAAAATAAAAAGAAAAATGAATGCTTAGCTCAATTACCTCCTTTATGTGGAAATGTGAGGTGCATACTTGCACACAGATATGTACATACAAACATAGGAAAATATTTTTATTATCCAAATAACTTTGAATAAGGGGTGTGTAATTAATTTCCTCTTATCCTGTGCCTGATTTTCTTTTGTCTTTAATTCTTCTACATGAACCCTAGAACTGCAAATGCTCCTTTAAAATGGCAGTAACTACAAGCAAAATCTGAACTGCGAGTTATTTAGGTCTGTGATTGAACCTTTACTTAATTTTCTGGCCACTGCTGGAGCTGTGGCTCAGTGTCCAGGGAGCAATCTGGGAGAGGGGGAAGGGCACTATGGATATTCTTCAGCAGAATTTTTGAGTTTTCGCCTCTGGCATTTAGGTTGGAATGTCCTTTCTGATTATGGTCTACTGCAAAACTACTGATGATATGACTGTACATTTCAAAAAGCAGAGAAAGTGGATGTTACTTCAGATTACTTCTCCACTTTCTGAGTTAAATATATGCTAGAATAATGAAGGAAACTGAGTTGTTAAACATCTTATTTTAACACTAATTCAATATGCCTAAGTAGCACAGGGAATATAAAATATAATAATAAAAAAAACCCAAACCCCCCCAAAATCCCCCCAAAAAACAAAAAAACCCAAACCAACAGCCCTTAGCTTCCATAATTATAAAAAATGCTTCTTAAAAACCTCTAAGAATGCAATTTCTTCATTTTTGTTAGGCATTTTGAGCAAGTTACCTTTCACAGGAGGCTGAAGGCCTTAATGAGCTGGGATTTTTGCTTTCCTAGCTTACTTTTCTTCATGGTGTTAGTATGTAGTAATAGTGCCATGTTTCCACTATTTATTAAAGTAATTTCAAGTTCCTGCATGTTTCCTGATTATTCTCATATTATATCAGACCAGTTAAGCAAAGACACTCTGACGTTTTCTATTTCAGCTAGAGTTCTATTGAAATAATAGACATTGTTTCCTTCTTGTGTTTTTCATTTTAGAACAACTATATCAGTTTCACCGCTTACACTCTCATATGTATTATTTTACAAATATCCATCACAATTCAAAACTGCCTTGTAATGCACTTTTTGGAAAATCAGGTGTCAATTGAAAAATGATGCCATTAAACTTAAAAAATCTTATCCATTAACCAGCTTCCAGAAAACAACCTTGAAAACCTAAGAAATGCTAGCCTTTGGAGATTGCGGGGTACATATTAATTTATATTAACATCTTTTTTCCAGTGCTCAAATACTTTTTAAGGAAACAGAATATGCAAAAAACCCCAAACCAAAGTAGCCATAATCTAAATTCGACTACTACATTTAGAGACAACTTAATGTAAATGCAATTTGAAAATCTTGTTGCCATTCTAAAAGAAAATCAGAGTTAAACTACTTCTGAGTTTTAAGACATCTAACAGCTTGTATTCCTTGGTCTCTTATGAACAAACTGGTCTTGTTTTACAGGTAAATGATACTTCTGTCTTCCTAGAGATAACAAGGTGTGCACAAGGGAAGACATATTATATGTTGCTGTAACTGTTCTCGTCATGAAGAATTTTGTGGTTGTGTTTTTCAAGAATTCTTGTACCAAAAGGGAGCCTAAGGGAGCTGTGTTGGCACTGAGAGCTAAATGACCTGCAGGTAACAAATGCTGCTACATATATATTACTTTTCTGAGTGCAGTGAAAATGAACCACCTAGAAACATACCCTTTTGTTGTTTTGGTAGTTGCTGTTATTTTTTTCAGTGGAAACCATCCATTGTAACATAAACAAATTACTGACTACTATTCAGTGTGTTACATGTCAACAAAATGCCTGTAGAATTTGCTTTAGTTGAAGATATAATAATCTTTCTGTCTTGCAAAAGAAAGCCTATGCAATCACATAATAGTAGTTTAATGTTTCCCATAAAAACAGTTTGCGAACACTTCTTATCTCATAAAGACAGAATGCAAATATGAGGCTGATCCCACTATTCTTACACAAAATCCCTTTAATTTCAATGGGAGTTTTGTGTGAGAGAAGACTGCAAGCTTGGACCAACGTTAGTAATGTTCAGTGATCTAAACAGACAGTTTGAGAATTTTGTTTGAAGTGGAGTAAACATACAGCATGCTTAGCAGACAGAAACCTATATGTTTTCACTATAAATACCTGCAAGGCAAGCCAGCAGTTGACCTTGTAGATTAAGAAGAAAGAAGGAGCTACAGGAGGGTAGTTGATCCATTCTGTCAAAATGCCAGATGGCTGTAACTCTTTGCTTTTGTATATTAAAACTTACCTCAAGGCTTTTTTTCTCTTTTATTTCCTTCTTTCCTTGTCTAAAACAACATGCTGGCTCCACTGCTGGACAAATGCAACTTCCTACTCCTTCTTCAAAAAGAAATAAACAAGCAAACAAACAAAAGGGCTTTCATGGTAAGCTTAACATCTGGTGTCAATAAAATTTTGAAGAAAATATCACTCTTGGAGAGCATCTCTTCACATTTCTCTCCAGTTTAATTTAACAAATAGCACATATACTTGAATTCTCTTAAATCTGCCAAAGTGTGTTTAGTCTTAACTTTACATTTGTCTTAGAAAATACAATATAAATGGAAAAATCAAGTCCATTAGTATAAAGTGTGTGTGAATTTTTGTGACTACAGTATTGACAGACTTTGGATGAGATTCCTGAGATTAAAATTTTTGACAGCAAACATGTTTTTGCAAGATAATTCATTTTAAGATTAAAACAAAAGATAAAAATAATCTTTGTTTTAGTGATTCCCGTTAGTAAAGACACTTTCTAATCCACTTTGTTCCTGTGTCTCCAAGTACGTGGTCCAATATATGTACATGCTTGAATCTACGAAATGAACGAGAGCTATTTGTCAGCTCTTAAAAATCTACTTGGTGTCATGTCATTTTTAAGGTGAAATAAGATGTCAATAATCATTCTCTGAATGTGTACTGATTGTTAGCATTACTTATATTTAGAAATGAGGCAAAATCATTCTCAAGTGCAGCCCACGCATGCCCCTCAGACTTTTCCCATGTTTCAGAGGTGAAAATTCTAGGATCAAATGAGATGTTTGGCTCAACCTTAAAATATATCACCTAACATAAGAGGAAATACAAAGGCATTTCTTCCAACTGATTATGTCAGTGGAAGCTGAAGGCACTAGACTGCACTACTTAAAGTAATTTATTACACAGTTCTGAAGAGCTGGTTATCATCTTTTCTATGCTGTCTGTAGACATAGTGAAAACACAGTCTGACTTGAAAAGCTTTTTCAGGTGATAATGCATCTTCCTTCATGCAAATAAATGAAATATAATCCAGTTCCAAAGAAATATATGTTTGATCTCTGTACTTTGTGTCAAAATTCTTTTTATCCTCATCACAAGGATATTTTCTGTACAGAGTTTTAAAGGAAAACAGATAACAATTTTCATCACTGGTCACTTTCAAAAGAAAAACATTATTATCAGCAGTGAATTCAGATAACATAGATATCAAACAGAATAGTAAATTTAAGTATCTCCTAATCGCTTATCAATTTTATTGATTTTTTTTTTTTCCTTTCACAGCCAAGTCTGAAGTGCCCATGGATGATTCGTCTGCTGGGATAGGTTAAATATCAGTCAAGCATGATATTAACTAATAAATAGAGAAATTCCCATAAATCATGTACTGAAAATGAAAAAAAGTCTCTTTAATGTCAAGTTTGGCTGATAAGAATCACACTCACTACTAGAGGGAACTACAGAGGAACAGGTACTGTATAGGACATATGTTAAGAGCGTTTTGCTTATGCTGGCTTTAGGACACAACAAACAACCCATTTTAACTTTTTTACATGATACATACTTTATAAATCCTGAAAAAAAAATTGTTTTATTTTTATTATTTTTCAGTTTTAAAATATTTAGGTTTTAATATCTCTGCTAGAATTTAAAATTAACTTAAGACTATTCAGAATAATACTTCCCCTACTAGCTGCTAAAATATAGTTCCAAAGGAATTCTTGAAGAAGTTTATAAATGCTGTGTTTAACAGCCTTAATGAATTTATATTCTTTCAGTTTATGTGATCAATTTTCCCTCCATTTTTAATTTTGAACTCCAATAATTGGCAATATAAAACCAAATATTTTGCCACAAGTTGTTTGACATTAGCCAGGTGCCTGTGAAAAATGAGCAAAACATTGGCTTCTTTCTCTTTTCACATATAAAGATTTCCCAGCTGAGGCCGTTGGCTGTAAACCAGAAAAATGAAGAAAACATAAGCCTGGTACAAAGCATCTTACTCCTTGGTGGTAGTTGAGAGTTAGGCTTTCAGCTATTTAATGGCTCAGCATTCAACTGTACTACACCAGAAGACATGTAGAAAGCTTAGAGTTTTAGTGAATGACACCAACTCTTGTAACTTAATTTTATGAGGTTATATTCTAGATTTTTTTTATTTGTATCTGTGTTTGTATTTATAAGGATCGTCCTTGTTTCAAATTAAATAGTATTCAAATTTGTTTTAGCAAGGTGATAGCATTTATTTTTCTTAGATATTGTTCATATGCATTAGAAATTTAACTTTTTTTAAAGTAGTAACTATCAGAGAAACAGTGGTTTTCCTCATGGGATTGCATTTCCATCTAAAATATAAATAAGAAGCCTATTCAGAGATGGCTGTCCTCATGAGAATTCTATTGCAATATTTTGACTAAGTAGAATTGTCTAACTTGGTATAAAGTATTGAAGCTCTGAGATTATTATTCTTGCCAGTGTTGTGACCTAGAATTAGTACTAGGATTTTTTTTTCAATTAGTATGAGTAGACAGCTATGTTTTCTTTAACAATTATTTTAATACATAACTGTTTTTAAAAAATACTTAGAATATTGCAGAAAAAATAACAGTATCCTGATGCAGTTTGTATTTCAATTGTTTTCATAGAATGTAAACTGACT
Organism: Strix aluco; assembly: GCF_031877795.1. NCBI lineage: Eukaryota > Metazoa > Chordata > Aves > Strigiformes > Strigidae > Strix > Strix aluco. Next base: position 102,181,590 of record NC_133932.1, on the reverse strand, counting down.
GAAATACATTGAAAGTGTATTTCTTCATAGCTGTGTACCAATTCTTTTGCACATTCTCCCACTCTCCCTTCAAAAAATAGGAATAAGCTCAGAAAGAAAGAAAATGGAAAAGGAGGAAAAACTTTCAGTTATAAGTTCTTACTCTCTTGTTTGAGTTTTCCTTTTGTGTACTTGTTATTTCAGTGTTGTCATCTAAAATGTCACCAACATAGCCTGTAATGCTGAAATGTTTACATTATTATAGCTAAATTTGTCAATAATCCTAAAACTGAGACACCTGCTGGAATGTATTTTGTGGAAGAGCTTTTGATACAGTTCTAACTGCTGTTGTCAAAAGTGTTTTTCTAATCATGAAGTCTCAAACAGTCTTCTGACTATTAGTTTTTGAGCAAGGTATACTGAGATCAGTGATTTTCATTGAAATATATCATCAGACGTATTTCATTGGAATATGAGATAACATCATGGCAAAACATTTTATTTCAGACATTAAATTATATGTGAATAACAGTTAATAAAATATAAATAATGTAAGAACAAATTCATTCAGTTCTGACAATTCATCACATGTTATTTTTTTAAATGCAGTTTGGAATTAATTTTAACTTCATAGGCTGGTACCATTTCAGGTAATAATTTTTGAGAAAGAAAATGTATAACAAATTTACTCATGTATTAAAAACATGGTAGCTCTGTTTTATAGATGAATAGCAAAGGTTTATTTATGATACAGTGATTGTACTGTCCTAGTTTATTTATTTGAAGCTTGAAAATATGAAAGAAAGCCACAGACACTTCTAAGAGTAATGAATCATATTTATCCAATTTTTATGTTATTCAACCAATGGGTATCACATGATGTTAGATAGAAATTTGGTTCTGGTGCAGTTTCCTAGCACAATGCCAGGTGCTGTTAGTAAGTATGATATTAGCTGAATATCAGCTCATACGCCTTCTTTCTCTTGCTGTCTGGATTTGTGCACCTTGTCTTATAGTTCTTCTAAGAAAAACTCATGAACATAACTTTTATTTAATTATTATTCCAAGAAAATCAGTTAAATATCACTTCTGGTTCTTAAAATTTTTCAAATTATGTATACTATTGGAGTAGAAAGCTCAAAATAATATTTTATTACCTAACATACATTACTGATATAAATATTTCATTCTTACATTTTCGTTTCCACAGACTCTACAGTTTCATTACCAAAAGTCTACCTTTTTTTCTGTAAATAGTCCCAGAAATATATATCAGTAATGTACCTTCCCTGTTACTCAGTCTAGCAGGAACATGGCTTAATCTAAGCAACAAATTACTGGTGATGTTTTTTTGGTTTATTTTTGTTTTTATGAAACATTACTTACACTGACAAAAAAGCACATTTCTCTGGTTGGAGCTTGTATTGGGTCTGGCTGGGATGGAGTTAGCTCTCCCCATAGCAGCCCATATGGTGCTGTGCTTTGCACGTGTGTCTAGAATGGTGTTGATAACACACCAGAGTTTTGGTTCCTGCTGAGCAGCACTCACACAGCATCAAGGCTGTCTCTCCAATCTAGGGCCAGTGGGCTGGGGGTGGGCAAGAGATTGAGAGGAGACATAACCGGGACAGAGGACCCAAACTGATCAAAAGGATATTCCATACTGTATGACAACATGCTCAGCAATAAAATCTAGGAGAAAGGAGGATGGGAGTTGGGGAGGGGCAGATATTAATTATTAAGGTGTTTGTTCTTTTGAGGAGGAAAAGTGAGAGAGTGGCTCGGTGGGGGATCAGGCAGTCAGCCAAGGCCCGCCCACCAAAGAGTTACAGTCAGAAGAGATGTGGAGGTAGCCACTTATGCAGATTAATCCATACATATTAATTATGCCTCATTTTAACTGTCCTACAAGAAAGAGGAATTATTATTTTCCTTTGAGTTTGATCACTATGTTATTGATCTGAACTAGGTATACTTTGCCATGTTTTATGCATAGTATTGTCTGTTCATTTTGTTAAACCAGCACTTTCATATGGAAAGACAGTGTTAATATGAAAAGCTCCCAACAACTCTATTCATATTCATCTCTTGATTTGTTGCCAGATTACACGAAATTGAATAAACAAATATAGACTATTTTGTATGTTACCTGAGAAGTGCTACCTTCACTAATTGGCTGGGGAAACGCTACTTGTGTGTTTTCTCACTGCTACTGTTTGGTTTTATTCTTCATTTTGTGATATAATGCTGTTTGTTAATTTAAGGACTTTTTCTTTATTTTCTTATCTCCAGTGCACTACTGTCAGTTGTTTACTGCATATAAGCTAACACTTGCTAAGCAGAAATTTCTTTTACCTAACTGAGGCCTTCAGGCCATCATAGGGTCTGCAGTAGGGATTTAACTCTCAACTTTATATTCCTTCCAACTCATATTCTTCAAAACTCTCTGTGTGTGTTTATGTTATGACTAAACTAAATTCAGTAAACATTACATATTTGTTAGAGATCTACTTTTTCCCCACTTCCAAACTTACCACCTTGTAGCTATGTAGTTCTTAAAACCTACAATGTCATCTGAATAAAGAGTAAATTATGCAAAATGCGTCCTGAAACACTTGTAGAAATCTCCAGTTTATTTAGTCCCTTGTATTTTATATGTTATGTGCTGGATACTGAATTCATTTCAGAGGATGATGAAATATTTTCCCTTCCAATTGTAACTGTGCAAGATATTAAAGAATATCTGTTAATTTGAACAAGCTTATATATGTGAGTCTGAGTTGCATGTTACAATGATAACAGAGGAGTCTGATTAGACCTTTGAACTATCAGTCCTAACATATACCCGATACCACTTGATCTTTTTTTAATATTTATCTGAAGAAAAAATAAAACAATCTCCTAACTAAGTTGCTACAGAGGCTAAGGTGAATTAAATCAAACTGTATGAGCTTCAATAAGGACAAATGCCGAGTTCTGCACTTTGGCCACAACAACCCCCAACAGCGCTACAGGCTTGGGGAGGAGTGGCTGGAGAGCTGCCAGTCAGAGAGGGACCTGGGAGTGTTGATTGACAGCCAGCTGAACATGAGCCAGTAGTGTGCCCAGGTGGCCAAGAAGGCCAAAGGCATCCTGGCTTGTATCAGAAATAGCATGGCCAGCAGGGACAGGGAAGTGATCTTACCCCTGTACTCGGCACTGGTGAGGCTGCACCTCGATTCCTGTGTTCAGTTTTGGGCCCCTCACTACAAAAAGGATGTTGAATTACTCGAGTGTGTCCAAAGAAGGACAACAAAACTGGTGAAGGGTCTGGAGCACATGTCATATGAGGAGCGGCTGAGGGAACCGGGGTTGTTTAGTCTGGAGAAGAGGAGGCTGAGGGGAGACCTCATCACCCTCTACATCTCCCTGAAAGGAGGTTGCAGAGAGCTGGGGATGAGTCTCTTTCACCAAGTGACAAGTGACAGGACAAGAGGAATGGCCTCAAGTTGTGCCAGAGAAGGTTAAGACTGGATATTAGGAAGCATTTCTTTACAGAACAGGTTGTTGGGTGTTGGAATGGGCTGCCCAGGGAGGTGGTGGAATCCCCATCCCTGCAGGTGTTTAAGAGTCGTGTTGACATAGCGCTGAGGGATATGGTGTAGTTGGGAACTGTCAGTGTTAGGTTAATGGCTGGACTAGATGATCTTCAAGGTCTTTTCCAACCTAGACAATTCTGTGATTCTGTGAAATTGGGGATGGTCACAGGTACTGAACAATTCTGTGCATTTAATGGATTTCATGAAAAAAAAAAAAATGCACTTTAGTATAGCCATATACAAATCAGATACCTAGGAGCAAAGAATTAGGGCAACACTTGCAATTGCTAAGACATAAATTGTGCGTAACAGATAAGAAGGTGAATGTAAGATCTCAGTGGAGCCAGTAGCCTAGAAGCTTTTTCTTCCCAATTTTTACATGTATTAATAGGAGAAATTAAAATCAAGGTAAATTATATTATCTCTGAATTTGCAAGATAGAGAGTCTTTGCAAGAGACCTGTATGTGACTCTATGACTGCGATATGTGTGACTGATAAGCATAGACTACGGGGAAGCTAAATTATGGGAAGGAGATTGCTTTGTACCTTCTCCCACACTATCTTCAATCTATAATCAATAAATTCTTCTGGAGATTTTTGGAATAATTTTATATGATCTAGAAAAGTAGCTAAGAATATTAAGTCAATAAACTTAAAATAACATATAGGAATAACCAGTACAGAGTGCTAAGATTTTTGAGAGTGAGATTTATGAGACAACATTTTCACCATATCAAGGAGGAAATCCACGTATTACAGAGAATTCAGAATAGAAACATCTAAAGGAGTAGTGACTGAAAAATGAAAGATCTATGAATGATTTGAGAATAGCCTGCTTAGTTTAACATGAAATGGCTTAAATAGTAATTTTAGCATAATGATGATTTATATATAAGGGAAATAAAAAGAAGAGCAACAAGTCTAATGGGTGTGAATAAATTAGTTTCTATGACAGAAATTGGTTCTTTTGTACTACTGAAAATGTTAAAATAATGTTGGATTTTTTAAATGTTACTTTTCTTCTGTGCATGAGCAAATGCAAAAAATCTACAGTCACAGCCAGAAAAAAAAGAACATTATTCTCACAATCAACTGGTAAACGGACAAACTAAAAGACTGAAGTAGGACTCCCTTTACCTGATATTACTGCATGCCTATTGCTTCTCAAATTGTCAGAGCTGTGTTTCAAATACAAATTAACATGTTCCATAATCCAAATTTCTGCCACAGATGTAAATTGTGCTCAGTGAAACTACAAGTTACTTTGTATGTAGTGCTCTTTATAATGGAGCATTAATCTCCTGTTTTATTTGTCAAGTATTTGTTGAATATACATTGAAGCACAGAATTAATGAGATTAAAGGACATCAAAAACTGACTTTTAAAAGAATAATATAATTAAGACATAATCTGTTTTTCACATTCTGAATATCAGATACTGGTTTATAATAATGGCATGCATTATTACATACAATTTTAAATGTTAGAGGCTGACTTTAACATGTAAAAGTCTAAAGGACAATATGTGAAAAGACATGTCAAAAGAAAAAGCATAATTTATGCAAGAAGATGAGTTATCCATTTTTTGTTTTTGTTTTTGGTTTTTTTTTTTTTTCTGTTTGTTACTGTAAAGGGGTGATTATGTGTTATGAACTATTCCTTTCCCATATGGCATCTTTCCATCACATAGTGTGTCCATATTATGTCTGTAATACCTGATTATTGGATTAAAGATAGTTTTTGATTCCACATTGATCCTACTTGAGGACTTGCGAACTTGCTTCTTTTGATTACTCACCTCAGAACAAGATCTTTACAATGAATCTTTCATTCCTATATTATTGTTGACTTTGATTATTAATTCATTCATTTATTAATATTCTCAGTCATTGTGCATGCGTGCATAGTACTTATTCCAAAGGTCCCATTAAGTTATTGTCATAGTTTAACCCCAGCTGCAATTAAGCCCCTGCTCAGTCACATCTCCCCAGTGGAATGGGGAAGAAAATTGGAAGGGTAAAAGTGAGAAAACTTGTGGCTTGAGATAATGACAATTTAATAGGTAAAGCAAAAACCACACATGCAAGCAAAGCAAAACAAAGAATTAATTCACCACTTCCACCAGCAGGCAGGTGTTTAGCCATCTCCAGGAAAGCAGGGCTCCTTCACATGTAATGGTTTCTTGGGGAGACAAATGCCATCATTCTGAACGTACCCGCTTTCCTTCTTCCCCCAGATTTATATGCTGAGCATGATGCCATATGGTATGGAATATCTGTTTGGTGTGTTGGGGTCAGCTGTCCCAGCTGTGTCCCCTCCCAGCTCCTTGTACACCCCCAGCCTGCTCACTAGTGGGGTGGTGTGAGAGGCAGAAAAGACCCTGACTCTGAGTAAGCACTGCTCATCAGTAACTAAAACATCCCTGTGTTATCAACACTGTTTTCAGCACAAGTCCAAAACATATCCCCATACTAGCCAATATGACCCAAATTAACTTTATCCTAGCCAAATCCAGCACAGATATATGTGTAAGTGTTAAAGTGGGCTTTATGGAGGCTAGGTGTGGAGCTCAGTCAACAGAGATTACTTTGTGAATTCTCATGCACTGTTTTATTCAGTCTATGATCCACGAATGCTTTTGGAGAGTCCTAGAATACATTTATATGGTGCACAAAGGTAACAAAGAACATCACCAAGCTTATAGTTGCATATAAGAGTAACCCATACATGATAATCATAATCATTATAATAATGGCTCACAAACCTGAAAGATTGAAAATTACTGTTCTAGTTTACTTATTTGCGTTCATACTTTATTTTTCTGCTTTTGTGAAGATATTTGGAATTACTAGTTAGACATTTCTTCAGTCTATTTTTTGTGTAAGAGGAATTGGTGTCTTGTTCCTAATGTTTCTTTGATAAACACTTTTACTTATGTTTAAAGTCTTTTTCTGTCTCATGATGTATTTTTTGCGCTTTGTGTTCTTTGTCTTTTGATTGTTTTTAATTTTTATATTCATAACACTATATCTTACCACATAGATAAGTTTTTTTATGCAACTGAAGGAATATCTGTAATTATTATCTATGTCAGAATAAGATAATATATGTGAGGGCCCAGGTTTGGAAAAGCTAAATAGTAGATGAATGGTCCTTTTAATGCGTTAGCCTACCCAGACACTTGTAGTCCTTAAAAGGCAGAAAAACATTTGTTCAGTGGTAAGTGAAACTCATTTATGTAACGAAAAATGGTCTCCACTATGAGGAGTCTCATGTTTAAGCAAAGAAGAGGGAGAAGATGCACAGCCAGGGGAAAAAAAAAGAAAAAAAAAAAAGAGGTATGCTTCTATGATCACAAGATCTGTGACAGTGCTATGAGTACAGGATGCCCCCTTCCCAGTCTTTTGTCCTACTGACTCCAAAAGGCACTTTACACCTTAGTTAGTACAGTGTTTTATGGGGAAGGGGTGCCCTAAAAAGACAGAGAACTAACAGAAAAGAGGGTTTCATTTTAAAAGGTCAAGTTGCCCTAAAGGAAAATATTTTTTTGATGAAATATAGACTTCATCATATTCTACAAAGAGGACAAACAAAATGAGATATTGAAAGATTTCCTGTGGATGGTAATAATCACAACAGATTCAGCTGCATGGTTTTTTTTAGGACACAAGTGTTTTAAATTAATAACATTTATATGCTCAAGTATTAATGGGAAAGAAGGAAAAATAAAAATAATAATTTAAACTAGATAATTTTCTTCATAAGCAATGTTTTTCTTCCTTAGACTACTGAAGAGTATTGAGATGTATAATTTTAGCATAGTTTGCTTCATTATTTCTCTCATTTGTTCATGTCCTACTTAATTATATCTATTCATTATAGATCTGTTCATACTTTTTCATTTGTGATGAGTCATGGTAAGAGTGGCACCAAATGTCCTTTATTCTTTGTTATGTGGAACAGTTTTAACAAAGCTGGATCTTGCATCATTATTTTATTACTTCACAGCATGAAATAAATGCCACAAAGAAATGGGCTTACACAGTGGGTAGTATTTCTAGAGAAATAGTAAGAACTCAAGGAAGACAAGGATTTCTTTTCCAACAGAGTCATTGTAATCAAACTATTGGAACTGCCACAGGTGGAGCTGCATTTGTTGCCAGCTGATCTTCACCACCTGAATCAAGTATTTTGATCCTGTAACCCTCCTCTCAGGGTTTCAGCTGTTTGTGATCCAAAATGTGGTTTGGACACAGTACAGCTGTGTAACTTTGGCTTAGACTTTTGGGAAAATGGAGATGGGAAAAACCAGAGAGAAAGTATACATCTTAGAGCTGTACAAAATAACAGAATAAAAATGCAGATAAATAGGAGATAGCTAAGATGGTAATAGCAAATATTTACATGCTACTAATAATAGCTCAAGGATTCAAAATAAAGAATACTGGAATGAAAAATGTTAAAATCCTAAGGGAGTATGAAGAAAATCATCTCATCCACAAAATGGATCAACTTGTTTGAACCCCTTCATTGGCTGCCTGATCAAAAGCACTGTACTGTCTCCTTGGAGGGTGGTGAGATTAACATTTAACCTAATAGCTTGTTAGTCCTGCCTGTCTTGTCTGTGTATCAGTTAGCAAATAAGTGTTTTATACTCTTACCCAGCATATATCCTGGTTATGACATCTGTCTGGATACAGTTGACTGAAAAGAAGTGACACAGAAAGGGAGGGTGACAGAGGTTTTTGAATGTTTCTTGGCTTACCCCGTTTATTGTTAGAATGCAACTTTTTTTTTTTTTTTTTTTTTTTTTTAATACTAATGGTTTGTGTGCTTAGAGGAACACAGTTTTTCATATACTTCTGTGTATCAGAAAAAATACAAATTTTATTCTACCAGACGAGCACTTGCATTAATGCTGGTGCAATTCAGTAGCCTTCAAGGGAAAGTCTCATGAACTCTTGACACACAAAATTAGGATGTATCCTATAAATTGAAAATTGAAGTTACCAGTTTATAAAAAGTATGCATTACACTGTTGTGTGACAAGGATGTATTTCACTTGCATATGTATTTAATTTTGTACAGCAATATTTGTATCGTTTCATTATGAAGCATTACATGTTACATTGCTGTTTTGTGGTTCCTATAAACTATTGTCTTCTTGCATGTCTTATTTCACTGAAGTTTTAATGAGTGCATGATAAATGTACAAATAAAAAAGGAAAGTTGCAATAGACGAGGAAGGAAGGCAGCGTGGTCCAGTTTTACTGCAGGTCACTTGTAGCAGCAATCAGAATGCTGCTTGCTGGGGAGTAAAATTTATCGTTTTCCTAAGTAGTCATAGACAATAGTAAACTGTTTTGATGCACTACTTTAGTTTACTCCTTGCAAACAATAAAAGTTTCTAAAATTCTCTATAGGCAACAGAAATCACGGCAGCGTAAGCTTATGTTCTCATTAAAATAGTAAAACAATTCGTGTCTCTCAGTTGGGAGAGTGCATTATAAACCAAATTGAACTGTGGTTGACTTGGCACCATCTGAAACTGATGTGAGACTGCAGTGGAGCTGCCTGGGCAATAGAGAAATTATTCATGGGTGGGTTTTTTAACACTTTCTGCATTGCATTTTTATTTCATATCATTGATTCTGTTCACTTCATAATAGTACATTAAGGAGGAGTTCTGGAGAATTTGGGTCTGTAACTAAGATTATGTTTACCTAAACCATATTTATGACAACTTAATTTAAGAAAGAAAGAAGCATAGATACCAGATTAGAGAAGAGAAATAGTATTTGGTATTCGTTGTCATCGGTCATAGAACTGAAAATATTAATTCTGGATTATCTTTTACATCATAAAAAACTTACAAAAAAATCTGCACTTGTAGACAGATCATTATTCAGTGAATAACACGTGCGTCTTTCAGATTTAGTAAGTACTTAGTGTTAGGATGTCCTTGTACCAAATCAGCTCTGCATTTGTTAGACTTGATAAATATTGTGAACAATGAACAAAGCTGTTCTAATATCTTCATTTTCACACTCTGACTCGTATTTTCAGGTCCCGACTGTTAGTAACATACATTCCCCTAGGAATTCGACAAAACTTACACAAATGGATGAAAAATATAAATGTTATGCTTTCTAAGGACTATATAGTCTTGCATACGAGATGAGTATTAAGGTAAAATTTCACCCTTAACAAGTGTGACTTTCTTCCTTCTATTAAAAAAAAAATCTATTAAGTCACCAGAGTAATCTCCCCAGCTGCTACTAATAGTCCACTGCTTATAAAGAATACTCTTTTGTATAATTTATTTCATTCTACTTTCTTTACTTTTCTGCCATACCTCTATTTCTGCTGGCTTTGTGAATATGTAATAGAGAACTGAAATCTATTTTCTGACACTTTCTGCTCCACCTCTTCAACCCTTTCCTCAGTACACCTATGCTTTGCAAATGCATTAGATTCCTGTATTTATACTTGCTAATCCCTTTCTCTCTCTGTTTTTTAAATGCTGACTTGTGATACTTGGAGTTTGAGGCTAAAAATATTTCCCTAGCCTATTGTATTAGGACCAGTTTTCATAGAATCATAGAATACCAGGTTGGAAGGGACCTCAAGGATCATCTGGGCCAAACTTTCTTGGCAAAACCATAGTCTAGACAAGATGGGCCAGCACCCTGTCCAGCTGATTTTCATTGCTTTTCTTCCAGTCTGAAAAGGACAAACGTAAGATAATCACTGGGTTCACAGGAAAGCAAGTAACCTCTTGCATAGTGTATAACTATGCGTGCCAGTACAGTTAGCAAACTTTGGAAAGTGAAAAGAATATAGAGACGATGATTAATTTTTTGACTGCTGAAAGATATGCCATATACACCGCATCAATGAAATGTGCTTCTCTAGTACAGCCTGATATACGTGGTGTGCTTGACATTTCCTTCAAATGAATGGACATTCATTTGAAAACTGTTGCTGGAGGTAGAACCTTAGCTTTCAGGTTTAGATTGGTGATGGGCGGCACTCAGAAAGTTTGGAATTTTGGGTTGATTAAGATGAGCATCTAAATCTTCACAGGCTTAGCTGAAGCTTATTAGGACTACACAAGCCCCTCAAGTCTGCAAAATTGGGGCAGAAATCTGAAAAGAGGCTTTCTTGTCAGATTTTTTAACATTCTCAGTCTTAGAGGAAAATGCCACGAGAACAGCTTTTCACAGTATTTTGGCATCTCTGCTTCCAGCCCCAGACATAACATGGCATTGAAAGAACACATAGTAGCATAACCCCTGACTGAATTAAAAAAGAAAATTCTTTGAGTTTAAGAAGTGAGACAATCTTTGCCAATCTCTCAGAATATTTTTTTTCCCTCTCTTGAACTCATTATCCACTCTTTAGCTAGGCTCTGGAGAAAAAAGATGTAAACATATGAGCTCATTAAGTAAAAAGTAGTAATTGTTTTAGTCCTTCAGTAAACTCATCTTTTAATGTGATGAACAGCTACAGCTTTATCCTGCAGTTATTTCTTTAAAAGCATGTGACAGTGTGAGTTAGTGGAACAGTCATGTTTTTCTCAAACAGCCATGCGGCTGTAAACATTTATGCTAAAATGTCAAGAAGGCATTTCATTTTCAACATTTTTTTAATGTTCCACTTCAATTGTTAAGGCAAAAACAGGAAACAATTAATATTTTGCTCAGCTTTTCTTCACCCAGATCTAGTTACTTTTCAATCAAGTAAAAATAATTAAAACCAAAAACAATAGTTTGAATTTTGGAAGGCTGTTATACCATGATTAACTTTGACTAAGCTTTAGGGATGTGGATTATGCACTTACCATCACATAGAACTCAAAGAGGAAGGACTTAATTCTGAGCCTCACAACTAAGAGAGACTTCTAGCAAATGCCTTCCTGCAGTCTGTATGATTCCTTTATATACCTGGCCCATCTCATTTCTGCTCTGCATTGTCTCTTGTACGTCCCCAAACATATCTCTGTAGTAATTGTAATAAATATTATCATATCATTTAATACCATAGGAGTTACAGAAAATAATAAATTGATTTAAAAGTTTTATTTTGTACACTAAGGACATAGAGATAAATTATATAGTAGCTTAGATTTGAAGAAAAAGTATTGAGCTATATCCTCTATTTCCTTAGAGCCTTTAGAAAGAACACTCCCAGATGAATCACATAAATAGTTGAAGGCAGTGGGAAATAAAAAACCGAAAAAAATTCTGATCTGCAATATTCAGATATGTAAAACTAGCATTAGTTTAGAAAGTATTTTCTGTCCAACTTAGCATCTAATGAATAACTTCATTTATTACAATTTGATATATAATAATATTGAACACAGTGCCATGTGAATCATAGACCGTTAAAAAACCAAAATTTTACATTAGGTTACTTACTTTATATTTCATTTTATGAAACATTTAGTACTAATGACAGGCAGATATTAAGATTTTTGTTGAAGACTGTGTTATGCAGTTTATCTAAAACATTGTGTGCTAAATTCACACCCACTGCTTGATAGCATATTCAAGATTTTATTTCCTTCTCTAAGAAAGAATAAATGCAGCATAGTGTAACATGTGCATGTTAGAAGAAAAAGAGTTCATATAGACATTTGAAAAAAGACAGATATGTTCTTTTAGTAAGTAAAGAGCCAGTTGCTTGTGAGAAAATCCTAATATGTTACAACAAAGGAGCCAGCTAAAAAAAGATTTAGCTTACTCATAGAAGTAAAGGAACCCAATATTTCCAAACACACAAAACATTGTCAAAAGAGCAATTTGTTTTGATAAAACTATTTTAACTCTTTTTCCTTCACTGAAATATATTGTTCATCAAGAAAGGAGCATGTATATATATTGTGTTGAAAATCTGGGTTTAAAGATCTTCCTGTTTGACTAAGAGGGGATCTTGTCATGCTGTATAACTAGATACTGTATCCAAAGTATTAGGTTTGGAAAAAAACCTGCTTGTTTTTTACATATATATATATATATATATTCTATACTTGCACATTTCTTTCTTCTTGTACTGAAGCAGAGAAGAGGCTATGTACATTGTCTGGATATTTTACTAAATGAAGATAACCTTTCTTTGGTCAGACTTAGGTGTGCATCAATAAGTAGTAAAAAGGAAGAAAGAAGCTACTGACTGACTGTGTATGAGATACTAAGAAGAAATTTAGATAAGTCTTCAAACAATCAGAAAATCCTTCGTTATATTTTATGATCAGGAAAATAAAAATCCCTATATATAAATTTCCCCTATATAAAAATTTCCTTTTTAAAAAATTTTTTACTTTTTTACTTTCATTATGACTGATTTTAGAAAATAGAAATATGGATGAAACGAAAACATGGTGACTATTGCAAAAAAGAAAGACACAAGTATGGCTGCAGGCTAATGCTGTTTGCAAAGAAGACAGACTCACTGTATATTGTAATGATTTGGAAGTAGGTATTTTTCTCACCAAGTGAAAACTAAAAAATGGATGGAATTTTTAAAAAATCAAGAAAAGAAAGAACACACAGCAGTTGTTAGTTAAAATAGGAACAGTCATAAAGTGCTGTCTCAGGCAATCCTGGTCACTCCCTATAAAATCTTTACAAATAGTTCAGAAGTATTTTCAACAAGCAAAATTTGTCATAATCTTAATGTACCATTTAAAAAATGGTCCTTGGTTTAAGAGAAAAAGTTGTCAAATCTTTTAAAAAATAATTAAATTACAACAGAGAGGTAAAAAAAGAAAAACATGCTGCTTGAGCGAGAATGTTCAGACACACTGCACTTATTTTAGCAAGACTTACAAATCCACACCAAGATAGTTTTTAGCATAATTTCTCAAGAGAGAATGTAATCAGATCAGTCAAAAAGCTAATTCTCACATAAAAGAGAAAAGAATTAAAAAATAAAAATATGTCCAATAAAATCATTAGTAACATAAAACCAGCAAGACTGGTTCTTAACTGTTCCCTTCTTAAACATGCTGATACAACTGAAGAATCTGTCTAATTTGATTTCTGAGTAAAACCTGAGAAGGTTGCATTTAGCTTTCATGCACACAGCTGAATTTTTGCAGGAAGATCAAATAGTACAGAGAAAATAAGGTGTTAGAAATGAAAAACCATAGAAAACATAAAACTGTTGTATGTCATTTCCAAGGTAAACACAGGAAAAAAAAAAAAAAGGTAAATGACTTCAAGACGAAAACTGCTATTATTTTCCTCATGACTGCCTTAATAAGATTGTATATCAGAAAACAAAACTGTAACTGAAGAAATACTGCAACTTCTTGCTATCTCTAAACTTGTATTATTCTAAATTGCCTAATTTCAAACTCTAAGTTGTCTCATTTCAAACTTTTGGTAACTCAACTTTGGTATTCCAAAAGATGTTGGAAGACAGAGCTTGGGTTCATGCTACCAATTACTGTGAATTCAAGTTTGAATATCTTTGGTCCAAGTTTTCTCCAGTATACATCTGGAGGCAATGAAGTACAACTCTACGTTCAAGGCAGAGTTCACTTAGACCAGGGTGCTCAGTTTGTTTTTCAATCTGAATATCTCCAAAGGAGATTTCACTGCCTCTCTGAGCAACCTGTTTCTTTTAACTTTATTTGTTGTGATTTTTTTCTCACTAATATCTAATTAGAATTTCCCTTGGTCCAGCTTGGGTCCATTGCATTTCCCCCTGTCTTTGTGCACCTCTGAGAAAATTCTGACTCTGTCTTCCCTGATGAGGTAGATGAATACAGTAATGTATAACAGTGCATCCCAGAGATGCCATGTAGCTTTCATTAGACAAACAAAATGACCTGAATCTATCCTAGAATGCAAAGTTGTTATGAATCAAGACTCTGAGATATATGTGTCACTGACTGTACATGCACATGTACTGCATATACTGATGCTAGAAAAGAAACTTGTGTGTGGTAGCAATACTGTAAATCAACACTCATGAAAGGTGAAATGCATGAGAATTTACAAGCAGAGAGAGGAAAGAGAATTGGAGACCACCATTCCTCACCAGCCCTGGAACAAAATAAGAAATTGACAAAGCCGTCTCATTATGCAGACTACTCCTCAGGCTCATGACAACTAGGTGATTTGTCAAACATGACCACTGCAAAGAAGCATTTCATTGGACATGGCGTGTGAAAAAGAGGTATAAGTTGCACATCATAAATTTCAGATTACTTATACCTAGCTGGTCAAATTTATCAAGTCAAAGTTCAGTTATCATCCATCACCATCTACCACTCCAGGCAAATGGAAAAACTGAAGCAGCAGGTAAAGTTACTAAGATTCAATTAAAGAAAAATGCCAAAAGAACAGAAAATACTGTATGACAAAGAATTATTAAATCAGTCTTACAGAGTATGTGAGTAGGACTATATTACAATTCCTAATATCAAGAGACAGAGATGCACTGGTGCTGGTTGCCTTAGCATTATTAGACATGTCAGATTTAGAAGAAGAAACAGAAAAGTGCACGAAGGCCAAAGACTGGCCGAAGGTCCAGTGGTAAAAGACTGATCAGGTCTTCCCACTCTCAGATTACTTTATTTCTTTGGGAGCAAGCTACTTGTGTTCACCAGATAAAATCCTATTTCATAATGGAACATTGGTTAGACTTCTATTTAATTGTTGTCCTAAATATCTCTTTAACTAACAAAAAACAAAACTGTGAATGTAGTGAAATTTGTGCTTAGACACTTTCTGCTGAGACATAACAACCAGGATAGTCATGTAACAGGTTGACAAATGACTAATAGAGATGAGAATGGGATCTTAAAACACTACCATGGCCTTCATAGGAAACCAAACTGCAAGACATACTCTTGAGTTAACTCTAAGTTACTAGGCTCTGCAGAGGGATTTGGACAGGCTGGAGTGATGGGCTAAGGCCAACTGTAGGAGTTTCAATAAGGCCAAATGCCGAGTTCTGCACTTTGGCCACAACAACCCCCAACAGCGCTACAGGCTTGGGGAGGAGTGGCTGGAGAGCTGCCAGTCAGAGAGGGACCTGGGGGTGTTGATTGACAGCCGGCTGAACATGAGCCAGCAGTGTGCCCAGGTGGCCAAGAAGGCCAATGGCATCCTGGCTTGTACCAGAAATAGCGTGGCCAGCAGGGACAGGGAAGGGATCTTGCCCCTGTACTCGGCACTGGTGAGGCCGCACCTTGATTCCTGTGTTCAGTTTTGGGCCGCTCACTACAAAAAGGACATTGAATCACTTGAGCGTGTCCAGAGAAGGGCAACGAAACTGGTGAAGGGTCTGGAGCACATGTCATATGAGGAGCGGCTGAGGGAATTGGGGTTGTTTAGTCTGGAGAAGAGGAGGCTGAGGGGAGACCTCGTTGCCCTCTACAACTCCCTGAAAGGAGGTTACAGAGAGCTGGGGATGAGTCTCTTTCACCAAGTGACAAGTGACAGGACAAGAGGTAATGACCTCAAGTAGTGCCAGAGAAGGTTAAGACTGGATATTAGGAAGCATTTATTTACAGAACGGGTTGTTGGGTGTTGGAATGGGCTGCCCAGGGAGGTGGTGGAATCCCCATCCCTGGAGGTGTTTAAGAGTAAAGTTGACTTAGCGCTTAGGTATATGGTGTAGTTGGGAACTGTCAATGTTAGGTTAATGGCTGGACTGGATGATCTTCAAGGTCTTTTCCAACCTAGATGATTCTGTGATTCTGCAAACTCACTAAAACAAACCATAAAATACATGCTACCAAGTTTTGTGCTTTTTTTCTTTTACAGATGAAATAATAAATAACTTCCCCACAGGGGCGTTATAGTATGATTATAGTGTCATCTGTACTAGTTTAAAAAACTACATTTCCAGCGATAGTTGCTGGGAGAGAAGAATATACTGACAAAAAAAATCAAAACATTTCAGTGTTTTGAATACTTTCATGTATATTGTTGGGAAAAGAATAAAAGAGAGAGAAAAAAATGTATTTTTTAAATAACATAACATACTAATATTAGAATAAAGTGCCAAATGTTGTCAGCTGACAATATAGTGTCATTTAGTACAAAATTACTAATACTTTAGGAATACCAAATATTAATGGACAATGACCTTCCATTGTTATGTCTAAATTAGGTGAGATAAGAGGAGGGGAAGCGAAGGGAAAAGTGAAACACCTAAAAAAGTAAAATATGATAACATAAGCCAGCGTGAAGTTTGTGAAAAAGGAGGTGAGGCTTCTCTAATTTCTAAGCCTCCATAGTGTTTTTAAAACTTTATCACTTGTTTACCTAAAACCAGACATAATAACTACTTTTTATTTTCAGCAAAGAATTAGAGAATGAGTAATGCAATATATTTTATTTTTCATGAGGTCTTGAACAAAAACACTTAAAATGGCTGCTAAGAAAGTTAAATTAATCAAATGGTTTCCATAGATTAGAAATTATCTAACAGAAAGTTATATGTAGTCCATTTTCTCTTTGTCAATAATCCCATAGTGGTGGGTCTCTTTTAATGCTATATTTATAATGTTATAATGGTAATAAGAATATTCAAAAAGATAATTGCACGTTTTGATGTTACTGCACAGCCCTTCATTTTAATCAAGACTTGAGTAGTCTGAGCAATTTTATAAGGGAATATATGCTGTTGGTAACTGTGAATTCAAGGATGTTGGAGAGAAGAAAGAGTTTTGACCTGAGAGTAAAAGTAGTTTGGAATCTTATTGTGGAGAACTCAGGGAACACTTTAAAAACATGGTGCAGATAAAAAATAATAATATTTTTTAAAGCATGTGAACAGAATTGGAAGGACAGACCTTATTTTCTTCTACTGCATCCACATGCTCACCTGGTGTTTCACAATCTGCCACAATGTCATAACTTCAGAGTCATTCAAAACTTGTAACATGTTGATCCTACTTCCTCAGAACCAAAATATTTGAAAGTTTCAAAAAACTTTTACTGAAGAGGTGAACTGAAGAAAGCACCATCTTTTTCCAGGAAGCAGAATTTGATCTAGAATAGGCTGAACATAAGCAAAACAGTCCAACCCTGAGACTGGTGTTGATGGCATGAGGAAATCGAAGGATACATCTTTATTAGCAGTTTAGGGCACAAGAGAGGTTCTTTTTCTTGCAGATTTGCTTTGCACCCGCACTTCAGGTATAAAGGTGTGGAACCGAAATAGCAGTGCAAATTGGGAATCCATCGAGACAAACCCCCTTGCAGTGGAGCTGATAGGTACTCCAAGCTTCTGCTCAAGCACAGGGTTGTGCTACTTGTAGAAGTTGGTTCAAACTTCACTGTCAGTAAAGCGGCTGTGCAGACCTGCAGTCCTAAATCTTGATAGATGACTTCTAATCAAATCCCTTTCCTTTCCCCTTCACATTATTCTATTAAGCAATGCACAAACACTCTATGAGTACCTACACTAGATAAATAAAACTGGATATTACTAGTAATATCTATAATGAACAAGTTTGTATTGTAAGACTAGACACACTGTATTATCCAAGTACATTATTCAAGGATGCTAAAGGCATATAATTCAGCAACAAAGAGGTAATATTTTTATCTTGTGTACAGTCTTTATTATTTTGTTAGTGATATATAATTAACTGAGCCTTTAGAACACAAAACTTGCTGAGTGTTCAAAAAAAGTATCATGAAGGGCAGAGCATGACTGGAAGAAAATGAGCTCCAAGGTCATTGAAAACTATGTGAATTGTAGAAGAAAAGTATTTCATTGCCGTTATCAACATGAGAACAATGATTTGACTATCAGTAATGTAGTAAAACATCAGAAGTTGGAATATGAAAAGGCAATAAAATTCTGTATAAAAATTAATATTTTTATAGTGTTTAAAGCACTTCTATAGTGATTGGAAATATACAGGTGTTAAAATATTCGTAAGTTTTGATATTGTGTTACTGCTGTAAGTAAGTAGAAGCCTTAGATTGTCTGGGCTGATGCAGAGAAGATTGAGTGTCTGCCACGTACATTAAAGATTAGTCCCTGTGACAGGCTTAAAGTTAAAAACATCCTGTATGCTGAATCTGCTCAAATGTCCATCAAGAAATCTCTAAGTCTGCAGTTAGATTTTGATTTAGATATAATTCCAGTGGATAACCCTTTGCTCAAGACAGATCTTTAACACCAGATTTTTAAGAATCCCATCCATTTTCAGGAAAAAAAGGAGAGTTTGTGAACTTTGGAAGAAGGGGCAGGCAATTCAGGAGAACAAAAAAGGTATCATGAAGTTATGCAAGGAGAAAATTAGAAGGGCTAAAGCCCAAGTATAACTTAATCTGTCTACTGACATAAAAGACAATAAAAATGTTTCTAAAAATACATTAGCAACAAAATGTGGGCTAAGGGGAATCTCCATCCTTTATTGAATGTGGAGAGAAACAAAGTGACAAAGGATGAGGAAAAGGCTGAGGTAATTAATGCCTTCTTTTCCTCAGTCTTTCATAGTAAGGGCAGTTGTTCTCTGGGTACCCGACCTCCTGATCTGGAAGACAGGGACGAGGAGCAGAATGAAGCCCCCATAATCCAAGGAGAGATGGTTAGTGACATGCTACACCACTTAGACACACACAGGTCTATGGGGCTGGATGGGCTTCACCCAAAGGTCTGAGGGAGCTGGTGGAAGTACTCACCAAGCCACTTTCCATCATTTATCATCTGTCCTGTCCTGGCTAATTGGAAAGGTCCCAGTTGACTGGAAGTTAGCAAATGTCACACCCATCTACAAGGGCCGGAAGAGAGATCTGGGGAACTACAGGCTGTCAGTCAGACCCTGGTGCCAGAGAAGGTTATGGAGCAGATCATCTTGAGTGACATCACACAGCATATACAGGGCATCCAGGTGGTCAGGCCCAGTCAGCATGGGTTTATGAAAGGCAGGTCCTGCTGGCCTAACCCAATCTCCTCCTATGATGAGGTGTCAAGGTTTGAGCTCAGAGGGCAACTGAGTACCACGCAGCCACTCATTCCCCACTTCCCCCCCAGTGCTGAGAAGGGAAAAAGCAAAATGTCCAGGAAATTGAGATAAGGATGGGGAGGGATAACCTCATCCATTATTGTCACAGGCAAAAGACAGGCTTGTTAAGGGAACGAAAAAAGAACATAAAATTTAATACAGACACTGAAACAACACGTAACAGAGTAGGACCGTGAGAAGCATTGCCACATCTTGAAAACACCTTCCCCCATCCCTCCTTTCTTCCTGGGCTCATCTTTGCTCCTGATATCTCTAATTCCTCCCCTGCAGGGGGCAGAGAATAGGGGGTGCGGTCAGTTATGATGCTTCATCCACCTCTGTGGGGGGAACTTCTGGCATTCCTCCCCTGTTTCAGTGCGGTCCCGCTCTCACAGGAGACAG
This sequence comes from Strix aluco, assembly GCF_031877795.1. Taxonomy (NCBI): domain Eukaryota; kingdom Metazoa; phylum Chordata; class Aves; order Strigiformes; family Strigidae; genus Strix; species Strix aluco. The sequence continues at coordinate 102,161,642 of NC_133932.1, read as the reverse complement.
TTCTCCACAGAAGTGGTGGTCAGGAAAAATGAAATAATTCTGAAATATAATGTTTCAACAGAAAGATTAGTTTCAGATTTCAGTAAGGCCATATAGACCACATTCGTCAAAATGGTTTAGAAACATAATTGTTGACTTGTCTCTAAGCTTCTGTGAGCTTATGTTTGTGAACACATATAATTTTACCCTCATGTTACAAACAAACTTGATTCTTTTTTTTACATATGGATTGAAGCCACTTTAAGTTATGTCTTTACCACCTTACAACTCAGTTACTGGAATTTACTAAACCGCACCTGAATATGAATAATGAATCAGGACTCAGAATGCAGCTGTCCAAAGAGAGAAGAGAATGAAAACAAAATGGTAAGGACAGAAAAAAACCAAAACCAACCAACCAAAACCTCCACCAACAAAAAGAATCTCTGAAACCAGCAGAAAATATATATTATTACTCAGAGCATTTATTTTCCCTTAACTGGCAATGGATTTCTAAACTGAATGTATTTGCTATGTAAGCAAATGGATGTAAAACAACATTCTTATACTCATGCAGATGATAATATTATTTGTCTTTGAGTAATTATATTGTTACCTATTTAATCTGCCCAATGTAACCAAATATGCTTTATAAGGAACATTTGTTTAAGGCATGTATGGGCATAGCATAGCATAGCACAACACATTTAATTGTCATGAGTTAGTGGCATCCCATATAGTACTTCTTTACATGCATTTTTATATGGAAGAGCTGTATAGTTTAATGCAAAGTTTTATGTTTATCCTAAAAAATAAAAAAACCTGTTCTCAGAACTCTTAAGGTTTTGGATTAGTTGTGTATTCTTTCCTTCCTTGGTATGTTTTCTGAAATATATTGTGTATGGTTTGTATCAAAACCTTGGGTCTTATATTGATTTTATTCAAGGATTATGGTTCATCCAACTTCAAAGTTGTTATCTTGGGTCTCTAAAATTTCTGAAATATCTTGCCAAGTTTTGGAAAAAAAAAAGCAGCATAATCCCAGATCAGACACAGTCTCGTGTGTACTGCTCTACAAGGAAATTGGATGCTTGCAGAATGCTGGTAATTTAACCAAGTCTCAGAATAAACATTTCTAAATGTATTAATGACCTATAACAAAACAGTTTGTTAAATAAAAAAGCAAATTTTGTTGTTACTTTGTTCAGTTTTTATGTTTCCCTGCCCTTATGTTTTCTGTTGAAATAAAACAACTTCTAAGCTTGTGCATTTTATTTTCATGTTTAAACAGATGGCTAAAAAAAGCTTATGCAACTCAAACATCTCACCTAACCATTAATCTTCATTTCAGAGCAAGTGCTGCACATTAGTTGACATGATTCTATAGGGACTTCATGAAAGAAAATCCAGGATACATCCTCTGCTTTAACTTTTAAAGTTTACCTTTACTTTAACCTACTGTAGCTTTACTTTTTCAAAAACAAAGTAGAAAAGGAAGAACTATGAGGGAGTGGGAGCAGTCAGGCAGTGGAGGTAGAGGAGCTGGAGCTGAAGAGAAAAATCCCAGTGTACTAACATTGGTTCTGACTTTTATTTTGTCATGATGCATCCAAAATATTTTTTCTTTTTCTTTTTTTTTTCATTACAGTGAAGTCTCTGGTAAGAAACAACACTATCTAGAAATTCTGATAAAGCCTTGCAACTTTGGAAATTATTATGACAAGAACAAAAAGCCTTCTGACACCAATTTCTGCACTATAAATATGTGTTTTGAAGTTAAAACAATTAAGTATGGCATTTGGATAAGATAGAAATAAATTAAACTCATAGTTCTGCAGGTCAGATTGAAAAGGAAGTGACTGTAAAAAAAGTCTATAACTAAAATCTGAGGAAATTAATAACTTTGCCTGAAAAAAAAAAAAGCATACTTCACATATCCTTGTTTTTCATTTTCTGTACTGAAAAAAGTGTTTGTGGAATTATGGATAACATTTCCTGGTTTTGGTTTTCAGTTTTAAATCTCCAATAGGACTCTCCTGCTAAGTAGGACTTGGCAGGTTAATTTTGATTAAATTCTTGATTCATTATTATTTTACTATAATGTTAACATTTTTCTCAATTAATTAATTTCTTTCTCTACAACAAATGGAATAGACACTTCAGAGTTCATATTTGTGCAGCCTAAACTCAAGGCTCATTAACTAACAGATCACTAATAGCAGCCTTTTTCTTGTTATGTAGGATGTTTTCACATCTTGGTGTACCCCACAAAAACCCAAAACCTATTTAGCATTGTAGATTAGCAATTCACAGGAGCCTGACAGACCTTGTACCAACCCTGCAGATATATAACTATAAGAAGAAAGCAGCAAGACAAGGGCTACAGAAAAGATCTTCTCTATCTGGATAATCCAGAAATTCAAAGTCTGGTTTTGAGATTATTAAATGATAATGTAAGAGAAGTGGGTCTTCCAGCAGCTCAGCATTTTAGCTGAAACAAGTTTTTGGCTTTCATCAAAAAGTAAATGCGACACTCAGACTACAAAGTTACACATGATTCAGTTTCTGGTCCTGTTTGTACTGTTCTGAAGGAATAATAGGTTCACATCTTTTGTTATAGATTTCCCAGAAGTCCCTCTTCAGCTGCTTTGCCACAGTCAGTGGCATAGAATAATGTATTTTAGCTGTCCCTTGATAATATCATCCATAGGGATAATATTGAAGAAATCAAAGGGCTTTGCTGTCTTTGATCTGACCCAGGCCTAGAAAATGAAAACACAACCCAAAAATTATGTATTGTCAGGTTTTTATTTCTTCTTCTTTTTGTCTGGGATAGTTCCTTTAGTAATGCTTTTGCTTTAGAGAGTAAAAGAAGGCACTGATGAAGGTGGAATACTCAGTTTGAGAGCAGATCTTCCAAAATGGGGAGAAGGCAATCCAATCTTTGGAGTATCTGCATATTTCTGCTAATATCTGCTTATTTCTTATAAAACAATCAGTGGTGAAAGTTAGCCAAGCCTGCTCTTTCTTGAAGAGTGTTGTTTAACTATTAATTAAACATAAGGCTTGCTGAGCTGGTACTTTGAAGTCCTTATCAACTCATGCAGTCAGAACCCATCTAGGGGGAAAAAAAAAAAAAAAAAAGTATATCACAGTTTGTTGGGGAATTTTCTGTTTTCTTTATTATTTTTGCAAGGAATATACACTATTGTAGCCTCATTTCAGCTTGCTGACAAATGTAACAGTAAAGAAATTCAAATAGATATAATTCATTGACAGCTAGCTTTTTAAAACTGGAAAGATATCAGTTTGATGATCTCCAGAAAGCAGTTCTGGTAGCAACATAGGAGTAGAAATACTGTCTTGTGACATTGTGTAGGTTGGAAAATCTTAAGTATTAACTATATTATAGTTTCAAAAATATAAATTTGTTACCAAAGCAAAATATTAACCCTCTAGAGTGCTTAATATAAAACTCAATGTGTAAATTTCCCCATTAAACAGTATGTGTAGGATGATGGAGGTGTGATGATAAGAAAAAAGTACGGTTTGTTTCCCATTAGATGCTATTCAGAAGGCACTGTCATTTTAATATACTCCTCTAATCCACATTTCTGAATTTATGCTCCCATCCATGACTTGAATTTGGAGTGATTTGTACCCAACAGTCTGCAAATTTAAATGCACTACATTTGCAAAATTGTTGTATTATGACAAACCAGCTATCAGAGACGAGTAAATTAATTCCCTCTGGTTTGTTGATGTTGTTTTAATATCTGATGTGGAACTTAACTCTGACATATTACATGACTGCTTGTCTAAAAATCTACTCCTATTAATATCATTGCATTGTTCTACATTACAAAACTGTGATTTAAGAAGAACATATTTGGCTTTCATCACATTTTTCACTTTCTTTTGAAATTAAACTTAAAAAAATCAATAAATAAATAGCCTGAGTAAAGATGAATCCTATGCACTTTGTTACCCTAATTATTTTTGTTTAATTATGCAAGTTTCTTGCATACTCATTCTTGTGCTTGTAATCTTTCAAGTTATCAAGGGACCTGAACTTGCATTTCCTGAAGCAAGATGGATGTCTACCATTGCTGTAAAACTACAGAGGTATTTAACAGTTCAGACATTGTGTGGATAAGAATAAGTAGGTCCTCTCTGTTTGCAAGACTGATCAGTAAAAAATGAATTAATGTACTTCTCTGAATGGCTGCCTTTTAGCAGAATGTAATTAGTTAACTCAGTCACTTAAATAAGTGATGTCTAATTATATTAGTTTGTTCATGGGAATTCATGAGAAACAAAAACAAGACTGAGAGACCAACTTTATGCTGGCTGTTTTGTCCTGGGAGAATCTAACATCCTGTACTGAAGAAAGTAAGCACTCCTTCACTATTGATGTCAAGGACATGACTGATTTTTTTTTTTTTTTTTTTTGTTAATCTAAACTGTGAATCTTTACTAAAATTGCTTACTAGCAACAGCAATGAAATTAAAATGTTCATTTTATATGTTGGTGTATATACTTATATAAAAAAAATCACCGAAGAAAAAGCTCACTGGAATAATTTTCTTGCTCTAGAACTGCACAATAAATGTAAATTTTTCCATTTCTTATAATTACAGTGTGTTATCTGAATTCTGGAAAAAAGATTGAGGTACAAGCAGGGGTTAATTCTTACACATACACAGTTGTATCAGCAGGCTATTTGTTAATTTACAAAACAGTAAAGCCATGAGCTGTGATAAAGGTGTAGATATTTGGTATTTACCAAGAAATGCAGAATAAGGACTTTTCGGGGAAATACAAATATCTCTTAGTAGATAACATACAGTTTTATGCATTTGCATTACACAAATTTCATCTTCAGGTAGGATGTTCTTGGTAACCAGGATTAGGTGTGTGTGTATATATATATATCCCAAAACACAATTTGCTGTAGCAGGATATTGTTTTGTTCTTTCTTCAGCTCTTTCTAGCAAAATAAGCTTCTGATCCTGTTTGAAGCAATTATTATATTAGAAAGCAATATAAACAAAATGTTTTTAGATTATGATCCTTTTGAACAGTATCTGGAGATGCAGACAATGTTAGTAAATAAATGCAACCCCTTAATAAATATGAGAAAGAAAATGAAACGATTTTTTTCCCAATAAATAGTAATATTTCAGTAATTATTAGCATTCTCCATTTTCTTCCAGAATTATAGGTAGGTTTGGGGCTTTTTTATTTTCCTAGCATAGCAAATGTTGTCTTTTTCACAACTACATCTTTCAGCCATTCTTAGTTGCAGCTAAAGTGCAATTCAGCCTTTTTAGAGTAAAAAATCTAATGAGTACCATATAACATCAGAAGTGTGCATTTAATAGAGTTAGTTTCTACTTTTGAAATCCTAACTCCCTTTGGAGCTTAGCTGATAAATACTTTTCCATCTATTTATTTGTGAGACTATAGATATTAAATAGAAATATTTATTTATTGATGGATTGATTGATTGATTGATTGATTGATTGATTGATTGAAAGAACTTTTAAAGAAATGTTCCTTTTATAAGGGTATTCTCAGATTGAAGAATTTTTGTCCAGAATCAAAAGAGACAAGTCTAGGAATGGGATAGAAAAGTCACCTACCCATTGATTTAAGGAGTCTTTCTTTCCCACTCACCTGTCTGCATATACATTTAATCATTCACCTAAATTGCATTGCTTTGGAAGACAGATTTGTTGACCCAAGTTGTACTGTATAGTTTCCTAAATCTGGTTCCCCTAGAGAATAAGCACAGTTGTCACACAAACCACATGAACCTGAATCTACAACACAGTCAATAAACCTGCTAACAACTGGAGATTGGCTGTTTCAGTCTGGTATTCCATATCTACTTGTCTTGAAATTTACATGTGAAAAGTAATATTTTCCAAACTTATATAATTTTTAGATTTATATCTCTACATAATGTGAGTACTGGTATATAAAATACATACATGTATATACGCGTGCCTAAAGTGTGTGTATATAACAGGATTACAGTGACATATGCCACCCAGTTCCAAACAAGACCACCTCTTCCAAATTATCTTTTCCCCTGTTGCATTATACTAATACTGGTGTGATCAACAGATAAAGATTGATAAGGCACCATTGGTTAGACAGTGGTGTTTTTCTGAAAATTTCCAGAATAGGTCTTGATTTTCATGATGATACACTTTCCCAACACAGGTCTGTAATAAGCTTTCCTAAAACTCCCATACCATGGATCACACATGCCATACCATAGGCAGTGCTGCAAAAGTAATTTAATTGAGGGACTCTGATGAGAACAAAGTATTTGTGATGGAGAATTCTTGGAGTCAGGATGTCTCATGACTCACTTTTCTGTGTGGAGTGGACTTTGATAATGTTTTGATTTTATTGCTATCTTTCATTTGTTTTCTTTTTGTGATTTTTTAAAGTATCCATGTGACTCATTATAGTATTATCAGTAAAATACAGTCTGAGCAGCAGAGCTTTCATGGAAAGTGTGTGTATAGCTGTAAATTGATATGTATAATTAATAAAATTATGATTATAGTGTCAGGGCCCAAAGTACACCTACAGGCTCTGCAATCTCTTTTTTACCCTCTCAGGAAATTTTTCTCATTTTCACTTCAAAATGCACCAAATTTTGAAAACGTTTTTGAATGTTACTTAAATTAATTAAAAATATGTACAAAACATTCAACATTTAATCAGAGTAAAGTTAATGATGCCTTTTAAACCTTTCCTCTGACCTCACTGCAAAACATAGAAATTTTTTCAGAACAGATTTCTCATAAGTCTGACGACTGCAGTTTCAAAATCACTGGTCTTTATGTTAGTTAATGTTTTTAGTTTGCTTGTAGACAAACACTCTCAGCATAAACACCATCACAACTGGCAATCTTGATGACTTCCTCAGCAGGACAGCCAGAAAGTTAATGGACATGAAAGCTGAAATGATTCAAGTTGAGATGCACAGCTCCATCCTGTTGGTAGAGCACTTTTTTTTTTTTTTTTTTTTTTCCCCGAAGTGCTACAGATGGAATCTTTTATTAGAGCTACAAGGAAGAGCTTGTTCCTTGGTCTTGTCTTAACCAGGAAAATAAGCAAGTGTAGGGACAGGAAATGAGTTTTCTGGCAACTGTTTTTCTGTGGTAAATGATATATTACTTATGCAATTGCTAAACCCTAAAGTAGTTTGGAATGATAGCCTATGGCATACAATATGATAGATTTGGATAATAAGATGCTGTGCTAACTCCTTTTATATACCACAAGTCTCACATAGTCAGAAGTTAAAAACTAGGCATAAAATGTAGTATAAACAAGTGAACGAGAACATTTTAGAAAGAAGTAATTTGATGTAGCTTTCCATGTCACAGTAGGTCTGAACATAAGCCTTCTCTGTGCAACCCAGAAGCTTTAAGCAGAAAAGCTTGATGTGTGTGGGGGGCAGCTAAAGGCAAAACATATAGTGCCTGAGGCAATCAGCAGTATCTCTGAATCCTCTTGAATATTTCTGAAAATGCAGTAATTCAAAAGTACGTTATGAAAACTTATATGAACTTTACTCCAGTTAGAAGAGTATAAGGTGGTGTTACCTCAATTCTGCATGATATTCTGAATTGTATTTGTCACCCAATGGACACAAGAATTCTTCAAAGCATTCTCATGCCTCAGATGAAATATCTGGGAAAGAAAAATATTTATCATCTCTGTTACTTCTACACCAGATGAGAGCTCAGATCACATTACTGGAAAACAAGGCCCTTAGCATTACTTTTCTTCAGACAACACTCCCAAAATTAGTTAAGGAGTCAATAAGTGGGTGTATGGTTCTCTGTTCTGTAATGTAACATAAGGCTGGTCATTGAAATTGCTTTTAGAAATGAACAGGATCCTGAATAACAGAGATGCTCTTTCCTTCTTCCTCTCTCACTCCCCCCCACCTCCCCCCCCCCCCCCCCCCCCCCTTTCTTTCCTTCTTTCTTTCCTTTCCTTCTGTCGTGGTTTAAGCCCAGAGGGAAACTGAGCACCATGCAGCTGCTCACTTACTCCTTCCCCCCTGGTGGGATGAGGAAGAGAAAATAAAACAAAAGGCTTGGGGATCAAGACAAATATAGGGAGGGATGACTCACCAGTTATGGTCATGGACAAAAGATAGACTTAGCTTGGGAAAGCAAGATCATCAATTTAATTTGACTACCACCACCACCAATTTACCAATCAAATCAGAATAGGATAGTGAGAAATACAACCACATGTTAAAGAAACACTTTTCTCCCACTCCTACTTTCTTCCTGGGCTTGTCTTTGTTCCCAATTTCTCTACCCACTCCCCACCAGTGGCACAGAGGGACAAGGAATGGGGATTGTGGTCGGTTCATCACACATTCGTTTCTGTCACTCCTTCCTCCTCAGGGGCAAGACTCCTCACACTCTTCCCTTGCTCCAGCGTGGGATCCCTCCCTTGAGAGAGTCCTCTAAGAACTTTCGCTGACTTGAGTATTTGACACAAGGCTGCAACTCTTCATCAGCTGCTCTAGCATGGGTCCCTTCCATGGGCTGCAGTCCTCCCGGTAATGGACTGCTCCAGCACAGGCTTCCCTCAGAGTCTCAGTCTTCTCAGGCACAGCCACCTGCTCTGACGTGGAGTTCTCCACAGGCTGCAGGTAGGTATCTGTTCCACCATGGACCTCCATGGGCTGCAGAGGGGCAGCTTGCCCTCTCACCATGGGCTGCAAAGGAGTCTCTGCTTCGGTACACCTCCCCCCCCAACTCCTCCTCCTTTCTTCAACTGACCTTGATGTTTGCACAGGTATTTCCCTCACTCTTCCTCTCCAGCTCCCCTTCTTAAATATGTTATCACAGAGGTGCAGCCACTGTTGTTAATTGGCTCAGCTTTTGCCAGAGGCAGGTCCAAATTGGACCCAGGGCAGCTTCTACAAACTTCTCACAGGAACCACCCCTGTAGCCCCTCCACCACTACCAAAATCCCACCACACACAAACCTAACACACCTTTTTTCCTTCTTTCCTTCTTTCTTTTTTTTTGTATTGGATGTCAAAAGACAAGGCCACTGCCTCTAGCAGCTTCAGCCTAGGACCCTCCTTTCCAGTTGATGGAGCCCAGGCTGGTGCCCTGGTGCTTCAGGGTCTCTGCCCAGGCTGGGGGATGTGGCTGCTGCTCTCCTGTTTGCAGATTCAAACAGTAGAGAAGCTACTGATCAAGTAGTGTGACCAAAGATGTTTCTGGATGTTGTCTTTGTTAGCACTAAATTAGTCAGGTTTTATGTCCCTGTGTGTTTGTCTCCCTCCTTTTCCTTATCCTCCCAACTGAGAAAATAAACATTCTCATGTTCCAGGTATACATACCAATTAGTACAAATGTATAGTTTTTTTCTTCTCAGGACTACCCTTATGTGTTGGTCAGGTTTGTCTCTGTGTGTACTTGTTTATGGTTCCTTCGAGAAGAGACCCTTAATGGAGCACACACTCTCCATCCACATACCCTTAAACTATCCACTTCAGAAGGAAGTGACTGTAATCCATCAACAGGAGGTTCTAGTCTCCAAAAAATGATGGAAACATCATTGAAAGTAAATTCCAAGGCATTGGCCAAAGGAACAAGGAAAAAAAAACCTAAATCAAAAAGCAACCCCATAAAACCTTCTTTGTGTAAACAAGAGAAGGGAAAAATAAAGAAAAAGGTTAATTTCCCACACACTGGTATGTTACTGTAAAGGAATGATATTAGAAAGAAACTACAACTATATTATTTGCTTTAAAGTGACAGTAATGAAATTCCCATGAAAATAAATTCATAGGGTTTGTTTTTTTTTTTCCTCAGCAATTACCCTAAACACTGATATTAACCAATCTGCCTATGTTGGTAAGAAAACAGAAACATAAACATATTGCTTGCCTAGGGCTGTCAGATAGCTGATAGATAACATGACAAAGAACTGTCTTCTATGCTGGATTCTAAGCTCTGTCCACTATGTCAGGTCTTAATTGGCATCACCTCCATTTTTCTGGAACAAGCAAACACTGTGCTTTTCTCTGTTAGAAGCTTGCTATCTTGCTTTTCCATATGTGATGACTGAAATACAGCTCACTGATTCAGTAGTGATAAAATACAAATATATCTATAAGAGCTCATGTTCTTTATATGAGATGTTTTTGAATTGAGAGAAGATTATCAGAAGGAAATTACAAATTTGAATTTAACTTATGTGGTTTCTTTCTTAGTCTTTTCCTTATTTAGTACCTAAGCTAAATTGAGAAGGGAGAGGGAGAGGTGGAAGGGAGGCAAGGCAGGGCGAGGCAAGGAGAAGACTAAACCAGGTCTTACTGCAATCAGCCGTATTGGCTTCCAGCAACATCTCATGGAGGGCAAACAGTAGAGGGGAAGAACTCAGGGTAAGAAGAGTAAGGGTTAATTACTGAAAAACTAGAACCCACTGAAACCATTTACTTTCCACAAGGAGAAAAGAGATATCAGTATACTTGTAAATAAGATAGATACCAAAGTGGTAAATGATGATTAAAAAGAATTTTCAGGAACATGTGATACATAACAGGGGTACAGGAAATTGTTTCTTGTAAGTATTTTGTACACAGTTTCTTTAATAGAATTCACAATCAAAACAAAAGAACATCTAAAACTCGTAAGTATAAAACCCCCACTTACTGGCGTTTTGTACTTTTAGGATCTGTAGCAACTTGTTGAAAACTGTGCCAGTATCTTAAATATGGTTTTGGTGTCTTTTCCTCCTCTAAAAATTATAACATAGCTCAATCTCCTTTGCCTTTCATCTCAGAACTAAAACAGAGCTAAAAGTCTTGCAGCAGAAGAATGAACAATATTAAGGGGCTGAAGACATGTATATATAACTTCAGTCACAGATGAAACACACATGACCAAGATACACAAAATCTTTCCCAGCAAATCATAATTTTGTCAGAAATGGAGAGAAATGTACACTGCATGTATGCAAAATAGGTTGTGATGTGTAATTACATAGAAAGTGTTTTCAGGTCCAAGAGTTAGCCAGTGCTTTTTCATAGATATTTAAGTAATACTAAGATTCTCATTAAGCAGATAGCAAAACCAGAAGAACTGGACCTAGTCTTCACAATAGAAGTCCTCAGAATAGAAGTCCTTACAGTTTACAGCTCATTTCAGCTGTTTGAAAAACTTTTGTGGACCTGATAAGAAGTTATTTGAGGTTGAGCAGCACTGATCAAGACCTTATAAGTTCTTGATAAAGAATTTAAAAATTCTTTTAATATATTTTCAATATGTATTATTTCCTAAGGATTGTTCTCTCTTGCCAAATTCATTCCTTCCTCATAAAGAGAAAAAAATTAAGCTACCATACTTCCATAATCTTTTAACATTTGAATTACTAGTAAGCTCTATGTTCTCAAATGCAACCTCACTATTACTCAGAATATCAGAAAAAGAAAAAGATACTATATAGTGTTAACAGAAATCAAATCCAGCAAGCAAAAATAGCATGAAGTTTAGAAATCCACTCTGAAAGGTAATTTTTCACTACTGAAGAGGCCATTGTTGTCAACATTTACAGCAATAAGAAATGGCATAAGATTTTCCCAAGAATTCAAGTTTTCACCCCAAGGCTTAGTGATTTCAGTGTCAAAGATTTCTGTATATTTTCTTTTCTTTTAAGGCCAGCACAACTAATTTTCCTTTTCGTTTTGCATTTAGATCCAGAGCTCTCTGTAAGGAAGCTTTCTAGAAAAGATAAATTTTGAGTATAAAGTTCAATATGCAGGATTTCAGGCCAAGTGAAACAATAAAGAAATTAAAAACTTCAAGTAACAGGGTGCTATGGGGAAATATCAAGAAACATTAATAACTGTTGGCAGTGTTATTTGGTATTCACTATAGTAAATTGTTTTAAGTAGTGGCTGTTCCTAAGTATGTACTTGTACAGTGTTTACACAATAGATCCCTTTCATTATTAGAGTCTGAATAAATTTTTGTAATATAGTAAACAAACAAATAATAACAAATGTGTGCAAGGAAGAAAACAAATATAAAGTCCTCTGATGATATTTTTAATCTGATGATATCTAAAATTGCTTTTTAAACAGTACTGTAACATTCAGAAAATGTACAAAAATCATTTAAAGGCTGATGAGATTCTCATCTAGAGGAGCGGATCGAGTGCACCCTCAGTAAGTTTGCAGATGACACCAAGCTGGGTGGGAGTGTTGATCTGCTCGAGAGTAGGGAGGCTCTGCAGAGAGATCTGGACAGGCTGGAGCGATGGGCTAAGGCCAACTGTAGGAGCTTCAATAAAGCCAAATGCCGGGTGCTGCACTTGGGCCACAACAACCCCCAGCAGCACTACAGGCTTGGGGAGGAGTGGCTGGAGGGTTGCCAGTCAGAGAGGGACCTGGGGGTGTTGATTGACAGCCGGCTGAACATGAGCCAGCAGTGTGCCCAGGTGGCCAAGAAGGCCAATGGCATCCTGGCTTGCATCAGAAATAGCATGGCCAGCAGGGACAGGGAAGGGATCTTACCCCTGTACTTGGCACTGGTGAGGCCGCACCTCGATTCCTGTGTTCAGTTTTGGGCCCCTCACTACAAAAAGGACATTGAATTACTCAAGCGTGTCCAAAGAAGGGCAACAAAGCTGGTGAAGGGTCTGGAGCACAGGTCGTACAAGGAGCGGCTGAAGGAACTTGGGCTGTTTAGTCTGGAGAAGAGGAGGCTGAGGGGAGACCTCATTGCCCTCTACAACTCCCTGAAAGGCGGTTGCAGAGAACGGGGGATGAGTCTCTTTAATGAAGTAATATGTGATAGGACAAGAGGGAATGGCCTCAAGTTGTGTCAGAGAAGGTTTAGACTGGATATCGGGAAGCATTTCTTTACAGAATGGGTAGTTAGGCATTGGAATGGGCTGCCCAGGGAGGTGGTGGTGTCCCCATCCCTGGAGGTGTTTAAGAGTCGGGCTGACATAGCTCTTAGAGATATGGTGTAGTTGGGAACTGTCAGTGTTAGGTTAATGGCTGGACTAGATGATCTTCAAGGTCTTTTCCAACCTAGATTATTCTCTGATTCAAGGGTAAATTGTATGCAAGTATTGTGTTTGCTGTGGGAGAATCTATCAAAGGCTATGCAAGCGTATTTAAACTTGTAAGGTGAAAAATAAAAATATCTTGTGCAAATAAGCTTATAGTCCTTCAATTCAGTTTTAATGGTAAGATGTAATTGAACTCTATTTTCTATATTTTAGTTGCACTGCTGACGATCGTCAATGACCGCTTCTGGCATAGATTAAGTTTCCTGTAAAAGATGGGCATCTGAAATTAAGTCAGTAATATAAAATGCTGTAATTTAGTTTTATCCCATTATTAAAGATATAACAAGGATTATATTACATGCTATTATTGCTTAATGTCATGTTATAGAACATTACGTTCCATCAGTGCACGAGTATTTTCTATCAGGAAAGGACATAGTAATGGTAATGTAGAGCTGGACAAATGAACCAGCTTTGGGAATTTCTTGAAGGCCAAACCTGTATGAAGAATTTTCTGACATCTGGAAAAATACAACAGAAATGTTCAGGTATATATAATGGCAAACAATTTTCCTCATTTTTTGAAAGGGGAACAAAAGAGAGCTTTCACAGATTGAAACCTTGGATTTATTTTTATGCTTTTATGGATATCCTTTAACATTTTATGGAGGCACAGAATGCAGAACTGAGCTAATGAAACGTGTTAACTGACTCCTCAGTTGGGTCCTTCTCTTACACTTTTTGAAATGTGCTTTTACCAACTTCCTGCCATGCCAGGATACTATGAAATCACTGAAAGAAACCACCCATACTGGGAAAAGAGAAATGGAAAGGAAAGGAAAGAGAAATTTAAGGTTAAATGAATGAAAATAAAGATGGGTTTGTGAGATGTACACTAACAAAACAACTGATTTTGGAACCAAATCCTGCAATGCAAATGCAGTCAAAGGATGAACTGTGACAAGGAAATATTTAACAACTTTCAACATGTAATATATGGCTTTATAAATGGTATTTGTATTTAGGGATAGAAAGTTAGAAATTAGCGTTTAGGGATATGGTGTAGTTGGGAACTGTCAGTGTTAGTTTAATGGTTGGACTGGATGATCTTCAAGGTCTTTTCCAACCTTGATGAATCTGTGATTCTGTGAAACTACTGTGATGACTGTTATCTATATTAGAAATCAAGCAATACAGGTTTAAGCTGAAAAATACTAGTATTTTCATTATCACAAACCCTGTGAAACTACACAGCTAGGCATACAAGTTTTAGGTAGTGGACAGATTAAACTTTCTATAACAAAGCGTCCTCTTTATTTGTTCATCTGTTTGCTTATTTTAATCCTTAGAGAAAAGGATGAAAGGGATAAAATTACTAGTTTTGTAAAGATGATCAGTTGAAATACAACCACTAACAGGTTGCTAAAAGAAAGAAAAGTGTAGTCCAACCAGTACAGTCAAAAATAACTGGTCAGCATAGCTGACTTTTTTTAAAAATGATTACTCTTTCTGTGTGAGGAAAGTAAGGGAAAAAGCCTGCTGCTTAAGAGGTTTCATTCAGAGAGATGAGGAAGTTCACAGGTGCAAACCTCTGTAACTATGACAACAGTCAGACGCTCGTTTTGGGAAGTAGGAAGCCAGGAACTTGGCTACCTATCACCGCCTCTAGCAAAATTAGTCACAAAGCTGAGTGAAGAACTGATTTTTTAAAAAATTTATTTGTTGCACATAAAAAGTATTTCAAGCCAAGTCAAAGCAAAAATTAATCAAAATTTCAGTGAAAGGACTAGAGAAAAATGCTTTAGGTCAATTTTCTTTTTTCTCTTTTTTTTTTTTTTTACATCAAAAGAAACATTTTGTCTTGATCTTGACTATTTGAATATTCTTAAAAATAACAAAAGAAAAATAATGCACATACACAGAAATTCTAAATGTTGGGTGGTTTTTTGGGGGGAGCATTTTTTTTTGTGGTATAAATAAGTCTATATGCATTTAGAAAGAGTTAGTTTTCATTTTGTAAAAGCTACTTTTTTTAGAAGAAAAGAAGTGTTGTTCAGATGTTTTCATGTACTTCTATCCTGAAGTGTATTTGTAATTCACAAACTAGAGAAAGAAATTATCCCTGCCACCCTCCAACAAAATATAACTGGTTTTTAATCATTATTTGTCCACTTTCAGCTGATGTAGTCTAAACTAGATTTAGTGATAGTCAGACAAAAGGACTCAAAAATAATGCATCTTACTTCTGAATTCATAGGTCTGTAACTGGAAAGTAACAACTAAGTACGTACATGAAAATGTTCTGATTCATCATCTTCAAAGAGACTACTTGCAAAGAGAGACAGAGTAAATTGTAAGTTTTATTATCGTTAACTGTTGGAAGCGTGAGAAAAGGCAAAACAGTGAAAAATCTGTAAAACACAAATTTCCTTGACACAGGGTGCCCAGAACAAACACAGGACAGGATGGAGATCCAGTGATTTGTGTTTGTCGTGATGCCAAGGAGGAATGCGAAGCGAGGTGGAGGCCATGTGGTCCTGTTTTTTCACTTATCTCTAGGGATGGTTTTTGCAGTAGCCTGCCAACCTTGTTTCTCATTCTTTTTCCCACAAAACCGAACGCACCCCTCACACTAAGGAATGTACTGTGTCGTTACTCAAAAGATAATGGCTTGATCACAGTCCCACCCACTCACACATACATACTTAGAGAAATACTACCCCGAGTTTGTATCTAACTCAGAGGGAAGATAATCTGAAACTAAATTGGAGGGACAGATCGATGGGTTTGTGCTCCTTTCCCACTCCCCCCCACACCCCCCTTCCAGAAGGGACACTTTTTGGTAAGATTTGAGCTCTCGGCTACGCCGAGTGATTACCCGGGAATTAAGTGTGTGTGATTGCAATCGTTTTTTGTGTGTAGTGCTATATAGCCAACCTGCAGTTTGCGCATTTATCATAGGCAATTTTAAAGAATCTGTAGATGTTGCATAAAAAATAAACCATACTGTTTGTGAACCTGACTGCTTCTCTTGAATGCAACCAGACCTACAGCACATGGGCTGTTTGTGCATCTGGTGTCAGGCCTATAGTTACGGCCCTAATTGGCATTCCTGTTAAGAGCTAAGTCCAGCCACCCCAAGCCCCTCTAATCTCTGAGGACCGGCTAGAATTCAAGGGGATTCATCTCTTAACAAATTAACTCATCACCTTAAATGCAACAGTTATAAATAAGATTTTGTGTTTCTTAAGTTGTACTTTAGATTTTGCTATACTTTAACAATTCTACTTTGTATGTCTTGTGATGAATATGTATCTGTTATCAAATTTTAGAAACCCAGTATTTGATCTCCTTGCAATTGAAAGTTGTAAAAAGGACTTTTCTTAATACCACAGATAACCTGGTTTATGATAACTTATAAATTTAAGGGTTTCTGTTAATCTTTTATATTAAACCACAAGAAAAAATGTTTGTTTAATGAAAAGTTCAATGGACATTTAATGGAAATACCTTTTGGTCTATGTAAAGAAAATTGTATGAGTTGTGGTATGAAGATGTGTGTGTATAGACAACATAAAAACTATAATAATTACCAAAAACTTCCATCAAGTAATATATTTTGCTGTTTTAACAATATAAATAATTTTTAAAAGACCCACAAAATTAGTGTTTTTTGAAAAAGTTTTCTTCCTATTTAGAAACCTTTCATGAACAAAGGCAGTCAAATTGTGTAGCTTACTTGGGGTAAATAATTGACATTGTTGCATATACTCAATAAGCAAGATAATAATCAATATGCCTAAACATCACGAAAGCTATTTCACCATTAGGGTTAAGATCATGAGCTCTTCCTGCCTGAACTGAAGGCCTAGGGCCATTCATTTGCAGGATTAGAAGTCTCTGATTAAATTTGCAGCCCAGTCAGGTTGTGGGAATAAGAATTCTTTCCCTAGAGCTAAGGGTCTCAGAACAAAACTTAGTCTCTGTGAAGAATTTAAATATCACCACGATTAATGTACAGATAGGCGTGTACCTATATATTTAATACTTTTCTGTATGGAGGAACAGACAAGTTTTTCAGTAACTGCAGTTTGTTTCAAAGCACGTCCCACTTAGATTAATATTGAATCATATGCCTAGTCTTTTGGTATAATTTACAATCTGGTGTTTCATTCCCCCTTTTTCCCCCCTTCTTCTACCCCTAACTATGAGACAGGATTTAAAAGATAGATAATTGATCTTGTTGAAACCAAACAGTTTTTGTAGTACCGTATGTTCCTTCAGTAATACTCACATCCAAATAGTTGTTTCAACAGCCAGAGTTTTCACCTCTGGACTCTTAATGTTTCATTGTTTCTGTCATGGTTTTTTCTTTTCTCTTGAATGTAGAATTCTTCTTATTATGAGGCACACTGCCACTAGTTTGCCTGGTTTTAGCACTCAGCTAATCTGAAGAGGCATACAACACAGGGGTATTCATACTTTTCAATTAATATTTTCTTTTTGTTCTACTTACATTTCATATTTTTCAGTTCAAATCTTATATGATTCATGCCTCAATATATGTTCCCTTCATTAATTGTACTGGTAATGATCTTTTACAGTTTGCACATGTAGGGCTGTTTTATGGATCTGGTTCTCAAGGTGCATTTCTCATCATCTGCTACCTCAAGGTGTATTCTCAAAAGTGGTATACTGTGAAAGGAGATATTTTATTTTATTTTCATTAAATTGGCACTATAGTTGTAGGTATAGCAGAATATAATGTATAGAAAGTTTATATAAAGTTTAAAGATGGTACCTGGGGTTGTTCCTCCCCACGTACAGGACCTTGCACTTCTTAAACTGCATGAGGTTCCTGTCAGCCCATTTCTCCAGCCTGTTGAGGTGCTTCTGGATGGCAGCACAGCCTTCTCCCGGATGGTGCATCAGCCACTTCTCCCAGTTTTGTGTCATCAGCAAACTTGCTGAGGTGCACTCTGCCCCTTCATCCAGATCATGTAACAATGTGTTTGATAAAGTTTTCAACTATTTGAAAAATATTTTTCCTTTAGGTTTCCTCACAAATACAAAATTTTGAGATATTTTGTTTAAGACATACAAAAGACATTTAAAAAAAAATTAAGGCAGGAAGAGTTGTATTTTTTTATTACACAGTATTAAAAATTCACTATTATGCCAAAAGAAATAGAGATTACTGTCCTTGCCATGCAGAAATCAATGTGAAGTAAAAGTCATGTAGTTCCATGATGACATGATATATATACATTTGTCACCTTCAGGACACTGGATAACTCACCTTCCAAAACAAATGTGCAAGAGTAATTTTTTTCATAACACAGCCCTTATCTACATATACCTTGAGACCACATTGTTGAAAGCATCCATGAGAAAAAAAAAAAAAAAGAAATATGATCTGATGATTTAACATGTCTCTGCTGTATTTTAAGGTGTTTATCATTATTATAGGAAATGAAAAGCTGGACAGCACAGAAGACAGTTAGAAGGAAAGAAAAAGGTGGAAGTGACACCTATCTAAAAAGAATTTAAGGGGGGATAATGGGTACTGCTTTTAGAGAAAAGCAGCCTTGGAAAAAGGGATGAAAGAGGTGAGCAGAAACAGAAAGTGTTATGAAAAGACATGACATATTAGCAGACAGAAAGATAAACAGATATGTGATGGTTATTTTCTGATCCCAAGAGAAGATGGAAAAGGAAAGTCTAAAGACCTTTGTTCTCTGAAAGGGCAACTAATGGAATTCTGGTAACTTGTTCTCCAGGATCAAAACTAGATCTTAATGTGATTTGATGTGACTTGTTTCAGAGGCCAAATTCATTGTTACATTCCAGCTTTTCTTCTTGATGGGTAAAACTGGATATATGAATACTTTTCATTATCATTATAAGGCAGACGAGTCAAAAAATACCACTGGTACATTCATTATGATTATTCATTTTGTGCAAAGGTGTACTGAAACCAATTTATTTAAATATTCAACCTTCTTACCTTTTGCAAACTGAATATTAAACAATAGGACAAATTTAACACTCATCTACTCTTCATATATAGCTCTATTAATCTTGCCATCTACAATGGGATATGCAGAATGCAAATCAGATATGATTTTGGCTTAATGGAGAAAGTCCTATAATTCTTCAGAGAAAGTTTCAGTCCTTCATGTGGAAATGTTCTTTGCAAGCTGGTGCTGCATTAACTGTTTATAGCAAGAATGAAATGAGGAGTGCAATCTTCATAAACTGTAAGAGTTAAATTATTACATTTAAGGACTTTTATTGTATGTGATCCATGTTTTGTTAAAGCATCCTTTAGAATCTCTTACCAAGGGGAGAATCCCTTTTTCTTTCTGGATATTGCAGGAATGCATAAGAATAATCACTCCTCTAGAAAGTTTGCAGTCACAATAGACCTGCATACAGAAAACCAGCAAAGAAATATCTTAAAAGCAAGGCATTTTGTATCTGATTTATTTTTATTCTTTCTTTAAATATTTCTACAAATTATTTCCTGACATTACTTTCAGTATAAGTACTTCACAGATGTAAAGAAAGAATCAGCTTTTAGATAATCCTAAAAGAAATCTTTCAAGACACTGAAAGTTTTACCGTATTATCAGCCAGTCTTTTTGCTTTGAAAAACTATTTGAACTCCTTTCTTATTTTTGCATCATTCAAATAATCCACTGATTACTTTAGATTGCATGTTGTCATTTTACTCCTTTGTACTGAGGTTTTTAGGGATTTTTAAAATCGTTAATAACATTTAATTAAAATGACAAAGGTTAATTTAATTAGCATAAAGCTTAAACTTCATGTTTCAAAGGGGTATTAAAATGTTCTGAGCATTTACATTTAAATAAGAGGGACACATCCAAATGTCCTGTATTTCTCTCAGGTTGGAATACAGGCAGACATGAGATCCCAAGACCTCAGGCAGAAATTCAGACTTCCTGCCAGACAATGAAGACATTCAAAAATCAAGAGGCCTTTCCCTGGGTAAGAGAAAATGTTTTTTTAAGACCACTAGAGATATGTATTATTGCATCCTTTCTTTTTTTTTTTTTTTTTTTTTTCCCCTCCTCCCAAGGAGCCTATCTCAGTCTCACACTCGATTACAATCTATATTTAGTCAGACTTTCTTAGACATTGATTGCATCTCCAGTATAGCCTGAATCACTAGTCTTATTCTAAGCATGATGAAGGCAAATATGATTGCACTGAAACTCATTAGAAGTAGAGATGGCCACTTTTTTTTTGCATAATAAGGTCATGATTAAGGCATTTGCACCTCAGTCAGAAAAGTGAATTTCCATAGAACTCAATATCCACCATGCCACAGGACATATTGGAAAGAAATATTTTCCTGCTGAAGTTATGTCTCTATTCAGCAAGAACTCTGGTATCCATAAAGCCAGAAGGAGAAAAGGTAATAGATTAGGGTTGTGTGACAAAAAAGACAGGAAAGTTCCTCTGTTCTGATTCCTCTTCTAGAATGATACTAATTCCTAACCAGTGCTGGTCCATTGTGGGGGTGTATAAAATATGTGGTAGAACAGAATAGTAATATAGAATGTCCTGCAATTTTGAAAAGCAGTAGAAACCATATAACTTATATAGATGTTTATTTTATGCACTGAAAAATCAAGTTCTCTTTTTCTATAGTTTTCAGGCGCTTTCATGTTATGTATTTTAAATTATTTCATATCATTTCTTACCAATTTCTTTGCAAAAGTATTTTCTGTGCTCATAATCCTTTGAAAAGTTTCGTTACAATTCTATGACAGAGCATCACATGTATGCACATACACACAAATTCCTACCCATACACAAAACCATGTTTTAAGAACTAGAGAGGAGTCTCTGTGTGTATATTAACCTACCTAAATACATATATATAGTGTTGGAGTAGCTAACGTTGAAGAGTTACTGGAGCATCCAGTCCCATAGTGGGAGTCCTCCTGTTACAGCCTTGTAGATACGATGTTGCTTTGCCTCTCAGTGCCCCTATACAGTCAGTAGTGAGGATGGGCACATATCCTCATGACTCACAGAATCAAAGAATCACAGAATTGTCTAGGTTGGAAAAGACCTTGAAGATCATCCAGTCCAACCATTAACCTAACACTGACAGTTCCCAACTATACCATATCCCTAAGAGCTATGTTAACCCGACACTTAAACACCTCCACGGATGGGGACACCACCACCTCCCTGCGCAGCCCATTCCAACACCCAGCAACCCGTTCTGTAAATAAATGCTTCCTAATATCCAGTCTAAACCTTCCTTGGTGCAACTTGAGACCATTCCCTCTTGTCCTATCACATATTACTTCATTAAAGAGACTCATCCCCCGTTCTCTGCAACCTCCTTTCAGGGAGTTGTAGAGGGCAATGAGGTCTCCCCTCAGCCTCCTCTTCTCCAGACTAAACAACCCCAGTTCCCTCAGCCGCTCCTCGTACGACATGTGCTCCAGACCCTTCACCAGCTTCGTTGCCCTTCTCTGGACACACTCGAGTAATTCCATGTCCTTTTTGTAGTGAGGGGCCCAAAACTGAACACAGGAATCAAGGTGCGGCCTCACCAGTGCTGAGGACAGGGGCAAGATCCCTTCCCTGTCCCTGCTGGCCACGCTATTTCTGATGCAAGCCAGGATGCCATTGGCCTTCTTGGCCACCTGGGCACACTGCTGGCTCATGTTCAGCCGGCTGTCAATCAATACCCCCAGGTCCTTCTCTGACTGGCAACCCTCCAGCCACTCCTCCCCAAGCCTGTAGCACTGCTGGGGGTTGTTCTGGACGAAGTGCAGCACCCGGCATTTGGCCTTATTGAAACTCCTACAGCTGGCCTTAGCCCATCGCTCCAGCCTGTCCAGGTCTCTCTGCAGAGCCTCCCTACCCTCGAGCAGATCAACACTCCCACCCAGCTTGGTGTCATCTGCAAACTTACTGAGGGTGCACTTGATCCCCTCATCTAGATCATCAATAAAGATGTTAAACAGGAGTGGCCCCAAAAACGAGCCCTGGGGGACATCACTCGTGACCGGCCGCCAACCGGATGTAACTCCGTTCACCACCACTCTTTGGGCCCGGCCATCCAGACAGTTTTTTTACCCAGCAAAGCGTGTGCCCATCCTAGCCACGAACAGTCAGTTTTGCCAGAAGAATGCTGTGGGAAATGGTGTCAAAGGCCTTACTGAAGTCAAGGTAGACAACATCCACAGCCTTTCCTTCATCCAATAAGCAGGTCGCCCTGTCGTAGAAGGAGATCAGGTTTGTCAAGCAGGACCTGCCTTTCACAAACCCATGCTGACTGGGCCTCATCATCTGGTTGTCCCGCATGTGTTGTATGATGGTACTCAGGATGATCTGCTGCATCAACTTCCTGGGCACTGAAGTCAAGCTGACAGGCCTGTAATTTCCCGGATCATCCTTCCAAACCTTCTTATATATGGGCGTCACATTGGCTGATTTCCAATCTCTCGGGACCTCCCCGGTCAGCCAGGACTGCTGGTAAATGATGGAAAGCGACTTGGCGAGCACCCCAGGCAGCTCCTTCAGCACCCTTGGGTGTATCCCATCCGGTCCCATAGACTTGTGTGTTTCTATGTGATACAGTAGGTCACTGACTGTCTCCTCCTGGAATGCAGGGGGGGTTGTTCTCCCAGTCTCTGTCTTCTGGCTGAGGAGGCTGGATTCCCTCAGTACAGCTAGTCTTGCTATTAAAGACTGAGGCAAAGAAGGCATTAAGCATCTCAGCCTTTTCCTCATCACTTGTTACTATGTTTCCTCCCGCGTCTAGCAGGGGATGGAGGCTCTTCCTGGTTTTTCTTTTGCTGCTCACATACTTATAGAAACATTTCTTGTTATCCTTGATTGCTGAAGCCAGATTAATTTCCAGCTGGGCTTTAGACCTCCTGATTTCCACCCTTCATAGCCTCACAGCATCTTTGTAATCATTGTGAGTCTCTAGCCCCTTCTTCCGAAGGCCGTAAACTCTCCCTTTCTCCCTGAGTTGTAGCCAAAGTTCCCTGTTTAGCCAGGGTTGTCTTCTCTGGCGTTGACTTCTCTTACAGCACCTGGGGACAGCCTGCTCCTCTGCCATCAATACCTCCCTCTTAAGGAGTGTCCAGCCTTCCTGGACCCCTATACCTTTCAGGACTGTCACCCAAGAGATCCTGTCAAGCACGTGCCCAAACAAGACAAAGTCAGCCCTTTGGAAGTCCAGGATGTCAGTTCTGCTGCCCCCTCTCCTGGCTTCTCTAAGAATAGACAACTCTACTATTTCATGATCGCTGTGCCCAAGTGGTCCTCCAACCACCACATCATCCAACAGTTCCTTCTCTGTTCACAAAGAGGAAATCCAGCAGGGCACCTTCTCTGGTCAGTTCACTCATCAGCTGTGTCAGGAAGTTATCTGCCACACATTCCTGGAATCTCCGGGACTGGTCCCGCTCTGCTGTGTTGTATTTCCAGCAGATGTCTGGGAAGTTGAAGTCTCCCACAGGAACATTTTTGATCCTTTGAGAAACAAACAGATGAGATAGTAAAACTGCCACCTTAGACTTCCGGAGGGCTAACTTCGATGTGTTCAACAGGCTGCCTTGAAGGAAATGGGAGTCCATGAAGGCTGGACATACTTCAACAGAGAAGTCTTAAAGGCACTGGAGCAGGCTGTTCCCATATGCCGAAAAACAAGCAGGTGGGGAATGAGACGGGCCTGGCTATACAGGGACCTTTGGCTGGATCTCAAGAACAAAAGGAGAATCTATTGCCTTTGGAAGAGGGGCCAGGTCTCTCATGAAGACTATAAAGTCGTAGTGAAGTTATGCAGGGAGAACATTAGAAGAGCCAAAGTGCAGCTAGAGTTCAACTTGGCTGCAGCTGTTAAGGATAACAAAAAATCTTTCTATAAATGTGTTAACAGCAAGAGGAGGAGAAAATCTCCCTCCTTTACTGGATGCAGAGGGGAACATGGTAACTAAGGATGAGGAAAAGGCTGAAGTGCTCAACGCCTACTTTGCCTCAGTCTTTAGCAGTGGAACTGGCTGTTCCCTGGACACCCAGCCTCATGAGCTGAGAGATGGGGAGGGGAAGCAGATTGAGGTCATCACAATTAAAGAGGAGGTGGTCAGAGACCTGCTACACCACTTGGATGCACACAAGTCTGTGGGACCGGATGGGTTACACCCAATGGTTTTGAAAGAGTTGGCAGATGTGCTCGCCAAGGTGGTTTCCATGAAATACCTGAAATCATGGCTAACAGGGGAGGTCCCACTGGACTGGAGGGTGGCAAATGTGACACCCATCTACAAGAAAGGCAGAAAGGAGGATCCAGGAAACTATAGACCTGTCAGTCTGACCTCGGTGCCAAGGGAAGGTCATGGAGCAGGTCATCTTGAGTGCCATTAAAAGTCATATAATGGACAACCAGGGGATCAGGCCCAGTCAGCAAGGGTTTATGAAAGGCAGGTCCTGCTTGACAAACCTGATCTCCTTCTACGACAGGGCAACCTGCTTATTGGATGAGGGAAAGGCTGTGGATGTTGTCTACCTTGACTTCAGTAAGGCCTTTGACACCATTTCCCACAGCATTCTCCTGATGAAACTGACTACTCGCGGCTAGGATGGGCACACGCTTTGCTGGGTAAAAAACTGTCTGGATGGCCGGGCCCAAAGAGTTGTGGTGAACAGAGTTACATCCGGTTGGCGGCCGGTCACGAGTGGTGTCCCCCAGGGCTCGTTTTTGGGGCCACTCCTGTTTAACATCTTTATTGATGATCTAGATGAGGGGGTCGAGTGCACCCTCAGTAAGTTTGCAGATGACACCAAGCTGGGTGGGAGTGTTGATCTGCTCGAAGGTAGGGAGGCTCTGCAGAGAGACCTGGACAGGCTGGAGTGATGGGCTAAGGCCAACTGTAGGAGTTTTAATAAGGCCAA
Source organism: Strix aluco (assembly GCF_031877795.1). Classification (NCBI taxonomy): domain Eukaryota; kingdom Metazoa; phylum Chordata; class Aves; order Strigiformes; family Strigidae; genus Strix; species Strix aluco. Next base: position 102,136,621 of record NC_133932.1, on the reverse strand, counting down.
ATGCCGGGTGCTGCACTTGGGCCAGAACAACCCCCAGCAGTGCTACAGGCTTGGGGAGGAGTGGCTGGAGGGCTGCCAGTCACAGAAGGACCTGGGGGTGTTGATTGACAGCCGGCTGAACATGAGCCAGCAGTGTGCCCAGGTGGCCAAGAAGGCCAATGGCATCCTGGCTTGCATCAGAAATAGCGTGGCCAGCAGGGACAGGGAAGGGATTTTGCCCTGTACTCGGCACTGGTGAGGCCGCACCTCGACTCCTGTGTTCAGTTTTGGGCCCCTCACTACAAAAACGACATTGAATCATTTGAGCGTGTCCAGAGAAGGGCAACGAAGCTGGTGAAGGGTCTGGAGCACATGTCGTACGAGGAGCGGCTGAGGGAACTGGGGTTGTTTAGTCTGGAGAAGAGGAGGCTGAGGGGAGACCTCATTGCCCTCTACAACTCCCTGAAAGGAGGTTGCAGAGAGCTGGGGATGAGTCTCTTTAAACAAGTGACAAGTGACAGGACAAGAGGTAATGGCCTCAAGTTGTGCTGGGGAAGGTTTAGACTGGATATTAGGAATCATTTCTTTACAGAATGTGTAGTTAGGCATTGGAATGGGCTGCGCAGGGAGGTGGTGGTGTCCCCATCCGTGGAGGTGTTTAAGTGTAGGGTCGACATAGCGCTTAGAGATATGGTGTAGTTGGGAACTGTCAGTGTTAGGTTAATGGTTGGACTGGATGATCTTCAAGGTCTTTTCCAACCTAGACAATTCTGGGATTCTGTGATTCTGTTAACAAGAACAAGCAATCGTGAGATTTCTCCTAATTGCCTATAGAATATTTCACCCACCTCTCTGTCCTGGGTGGGTGGCCTCTAGTAGACTCCTACTACAACATCTGCCCTGTTGGCCTTCCCTCTGGTTCTAACACAAAGACACTCCACCCTGTCTTCACTACACTTGTACTCAAAGCAATCATAACAGTCCCTAACATACAGCGCCACCCCACTACCTCCCCTTCCTTGTCTATCCCTCCTAAAGAGCTTGTAGCCATCAATTGGCACACTCCAGTCATGGGAGAGATCCCACCATGTTCCTGTAATAGCCACTACATCATAATTTTCCTGTTTCATCATGGCTTCAAGCTCTTTTAGGTGACTTTAACTCTAGGGACAATGACCTGATCACCGTTCTTGATTTTCTTCAGAGTGACATAGTCAGAGTTCTCTGTTCGTCACAGATTAGGTTTCTTGGTTCCCCTGGTAAGCATTTTTCATTTGATCCTCATGAAGTCTTTCTAGTTAATTTGATCAGCTTTTAGTCAGATAGCCTATATATATATGTAAATATATTTAAACCCTATATATACACAATACACACATACACATAGAAGCAAACCCTCAGAAACTCTCTGTAGACTTGGATGATGTATTTAGGTCTGATTTTTTTCCTCAGAAAGGACTCATCAGAAGTATAAAAAGGTTAACAATAATGATCATATATATGGAATAGTTTATTCAGAAGGAATGATTAAATAGAGTTTTCAGCCTGCAAAAAGCAGAAGACTGTGAGGGTATATCTATAAAGTTATGAGTGTCATAGAGGAGGTGAATAGAGAAAAATTACTTCCTTTAAAACAAGCAGTAGATATCAAATGAATATGATAGGTGACAGGTTCAAAAGATGCAGAAATAGGTACTTCCATGTGCAGTATGTAGCTAAATTAGAGCTCAGAGCTGTAGATACTAAAAGTTTATGTGGATTCAGTAAGGAATTGGGCAAAATTGTGGAAGAAAACCAACAGCTGTTAAACACAAATATACCAAGTTGCTGGAGGTTGGAAAGGTGCTCTGGGAAACAGCCACCCAACACTTGCCCTGCTCTTTTACTCTCTTCTGATGTTGCGTTCTTTTACCTGGTATTTGAACTCTGCTACTGACAGATTACTGGCCTAGATGTGTGTTTGATGTCACACAGCCTACTGTCTGTATGTTTTTAAATGTATTCAAAATTGAGACATACCTTAACTTTACACAATATATTGTTCTTGCACACCTTGAATATGCACTAAAAATATTAAACCAAATGTTTGTATTTGATTCTTTTTATCTTAACCTAAATTATGTGGCATAGCCAGATTACCAGCAACAAGACTTCTATAATAACTTATTGAGCTGTATTTAAAAGTATTAATTTAATTATTTTAATATTTTGCATCATTTTAGATAAAGCCACCAAATATTCTTCTTAATAATCAAATTAAAGATGACTGTCAAAATATAATTTTGTTATAAGATTCAAATTGGTTTATATAATAATGACATTAGCAAAAAATAGTTGGCAGGTGTTTGAAATATGATATGAAAGCTCAAAAATTAAAGAATGAAATGGAGGTGAGGTACTATGTTCCTGTTACACTAGTTTTTTCCATTTTTCCTATCCTCCTGTTTCTTTCACATGGGTAAATATATAAAGATCTTTACTCCATTGTTGCACAAAGTCTGCAAGATATAACCCCCACATACCCTGGAACAGAAGTTCTAGGAAAAAAAACAGAGCATCTAGAACAAAAATCCCATATGATGTTAATAGTGAACTGTGAAATAAAAGGTAATATTTGCCCCTCACTGTCATCTTGTTTTCCTTCTGTAAGTGGTGACTGCCCTCTGTTAAATTGATGGAAGCTCTGATTACATAGGATGCTGAGGCACAACAAAACACATTTAATTGCAGAAGTTTATTAGAGCATATTCAGTGACTTACTGTGATTATATCTAAAGGTACAGATCACGCCCAAAGCATTACTGGAAATATCTAAAGTCATACATCATCTTGCAAGTTTTTAAGGTCATCGTTTATGATCCATGATCCCTAGAGAGATTTATTTTTAGGTAATTTTTACTGCTTAGTTTTGCTCTTTTTCTCTGGCTTTCCCCCCCCCCCCCCCCCCCCTTTTTTTTTCTTAAACATACTTGTCTCCATGGAAAACTAAACAGTTAATAATTAAGTCAATGTCTGTACGCTGCTAACACTGATTGAAAGATCAAGATTCCTAGTTTCACTGAAGGGAACACCTACTTTTACATCTGAAAATCTAAATCAGTTACATAAATGTTTAGGTTATTTAGCTGTCTGCAAGTGATGTATCTTTTTTCCTTTTGTCTGACCTGAACTGTATAGTCATCTAAAGATTGTAAAGCATGCCCATGTTTTATGTGTAACTTCTGAAAGACTTCCTGGTCTCATGAGTGGACTAGACTGAAAATATATTGAATCCTTCTTAATGGGGATAAAACCATTGTAGGGACCAACCTACACACTTTATTAGGCTAAAATCAGTGATATTTCATGAGAATCTAATAAATTTTTATGAAAAGTTAGCAATTTCTGAGCCTTACCAAAAGTTCACACACTGGGATAAAATTCTAGTAGGAAGTTATTTTTTATTAAATGCAGTGGTATTCATGTGTTCCATGGTACACATATACAAGCTAGGGGTGTATTATGGGCTTGGGCACAAGTGATACTAGGTAGGAATGCTGAAAGATCATAAATAATTTTCTTGACTTCTTATTTCATATACCAGATAGTACTTTGCTTCTCTATTTCATTGTAATTGTATCTTTTCTGAGAAATGCAAAACTCCAACAGGACTTATTATAAAGTACCATTGTATTCTACTGATTGTTGTAACTGACTATGTGTCTGTGTGTTACATAAATTAAGGAACTAGAGATTATTGTAACAAGAATCTTCTGAATACTGACAAGTGAGGCCACTTTTAAACTTTAAAACAGAACTTTACTAAATTAATTCATTAACAGGACCTTCATGACAATAATTAATTCTTATATGTCATTAATAATTATTTCTACGCAGATGAAATTATTAGTCTTTAACATCCCAAATTACCTGTGAGTGCAAAATGTCACAGAGGTGATGCTGCATAGTTGGTGCTGATGACTGCAGTCCTTGGTAGTCTTTGGTCACTGAGGTCAGGGTGATCAGACTTGAGAACTCATTGACGAGAGAAGCCAGAACTGAAATGGCCTTGTCTTCTTTCTCCTCTGCTTTTCCTTCCTTATGCCTGTTGTTTTTATGCTATGCTGCCTCTCAACCCTGCCAAAAAAATAAAGGGAGGTCTCATCTGCTCCTGATGCTGTTTACCCTGTTTGTGGTTTTGTCAGTCAATATCCTAATGTATTTGGAAGGATGTTCTGTTCATTCTCAGTCCCTTGTACTAATCTTGTCCTTTGGCAATGTTTTAACACTTGGGAAGGAACATTTTAACACTTGGCAGTCTCTTTCATTTGACCACACACATCTTTCTTTGCCGCTTCAGCAGTTAAATCACTTGCATGCTTCTGCCCAATGCTTATATGTTGTATCTGACTCTGCTATCACAGGTATTACAAAATATGTATGCACTGTTGTTATTTACACTAGTCTAGTACACTTATATATAGGTCCAAGGTAAACTGATATTAATTATCATATTTAAACCCTGATTATCATATTTAAAATGTGTAAGTGCCACAGTCTCTGGTCTGGTTAAGTGATATTTTTGGATCTGTCTAACTTCCTTCTCAAGGTTCATCCATGGTGCAGCAACATCAATGTTTTAATCCACATCAGACAAAATTAAACATGAAAATGCATTCCAGGAGTGCACCTAATGCACTGTGTTTAGAAATGGTCATTCAGTCCCTCAGACCTGGCTATCATCAGAGTATGATACAGGTTGGAGGGGACATCTGGATGTCATCTGTTTCAGACCGCAGCTCAAAACAGGAACAACTTAGATCAAGTTGCCCAGTGTCTTGTCCAGTGAATATCACCAGGGATGGAGATCCCAATCTGTTTCAGTGTAGGACTACCCTTGTTGTGGAAAAAAAGTAATAAAAAAACCGCAACTCCTTAATAACTAAGCAGAATTACCTTTGTTTCATTTTGTGCCTGCTGCTTCCTGCCCTATCACTATTAATCTCTATGAAGGCTTTGGATCTGTCTTTTCTATATTCTCCCATTAAATAGTTTAAAACAACAATAAGATTTTCCCTAGTCTTCTTTTCTTAAGAATGAACAATTTCAGTTCCCTCAGCTTTTCCTTATATGCACTACAGCTAATTAAAATTATATATTTGGATTTTAGATCATTTACAGGAAAAGTTTTGCTCTGCAGATCTTCATCTTTTTGGTCTATACTGCCTGTTTCAAAAACCTAATCTGGACCTAGACATTAGGATTTTTTGAAGGATGTAGGTACACCTCTTGCACTAAATGATTTTAAATTTTAAATTCCAAAATACCAAATGGAGCAGAGAAAGATCATTAACATCTTCTACCACTATACCCTGACAAATATTGGAAGGGCCTTTCTCCAGCAATTCTAAAGGAGTCAGAGTAATTTCAGAGTTCTTTAAGAAAATATTATGACTGATCAGAATTCTGTAGTTCATTAATGTTTGAGTTCTTTTTCACCTTTTTGCAACTATTTTTTTCTTTAAAATGTTATTATTTGAAGAAAAATATTTATATATTGATTATTGTTGCAGTATACAACCCCAGTTGATTACCTCTTTTCTATTCAGTTTTTGGTTCTACTGAAAATAGATCAGAGCTATGGGAATGACCACAGAAAAAGAGAAATCTTCGACAACCTCTTATGTTCAGCCTTCCTTCCTGTACTTCTGATTTTTAAGAGGGCTAAATAAGTGCAATATGATTAACATTATTTATTACAATTCATTAATAATAAATAACTGGAAGGATTTTCCATACATTTGGATATGCTAAGAAACTTGGTGCAGAAACTAGTGTCTTCTAAAGCATGAGTAATAAAGCCAAAGGCCAGATTTTTGTAACTGCTCCAAGATGAACAGGTAATGAATTAGTGTATGTGAAATGTTTCTCATGTCCTGACCTGTGTAGCTATGTGCAGTACTGTCACAGTTAAAGCCAATTCATCAGCACAATAAAATATTTTTAAAGGCAGCTAACCACTAGTTTATCCTTCAAAAAGATGTGATAAATTTTGCATGTCTTAAAACATCTGAATCACAAATAGATACATTTCTATAAAACTACTTAAGGAGCAGATTGTCACTGGTTAAACGTTCACAAGAGGTGATCTTTCTGGCAGTTTAAAATTGTAGGATTTGGAGGTTTTATAGTGGGTTGTTTGTTTCCATATCCTCAAAATAGCTGTTTCAGTACTGTGAATTAAATCTTGTTTCCAACATACTGACTTTGGTTTCACTTTGGGAAAGGGAATTCATGAGACTTAATTGTGGTTTAAATTAAAATACAGAAGTTAGTTTTGCTGTAAAAATATTCAATGTAAAGGATTTAAAAAGCAGTACAAACTTCTTCAAGTTAAAGATCAACATCAAGCATGAAGGATGGACACTGAATTGCATGACTAAATCATTAAAGGAATGAAAATGTTATTATACTTAAAATATTAATATATTTTAAAGTATTATTATATTATAATATTAATAGCATCAGTTTCTAACAGATATGACATGCAGTATCACATGCACACTAGAAGAAGTACGACCTTTTGTCACTGTACAAAAGCTTTGCAAGCACTAGCAGCATTACATTTACCAATGTGCCATTTTCTTGTGTCCCAGTCTTTCATCTGACCCCAATCTGTATTCATGCAGAATAAGAATTTTTTCACTGGGACTGTTAGTGCATTCAGCATGGCTACAAGCTCTTCAGGAGGGGTAGACAGGGAAGAAGAGGCGGTGGAGTGGCCCTATATGTTAGAGAATGCTATGAGAGCTCAGAAATAAAGTATAGAGATAACAGGGTTGAGAGTGCTTGGATTAGGTTAAGGGCTGATAAAGCAGATCTTGCTGTGGGAGTCTGCTATAGACCTCCCAACCAAAGCAGTGAGGTGGATGAAGCTTTCTATAAACAGTTGGGAGAAATCTCTTGGTCACTTGCCGTTGTTCTTGTGGGGGACTTTAACCTCCCGGGTATCTGCTGGGATCACAACACAGCAGAGAGGGAACAATCCAGGAGGTTCCTGGAATGTGTGGAGGATAACTTCCTCACACAGCTGGTGAGGGAGCTGACCAGGGAAGGTGCCCTCCTGGACCTGCTTCTTGTGAACAGGGAAGAGCTTGTGGGGGAAGTAAAGGTTGGAGGCCATCTAGGGTGCAGTGATCATGAGATGATTGGAGTTTTTGATCCTTGGAGAAACAGAGAGGGGTTAGTAAAACTGCCACCTTAGACTTCCGGAGGGCTAACTTTGACCTGTTCAAAAGACTGATTAACAAAATCCCTTGGGAGGATATGTCTTGAAGGATATGGGAGTCCAGGAAGGCTGGACATACTTCTTGAAGGCACAGGAGCAGGCTGTTCCCGTGTGCCAAAAAACAAGCAGGCAGGGAAGGAGACTGGCCTGGCTAAACAGGGACCTTTGGCTACATCTCAAGAACAAAAGGAGAATCTATTGCCTTTGGAAGAGGGGCCAAGTCTCTCATGAAGACTATAAAGATGTAGTGAAGCTATGCAGGGAGAACATTAGGAGAGCCAAAGCACAGCTAGAGCTCAACTTGGTTACAGCTGTTAAGGATAATAAAAAATGTTTCTATCAATTCATTAACAGCAAAAGGAGGATTAGGGAAAATCTCCCTCCTTTACTGGAGGCAGAAGGAAACGTAGTAACAAAGGATGAGGAAAAGGCTGAGGTGCTCAACACCGACTTTGCCTCAGTCTTTAGCAGTGGAACTGGCTGTTCCCTGGACACCCAGCCTCATGAGCTGGGAGATGGGGAGGGGAAGCAGATTGAGGTCATCACAATTAAAGAGGAGGTGGTCAGAGACCTGCTACACCACTTGGATGCACACAAGTCTGTGGGACCGGATGGGTTACACCCAATGGTTTTGAAAGAGTTGGCAGATGTGCTCGCCAAGGTGGTTTCCATGAAATACCTGAAATCATGGCTAACTGGGGAGGTCCCACTGGACTGGAGGGTGGCAAATGTGACACCCATCTACAAGAAAGGCAGAAAGGAGGATCCAGGAAACTATAGACCTGTCAGTCTGACCTCGGTGCCAAGGGAAGGTCATGGAGCAGGTCATCTCGAGTGCCATTAAAAGTCATATAATGGACAACCAGGGGATCAGGCCTAGTCAGCATGGGTTTATGAAAGGCAGGTCCTGCCTTACAAACCTTATCTCCTTCTTTGACAAGATGACCTGACTCTTGGACAAGGGAAAAGCTGTGGATATTATCTATCTGGATTTTCGAAAAGCATTCAACACAGTTCCCCATAGGATTTTCATAGAAAAACTGGCTGCCCATAGCCTGGATGAGCGAACGGTCTGCTGGGTCAAGTACTGGCTGGATGGACGGTCCCAGAGAGTGGTGGTCAGTGGAGCTAAATCCAGTTGGCGGCCGGTCACGAGTGGTGTTCCTCAGGGCTCAGTGTTGGGACCATTTCTGTTCAACATCTTTATTGATGATCTTGATAAGGACATAGAGTGTATCATCAGTAAGTTCACAGATGACACCAAGCTAAGCGGGAGTGTCGATCTGCATGAAGATAGGGAGGCACTACAGAGGGTCTTGGATAGGTTGGATCGGTGGGCCAATGTTAATGGGATGAGCTTCAACAAGGCCAAGTGCCGGGTCCTGCACTTGGGCCACAACAACCCCATGCATCGCTACAGGCTTGGGGAGGTGTGTCTGGAGAGCTGTGTGGAAGAGAAGGATCTGAGGGTTCTAACTGACAAGCAACTGAACATGAGCCGTCAGTGTGCCCAGGTGGCCAAGAAAGCCAACGGCATCCTGGCTTGTGTTAGAAATAGTGTGACCAGCAGAAGTAGGGAGGTGATAGTCCCCCTGTACTCTTCATTGGTGAGGCCACACCTTGAGTATTGTGTCCAGTTTTGGGCACCTCAATACGAGAGAGATAGCGAGGTGCTGGAGCGAGTGCAGAGGAGGGCAACAAAGCTGGTGAAGAGCCTGGAGAACAAATCCTATGAGGAGAGATTGAGGGAGCTGGGACTGTTCAGTTTGAGGAAGAGAAGGCTAAGGGGAGACCTCATCACTCTCTACAACTACCTGAAAGGACACTGTAGAGAGGTTGGTGCTGGTCTCTTCTCACAGGTAATTAGAGATAGAACAAGAGGGAATGGCTTTAAACTGCAACAAGGGAGGTTCAGACTGGACATTAGGAAAAAATTTTCATAGAAAGAGTGGTTAGGCAGTGGAATAGGCTGCCCAGGGAGGTGGTGGAGTCACCATCCCTGGATGTGTTTAAGGGTCGTTTAGATGAGATGCTGGGGGATATGGTGTAGGGGAGAACTTTGTAGAGTAGGGCTGATGGTTGGACTCGATGATCCCAAGGGTCTTTTCCAACCTGAATGATTCTGTGATTCTGATTCTGTGATCCTGCCTACAGTAAATTGTTTACAAGATCAGAACCTCACCAAAGATGCTGATAGATATTTTTGGCCACATTTTTGAAGGATATGCATGTACCATTGAAATCAGGGGGAAGGATTCAGTACCTTTAGAAATTTTACTCTTTAAAATCATATAGGAAAGAGGAATTAGCCAAGAGCTATAAATCTTGATCACTGACAAAACCCACTAATTAACCCATAAACTAAGCCCTCAGTTGTAGTAGTCTTTCACAGTATTTATATTCTGACTTTCAAGAAATAAATTATTTTATAAGGTGGCAAGTTTCTTTAATGAATGATTATTTAAACAAGATATTTAAGAGTTTTAATAAGCTTGTCAAACTTGGTACTTTTCTCTGTTTTTACTACATAATGAAGTCTTTCTTTCCTGCGACTGCAGCACACACAAGCAGAATGTTTAAATAAGAGACCTAATTTTGGCAGGTCTAGGTCTAAGTCCCCTGGTTCTCAAGAGTCTGCTTTATTTCAGGTTCTATTAGCAATGTACGATGCTAACTCATGTCCAAGCATATCCCAGAAATCCCTCCTGAGATATTTAGCCATGTCAATTTGAAGAATACTGAAATGAGCAAGAGCACGGCCTTTCTCTATTTTTTCTTTGATTCTCTAAGTTCGTTGCTCTGACATAACCTTTGAAATAGATACAGCCATATGAAGGGATTGAAAAAAAAATAGGAAAGTTTTATAAAAAATGAAAGCAATGATAATTATATTCAAATACTGCTAAGAATGAAATCCCACTGATTTTAATGGGATCGGAATTAGGCCCCACATCTCATTTAGTTAAACCTCAATATTACAACAAAGAATGGTCACTGTTTTGAGACCAGTTTAATACTTGAAGTGGGGTCATGCATGCATAGCATGATGAGCTTCATTCTAAGCTCTGAATTTCTTTGCATTAAGTCAGGTAAATTACGGTATTTGAACAGCTTCCACAGTTGAAATGAATCTGTCTTTTTAACATTTAAATGAACAGTAGGAATAGAAATAGCTGGGTGCTGAAGAATGTACAATAAACTGTTGAGCAAAGGATAGAAATAAGAGAATAAATGGGGTTTGCAAACTGATCCTTTAGTCTAATGAAGGATTTAAAAATATAAAATAAAGGAACATTTCGCATATATTCACACTGCTCATAATCTGACTGAATTCCACTTCACATTCCTTCCACATTGTTCTGTAGAAAAAAATACCAGCACTGGAGTTGTATCAGAAACTAGTGGCTGGGTGCTAGGAGGCAAGATGGGGAAGTAGAACTAGATAAAGAAGCAGTAGAATTCTCTTGGTGTACCAGAGAAGTCATAGTAAGTAGTAAGGTTGCATACAGATGTGCCTTCTGCCTCCTGAGAAGAAAGGTGTTGCTCCAGCATCTTTTATTTTGGATTTTACAAACATCACTTGAAAGAAGAGTTCTACATATAAACTTGATTTATGCCCTTATGTTCTCATATCTGAGAATAAACCAGACTGGGCAGATAAGTGTTGAGCAAGAGTCTTCAAATCAGTCTCATCTGAACATACCTCTACATAAATTTCATATTCACTAAGGGGGAAAAATAGACACACACACACACACACATATAATTCTGGTTCTGCCAGTCTAGAACATGAATGATAATGGTGCCATGGAACTGTTGAGACCTCTATAAGAAAATGAGGAAACGATGTATGTAAAGATCAACTGTGAATGTGGAAACAGGAGTGATGATGTGGATCAGTATTTTTCACTTAAACTATTTCTTGTTCTACTACCACGCAGAAGCACCTTTTAGGATGGAATCGCCTAAAACAAGTGGCAGGGGACAAAGTAAAAAAAAAAAAAAAGTAAGAAGAAAACATGCTTCCAGAGATTTTCAAAGGCAAATGAAGTGTTTAATTATTCAAGGTAAAGCCATGACATTATTCTGTCTTGATGCTGCCATCAAGGAGGTATTCTGTCTTTAAATATGCTTAGTTAGGCTGTCATAGTTTACACATTACCTTTGTCTTCAGGTAGTACATGTTTTTTATCTCACATAAGGAGTAACAATAATTTTAAGCCATTTTTAGGATGGTATTTAGCAACTTTTATTTTAGTGCTCTAAAGCAAAATATTCCAATGAAAATTAACTTAAGGGAATACATAATAAAACATGGAAAGGGATAGTTGTCATCATTGCGGATAACTTTGTTCATGTTTATTCTCCATCAAATCAATAGGATAAAGGTACTAGCATACATTTGCTAGATACAAGTTGTAGTTAGTAACCTTGATGCTAAAAAGAGTTGCTATTGCGGGAATATTTGTGTGAGTTAGAATTAAACTTTAGGGCATTAAAATTTATCTTACAAATATATTTTCTAATATTATCCTTCTTCAGAAACACTACATGTTAGTGATTGTAATTTTATTTAAATATGAGACTGAAAATACTAACTGGATAAAGTAATTCACATACACAGTCAATAACAAAATGGAACTTCTAGGAGAGCTTCAATTCCTAATGGATATCTCAGGTCTTACTAAGATCAAGATAAATAGAGGAGGTTAGAACATGCATCCAAACATGTTTTAATACTTCACTTTTTAACCTTCTTATACATCACATAGATTTACACATTTGCTAGTACAGTTTTCATAGCAAATAAATAATAATTGTTCAAAAGGTTTTATTTCAGAGGTTTTAATGTGTTATTGACCAAGAAAAAACTTGTGTTTTCTAGGATGATGTGTTAGAGCACAGTCTTCTAAGACAGTTAACACTAGAAATTGAAGGTGGGTTTTTTTAACTCAGATATTAATGATCTATACTTTCTGAAGCAGAAAGTTACACATTCTGTTCCCCATGATGAATTAGGGTTGTTCAAAATATCACTGTGCAGGATGCATATATGTTGCCATGGATCACTACAGCAGTTTATCATGTGAATGTGTGCTTAAATAAGTTTTGCAACACTTTATTTAGCAGGTTATAGCAAATAATGAACCTTATGGACCTTGCATGAGATATTACACTACTAATATATTTATAGAAAACTGGAACCTATGTAGATAAAAGCTCAATACAGTACTTTTAAGGTTCTAGTTTCTAAACTTCAAATATTAATAACTGTGTATTAATAACAGAATTTGATGATTAAGCCTGAAACATTTAGTATTTAGTTTCTTTCTAGTTGCCATAGTTTAACCCCAGCTGGCAACTAAGCCCTATGCAGCTGCTTGCTCACTCCGCAGTGGTGGGACGGGGAAGAAAATTGGAAGAGTAAAAGTGAGAAAACCTGTGGGTTGAGATAAAGACAGTTTAATAAGTACAGCAAAAAGCCATGCACGCAAGCAAAGCAAAACAAGGAATTCATTCACCACTTCCCACCAGCAGGCAGGTGTTCAGCCATCTCCGGGAAAGCAGGGCTCCTTCACATGTAACAGTTACTTGGGAAGATAAACACCATCACTCTGAACGTACCCCCCTTCCTTCTTTCCCCAGTTTTATATGATGAGCACAACATCATATGGTATGGAATATCCCTTTGGTCAGTTGGGGTCAGCTGTCCTGGCTGTGTCCCCTCCCAAATTCTTGTGCACCCCCAGCCTGCTCACTGGTGGGGTGGGGTGAGAGGCCAAAAAGGCCTTGACTCTGTACAAGCACTGCTCAGCAGTAACTAAAACACTTTTGTATTATCAACAGTGTTTTCCACACAAATTCAAAACATATCTCCTTCCTAGCTATTATAAAGAAAATTAACTCTATCCTAGTCAAAACCAACACACAAGTTTTAATGCATAACAGTAGCATTTATGTGCTAGTATATGAAAATACAAGGATTTCTGTACTAACCCTTATCTATTTTAGCCAATAATAAGGAACTGTTATGTTAACTGTGGTCTTGATACTAGTTGTTGAATATGGTTGCTGCAGCAATAGCAATTTTTTTTAGTTAGTAAAGCTAAGGGAAATTGATTGCTTTTCCTATTGTTCACCCTACCTCCCCAATCCATACTCTTAGTCAGGTTTAACTTAAATTATTAACATCTATCTATTAAAGGTGTGTCCCTTTCTTTACATTATTGAACATTTAAACAGATAAGCAAAAATCCAGTGCAGTTTTTGAGGAATATCTACTCGAAATGAAAATGCATCTAGAAATACATAAATATTATTTAATTTCTATTTTCATTTATATCATAATATCATTCAAATGCATTACTCACAAATTTCTATAACGATTTCAAGTAGATTCGAAGTGGCCATGCACCATGTTCCACCCATAAAGTCTTAGTTTCCTTCTATCTATTATTTCATCTTTAAATCTAAAAATTAATCTAGATTATTTATAATATAATATGTATTTGTAAAATAACACTGATAGTTGTATTTGGGGAAAAAAGGAAAATAATTTAGTGCCACAGTATGTGCAGTCTAGGTAGAGCCCCAGAGAAGTCATCAGGGTTCAGGCTGGGTAAATGAACATGATCATACACAGCCTTAGGGCTGTGGAAGATTATCTGTTAAGTATATTATATTAAAATTCTGGCAAGTATCAGTTCTTTAACATATCAGCATCAGAGTTCCATAAAAGTTCATAATTTATCTCTTGAGGGGGAGTAATTTTTGGCTATAGTAATGTATTTCATCATCATTATCATAAATGAATATTTCATTCCCCCCAAATTATTGTATAATTTATGAGAGTAAGATACTACCAAGTGCACATCTGCATGTACTAACTCATACTTCAAAGTGTCCCATTTATTACATTGGGTTCTAAGTCTGTCAAGATAAATAAAAATAATCTGCTTTAACCTCACAGATACTGCTCTATCTATATCCGAAGTAAAAAAAAAAAAAAAAAAAGTAAAATAATGTATTTATTTTTATCATTTTATTTTTTGCACATAGTAAGTAATGAAATCACTTCATATACTATAAATGACATGAGCCTTACCAAATCATCCAAAGACTTCAAGACAAGATGTTTTTTTTCAATTGTAAATCAACAAGACTGCTTCCGCTTACAGATAAGCAACATGCAAGTAGTCTTTGTGCTCTGCTTACGTTTATATTAGTGCTGTCCAGTTATTCATGCTGAAGTGACACACAAAAATTTAAGTTGGCCTTCAGCTGGAATTTCGGGTCACTTCTGCTGCTACTGGCAAAGACCTCAATATGATTGGAATGGTTTCTTACCTTGATCAGGTTTGACAATATTTAAAATGTATGTACAAATATATGTTTGCATCTTCCAACATTGAAAACAAAACATTTCAAAAAATATTATGTCTAGGTATGATCCCACTGGAAACTGATAGAAGTTGTTAACAGAAAGAAGAATAAATATTGTTGCGGTTTCTCAGTGCTCCACAGATACTGAAAACCTAAGGATAGAAAATGCAGCTGGCTTGGGGGCTGATGGGAACGTTGTGCCCAGTTTACATTATAGAGCTCTTGTTACCTTTTAAATGATAGCAATATAGCACTGACAGTTGACTAAATAACACAACCAACTTCTTCCACAGATAACAGTATGTAATGAGGTAGCTGGAAAAACACTCCATTTTTTTCTTTGTTTTTCTTATAGCTTTTGGAAATACAATGTTAACTTTAATGTATTTCACAAATCAATGCAATCAAGTAATAACTTGGGTTTTTATCGGTCTTTTCTTATAGTAGCACAGGATTCATGTTTTGGGGAAATTTTAAATCCTTTTCCATACCATTATTGAAGAGTAGATTTATGATGGATAAGGTTTGGAAATGATAGATGCTGAACCCACCAGATCTGTAATTCTCCTTTGTTTCTCTTTTTATTCTCACTTTATTTTAACAACAATAAAATCTCTCTGTTATTCAGACACTGATAATTTTTACCATTTATTTGGCACTCATGGAATTTTAAGCATATCAATCTCTTTAATATCACAAATAATTCACTTAGTAGTAATAGCCAGCTTTTCTACACATTTTTTTCAAAATCATTATATAATTTATCACACATCCTAGACATTCCCTTGCATGTCTGGTTAGCAACAGAATGTATTTCATTTGGACAACTTTTATTATCTAACATCCTCTGGTTTTACTCCATTTATTTTGTGTCCCTTGAGAGCAGTAGAAAGTATCTAACATCTTTTCTATTTCGTAACAATGGGGGTAGAAATGTCACTAATAGCAATCTAAAATTTCAGTGTTTGCATAATTTCTCATCTTTTTTACTACTTGCAGTTTTCTAATTTCTCGGCCATTCCTTTGTTTTCCTGCCAGAGGCTTGAATACCAAAATAAGTAGAAGAACAGACAAGGGACTTGCATGTTCCTTATCTCATATGAATGTATTAGTGTATGTAACTTTGTCTGAAATCGTGTGTGGCAATTCTATCTAGAGCATTAAAAAAGACAAATCTGTATCATAACTTTGTTGAAGCTTTTCAGAATTCAAAAAACAACCCAGGCCTCCATGATATGTTTGCACAGCATTTGAATATTTAATATTCCTATTAATATGATCTAAAAGCACTGTACCTGGTAGCTGAAATATAGTTTAAATTTATACAATGATAGTTCTGAAATTTGTTTAAACTATTATTACTAAAATCTGAGTTTGATTATTTAAGCTAATTCACAAGTATATTTGCAGTTTTTTATAAGTTTTGTTAGCTTAACTGTATGTATTTGTGGCTGTGCTTTTCTCTCCGCTTCTGCACAAATTGTTGTCCCTCACTACTGATTTTCTATTTGATTGAAAGTACAAATTTGCTATTCCATAAATAAAAGTTTCTTTGTTATTTAAAAACTTTTACATACAATGTTATAAGTCACTGGATAGATTTTTAAGTCACTTGACCACATCTAGCTTAAAGGAAAGGTAAAGTAAACAGAACATTTTTGAAGACTTTATGGCGAATTATTTCAACATGTTTTTCTATTCTAGGAAAAAATAAGAAACATTTTTTAAACATTTTTAGAATGTGTCCTCCCACTTTTTTCCTTATCTTTTTTCATGACACTTTATAAGGTCATGAACAGTGAGGGTTTTTTTGTGGGTTTTTTGGTTTTTTTTTTTTACCCTAAATGTTTCTTATGCTAACTTAACACTTTGTGGCTTATTCTGGAGAATTTGCAAACCTTCATCACCCTCAGTGTAGGGGATAGCAGTCTACGTTAGAGAGCACTGTGGAGAAAGAAGATAGTAGTGTTTCTATTTAGCACTGTATTGTAAAACACAGTTTTCAAAATAAAGTTAAAAAGAATACAATATTATTTTTCCCTTAAATGTTATTTGACTTTATAATATAATAATTATATGCAATGTAAAATATACTCCTGACATCCTTTAGAGTATGTAAATTAATTTTTTTTTTTAAAAAGAAAAGTGAACTGAGGGTCTTTCTATGATGATTGAGTAATTTTTTTAACTTTAAGCACATGAATTTCCCAGTTGGGATTTAAGATAAGCCCATCCATAAGTCTTTTTACAGAAAGAACATTAAGTGACTCTGTGAAATAAGTAAGCATTGCTATGCCTGTACTGCTAGAGAGACTCATACAGAAATTGAATAAATGACCTGTCTGAGAAGGTTCCTGAAATAGAGCCCTCTTTCCACTTCAAGTCTTGTCTTCCACACTATCTTACCTCTTTAGGAAAGAAAACACTATTTTGAGCAAAATATCGTTAACTTGTGAAATTCACTGCTGTGGAAGACTGACCCAAATAGCTTACTGAAATTCAGAATGAGACTGGACACTAACAAGACAGAGGCCATCAGCATTGATCCTCTTGTTCCATCTTCTTTTAGCAGAATACCAAGTGGTAGTGCCTTCGGTGCCTAAACTTCCTCCTGAGTTTCCAAGAGCAACTCAAGATGCTTACTTTCTAACACCGTTTCACCCTCGAAGTAATTAAAACTATTGAGAGTGATATTCAGTTTAACATTAAGAAATAACATTCAGCTGCCCACAGTGCTTTTTGGGAAGCTCTAGAGTATCCTAAATATCCTAGTTGGGGTAACAAATATGCAAAAAATGTGTGGGAGCTCTGTGTCTTTCAGGAGTGTTCTTTAAAGTTGGACATTTTAGGTATCTCAAATGCCAATAGACATCAGTACATTGGGTGACTAAATGTAGAGGTCTACTATGCATCAATGTTTACTTCATGTCAGTGTCTTCATGTAAATGAGGTGTCTAAATTTATGTTATAATCAGAGTAAATTTAGAGGTCAAAAAGGAGTTGTTGCAGGAGGTTATGAGACCCTAATGAGTCCCCTGTCATGTCTTCCTACCTGTGCTGATGGCCTGACAGTACTAGGTTGATTCAAATTGCATTATGTGCCACAGTATAGGAACACAGATGAAGTCCTGGAAGTTTTCTTTGATGGTCTGAAAGTCTCCTGGGTGTGTAACTTCAGTAATCTACACATGTACAGGCACTTGTCTTCTACCAAACACTCCTTTGCCATGTAGTTTAAGTTTCTTTTTCCTTGTTTCCTTTTGCAGCTACTCTTGCATTCCTGTTTTTACACCGGTATCCAGCTTTGAAG
The DNA here is from genome assembly GCF_031877795.1 of Strix aluco. Taxonomy (NCBI): domain Eukaryota; kingdom Metazoa; phylum Chordata; class Aves; order Strigiformes; family Strigidae; genus Strix; species Strix aluco. Next base: position 102,118,682 of record NC_133932.1, on the reverse strand, counting down.
ATACCCTAAAGCACATAAATTCAGACTACCTGAGGATGGGAGAGACCTGGAACTCACATATTATACTGAATGGACAAGTATTAAGATCACGTCTGTAGTACACAAACACTATACAGGATGCTGCTTATGCTATCTTCTGTTTCAATATGTTTCTGTCCTCCAAAAAATATGGGAAAAATGGTTTTGAGGAAGAGATGAATATATACTGTGGATGGTTTTCTGCCCATAGAGGTACTTCTCTCCATTATCTTTAAGGCAAATGTATGAGGTAACCCCTTGAAATGGATATAATTTCTCTATTGTTAGATACTTAATGTAGGTGTATCTGTGTATTCTTTTAAGGCTGGCATGGTAAGTCCCATATAAGTTTTTTGCATTTCATCAGCTATAATTAGCACTGAAAAAAATGATCGGTGAATGGTTGGTTCATTCTAATGTGCAGGCCAGCTTTAAAAAGTGAAAAAAACCATTCTTACCTTATTTAACAGCTAGATTACTGTATTGTACAGATGACACTAGTTACCCTGGACTGCATTATTTCAATGACATGACCTTTAGATTCTTCATCCTCTTTGAAAGGATCTTCCAAAGAGCAATGAAACACATTACTCTCTACTGCTCTGTCTCCGAGGGAAAAATGAGTTTCTTTAATTTATTGAGATCATTTTCTCTGTGAAACTCTCATGGTAAGTTTCTGGTCCTTTGTAAAAATGCATTTGTTCTTGATTAATTGCAATTTAGGGAATAAAGTCATGTACTCTGTTCTGCTGGCTCTAAATTCTGATTCTGCTAATCCACAGATGCATTGTATCTAGATGGACACTAGGATTAATTTTATTTTGTGTGTGTGTAGAGATTTTTCCATCTTTTTTTTTTTTTTCTATATAATAGTGATGTGATTTTCTTAGAATTATTTTTTAAAATGTTACTCTCCAAATTATTTTGCCCTAAGACATAGTAAGCATGAATGATGACTAAAGACATTATCTGGGTGTATAGTGCTGTGACTTAACATTGATATTAGCCCTTTTTTATATATATTAGTCCTTTTTACTTCACTTTTGCTATACACTGTTTGGGGAAAAAATTGTCACTATTAAATTTTCACATTTTTGTAGAACTGATCCATTTTAAATATTCTGAAGGTTTCTGTTCTTCAGTTTTGCTTGAACATAAGAAGCAGAACTCACATACCATGGCAATACTGTTGTAAGTCTGAAATTACTTCTGTGATTGCTATATATTTTTAATTAATAGGGGGAAAGCATCATCCTGTCTATTTTATTTGCATCAACACATCAACTTCTTTATCTGTAGAGTCATAATCATTGTCAATTTAAACTGGAAATACCCTGTTGTTAACTTTAATTTTATTGTTTTTCTATCTATATTTTATCAAAGCTGATCTTATTATAAACATAAGTATGGCAGATAAATAGGCATGGAGGAAAGAGGTTATGTATGTCTGCAAATACATGTAGGAGTATTCCATTCCCATGTCTAGTCCTTTGATGAGGGTGTATCTTCAAGCTGGATTACATGAAATGACATTGAACATTCATTGGAAAAAGAATTCATTGTCCAGCCACAAAGTATTGATAAAGTTTCTTCAAATCTTTAATCTGAAATTCAGAGTTGAAAATTAATTTAAAAACAAAACAAAACAAAACAAAACAAAACAAAACAAAGCCAACACCGACTCGAGACAAACAAAACCAACCAACCAGCCAAAACCAACAACTAAACACCTAATCACTGTTCTTTTCTAGGACAACATGATCTGATAGTTTTACAATAGTGGATCAGGAAATGTTGATAGGTTAGTAACCCAGAAGGCTAACAATCTTCTTCCACAATATTCCTTGTCCTTGCCTTGCTGAGTCTGTACCAGAATATAATTTGGTACTAGAAAAAAAAAAAACCAAACAAAAAACCCAAACAACAGAATTTGGAAAAGCAAATCTTTGGAAAAGAGGAAAGCAAAATGCAAACACTGTCCTCAACAGTGACTAAAGTTAAGTTCCATCTGCTTGTTTTTGTGTAATTGCAAGTTGTTGAAGATATTGTTTGAATATAAACAAAGGCAGCTTTCTGAGGCCATCTGGAATAGTAATTTTGATCTACTGACACAAACAGTGACACTTTCCCTTGTACAGGGGTGATTGTATGATACTTTAATTTAGATTTTATAAGTAAAAATTAGTCTCTTTTGAGTTAAGATTTATGTAATCACTGATTGAAAAATATGAACAGTTCTTCATGGTTTTGTTTGTTTTCTCCAGTTCTTTCCCCACCAAAAAATGAGAAATTTGAACTTTGTGATTCCTTATCCTTCCTAATATTTTGTACCGTGTCCTCTTTAATTACATGTTCTTGTTTAAGGGAATAGTTGTCAAGTAAATGTCTAAAATTTCAGTCTTACTTCACAAATATTTTCTTCTCCTGTCTATCATATCATTGTCTATGAGAATTGGTAAACCTTTCATAAAATACTTCTGACTAGTGCCTCAAATCCTGAAAAATAAATAAATAAACACATAAAACAAGTAATGCAAAAAGAAATAATAAATATGTTCAAGCCTCTTGCTGCCACAGAACAACAACAAAAAAAAGTTGTGTTATTATCATACTATTGCAGTCATTGGCTAGTGGAGTTAAATAATGACATCAGTCTACATGTAACATATCTGATTTTAGACTTGATTTTAAGGTTAGCAAGAGACATTGATATATAGTATGGAATAAAGTCTTGAGTGAGAGGGAATAAAATACAGCTACAGAGAAGGTTTATAAAGATCAAAAGAGCCATTACTGGGCCAGCATTCCAACAGCAGAAAGGGAAATACGGTGTTTGTA